>NC_133586.1:41798167-42479848 GCF_964106895.1 Numenius arquata | reverse complement strand
GGTACCCGGGGGCGTGGTGGTTGCTGGTTCGGTTCCCGCCTGCCCCATCGCTGCTGGTCCCCGGGCGATGCGGGGGGAGCGGGGGGGGGGGGGGGGGGGGGGGGCGGCGGCCGCCGCCCCCCCCCCCCCCCGCTCCCCCCGCATCGCCCGGGCCCAAAAACATGCCCCCCCCGCACCCACTCCTGCCCCTTCCCCACCTGCAACCGCGTTGGTTTTAGGATGCGGGGCTGGGAAGCCCTTACCTGCCGCCCCCCCCCCCCCCATCATCCGCGGCTGCTCCGCTCCTGGGGATGGAGGAGGCAGCGAGCTGGAAGTTGGGAAGCGGTGCGAAAGCAGAAGGAAGGGAAGGGGGGGGGGGAGGAGGGGATGCTGGATTGTCAAGCTCGGGTGCAATTAGAAGAGAGGAAAAAAAAAAATTATATATATATATATATATCTCGCCATACCTGTACATCCTGCGCGGGTTTTGAGTGAGAAGGATGGCGTTCAGAGGGAAAATTCCCAGCTCCTTCTCTCGGCACCCCCAGTGAAAATTGTTGACTTGCAGGTTTCTTACCGCTGGGACATTTTTCTAAGAGGGGCTTTTGCTTTGGGGGGAAAAAAAAAAAAAAATTAAAAAAAAAAAATCAATGATCTCAGGCTTTCTCCCAGGGGTGAGGAGCCCGGCTCTTAGGAATGGTGTTTGACCTTTAAGCATTTATTGGCTACTGAGGTTAAAATAAGCTTGAGATAGAAGTAAAAATAGCTTGCAGAAAGGTTAAATCAAAGGTTAAATTTGTTTTTCCTAGGAAAATTGAGGCTGATGTCCAGAAATGAAGGCTTGGAGCAGAGGGTGGGAGGGTACACGTGAGGGCTGTGGGCAGGGAGATGCAATTCATTTAAAGTAGTGGTGGCTGCTGATGGTGTTTTGACACCAAGTTCTGAAAGTTGGTGGATGGGTGGTCCTCGAAGTAACGTATTTGAAATAAGGTCTGGTCTTTGCCTTTCTCTGGGTATTTGGTACAAAGTTTGGAGTGCCCATAGCTCCTGTTGATTTTCCTCTTGAACTGTGGATGCTCGGGGACCTGCAGGATGGGGCAGCCGGCTGCGGGCGAGGAGCCATGCCCTCTGTCCCTCTGTCCCTGCCCTTGTCCCGTGTCCCTGCCTGCTCCCTCCTGCCCCAAGGCTGGGGTGGCCCCGAGTGCCCGCAGTAACCTTTCTGGTTACCTGTGCTCTGCCTGGGCTTGCTGGAGAAGGGAAAAAAAAAAAAAAAAAAGGGATAATTAGAGGGTAACAAGTCAGAAGAGGCAAGCAAAGTTATAAATGTGAGTAGCAAAGACCAAAAAAATCCCCTTGTAGATGTGGAAGAAGGCAAAGCACAGGAAGTAAACGAGGGCTTGTTTTGTTTTAAATTTAAATGAGATTAAGTTTTGCCCCAGGGAGCCAAGGCAGGGAGCGGAGTTGCTGTGGAGGGGAGGAGGAATGGCTCTCTCTTCACCTGGGCAGTTGGGGTTTTGCTGGAGAGGTTGGAGGTGACAGCGAGGGACTGGCGAGCCCCGGCTGGCGGGGACAGGCTCCCACTGCCCAGAAAATTGGCTTTTCCTGGGGACCAGGATCGTGCCTTTCTGGATTTACACTTTGCAGGGTCACCAGGGAGGTTAAGCAAAGAGCAGGGCGGCTTCCCCCGAGGTGTGAAGGGCTGCGCACCAGGATTTGGTGACGGTCTGGTGGCACAGCCGATGCGCATCCTTCGGTCCAAAAAGTTTGTGCTTCTCTTATTGTGAAATTGGGGGCTGTGCCTGCGTCGGGGGGTGCTGCCGCTCTCTCCGAGCCTCCTTAGAGCAGTGCTTGGCTCCAAAATTCTTCATGAGAAAAGGCAATCTGAGGAGGACAACCCTCCTAGGGTGTAAAGGCTGGGACCTTCCAGCTCTCCACCCTTCTGGTTATACTTTCTAACAACCTGCTGGTGTTCCTAGACAGAGCCAAGAAATAGTTAAAGGCTGAGGGGAAGAGGATGGATGAGCTGCCCCTGGACTCCTCATCACCCACCCGATGGGACGGGGGTCCCTGGAGCGATGGGACGGGGTGGCTGGGAACTAGGGGGGGGGGGGGTCCCTGGGAAGGGGGGTCCGGGGTGGCCGGAGCCGGTGTTGGTGCCGCTGGGGGCACTATGTTCTGTTTGTGTTCCTATTTCTGCGCTGGAAGAACAAACAGGGAAGTGGTTTTCTGCAGTCTCATTGCAGCTCACAAACAGAGCACAGGATTCAGCCCGGTGTTGCTCAACTGTCACAGCGTCAGAGGTGACGGCGCGGGGGGGACCGAGCGCTGCATCCCTTCGCGTGCCGATGAGCGCTGGGAAGAGGTGATGAGAAAAAGGAGAAAATACCCTTTTTTTTCTTTTTTTCTCCCCACCCCCCCCCCCTCCTTTTTACTGCAACTTCTGCAGGTTTCTGTGCCTGTCGCCTGTGTGCACGGGCAGGTACGAATGTAGTTCGCTTGCTGCAAGCCAGAATGGTTCGTTCTTGCAGACACACGCTGCTGTGATGCCACCAGGAGCTCCGAATCCCACGTGGACTTGCTGGAGCAGGGAAACGTCAGCGGATTCCCCAGCCAGCGCAGAAGGATGCTGGAGGGGTTCGCAGAGGGCGAGGAGCTGGGCAGAAGCAGTTGTTCGTTGGCTGGAAAGGCTGGATGAGGCATTTTATTTCGGTTTAGGGTGCAGGGAGGAGTGCCCAGGTGGGACAGGAGCTCAGGAAGGGTGTGCTGAAGGGTGCTGCTGCCTTCCCTTCTCCCAGTTTATATGGGCTGGTCGCAATCGCATCTCTAAAAGCTCTTCAACCTTCCTCCCCTGCTGCGAGGCAGGACCAGGCAGCCTGAGGCCATCATCTCAAATTTACCGCCGGTCCTGCGGCTAATTTGTCCAAGGCCCTAGCGATTTACATTTGTTTAGGCTGATGGAGGGCCATCATCTTCCTCGCTTTAGCGTTTCTCTGCCTTTCTCAGCTTGAACAAAGGCGACGCTGAAACATGTGGTAGTTCGTGAGCAATTCCGTTTTTCGGGTTTGCTGGGCTGTGCCTGCGGATTGTGAGTTGCAGACACTTCAGGGGGATGTTCATTTGTTTATAAAAGAAACCCACATCTGTTTCTGTTTGAATTTTTTTTAAGCAAGCATACATAGAAACCTTTCTCTTGGTTTCTGGCTCCATAAAAACTAGATTTTGGGCCAAGTTTGACCTAACAGTGACCTTTTCAAAGTATTACAAATTTTTTTGGTATTTGTTTATGACTGTAATAATGATGCCATGCCGAGGAATGGGTCAGTTAAAGGTGAAATTAGCTTCTAATGTAAACAAAAGATTAATTCTGGAGCGGAGACCTTATTTTGTGGAGACTGGAAATTGCTCAGTAGTTACACCAACTGAATGGTTCCTGAGCGCTTGCTCCATAGGAGGGATGTGGGTCCCGGTGCGCTGGGGGTTTCGGGAGCCCAGGGCTCTCGCAGCCACCATTAGACTTTATAACCCAGCTGGGGAAATGGCCCAATTACCCATTTTCTACACTAAATTCCTCCGTTAAGTGCCATGCGGTTTACTACTGTTTGGCTGCTCAAGAAGATGGGTCCTTCAGAAAACAGCATCTTCTTAGCACTGCCTGGAAGTTAAATCGCTTTATGAAAAGATCTGGTTGAGCTCTGTGGTTTTGGCCCCAAATTTTTCTCCCTTCAGCACCCTGTGGGCCGTCCTGTGCCCTCTCAGTGCTTCTGTGCTCAGAGATGCCCGTACTTCGCTCGAGCCAGAATTCCATTCAGGGTGATTTAATGCAGTTCGTAGCAGAGGATGCTGCCTTGGAGCCTGCCAAACGGGTAAAATGATTGACTGAAGCCAGGCCACTGTCTTACCTGCAATGTGAAGCTCTTCTGTGTGTGAATATAAATTCATAATTTTATATAGTGAGTGTATAAAAGTGTGTTGTGTAGGGAGGTGTAGGACAGGAGCAGGATACAGGGATCGAGTTCACTTAAAGGGATGATCAGTGCATCTTCTCCATATATATCCCAGCCAAAAGCCAATCCCAGCATCCTGACATCTGTGCTGTGCATTAATCCTACGCCTTCTCCCCTCCCTTGGAAGGAGGGGGGTATCAATGCCACTTGCTGTACAGGCAAAGCTGGGAACCGCTGGAAATCCCACTGGGTACCAGTAGCATTCCTTTGCTTCAGCTCAGGTGTTTCTTTTCCCCAGTGGCTTTGGCTTATTTAAGCCCTGTGACCAGGGACTCCAGAATCCATAAAAGCAAAGCTCCGGCTTTGTGCTCCAAAAGCCCGTTTGCTACTTCAAACCAGTAGGAACCAGTTTAAAAAAAAAAGTTCAGGTAGAATTTCTGCTAAAAGTAAGTAAACTGCAGTTTGAGCCGTCTTCAATATCATTTTCCCCAAGCAAAATCTAATGGCGACTGGAAACAAGGCTGGTTTAATAACATCTGTTTCCCCTCGAATCACGGAGGGGAAGTATTGATATTGCCATATTCTTAAGGAACGTTTTATATCATGTTTTGACAGGGCAGTGCCTTACCGCAACACTGATAGTTAAATGTTTATGATACTTTGTAGTGTTATCCCTTCTAATGGCGTGATAAAACACAGCACGTATATTGTAAAATACAGCCGTGGCAAGGGTTTTATACGCTTCTGTGGAACTTTTCCTGTTGTTTGGGGGGAAATGGGATGCTCTGGCCTGCTACCCAGTCTCTGCGCTGCTTCTACCTGCTGTGACCCAGCCACACAGATCCAGGGGTTCATCACCGTTCCCGCTTACCCTTTGCGGAAGCAGTAGTGTCTGTGCCGTGTTAACACCCTTGGATTCTTACAAAATATCTCAGAAAGTACTAGGAAGATCTCCACGAGATTAACATTGTTTCCTGCGGGGGTATTTTAGCTCACAGCCTGTTGGAGAGTTGTCCAGTCCGTGGGTAGCACTTTCCTTCCAGAGCCCTGTATTGGGGACCACATTGATCAGGCACCAGTCTTCAGAGGTTAAAAACTTTTTTTTTTTTCTTTTCTTTTTTTCCCCTTCCCTTCCCTTCCCTTCCCTTCCCTTCCCTTCCCTTCCCTTCCCTTCCCTTCCCTTCCCTTCCCTTCCCTTCCCTTCCCTTCCCTTCCCTTCCCTTCCCTTCCCTTCCCTTCCCTTCCCTTCCCTTCCCTTCCCTTCCCTTCCCTTCCTTTTTCCCTTCCTTTTCCCCTTCCCTTCCTTTTCCCCTTCCCTTCCTTTTCCCCTTCCCTTCCTTTTCCCCTTCCCTTCCTTTTCCCCTTCCCTTCCTTTTCCCCTTCCCTTCCTTTTCCCCTTCCCTTCCTTTTCCCCTTCCCTTCCTTTTCCCCTTCCCTTCCTTTTCCCCTTCCCTTCCTTTTCCCCTTCCCTTCCTTTTCCCCTTCCCTTCCTTTTCCCCTTCCCTTCCTTTTCCCCTTCCCTTCCTTTTCCCCTTCCCTTCCTTTTCCCCTTCCCTTCCTTTTTCCTTTCCCCTTTAAAGCATCCACTGATACAGGTCCTTGACTTTCAGCTCCTGAGTGCTTGGTTCCTGAGGGGCGAGTTCAGAAGAACCCGCTCATTTCAAGCGGTTCTGTGGCTTGTTCAAAGTCACAAAGCGAATCAGCAGCTGAGCTTGAAAGGGGCTCTCCTGTCCTCCTAATCGCTGCGGTGGTACCCGCTGCTGTGGGTTTGGCTCCGAGAGGATGGAGAAGTCCCAGCAGCTGTGTGGGAGCCGCTTGCTCTCTTCCCTGGGAGCTGTGGTGCTGGGGGGGGGGGGGGGCTGTGCCAGAGGGGCAGGCAGAGCAGCTCAGGGTGATGACAACTGCAGGCTTGGCTAGCATGTTGCAGGCTTGGCTAGTGTGCTGGCAGTGTGGCAGATACACCAGAACTCTTCAAAGAAGTAGATACCGGCTGAGTGGGAAGATGAGTCAGAGGGTAAAACCCCAGCCTCATCATACACAGGGGTCCTCTTAGCGCCGGGATGCTTGGACTTTCCCCTGCAGACATACCGAGAGGGTGCACAGTTTCCATTCTCCTGTCTCTGCACTTCTCAGATTTGCAGCCCAGGCGGGTTTTTGTTGTTCGTCCCGTCCAACAGCACCTCAGTCTGTGGCGGAGCATCCTCCGGTCCACGACAGGGCATCCTCTGGTCCATGGTGGAGCATCCTGTGGTCCACGGTGGGGCATCCTCCGGTGGGGATGCTCTTGCAGAGAGAGGGAAGGCCATTCGGTTGTGAATCCTGCACAGGCAAATTGCCACACAAAGCCGAGTGATCGAAGTGTACTCGCTGTACCTCCTGGGAGCAGGGGAAGGCTGGTAGAGAAACACCGACGCCCTTAAAGTTTTTAAAAAAGCCCTGTGAGGGTTGTTGTCTTCCTTTTTTTTAAGCCCCTGGGTAGTTGTCTGTGGTGAGGGTAAGTACCGGCTGGTGCTGGGATAACGTGGTGCGCAGATACTCAGAGATAACAGCGATTTGGTGCTGAGATGAGTTTCCTGGGCATTAAGTGTAATGTTCAATTTCTTTTGTTACAGATGGAAGAAAAACGACGCAAGTACTCGATCAGCAGTGATAACTCAGACACCACTGACAGTAAGACCTTTAATTCGAGGCTTTGAACGAGATAACTAAGCGATTCACCTCCAGCAGGGAAAACGCTTGAATAATTACTTTGCAAAGGGTGGAGGAAGCTGCATTTTACTGGGAAGTCTCCGCACAATGAATTGTGCGCCGGGCTGGGTTTGTCAGAAAGGCAGCAACAAGCTGATATCAATTTAAATGCCCGGCTGTGGCTGCTCTTAACTGATGAGAGCGTCTCCCTCCTGTGAGGAGGCTGGGAGACAGGGAGAGCCACTGATTGCAAATCTGCTAACGAAGCAAACATCCTTTTGTAGTGGAGTTGTCCTTCCCGGTGAGCTGCAGCCCGAGACTGGTTCGCTCTTGACTGAGTTGTACTGGGGCAAAAGGGAAGTTTTTGCTGGAGTCAGGGGAAAACTGGAGCCGCCTGGTTCCCTTCTCGCCAGCTGAAGAGTGATGTGGGGAAAGGGATAAGGCTCAAGCCAGCAAAGCCTGCAAGCCCACGCTTGCTTTTCAACATCTACCTCACTTCATCCTCATTCAGGGAAGCACAGAAGCATGTGCTCAACAATAAACATGTGCAAATGTGCTGAATTTTGGCTATAAATAGAGCGCTCTCCCACTTCTCCTGGGGTTTCACCCACTGCAGACATACCGCAGTGCCTCAGCGCTCACTCCCTTCGAGGCACGACTCTAATCCCTTGTCTGGGCTCCGGAGTTTCCTACGAATTTCAGTCATTCAGCTCTTGGTTTCTTACAGAGGTCTCAGTAATTTCATCTGGGCCCTGCTGGGAATTTGCTCTCCGTGCTTTATGGGATCTGGCTGCTGGATATCCGAGAACGAAAGGGACTTTGCTAAAGAGACTAAAACTTCTGGGCCTTTTTTTTTTCCTAACAGGATGATGGGGAGATTACAGGGGGTTATGGAAAGGCTGATCTTGCTGGGTTTGGCTGCCGTTCCCACAGCTTTAGCCAAAAAAATTGTCAGCGTGAGCGGAGTTCGCACCGCTACCGCCGACGGGAACCTGCTGTTCGGCTGCTGGAGGGGACCCCCATCCTGCCGGGGGGTCTGGGGGAGGGGGGGTGCTGAGCCCTGCCTCCAGAAAAGCCTTTCAAGCTCTGTCAACACCGCTGGCTTCTCGTAAAATAAAACATCTCTGTCTCAGAAAGGGGTTTGTTTTGGAAGCCGTGCTCCAAACTTCCCATCTCCTAATCCCCAGATGCGCAAGGGTTTACCAAGCCCAGCCGCGCTCGCTGGCTCCTCTGCATTTTGGGGGGGGGGGGGGAGGAAGGCATCTTTAATCACCGTATTAAACAACGAAGCCTTATCTCTGTTGGGCTTGGATATTCATGCTGCAGGTGATATCTAAGCTGTTGACAAATGCTCTCCTGCAGGATAATTGTAAACGAAGTCATGACCTTCTTTATCCTGCCTCCGCCGGGAAGGGGTGGCGGCGGCCGGGAAGGGGTGGTGGCGGTGTGTTACCCAAGTCTGCGTAGTTGTAGCACCACGTTGGAGATGGTGAAGAGGGGACAGGGTGGCAATCAGTGACTGGAGCTCTCGGTGTGAGCGGCAGAGCTGCTGCTGCAAGGATTTGGGCGAGGTGGCCAGTGAAGCGGTGTTTCCCGGTGGCCACAGTGTAGGGACTTCGGCGTAGGGCTTTGCCTCCTCAGTCCTCTGATGTACCGGAATGATAAAAAAAGAATGCATTTCTGTGGAGCCCACTGAAATGACATCGAGGCACTGCCGTCAGGAAGACAGTTGTCCTTGGGGAACTGATGCCATCTAATCTGGCCTTCGTTTTATGGAATCTAAGAAAGTGGGTTTATCGAGTAAACAGGGCAAGGTGAGCTGGTGCCTCTTCCCCTGCGAGCAAAAATTGGCATCTGAGACTGGTCTGGGCTCAGGAGGGACTCCACTGCTTGAGCTGGCGGAGGGAGGGACCTTTCCCACCGCGCTGGGGACATCCCCGGTCCCCCAGGCCCAGCCCAGAGCCCTTCTGAAGTCCTGGCACGCAGGGACCTGTTGGGCTTGGCATTTGCTTATTTCGTCCTATTCGGCCACCCAAGGATAAAATCGGTGTTAAATAGCCCTATTGATAGTTAATTTGTTGCACCCCCAGCAAAACACTTGTGTAGAGTGGAATCTGAAGTGATCCTGCTGCACAGGAGACCCGACCGTTATTGTTATTATAAAAAGATTCCAGTAATTAGTTTTAGTATTATTTTCTTTTTTTTTCTTTTCCCTTATTTATTTATTTATTTATTTATTTATTATTGGTGATAGTAGTAGTGCTAACAGCACCTCTGGGCTGGAAATAAAAGTTAATAACATAATGATCCCAGGATGTTTCATGCTCCGGCTGCCCTTGCCGTGTGGAAGTGGTAGCGCCGGTGATGCTGCCGCTCTGGTTGGGATGATGAGAGTCCATTCATAACGCTCCCGGAGTAAAGTAATCCCAAATCCCAAAGCAAATACTCTTTTACTACCGAAAACCGTAAAGCGCTTTCGCTCGGTGTGTCCTGTCGCGTGGTTCCCAGTAGATGCTGAACCACACGCAGACGTGGAAGTTATTAGTCCGGACACGGGCAGAGGAGTTTTGCCCAATTTGGTCAATATTTTTGA
This sequence comes from Numenius arquata, assembly GCF_964106895.1. Taxonomy (NCBI): domain Eukaryota; kingdom Metazoa; phylum Chordata; class Aves; order Charadriiformes; family Scolopacidae; genus Numenius; species Numenius arquata. The sequence goes on along the minus strand of NC_133586.1, from coordinate 42,470,644 downwards.
CCATAGGGTCTGAAATCCTCGAGTTCAGATGCTTGTCTTTAAGCGTCCTTGTTAGAAAATTTTTTACTCTTATCTCCTTAATTCCTGATTATGGTAGATTCCTGGTTCTAGGAGAGCTGGCCCTGACCCATTCCCTCTTAGAAGCTGTTCTTCCTCATGACTTTGGGTTTGCAATTCTGATGTCTGCATTTGACAACAGGCTTTTTTTAGGTTTCAGGGGTCTCTGTTTCGTCATCCTTAGCAGCAGCAAAGTGATGTTAATCTGTTCTGGTGAAATATCCTGAGATGTGCACAAAAATAATGCCATCTCAAGGTATTGTCACCTCGTAGTGTTGGTTGAGGCTGCAGTAGCGGTGGTGGGGCTGGTGACAAAGGTGTGGACAAAACTTCTGTCTCTTTTGTTGGTAACCCGTCTCTGTTGCCTCGTTGCAGGTCACACCACGTCCGCCTCCAGATGCTCCAAAATTCCAAATACCAAATCCACCTGGTCACGGCAGAAGGAGAAGAAGCCCTCTGAGGTATGTAAGTTTTTAGGCTTTTGCCAAAGGAAGAGTTTTCCCCTGTGGCCATACTTGCCCACATGTGGTGGCAACCAGCGTGCCCCCGGCTGGCAGTGGGTGCTGGGAGAGGGCATCTTCCAAGGAAAAGCCACAGCTCCTGCTGGCGGTGCCAGCCTCAGCCTCCTGCTCGGCTCTGCTGGGAGGGAGCAGGTGGAGGTACCTGGTGGGCATGTTGGATGAGTGGTGGGGAGGTCCTTGTGCCCACTCCATTGGGGTCCTTGTGCCCACTCCATCCCTGTTGATGCAAGGGGGAAGAGATTGAGTTTGGTGGGACTGGGAGGTCCTAGAGTATCAAGATGGCTACATGCTGAGGTTCCCCAATTTGGGTGCCCACCTGGTTGTCCTCTCATGAACGGCACTGATGCCAGGGGTGGGTGGCTCGGTGGCACGGAGGCTCCTCCTGGTGAACAAGGGGGAGGTGCAGAGAGCTGTGAGAAGAGAGACAGCACAGCTGAGTTGGAGATTACGTTGTGTTGGGTTTCCTCCTGTCACGGGGCTCAAGGGCATTAAGGTGAGGCCGTTGGTGTCTGACCTTGTGGCAGGGTTTTCCCTCGCTCCTTACGGGTACGGGCAGCATTGCCCACCCTGGGGGGCAATGCCCAGCTCCCCCCTGCCAGCTCTGCAATGGGCTGGGGTGGGGAGAAGCAGCCTTTCCCAAGGACCAGGCTGGAAGGGCCAATGCCATGCGCTGTTTTCCCTCGCGTGCCTCGGATGCATTTCCACTAGACGTGGAAACTATACGAGGCATGAGCTGCTGTTGTAGCAACTGCAGTGTTTAGCTGTGGTCATCTTCGCTTCAAGAGCAGCATGAGCAAAGCCAGAGGGACATTGTTCTCGCATTCCCTTTCCTCTTGACCAGGGTCCGGAGTCAAACAGAGCTAAGTTTAGAAGCCCGTGAAGCCAGCATGGCTAATGCCGTCTCCCAGGCTGTAAACTCCTGCCCGAGCCCCCAGGTTTATGCTTCTCCTGAGGCTGTGGCCCCGGTAAACACAAAACCTCTCTTAACATCCTCCCTTTGCATCAAGCTGAGTAGAGATTTTGAGGTTTTCCTGTGGTCACTACCTGAATTACAGCTGCACTTTGTTCTTGTCTCTGTGACAGATTTACATTGATGTATCTAATGTGTTGGCAGTGGACAGAGACTTTAAAAAGTCCGAGTTCCTTGTGCCTTGGGTAAAGAGAGGGGCTGAAAAGCTGTTTTTGCCAGCTGAGGTGATTGGAAACGCTCCAGAGAGCAAAGCACCAGGGGTACAGATGTCACTGGCTGCTGACAGGGCTGTTGGAAAGTTGTGTGTTAGGGCTGGTAATGTCATTTTTTGATTAGATCTGTGTCTCTCGATATGGGTGAGGGGATGTATTTTGAGAGCTCAATCCGCCGTTGAAAAAGCAAAGCATTTAGGGCATCTCCTCCTCCTGGGACACCATTGCCCCCTCTCTGACATAAGTGCCCATCCCTGTGCCCGACGTGTCTGCAAAGGCAGCAGGCTGGCCGTGTTGGAGCCTTCAGGAGTCCCATGGAGGTGCCCGGCGTTATACCTGGTTAGATGTACGAGGATGTGACTCGTGTGCCACACGTGCCACCCTGCCTGCCACCCAGTAAAATCCTCCTCCGAAAGAACCTGCACCAGGAGATCTCTTCCTGCATCGGGAGACCTCTTCCTGCATCATCACAGGTACGGACACGCTTTTGTCTTTAATATAAACCAGCTTTATCAGCCAGCTGGGAGTTTACCTGGCCGCTAATGAAGTTTCTGGGTATAAGTCCAAGTCAAGACTCCAAGTGAAAATCCTCCTGCGCTTTGTGAGGGACGTGCAGACCCAGATGCAAGTTTTGCTGCTGTACAACAGCTGGAGTGAAAGCTGGATCTTAGTCCGTGGCACCCGGGGAGACGTCAGATGTGGGACCACCGAGTTCCAGCTCATCCCTCTGCTTCATGCTCCTTTATGCCCCAGAGGATGGTTCTCAGTGAAATGTAGCTCTGGAACAAATAAAGTGGAGCAAAAGCTGAACAGTGCCCAGCCTAGCAACAGTTGGGACAGAAAGTGAGCCCCGGTGGCATATCTGAACTGAAACTCCAGGGGAATTCGGGGAGGCCATGTGTAATGACTCAAGTTGGAGTTTGGCCAGGATGCTCAAGCTGACAAACCATCTTTTACAAAAGCATGGTGGGAACCGGAGCAGATGGGACTGGTCCGGATCTCAGCTCTGCTCCCCTTGCCCTGCATTTTCTCCACGGCTACTGGGACCTTGCTCTGCTTGAATCCAGCTCCAGGTGAAACCCAAGGGTTAGGAGGATGTGGATTATCCTGGTGTTGGACGCAGGATTGCCCCGCACAGCAGGTCCGAGACCTGTAGTGATGCACAGTAATGGTTTGGAGCTCACTCCAGTGAGCGCTGGTTTATGGATTTTTCTCTACAACAGCATCTTCCACACTTTCCCATGCGAGACCCACCTTCTGCTCTTACCGTGAGCACCCGTGAACCCGTCTGGTCCGTGCTCTGCATCCACTGCCTGTCACCTGTGAAGTGCTGCAGAGCCTGGCATGTCCCGGGGGATTTCCTGCAGGAGCCCTGAAGGATTTCAGGCGTGGACTGGGATGGACATCGTGTCCTGCTGGAGCGAGTACTGGGAAGTGTAAAACATAAACCACAACACTGTCAAACCTGCTTCACATGGAATACTGACGTACCTTGCTCTTTGTGGTCCCTTTCCATCACACTGAGGATGGAAATCCTGGGAGGGTGACACGGAGAGCGTGATGAATCCCATTCCTGGAGGTGTTCAAGGCCAGGTTGGATGGGGCTTTGAGCAGTCTGGTCTAGCGGGAGGTGTCCCTGCCCAGGGCATGGGTGTGGAACTTGGTGATCTTAAAGTCCCTTCCAATCCAAACCATTGTATGATTCTATGAATGTATTATCAGACATTGAACCCCATAAACAGACATTTTGGGGCTGGACAAGCCTTTTCAAACAGTGACTCAAAACTCCGGGTTACGTGTGGCTGGTAGGTTTGTCAAGAGCTGAGCCTCCATCGAGGTGGAGAGGGTCCAGGCGAGTCCCGAGGGGCGGCGATGCCGGAGGATGGGCTGGGGGGAGTGTGTGTGTGGGGAACCTCCGAGCTCTCCTGCTCCTCTCGGAGTCGTGTCCTTGTTTCTGTGGGAGCTGCTGTCTCCATTCCCCCTGACAACCCGAGCAGGGGATAAAAAAAATCAAAAGCATTAGTGTTACATAGTTGTTAGCCGGGTCAGGGGGTGATGTTTATTATGAAAGACTCTGTGAGAAGGGATTAACTATACACATTAAAAACCACCCGATACAAGGCATCTGGAAAAACAAGCTTCTTAACATGGAAAAGTACTGAGCTGTTTGTAAACATCCGCGAAGGGGGCCATTGCCAGGGAGGGCGATTATATTTATCTGTGCCTGTCACGGGGCTCTGCCCAGGCTCTCTCCTGACGTGTCCCAGGCACCAGGACTCCCTCTCGCTGCCTCCCTTGCCGAGGTGACAATTGTCCTCCCCTGCCCCTCGCCTGGGCAGCGGAGACCTTGGGGCAGAGCCATGGTGCGATGGGGACGATGCCCCGGGCATGGGCATGGCTCTCCTGCCCTGCCTTTGCCCGGAGGCAGGGGATGGATGTGGGGAGCTGCTAGCAGCTTCTTGCATCTGCAGTGATAGCAGTCTACCAATCTGGTCATTTTAATTAATCTCGTTAGAGCTCGTTTGCCTCCGAACCTGGCCCCAAATGGAGCGTGGTGGACGGTACCCATCCCCGGGCACCGCCAGCCGAGAAGATGCAGGTCCTGGTCCTTGCCCCGGGAGCTGGAGGGGAGGGGGATGCTCGCTTGGGTCCTCCCTCTCTTGGATGCTGAACCTGCAGCGGGGAAGAAGATGCGCCTGAAGCGTGGATTTCTCCTGCTTTTAGCGGTGCGTTAGCGCAATCCTGCCCCTGGCTATCGGGCTGCTTGGGGGTATGAGCGCCAGCCTCGCCGGTTAGACTGCAGTCATCAAGCCCTCTCTCCCGTTTCTGACAGGGAGCAGTTGTCAGTGTCTAAGGAGAGAATATAAGAGCAAGGCAAGTGTATAATGATAGTCGCCGGTTCTATCTGCCAGCTCCCAGCCATCAGTGGCCCGGGGACTCCCTCGGCTGCTGCCTCTTGAGTCACTGCTTTCCCCGCTCTCTTAGTCATTAGCTCCCGAACTGCTTGGGATCCAAAACCGCTACCCTGCGATGAGTTGCTCTGCTAGAATATATTGGGGGGGGGGGAGAAACCATGTTTTTTTGGTGCAGACCACCTGCCTGACAGCCCTAAAACCATCCCTTTTCTAAGCTGAAGAGCCCTGCGTGGTCTCAGCTCTCCTCGGTGGGTGCTCCTCGTCTCCCCATCCATCATTATCGTCCTTCATCCCAGATCTTCTGGAGACCAGGGGACCGCAGCTGCAGGCAGGGCTCAAGATGAAGGGGAAACGACAAATTTATACAATTTACATTATTTTCTGCTCGCCTTGTTTAGATATTACTTCCGCGCTTTGAAAGATGTCTTTTTATATCTCTTTACAAGGATTTAACCCTATTAACAGACATCCTCGTTGTTTCCCTTCCAAAAAATAATTCTTGGCGCATTAGATCTTGGGTTTTTTTCCCCTGCAATGGGTATATAAAGGCCCAGTGCAATGTGAATTTAGTCCCTGGGCTCTCCAGGCTTGAAGAAGGGCTTTTATGAGTATGGCCAAGCAAGACTGGACGTGCTTTTACTGGGCTGGACGAGGAGAAAATCCCTCTCTGTTGAAAGGTTTGACTGCGGTGGCTTTGTCACTTTTCCCAAGCCGGCGTGGGGATAACAGATTAATGCCATTGTCTTCTGGGTGCTGAGAAGGGCCAGACAAAAATGCTGCTTGTTCCTATTTTAAATTCTGTTGTTCATTGAATCTTTAACATTCAGCATTTTGAGAGGAAGCAAGACTAGATGAAGAGATAGCAGGCTGGCTCCCAAATGAACATGAGAGTAAGTATTTTTTTTCCCCACAGGCAGATAATATCGCTGCTTACAAACACACACCAGGCATTGCCACGTTTCGGAGCCTTGCAACTGAATATCGCCGCCTGTTTCATTATGGAAAAGGCAGGAAAAACGTGCTATAACAGCAGGGAAATAGGGCTGGGGGGCAGGAGGGGCAGCCGAGGGCTGCACCCGCGGAGGTGCCGGCTCAAGCTGATACGAAGACAGTTTGTACAACCAAAACCTATTCCCAGGGCTCCCATTGTTCCCGTTGTTTTCTCTTTCTGTAAAAATCCTTGTGACTCATGAGCTACAACAAACAATTTTATGCTTGAGAGAGTGAAGGGCTAACAGCTCTGGCTGGAAACGAGGAGGGAGCTGGGGACACCCCTGGTCCCAGTGTGGGTGGAGGAAGAGGGTTATGGCTGGGGGGGGTACAGGGGACATGGCTGCCAGGACTGTGAAAAAATGAGTGTTGAACCAAAACCTAAAGAAAACCTTAAAAAAACCCACTCGTGGTGACAGGCTGTGGTCCGGAGCGATGCTCAGAGCGTGCTACGGAGAGGTCCTCGGTGTGAGATCCCGTACGGCTGCGGTGGATGCGAGGGCGTCGGGGGAGGATTGCAGGTTTGCTGGGTTATAGGAAGGAGCAGATTCCCATGGGAGATTCCGGATGCAGGCTGTGGTTCCCACCTCTCCTGCCTGCCCTCTCCCTGGCGAGAACGTTGCGCTTCCCCGCATGCACCTGGTTTTGAACAATGGGCTTCATTTCTCTGACATTTTCTACTGGTGCTTTGCAGCGTGGAGTGCTTTGGAAAGACTTTATTTTTGCTAAAGCGTTGGGGATATAAACATTTATGTGTATGGAAAAAACCTGCATCCTATCCCAGTGTTGGGAGCAGGGAGGGACCTTCTCCCTCTGCCCCAAGGTCTAAAAGCCCCAAGATCTAAAAGCCCCAGGGTCAGCTGAGTGCGGATGCTGGGGAAAATGTGTAAGACAATTCCTGCTGGCTCGGGAACCCTCGTGTGAAGGGGGGTGGCTGCATTTGGCTGAGCTTCCTGGTCCCTTCGGAGCCTGTTTTCACCCAAGCTGGTTTTTACCCAGAGCCTGGAGCCAGCAGCCCCGGCTGGGTACCCATGTCAGGGGATGCTGAAGCCGTGCCGGATCCTGCGCGGCGCTCCTTGGGCTGGCTGCAGTTTTTAAAGCTAATTAAACACGGCGCTAGACGAGTTTTCTTTTCGTTTCGATTTAAAGCCCAGAACGGATACAGCTTTTTGGCTCTCGCCCAGGAGCTGGTTTCGTAGGAGCGGAAAGTCGTTTCCAGGGGATCTGAATTTGGTGGTTTCGGGCCGGTATTTGGGGCTGCGGGGATAATTGGCAGGCTCGGACCTGCGGTGCAGTCACTTGAAAAAGCTGAGTCCTTGACAGAGCCCATAAAGCGGGAGCTGAATGGCGGTGAGATTGCTGGGCCACTTTATTACTTGACTCGCTTGTGAGTGAGTCAAAGAAATTGGAAATTGATAGCGAGGATTGCACAGAAAGGTGGTGGAGAGGCTTGGAGAGGGGCTGGTCAGCCATGGAGGAGGAGGAAGAGGAGGAGGAGGAATGATGCTGCAAAGCAGGGTAGCCTGGAGTCCTTAGCTGAGGGTTCCTGATCCGTCATGGTGTGCCCATCACAGCGAGGAACTATGTTCCACGGCATCTCCTCCCGTGGGGAGCCATTTCTAGCCGAGGTTGCCCAAGCGATGGACAAAGCGATGCTGAGAGCTCCTGGAGGTGCCCGGCAGCCATCTCCTCTGCAAGGTGGAACGGATGATGTATGACGTTCTTTTGGCTCAGGGAGGAGCTGAATCCACCCCCTGCCTTGCAGGTCCCTGTGGTAACTCCAGGAGCATCCTTCCCATCCCAGGCTGGAGCAGAGTGAAGCCTAGGGTTGAAAACGGGAAGATATGTTTGCTTCACCACAGCAATAACAAAATATATTGATGTATCGCTGGGGAATGTGATGGCTTTGGTGTCCCAGTGAGTTTTGATGTTCCTGGACCGCTGGGACCGGCTGTCCTGGGGAGGCAGTCAGTTCAACACCACAAACTGGTGGGCTGAAAGGATGGAGAAATAGGAGAGGCTGGTAATAGAGGCTTGTCCTGCCTGTGAAAAGTGAGTGCCGGGGGTAACTTAAAGGCTTGTGGACCATGGAAATGGAGCTGATCCAGAGCGGTTGGATTTGCAGGACCAGGCTGTGGCTGGCGGTGGTGGTGCTGGGACAGGAGGGGTGAGCTCGAGTCTGAGACTGCCCAGCAGTTCTTCGAACCAGGAAGGAATAATCACCTAGAAGCTGTTCTCTACACAAAAAGATCTGGATGGGACTGTGTGTGCGATCAGACAGCTTCTCCCCACGGCTGGTGGGACAGCAGGACTTCTGAGCTGGTGGCCTGAGCTGCTGGGGGGGGAGGTTGGTGTCTTCCTTGGGCTGCTCTGGTAGAGCGTGGAGCAGCAGGACCTGTGGTGGGCTGCAGGGATGGTTCTGCCATGGGGTGTCCAGCTGGTGGTGGGTGTAACGGGATCCATGGTGGGTGCAGAGATGGTCCTGCCATGAGTGTCTGAGTGGCGGTGGGTACAGCAGGACCTGTGGTGGGTGCAGGGATGGTCCTGCTGTGTGTGCCCAGGCAGTGGTGGGTGCAGCAGGACCCATGGTGGGTGGCAGGGATGGTCCTGCCATGGGTGCCTGGGTGGTGGTGGGTGCAACAGGACCTGTGGTGGATGCAGGGATGGTCCTGCCATAGTTGCCCAGGGCTGGCAATGGGGCGCAAGAGGTGCAGCCCCCAGCAGGAGCTGCTAGATTCACCTCTCTGCTGCATCTCCTGGGGGAATGTTGGGCATTTTGCTTCTTTTTGCCTTTTCCTCACCGTGCCCTGCTGTGAAACACTTTTTTTTGCTCACCCACGGCTGTGGGATCAACAGGGATTGATTGGGAGGTTTTCTCCATGCGCCTTTCTCCTGCCTGAGCTCTGGGACTCCACGAGCACGCCGACCCTGACTCCTAGTCTCTCTCGCTTAGAAATACGAAGGCAAAAATATCTTGAGATTTTGGCAATTTCATGTTCTTTTTCCCCCATCTTCGAAGCTGAGGGTAGCAAAGGGCGAGGCTGGGCCCTGGGCATCGTCGTGATGTGTCTCCGAGCATCGCTGGAACCTGCCTGAGGTTCCCGAGCGAGCAGAGGTAATAAAAGGAACATCTCGGCTTGGCCTTCCCCATCGGCGGTGGATCAATAGGCAATAAACTGGAAGCCAGTGCCGGGCTGAAAGGGGAGGACGGAGCCGGGCCAGGGCCGTGGGGGGAGCAGGGACCGGAGCAGCCCGGCCTGGGAGACAATTTGTCCGCTCTTGCAGCCGCGGAGAAACAGTAAACACTCCTATTGAGGGAAAATTGCTTGTTTTCTGGTACCCAACTTTCTCCTCGCCGCCAGGTCCTCGGTTCATCAGTGCCCAATTTATCCTTTATTTGGTTTTCATAAATAATTCAGAAGAGTTTGAGTAGAATAATTGAGTCTTTTCCCAACCCTAATCCCAGACAATTCAAAACAAAAAGACATTTAGATTACAATTTGAGCGTATTAGCTGTTGGGAGATTTCCAGACAACTGATCTGCTTTCCTTTACAATTTCTGTGCCGTTCTATCATTTCTAAAGTGTTCTGCTTTGATAGTTAATAATTTGAGCATTTCCAGTTCTTCATGAAAAGACAGAGGCATCGCTGTGATAAAGTGCGGGCGTGTGTGCCGCCTTTGGATGGGCCAGCTTATCTGTTTTCCAAGAAGGACTAAATAAATGAAGTAGCGAGATTGCAAATCCAGCCTGCGATGCGCCTTACCATCTTCAGGGAAATAGATACAATCGTGCTTATTTGGCTTAAAATTAAAACTTAAGCTGCTCTGCTGATGTGAGCTGAAAAGCCAGAAGGGATGAATTTGGGGAAGACTTAACGCAAGAAAACAGGAGCCTGGGGTCCACACCGTGTAGAGGGGAGAAATTATACAGAGGGCTGATCCCGTTGCTGTGTTTTCCAGCGCTGCGAGGTACTGCACACGGTTTGCTGGAGGGTTTTGTATCTGCTGAGGGTGTTGTGGAACATCGGTGAGGCTGGTCCTGCTGGTCAGAGCGGTGGTGAGTGGCGTGGGATGCCCGGCCAGCTGCCTGTGGGATGCTGCTGGGGCGCCTGGACCGCCGAAGCCATGACCCCAGCAAACAGCCTAAAGAAATTATCTAAGTAATAGCTGTAAGCAAAGTGAAATGTGTTTAGTTTTCTGACGCCAGGGTCGGAGGGAGCTGTTTTATTTCCTGCTCGTGGACTGCAGCCCTGAGGGGGACCAGACAGGGCATGTTGGTTCAGGCTTCTCCGTCTCCCTCTTCGTGGGTAGGAGGAAGGTGATGAGCCAGACGTTGACATAAATCCACCCTGGCCACCCACCGCTAGTGTTACCTCAAAGAGATGGGGCCTGTCACCTCTCCGGCTGTCACCTGGTGCTGCCTGTGCGCAAGAAGATGCTCCGAGGGCAGGAGCCCCTCTGCTGTGAGGACAGGCTGAGAGAGTTGGTGGCATCCGTAACCATGCATTTGTAGCACGTGGAGACTTAGAGGAACCTGATCTTTCGCAAACTGAGCCTAATTCTGTCTGTAATATGTAGGCTGTTAATTATGCGTATTGAAGGATGCGCTGAGGCTGCGTCTGGCCAACTCCAATCAAGACAAAAATGTCTCCAAGCAGATGCAGCGGGAGGAAGGTACCAGTACAATTCAGAGAGGTCCCAACATAGAAAAAGCTTGTTTATGTATTGTATTTAACTCTAATTGGGTTAGCAGCTGAGACTCTGAGGATTAAACAAACTGACCTAAATACTGGTCTCAGTGGTCTTAGTTAATGTCTAGTTTCCTGTATCTCAGCCGATTTGGTTTCCCAAATACTCTCCAAAGCGCGTGAACCTTCGTATCAAAAGTGTAAAACCGTGTTGTGTCATTCGTTGGGGTTCTGACAAAGCAATCCTCATTTGGAGAACGGATTAAACAGCGTCTGAAGAAAACACCTGATCCATCCTTGCCCTGCAGAAGTCGCAGGGATGGAGTGGATGGAGTGAGTCGGTGTCCGGGCACGGCTGCTGACACCGCCGGTTATTATCTCAGCTAATAGCAGATGGTAGAGAGGAGAAATCATCCATTTTCATTTACAATTTATTTTCATGCTGCAAGAGGCAGGATTGCTCGAGTCATTGCTGTCAGGCAACCCTCTGGAAGGAAAACCTCATTTACCCTGAGGGATTTTTTCTTTTGGAATGTGGTTTTCATCGTAGTGTATTGGGGGAAGGCTCTGCAGGGCCAGAGCGAGCCCCTTCACTCTCCGAGGCGCTGGGGGGTTTCCGTGCAGGAGGGGTCCCGTGTTGGTCTCACAGGAGCTTTATTGGGTGAGGAAAAATCTCCCTGTGTTTGGCTGTGGATATGGAAGCAGGCACCTGGATTACTGTTTAGTCAGGTATTTTCCAGCTTTAGCATAACCCAGCCTGGCTTTATTTTTTGCCTTTTGCTCCACTGGAGCAACCGAGCCCCGATGGGGGGAACCTTCAGCTTTGGGCTGTCCCCGCTCAGAGCAGGGAGTGACAGGATGATGGGGACGTGAAGGTGCTTGGGGTAACGAGGTGACACGGCGATGGGGGACGTGAAGGTGCTTGGGGCGATGAGGTGGCTCTGTTGATTCCCACAGCTTCCTTCATGCCAAGAACATAATTTCCCCCCAGTAAGGCTGACTGTGCAGAAGCCCAGTTGCCGTGCATCCCTTGGTGCCGTGCATCCTACATTGTGTCCTATGTAGGAAACACTGATCCCCTAAGAGAAAGCAGCCTGGTGTTTCTTTACCCTAACACCAGTTTTCAGTCTGTGTCTCAGCTGAATTTGCAGCCTGCGGCTGGATTTCGTGTCTGCCTGGGCTGGGGAGCTCAGAGGGGTTGCAGCTGCGGGGGCTTGGGCTTTTGGTGCTTGAGGCAAGGGAATTCCTTGATGCTGCTTGGCCAGGCAGGGGATTCCTTGCCCGTGTGCCTTGTTTCTCCTGCCCAGACCTCACCCCGGAGGTGACATAAAATGACATCCTGAAGCCATACCGTTGGGGACGCAGGCACCCGCCGCACTGTCCCTTGGGGACCGATTCCCCAGGGCGCCCTCGCACCCAGCCTCTGCCAGACCCTGCATGTTGGATGTTTGTTTTTTGCCTCCGATGCAGGTTTTCCGTACGGATCTGATAACGGCCATGAAGATCCCCGACTCCTTCCAGCTGAGCCCCGACGAGTACTACGTCCTGGCCGATCCCTGGAGGCAAGAGTGGGAGAAAGGCGTCCAGGTGCCGGCGAGCGCCGAGGCCATCCCCGAGCCCGTGGTCAGGTAAGCGAGCGGGGTCCCCTCTGCCTGGTCCCCTCCGTGGGTCCCCTCTGCCTGGTCCCCTCTGTGGTGTCTCCTCAGTGGGTCCCCTCTGCCTGGTCCCCTCCGTGGGGTTCCGCTCTACCTTGGTGGGGCGGACACCATCTTGGAGAGCATCTAAAGGGGATGCACAGAGACCTCCTGCCATGGGACAGTCACTTTCTGAAAGTCCCTCTGGTGTGTTCCCAGCTTTTCTTGGGCAGCAGTGAGGAGCCGTGCCGGGCAGGCCAGCTCTGGGTCGGGGAATTTTGAAAAAGACCTGATAAAATCAAAGGGAGGATAAAAAAAAAAAAAAATTACCAGCAGAAAACCACCCAGAACGTCAGCCTCTGCCCGGCTGGTTGATGCGTCTCCATCTAGAACCACGTGGCTGCACCGCTGGTATTTCACGGCAAGGGTGCAGGAGTTGGCCCTTAAATTAAAAACTTCCCTTTTTCCTGTGTAAGCTGGTTGTGCGTGTGTTGGAAATGTGATGGACATGCCGAGATTCGGGGCTTGGGTAAAAGAGCCCAGCGAATAGGCAGGCGTCTCCTGGACCTTGTAGAGACGATGTCTCTTGGCCTAGATCGGTGTCTCGTTAGCTATTTTAAAATAGGGAACTGAGTTTTAAAATAGGCACTTCAACAGCTGCTCGGGCAGAAAAGAAACGTGGGGGAGCTGCTCCCCGTTCGCTGTGTGCGGGGGATTATCCCGGGGCGACGGATGAAGCCGGGGAGGTGGTGGGGGGCGAAAGGCTGGTGCTGCCGGTGGGGGGGAACCAGGCAGGTTGGGGAGGGACCCTAAAACTTGCAGGGTCGGACCCCAAAACTCGCAGGCGGCTGCTCGAGGCCACGTTTTGCTGAGGGATTTGGGAGAGGAGCGGAGGCTCCTCTTGTCCCACAGCAAGAGCAGCTGGTGCTGCAGCTGCCGGCCCCGCTTCTGAAGTAAACTTTTGTGTACGCTCCCCTTCCTCCCTCCTCCCCCCCCCCCCCCCCCACCCCGGGGGGAAAACAGAGAAAGAAATGAAACTTTAATGAGTCTGAACACATCAAAAGGGAAGTTGTAAAGGGGGCTGTTGAGTTGATTTAATCCTTGGGAAAAAAAAAAGAAAAAAAAGAAAAGAAAAAAAAAAACACCAAAAAAAAAAGAGGGGGGTGTGGAAAAAAAAGAAACCCTGTGTGTGGAATATCTTTTTTTAGTTGTCTTTGATAGTTTAACCGCAGTCTGGACTCGCAAGCGCTCTGCTGCCCAGCTGAGGGCTCGCGCCGGTGCTATTTCCAGCCAAAAAAGTGATAGCCTGGGCTGAGTAAAGCCAGCCCAGAGAGCGGGCGGACGTGGGCACTGCTCCCCGGCATTCCGTCGGCTGGGGTTTTGCATCCCAGAGCTCTGAGCCGGGGGGGTGCCGGCACACAGGGCAGGCTACAGACGTGCCCCTTGGCTTTTCTCCAAGCCCTTCTTTTTGGGGAGCCTGGGGCAGCTCTGCCGGTGCTGCCTGCTCCCGCGCAGGGATGCTCCTAAAGCAAAGCATCCTTCCCAGGTCCCCATCTCACTGCATCCTGCTCCGGCACCAGCTCTTTCCCAGTATCTTTCACAATTTTTGGGATCGCTGTCATGTCTCCTCTCAGTCCTCTCTCATCCGGACTAAGCAGATCCATTCATTACAAGCTTCCATCAAAGGTCATGTATTCTGGAGCCGTGAATGTTTTTGTCGCCATCTTCCAGGCTTCCCCTCCTTTCACCCATGTCGTTGTGAGGATGTGCCACAGGCTTCAGAGGGGACATCAGACACCCCACCACAGCCTGGTGCTGCCCACTCACCTTGAGCTTGGATTTCACACTGCCCATCTTGGAAAAATTTCCTAATTCTTGGGGTTTTTTTTGCTCCTTTGATTATTCTCAAGCTCGGCGCTACTCCATAATCCTTGATGAACTGCCTCTTGCAGTATTTCCAGCTCTTTCTTCAGTTCCTCAATGCCGTTTTGTTTCCAAGCCTTGCTCTCCAAAGAGTTTGTGGCTTTCCCGTCGTCTGAGTTAAACTCGGCAGATTAAACAAGCGTGCTCCGTGTCTGCGTGAGGAAACATGGGCACACAGAGGTCTCGGCACAGCCCACGGACACTGGTGAGCACCTCCTGATGGTAGCATTGAAACCTTGATAGGTCCCATCTGCTCCTCTTCTGTCCACCCACCGCAGAGGTCCCAGCCCATGCTGGTTGGTCCTTATCCCGTGTAATCTTCTGTGTGTGTTCATGTCAACTGCTTTTTTTATGCGTTTCAGTGGTTTTCCCCGAGTTTTCTTTTTAAGGGCAGATACTATGTGTCTTCTTCTGGTCTCCTGAAATCTGACCCGTGCTCCATGACCTCTTAAAGATACTCATTAGTGGCTCCATCACCCTCAGCTAATCCCAGGTGGATTTCTGCAGCCCCTCCAGGTTACCACATGCCCTGCTCATCCCAGGCTGCTCCTCCAGGGCTGCTGCGGGATCATGCTGCTTGCCCACAGCCTTAGCTTCTTCGGAGGTCTGTCTGTCTGTCCATCCTGCATTGTGTCTCGTCTACCTGAACCATCTCTCTCTGCTGGCAAGGCAGCGAGCGTGGCTCGGAGGGCTTTGTCCTGGGACTGGAGCCTGTTGAGGGTATTTCGCCATCGCTAGTGCGATGTGAATGGAATGAAGAGCTCATTTTACAGCAGCCCTTAATGGTTGCACCTGGTTTGTGGCCGTGATGCGCATCCCCAGGGGGGACGAGCGGTGACACTGCCAGATTTTTTTCTTTTAATCAGGACAGCATCCCTCGGCACGCACACCAGAAGGCACGGCAGAGGCGGGTGCGCTCCTCCCGAGCAGTTCTCTCTCTCCCGACAGCATCCCTGCCCTCGGTGTTTTCCCACTCGGGTCACCGCTGTGAGTCGGGGATGGAGAGAGCAGCGTTTGGGCTGCCAAGGACAGATGAAGACCGCAATCCCTTTTGCATCTCCAGCATCAGACAGCTCCCTCTCGCAGCTTCTCCCTCCTTTGGAGAAATGTCAAGTATTTTTTCGCAAGAGATGGCTGTATTTCATCTGCCTCTCTAGGCCGCCTTACAATTCCATTTGCCTCCCTAGATTAATTGCTTTAACTTGCCCCCATCTCCATCCCGGCTGCCTCGCTGGTCCCACCTGAGCTGCCGCCCCGTGGGCTCTGCACCCCTTTTCCCCCTTTCTTCCCAAACTTTCCTTTTTCTCCAAATCAAACAAAAAATTTCACATAAACCCAATGGATCCTGCCAGTGTGGACAATCCGAATTCTTTCCTTCACTGAAAAAAAATCCCAGTGCTGATTTTTCCCTAGACTGGGAAATTTGGAGCCCAGCAGCCCCTGCTGTTCCTTGCCGTTGGGGCAGCGTTTTGCTTCCCCCCCCCCCCCCCCCCCCCCCCGCCCCATCTCAAAGGTGGGGTGTGAGAGAGTATCCTGTCCTTGGGTTCGTGGCAGCAGAGGATGGATGCCCGTGGTAATCTGGTCCTGTTGTCACTCCTGACAGCCATTTCCATGTGAAATTCCTAGAGGGAGGCGGATGGGGAGAAGCCATTGGAGCCCCGGGAGCTGGAGAACAGGCAAGTGCTGCCTGAAAAATAGTAGCCCATCATCCTGGGACCCCAGGGGGCCAGTTCCCAGAGATTTTGCCAGGGAGGGTGCGAGGGTCACTTCCCACTCCAGAGATGGATCTTGCCCTCTGAAAGGTGCCTTGTACGCAGCCGCTGCTGCTCTTTTCATCTCCTGCCTGGGCGCTTGGAAACCAGCTCTCCCTACCCGAGGTTTTGTGCCTCCAAAGCTGAAAATTAGATATTTTTTTTTATTTTTTTTTTTGAAACATTTTATTTTTTTCTGGAGCTCTGAAATGTCAAAAGCTGGGGGTGAGGCAGAAGGAAAGAGCTGCGTTTTAAGGAATGCTTTCCCCAGAAAGCCGCCGTCTCAAAATGCCTCCGCTAAGAGCCACCTTAAACCCCAGGGTCCTTTCTAGGTTAGCACAAATCGCAGTGCAGTTGGGAGGAAAGCGGTGGGGGAAGAGGTGCAGCATCTCTTGGCTGGGTGTCCCGGGAGGCAGGGATGCTGCCGGTGGCCACCCGCATGCCAGGGATATCAGGCAACACGGGAGATCAGCTGCTTCCTCTCCACGGATCGTTTCTGGCTCGTCGTTACTGAGAAGCATTTTATTTTGTATGGTAACACGCCTGAGAGTTGCCCAAAGCTTGAAGGGCTCCAGCGTGGTGAGAAAAGGTGCTTGTGGTCAGATGGGAGCAGGGGAATGAGGAGTCGAGGAGAGTTTCCCGTCCTGTGGGCTGGCATCTTCTGCCCATGCGTCTCCAGGTCACCTGCCTTGGGATGTGGGTGATGATGACACTGCATCCCAGTGGTGACACTGCATCCCAGTGATGGCAGTACATCCCGCCTCTTCCAGAGCCCATAGCCGAAGGATCTCCTCTGGATTTCCAGAACCAGAGATGAGCTTTACAGCCCCCGTGTGAGCTCTGAGGTCATTTTACACTTGGTTAAACTGAGGCACAGAGGTTTCCACCATGAGTCAGTGGCACAGGGTCCCAGTCTGTTGTGGGGGGGCACACTCGGGTGCTGGATTCAATGCTGGACCATCTCAGCATAGCTCAGGTTTAAGGTCTCTGGGCTCGTGAGACCCCACCTGGAGTACTGTGTCCAGCTTTGGAGTCCTCAACACAGGAAGGACATGGACCTGTTGGAACGGGTCCAGTGGAGGGCCACGAAGATGATCAGAGGGATGGAGCATCTCCCCTATGAAGACAGGCTGAGAGAGCTGGGGTTGTTCAGCCTGGAGAAGAGAAGGCTCCGGGGAGACCTCATAGCAGCCTTCCGATATCTGAAGGGAGCCTACAGGAGAGCCGGAGAGGGACTCTCTGTCAGAAAGTGTAGTGACAGGACAAGGGGTAATGGTTTTAAATTGGAAGAGGGGAGATTTAGATTAGATATTAGGAAGAAGTTCTTGACTGTGAGGGTGGTGAGGCACTGGAACAGGTTGCCCAGGGAAGCTGTGGATGCCCCATCCCTGGAAGTGTTTAAGACCAGGCTGGATGGGGCTTTGAGCAACCTGCTCTAGTGGAGGTGTCCCTGCCCATGGCAGGGGGGTTGGAACTAGATGATCTTTAAGGTCCCTTCCAACTCTGACCATTCTATGATTATGCAAAATAAAGTAGCATGAAGAGTTACTGCGATAGGAGCATCGGGGCTGCAGGTACCACTCCTGTTGTGAAGGGGAAGAGAAGCTTTAGATGAGCTTTGTCTTCACACCGTGATGCACCCAAGAGGAAAGTGGGCCTGACTGGTTGGTGCTTGTGGAGGTTGTGAAGCCCCTGTTGAAGAGCGGGTGTGCAGGGACCCAACCCAGGCTCGTCCCTACCCGCTGGTGGCAATGCCGGTGCTGGACACGGTGGCAGGTTGAGCGTGCTCGGCGGAGGGCATCACTCCATAAAGCAGTGGCACCTACGTGGGGTTTTATGCGCCTGTAGGGGCTTTCATTCCTCCTTTATTTAATGACGGAACATTTTTGGCATGCGGCTGAGGGGGGTTTGCAGGCGGGATCTAGAGGTGGCTCTTGGATCTGGCATTAAGTGAGGCACATTAGTATGTGCTGTGGATTCTGTTTCCTGTGAATGTGCGCACAGCGGGAGGACGAGCAGGAAGGCTGCTCCTCCGCTGGCAGCCTTCCCAGATATTCTTGGCGTTGCGGATCTATACTTGCCTCCTTGCCGTGGCCCTGTTTGAACAGAAAACAGAAAGTGCTGTGGCAACAGGAAGGCGCAACCTCTGCGAGTACCCGCTCGGCGATGGCGGCGGCACCGGTGCAAACCGCCGTCCCTCCTGTCCCTGTCCTGTCCTCCTCCGGCAGGTCCCTTCTGGTCCCTCTCCTCCGGCAGCCACACATGCAGGTGGAGCAGCTCCTTGCCGCGCTGCTGGGCATCCATCGATGGGCTGGCTGTGCCCGCATCGCGGTGTGGACCTGCCCGGCGTTGGTCGCCTTCCAGCTCTGTTGGTCTTTACTGGACTCCAGTCCCCATGAGGAGTTGCCCCAACATCTCCGGGAGGTGCAGAGGTTCTTTGAGGGGGTGTAGAGCTGTTGGCAGGGGTGTTCCTGTCGTGGTTTTGTGGTACCAGCATCGTGGCAGAGGGGAGCAAGAGGAAGGACGCGGAGCAGGTCTGCTCACGGGGGTCGACGTCGGAGATGAATTACTGGGGCAAAGAGAAGAATTAACTGGTGCACCAGTAGGACTGGGGCGCGTCCCTGCCCTTCTTCCCCTCTGCTCCCACTGAGTGGACCCTCGTCAGCGGGGATGGGTGCCGCATCCACAGCACCCAGCGCAGGGAGGGAGTGATTCCAGGGAAGGGAGAAAACAACTCGGGGAGCGATCTCTGCGACGTGGTGGTGGTGGTGGTGCCGAGGAGCGGTGGCCAGGCTGGCCCGGCAACGGGGTGGCACCGTGAACACATCCCAGCGATGCCGGGACCTCACCTCTCCCTCTTTCCCTGTTGGCAGCAGGATCCCTGGGTGGCGGCCAGACTGTATCCTTGCGGCAGCGCGGCTCCCAGCCCGGGAAGGGCTTTCCGAGGCTTCCTCGGTCTCAGCGTGTTCTCTATGAACCAGCACACTTTGTTCTCAGAGTGTGAGGATTGGACTTCCTCTCCTCGGCCGGCGACGCAGGCTGGCTGTTGACTCATCAGCAGCTTCCCTTGGGCTTTGCTGCAGAAGGGGCAGGCAGGATTCTGCAGCAGTTTGTGTATCTTTTGGAGCAGAGCTTTTTTTTTTTTTTATGTGATCCTTCTTTTTTTTTTCTCCTTTTTTTTCCTCTTTTTTTCTCCTTTTTTTTCCTCTTTTTTTCTCCTTTTTTTTCCTCTTTTTTTCTCCTTTTTTTTCCTCCTTTTTTTTCTCCTTTATTTTTCCTCCATTTTTTTTTTCTCCTTTCTTTCTTTTTTTTTTTTTTCTTTCCCTTTTTTCTTTTCTTCCCTCCAGCTCATCATGAAAACCCTGTGAGTTTGGGGCTTGCTGGTGATTTTACAAAGGGCTGGTTTTTTGGGCCAGCTACCCCCAGTTCTGTGGCTGCCTGCCCTTAAATATGCCTGGATGCTGCTATGCTTCAGAAATACATGTCTGCTTCCCTTTCAAGATCTGAGACTCCACTCTGATCAAAAGAAATAAAAATCCCAACCGCCCCAGGCCGAAATGTTTAGATCACTGGGACATGGGAGCGCGGGGAGAGGAAAAGCTCGCTGTCTGTGCGCTCCCGGGGACCCCCCGGGTGACGCCTGGTTGTGGCGAGGACGATCTGGCTGGTGGCACCCATCAAGGGCAGCAAAAAACCCCCGGTGATGGAACATCAGTGGGTTCCCTCTGCAGCCCTGCCCCTGGGAAAGGGAGTTTTCCAGTCGGATCTGCTCCCGCAGCCCTTGTCCCTGCCAGCGGCGGGGGGGGACGACGGGTTGTTTGCGGGCTGGTCTGTCCTGCTGGTCTTTAAATACATAATGTAGGTATTTAAATGTAAATATATTTAGGCAGCAGCAGGTCGGTGGTTCGGAGGCTGTGCAGAAGGTGGTATCGGCGCGGCAGAGGGTTGCCAGTTTGTGCCCCGGTGCCTGGGAGTGCTTTGCAAAGGAATAAGCCTGATTTACTCTGTCTGTTACTTGCAATCATTTCTGTTTTACAATCTGCCTGACAAGTTCTCGTGTGGGCTTTCAGCAGGTCCTCACCTTTATTAGTTTGCTCCGGGAAACGTGTTAATCCAGCCTGTTCTTACCTACTACCCAGCCACACGGACTTTTATTTTAAATGTTTGCTAATCCTCCCAGTGGATGCCTGTGGTTTGTACTGGATCAGGCACACAGAAGGTCAAGTGTGTTTCAGCAGCGAGTGGATAGAAGGAGCGGGCTGGATTCCCGCTGCTCCGTACCGAGCTTTACGGTTCCTGGCACGGGCTCCGGTTTGGTACAGCCTCGGGAGCTTCCACATCTCTCTCCATCACCTCCGCATCTCTCTCCATCACCTCCTCTCTCCATCCAGAGCCACGAGTTTAGCTCAGGGCCGGGCAAAACCATAGCAAGATCTGATTGCTGCTGCTTGCAGCCGCAGCGGTAATTAAATCACCGCTTAGTGATTTAGTGCACCTTGTTGTCCCCACTGAACAATACAAGAAACTATTACTCTTAAGCGCTCTTCAGAGCGATGGGAGGAGCAGGACAGCCCGGCAGCGGGAATTCCTGCTCGGTTCTTGCTGCTGTGGATAATCCTTTTGAATTTTCCTGCGTGGCTGGAAAGCGAGCTGAGTCTGTAGAGGCTCCGTGTTGCCGGTACCGTGGCGAGATGGGTTTTTTTCAGTGCATTTGAAGAAGATCTGGCAGCGTAGCTCTCTAGCAGTCCGTGCAGGGCGCAGACAGATCCCTTCTGGTTTTGTGGGATGGGCTGTGTGCTGCTTCAAGTGACTCAGCCTCAGAACTGTTCTCATGTGTTCTAGGGTTCAGTGTTAGTGCACTGCCTCAAAACCCATTAAAAACAAACCAAAAAAAAAAAAAAAAAAGGCTGGACGCTGCCTTTTCAAATTCCTCAAAGCTTTGCTTTCGTTGGGTTGGCTTTGTGTAAGGATTCCTAATCACAGGAATAGCCATCGTTGTGCCCTCCTGTGTATTTGGAGCTCTCTGATGCTCAACTCAGCCAGCAGCAGGGTCGGGGCAGGGGGTTTGGCCGCTTCCCAATCCGCTGTGGCTCGTGCTCGCCCACGGCAGGTGCCGTCGCTCGCAGCCTCTGCCTCTGCTCCCCGTTAGTAGGTGGATGGAAGTACAAGTGGAGCTGTTTGCGTTACTGAAATAATTATGGAAACATTATCTGGCTGAGATAATTAATTCCAGATGCTTTAACGTTAGTAGTTTGGCTTAAGTTACATGAAGAAGCAGCGTTTTTCGTCTTTTTATATCCAGAAAGCATACGCTCAAGTGTCCCAGGCTTCCCTGGTAGCAATTCCAAGATATATATTGCTTAAATGGAAATGAGTGGAATCCAAGCAGCCTGCTGGCTGGGTTTGGGGAGCACAGGTCCCTGAAGGGCCACCAGGTAGGTGGGTGGTGCTCTGGGAGAAGGAGGAGAGCAGCACCCATGGGTGCTGGAGCTGGTGCTGGTTCTGCCCTGCATGCCCGCGGGGAGAGATGCTGCCTGAGCATCCTCTGCAGCTGCCCTGGGGTTGGGGACCGCAGTGTTTTGCTGGGTTCTGGAGGGAGGAGAGCAGCACAGGCTGTGCCCCCTCCCGCTGCCGTTAAGGCTGAATTCCCTACTGAAAGGGGGAAAGTGGAAAAAGACCTGGGAGTCCTGGTGGACAACAGGATGCCCGTGAGCCAGCAATGTGCCCTTGTGGCCAAGAAGGCCAGTGGCATCCTGGGGTGCATCAGGAAGAGTGTGACCAGCAGGTGGAGGGAGGTCCTCCTCCCCCTCTACTCTGCACTGGTGAGGCCCCATCTGGAGCACTGGGACCAGTTCTGGGCTCCCAGTTCAAGAAGGACAGGGAACTGCTGGAGAGGGTACAGCAGAGGGCTACAAAGATGATGAGGGGCCTGGAGCATCTCTCTTGTGAGGAGAGGCTGAGGGACTTGGGTCTTTTTAGTCTGGAGAAGAGAAGACTGAGGGGGGATCTGATCAACGCCTATAAATACTTAAAGGGAGGGTGTCATGAGGACGGGGCCAGTCTTTTTTCAGTGGTGCCCAGTGACAGGACAAGAGGTAACGGGCACAAACTTGAACATAAGAAGTTCCACCTAAACAGGAGGAGGAAACTTCTTTCCCGTGAGGGTGGCAGAGCCCTGGAAGAGGCTGCCCAGAGAGGTGGTGGAGTCTCTGTCTCTGGAGACACTCAGACCCCACCTGGACACGTTCCTGTGCAACCTGCTCTGGGTGGACCTGTTTTGGCAGGGGGGGTTGGACTAGATGATCTCCAGAGGTCCCTTCGAACCCCAAATCATTTTGTGATTCTGTGAAAGGAAGACAGAGAAGTTCCTTGCACAGCATCAAAAATAATGTGTTTCGCTCTCAGCCCAGGCGCTGTGTTTGTCTAGTCAACCAGAAAAACATCTGCGTCTTGTTGTTCCAAGCAGCCCACCAGCAGACGGCTGCCTGGCCGGCGCTGGCTCTCCGTGCGGCCGGGTTTTTCTTCTTGCACAGAAGTTTGTGCAGATGAACCCTGCTGGGAAATGGTGCCCGTCCTCTCCTCCGCCGCCGCCGCTCTGCAGCTTCCCAGCACCGCACCTGGGCGCTTGTTTACCAGGTCTACATTGAAATAGTCTTCTGGGCACTGAATCAGAGTTGAGGCTTTAAATAATACATTGTTGAGCTAAATCTCGGTGAGATTTGGGCTGGAATATGAACGTGAGAAAGACAGGGGCATCAGCGCTCTGGTCTTCATCTGGTCTGCGGAGTATCAGGCTTTTTATACGGTGATAAACAGCTCAGAAACGAAATTGGAAAAGCTGTCTGGGTTTAACAAGATGGCTGTTTAGTGCCTCCTGTTCACTTGTTTTCCTCTTTTTATCACATCAAAGAAGAGTGAATCACTTTCTCCTTAGAGGATTGCATTATTCCAGAGGCCTGGAAGGACCCACTCTGGTTACAGACTGTTACTGGAGGAGATTTTTAGATGGAGAGGGGAAAATGGAGATTTTTTTTTTTTTTTTTTCTTATTGCACCTGTTAATTGTAATTTGGAGCTTCAGCTGCATTTCTCTAAAACTTCCAGAACCTGCCTGTATGAATCCTGAACCGCCAGCAGCATGTGAGGGGCCACCCGACCCCATCCTTGACATTTTGCACAGAAATAGCGTCATCAGAGGGGGATTTCCAAACCCAAACAGCGAGAATCTGGGTGGTCCCGGGACCAGAAGGAGTTTCCCAGCTGTGACACGGGCACGGTGTTGGTGTCGGCTGTGCCCTGCGGAGCGGGGGGATGCTGCTGGCTCTGTGCTCCAGATCTCCGAGGCTGTTTTAAAAGCTGATAATGATCATTTTCTAATATTCATTGCTTGGGAAGTGCTGAGCGTCTGGGATTCAGCTGGAAAAAAAACAGTGGGTGTAGCTGAGCCATGCTGTCCTGGGCTGGTTCCTGCCTGGCAGAGGATCCCGGGGTCCCTGACGTATCCCGGGGTCCCTGCCACACCTCCAGCGCCAGAGGGATGAAGGGATGGAGGGATGGGGTGTGCAGCCTGCGCAGCCACCCAGCATTACGTCACCTGCAGCCACACTCACTGGCTGCTGGTACCCGGAGGGCAGGACACTGCTGCAAGCAGCATTAACCCCTTCCTGAGCATCCCGAGTGCCACTTGGGTGGCACAAAGGGACTTTCACGGGGCTGAGCATTGGCCACCGGTGTTGAAGTAGTCCAGAGGTGCCTTTTGGGGACAGGTGCTCCTGTCACAGGAGCTTGGTGGATCCTCCTAGAGCCAAGTCCAGCTGCTTTGTTCTCCCAAAACAGCAGCAAGAAGCCGAACGAGAGCTTCAGAGCTGAACCGAGTGTTTACCACCTGTGTAGGTTTTGGGGACAAGCGTTTTGGTGCAGGTTTAGGTTGTACCAGGGGGTAGTGCCAGCCCAGCCATCCATCATCCCAGTTAGCAGGAGTCATGGTGAACCCTGCAGCTACACCGGGCTGCTTGCTCGAGCACGGATGTCCAAGGAAAGGGCTGATGTTACGGTACATCCATCAACTATTTTTGCTAGAAATGTGCTGGTTACAGCCCCTGACACAAGGATAGCTTGCAAACAGCACAAAAGTGCCATCAGACCAGCCAGCCACTGCAGGTTCCTCTTCCCAGACCCATTTTTGACCCTCGGGCTGAGCCCTGCGCCCGCAGCCGCTCTGTTACGTGCGTAGGAATTTTTGTGGATTTTCAAAGGGTATTGCCAAATCTTGAGGGGTTTTGGCTCCTGTAGCTGATAAGGAAATGCTGCAGATTCTTACTTTTCTGCACAAAGCGGTCCCAGCAGTGCCAGCTGAAAAACAGGGCTTTAATTCTGTTGAGGTTCTTGTTTGTTTTTGAGTAAAAGGATTTGGTGCCAGTGGCCTGACCAGACACACAGTGTCGCCCTCTCCTCCCCAGGACCTCCAGCCCTTTCTCTGCTCCATCACACAGGAGGACGCCTTGGCAGACACTGGGTACCAGTGGTCGGTCCTTCCCGCGGGGTCCTGGATCTCTGGTTTTGGGTCTCCTGCCCATGGCTTGTGCCAGGGGTGACAGCAGGCTGCCCACAGGGCTGTGAGCTCTTGAGCTGGGAACCAGGACGTCCCCAACGTTACCCGGAGCATCCTCAGTCAAGGAGGGGAGTGGTGAAGTGCACGGGCACCTCTTAGCATCAACACCTGGACCCTAAAGAGGCTTTTAGGCTCCTTCCGCCAGGTTACATGCTGGTCTAAACAACCGGCCAGTTAATTTAAAACCTAACCCATTTAATATCTTCTTGGTGATCCCTTTCTTCTTTGAACCCAGCTTTGGGAGTATAGTTTTTGGCTCATGGTTTTACAGACACTATAGAAGCCACAGAAGTGGAGTAAGTAGGCGTACCACGGTCGGTAAATCTGGGGCTGGATGCGCTGATGGTCACAAAATCTTGTTTGTGGGTTGCAGCTCGTTACCGTGACCGTCCACCACTGTCTGCAACCCCGTCCTTCGCCCTTATACCACCAGGCTCTTCTCCTGACATCTTCTATTCCGCTCCGCTGTTGAGAAGCAATAGCGCCTATAAAATCTATTAGCTTAAGTTCCTAAGAAGATTGGGCATCTGGTCCGAATGGCCTGCCTGGATACTATTTTAATAAACAGAAAATGAAAATCATCCCTTTAAATTGCCTTTTTAAAGTCGTGGTGTGCCACAGGAGAATTCCCCCGCGAGTGGAGCTGGCGGTGAGAACAGTATCAGCCTCTGCTGAAGGTTGCTGGCAGAGTTATCTTTCCACTGACTTTCCTAAGCTCATTAATTTATGGACACTGGACAAGACTAATTTAGACTGGAACGTAGGTAAAGAAAAGATGACTGACTAAAGCCTTCCGTGTAATAAAATTAAGTATTTTCAGAAGAGAAACACTATGCAGGATTAATTATTTCTATCTAGTATATTAAAAGGGAGCGTATGGGAAAAAAAATGCCCTTTTCCCTTCAGCCAAGTGAAGCATTCAGTTTACAGAGATGAGATTAACCATGGCAATTTGCTGAGTATATTTTATTGCCGTGTAATCTTCTCCAGGGATAGATGTGATCCTCAAGAGTGTTGGGGTCCACTTACTCCTTTTCCTCAAGTGCCCTTGAGACCCACTTTCAGACTAATGGCCTCGGGTTTGTTGTGCTTTTCAGGCTGATCCCAGTTTTCAGCCCTTCGCTTAAATAGGCCCTTGATTGATATAGGTAGGTTTTTCTTTAAATGCCGTGTCTCTGGCTGGCTGGATAAATAAAGGAATAAATGCTCCTCCAGAGTAATTGAGCTTCTGCGAAGGGTTCGGCGCTCGGCGGAGGCTTTGCCGTGGTGGCGCAGGGAGAGCTGCAGCATTTTGGTGGTTGCACAGTGAGGCCACCCATTGCCCACGTCCCAGGTTCTCTCGTGGTTGTGAGTCTGCTGTGGTTGGGTGCTCCGTGACGGTGCTGAGATGCAGGTAAAGCCACGGTGCCACCCTGGAGCTGGGCAGCTCCATCCCTTCCCGTCCCCCACTGTAGAGGCTGGAGGGATGAGCAGGGCTTTGGGGGTTACTCTAGGAGGGTGGTGGGGATGGTGTTGAAGAGCACTCACAGGGTGGAGGGTCAGGACACCTCACGGTTCCCTGACCTTTTTGGTGGCACCCCAAGAAGCTTTTGCCCAGGACCACTTCTTTTCCTCAAGAACAACATCATTTGGAGAGCGTGATGCTTGCTGTGCTCTTCAGCAGCGCGGTGGGGTTTTTTTTAACTTTCAGTAGAAGCAGGTTTTTTTACCTGAGCAAAACTTCAGGACTCAGCAAAGAGGTTTCTGTTTGATTAAGATATTTTTGAGATGAAGAAAATCCTTGTGTTGCTATAATAGGGTAATGAGTCTCTGTGTTGCACCTATGTTTTACTAATGAACTTTCAGGCCATGCCGTTTGTTTCTGTAATGTTTTAATTTCCCTCTTTGGTATTATTTGTGCTCTGCCACCTGCCCATTCTGGTGCATTTGAGACGTTCCCTGTTGGGGTATGAGCCATCCTGGCCTCGCGACCATTTCTATCCCCTAACTGGGGTCACGGATGATACTTCTCCTTCTCTCAACCCCCCTGCACATCACAGAGCCTCGGAAGCTCGGGATCTTGCCTTGTCCGTGTGTTTCATAACACATTGCTTGCTACCCAAGATTCTTTTGCTGTAGTTTAGGTGGTTTGGGGCTTTTTTTGGAGCATGTTCTTGCTTTTTACACAGACCCAGTCCGGGCGGGTTGGTTGGACATGCCCTGCACAGAGTCCCTGGCTGCGGGGATGCTTGCGTGTCACCGTCACCATTGACTTGGAACATGCCAGGGCTGGTACAGCCTGGGGCCGAGCGCGTCTTGCCTTTTTGAACAAATACTAGGGATGAATGACTAAAGCATCAAAACTCTGGGGGAACGGGAAAAACCCTGGAAGAGGCATGAAATTCCTCTTGTGCTGTGGAGATCTGTGCAGGAATTGGCCCCGATGGAGACAGCAGATCAGCGCAAACGAGCTGGAGGGTGAACTCTCAGCCTCACAAATAGCCCGGCAATGAATTTCCCAGCGATGCTTTTGCTGTTTACCTGACTACATCTGCTTCTTTAAAAAGGAGAAAATTTTCTAAGCAAGCCAACAGAAGCCCTTCAATACAGATAAAGGGAAACAGCAAAACTGGTAATTGAGGTAATTAAGAGTTTGACTCTTGCTTTCTCTCCGAGAAAAGAAAAATCAATGGAATGCCTGGGTGGCTGCGTCGGTGCCTGTCACAGGAGGGGGTGCGGGCTCTCAGAGCCGAGGCAGATGCCAGGGCACAGCATGGCCATGCTGGTGGCTCTCACCAGGGGTGAGGAATGGGTATTTTTACCAATATTGAGAAAAACGTCTCCTCTAGAATGTACCCGCATATTGCCAGACTCCTCTGGACACCTAATGCCTGCCACTGCCCCGGTGACAGCTGTGGGCATCCCTCGTCTCCTGCGTCCATCCTGAAGCAGGTAAGAAGTCCTGCATCTTCCCCACCGCGCCTGAGCCTGGAATAGGAGGGGAAAACTAGAAAGCGAGACTGGAAATAAGAAGGAAGGATTGGTTCCTATGGGATTGCTGATGCCAGAGCTCGGGATGTGAAGAATATTAGCACATTGTGCAAAACTCACCGCAGAAATTGTGCGAGTTGGTGGCACATGTGCAGACATCCTCATCGCCCAGCCTGGGTTTTCCTTTTTCCACTGAGCAGCTGTTTGGAAAAGTGGTTGTTTCCAAAGGGAGTAAGCCCCATTCCTGCAGGAAAGCAAAGCCCTGATGATGTCCCTGCCAGCACCAGCTCTCGGAGCCTGGTGGGACATGGGCAGGAGGTGCTGGTGGGGGTGGCCTCAGTGGTTCCTTCCCTTTTTCTAGCTGGGCCTGCACTGCAGTGTGTCTGAGCAGCACAAAGCTTACAGCTTTCTGGGCCCCCATTTTCTTGAGGTTATTGTAGATGAGGAGGGGGGCACAGCATGGTCTGTTTTCTCTATTGCTGTAAATCAGGGCATGTTTTTTTTTCCAAAGGATTGCTCTCTTGTATTCAATTGTGCCATCTCTTCCTTCCACCATTTCTTCTAGCCCAAGGCAACTGTCTCTGCAGTCATTGATCTTCATATCTGAACACGGAGCAGCTCTTTGCAGGTGTGTTAGCGTGTGTCAGGGAGGAACAGGTTGCTTTTTAGGAACATGATTTTACCCACTAAAGCAAATGCAGGAATTGACGGGAAGCTACTCGCCTCGGGGCATCGCGTCCTGCTTGGGCTTTCTGGAGGCTTGGGGTGTCCTGTATGAGCCCCCAACAGCCTCCTGCACCCCTTGGGATGGAGGGGACACTCCCTGGGGAGGCTCTGGCTGATGCACTTTCATAGAATGGTTTGAGTTGGAAGGGACCTTGAAGATCATCGAGTTCCAACCCCCCTGCCCTGGGCAGGGACACCTCCCACTAGAGCAGGTTGCTCAAAGCCCCATCCAGCCTGGTCCTTTCCTCCCCCATGGCTGCAGTACCCTCAAGAGATCTCATGCCAAGGGGCTCGGTGGGCTGCAGACCATTTGGGGTGTCTTCCTTTTTCATCTCTTCCCTTGGTTACAGAAAACAGGTTTGGGGGTTAGAAGTTCTCTGCCAGGTGTCTTCTGTGTGCAGTCTCTTCATTTCTGACCTTCTGGTTGCTGGTGTTTGGAATGGTGAGAATACGGCATGAACGTGTTCCAGCAAACCCGAGTCTTAATTAACTTTGGGGGGTGCCAGCCCATGGTGGGCACGAGGACACAGGGTCCTGCCCACGAAGAGAAAACTCCAAAAGGAAGGTTCAGTGGTTCTCTTAAGAAGATACTTTCATATTCATACTTTTTCCTTATAGAGTGGAATAACGGAAGCAAACGGCAGTGAGATGCTGCTGCGGTAGCCGAGTGCTGCAGCCTTGGATCAACCCTCCCCGAAACGTGTGTTTCCAGGCGGGGGGAGGCACCTGCCATCGCCGCCTTGGCACGTTTCAGACCTTTTAAACTGAGTGCCAGCGGGCATGTGGAGCTCCCCGTCAGATCTTTGTGTCTTAATTAACTCGATCGTCGTCATCAGTGACGTGGTGAGAAGCGAAGAGGCGCTCTGTAAATTCCAGTTCCCGTTAAAACAGAGTTTTAACTCCGTTAGGAGTTAACTTCCCAGTTAACTTCCTAACAGCGTTCCTAACAGTTTGAACTTGGTTAAAACAGAGTTTTGACTTCTAACAGCGTTAGGAAGGGCTGAACGTGGAGCTTTTGTGCTGGCGGTGCTGTCACCATCAGTCACCCCGGGATGCTCCATGTGATCTCTGCATCACCAGATCTGGGAGATCTGAGATCAGATCCAGATCTGAGACACACATCCGGGTTTCAGGGGGGTTCAGTAGGGTTTGGCAGGCAGCTGCGTGACCGAGGAGGGTCATTTGTGTCCCATCTCTTGAGCATCGGGTTCAGCAAAAGTCCTTTCTCACAGGAGAAAGGACTTTTCCTTTCCCTGGGGTAAGAAGGCAGAGGTGGCACACACACTTTGGGGCTGACTTTCTCCACTCAGCATCCTTATCAGACCCAGTGGCTGTCAATACAGTAAAACAACCTGTTTGGGCCGCCCCTTTGATGTGTACACAGAGCATTAATCTTTGCACTTTTATGCCAGGCTAAAAATAGCAGCCGCTTTCTCCCGCGCATCCCCGGCTGGCCCGGTGTCAGGCTGTCACCTGTCACAGCCGGCTGTGGGGCCAGCAGCTTGTGTAACTCGGCTTAACGAAGGCTTACGGCGCCGTCCCCTGCCTGCCCGGATGGCTCTTTCCAACGGGAACATTCATCCCAGTTGGAGGAGGTGGGTTTTCTAGTGACAGCTCTGAGCTTTTCTCCTGTAAGACGGCTGTGTCCAGCCTGCTGCTGAGCCACAGAGGGTCTGGGGCTTTGCAAAGTCAAGCTGGACCTGGGCTTGTGGGGATCATAGAATCATAGGATGGTTAGAGTTGGAAGGGAGCTTAAAGCCCATCCAGTGCCACCCCCTGCCCTGGGCAGGGACACCTCCCACCAGACCAGGTTGCTCAAAGCCCCGTCCAACCTGGCCTTGAACCCCTCCAGGGATGGGGCAGCCACAGCTTCTCTGGGCAACCTGGGCCAGGCTCTCACCACCCTCACAGCAAAGAATTTCTTCCTAATCTCTAATCTAAATCTCCCCTTTTTCAGTGTAAAACCATTCCCCCTCATCCTATGGCTCCCCTCCCTGATCAAGAGTCCCTCCCCACCTCTCCTGTAGGCTCCCAGGGAAGAAGTTCAGTCCTTCCTGGACCAACTTACGTTGCATCAGCAACTCCTGGATATTTTAGGGGGTTGGAAGCTCCTTAGATGAGACTCCTGAAGCCTGATCGGAGCACGCCTGGTTTCAGTGTTATTACTGCTCTCTGCATTAAATACAGACGTTACTGAATCCCCAGGCCCTGGCCTAGATTGGAGTGAGGTCATTTTAAAATCTGGGGACTGAGACCTGTCTTTTCATGGGGTTATTTTCAGATCCTGAACTGAAATTTGGAGATGTCCTCAGGGCATTGGGGCACATCTTTATTTTCAATTTACTGCTGAGGGGAAAGTAAGGCAAAAGAGGCAAAAAGAACCCCTTGCTTGATGTTTCCCTCTCTGAGCAGTCAAATTATTGCTTCTCCCACTGGTGGCTCTGGAAGTGCCTGCAATGGTCATGGTGGCAGAGGACAGCAATTAAACTATGTTTAGTTTAACGTTGGGAGTAGAGAAACTCCAGGTTTGTTTTCCTGCCCTGCCACAGATTTCCTTCCCAACTTGGGCAAGGCAAGCAGGGTCCCCTTCCCGAGGGCAGCTGTGTATGAATTTCTTTGGCACACACAGACCTGGGAGCATGTGGTACCACGATTCGGCTGGTTACGTGATGGACACGATGGCTTTGCCCCAGCCCCGTCACGGAGCGCTCGATGCTCTGACATCAACTTAACGTATCGGGACAGAAGGCAGATAAAAGTCTTGCAGGGGCTTCCCAGCTGGTGCTGGTGCAAGAGGAGGGTCGGCTCCTCGATTTGCGCGGCGGAGAAGCTGCTCGGCAGGGGAAGACGCGCTGCAGCGGGTTGCTGTTTGCTTGTTTGTTGCTTTGCAGCATCTTTCTGTGTTGACGTTTTGTGCCGGGAGGTGGTATTTCGGGGAGGAAACGTGAGCTGTGCAAATACCGCGGCGAGCTCCAGCTCCCGGCTTCGCGGGGATCTGTCAGCTGGCACCCCAGGCTGCTTTTCATTTCCAGCTCGTCCCCTGCTTGCATGTCATTACGCGCGACACTGTTGACGTGTGCATGGCAAGTGTCATGCGTGTTGCCGCAGAGTTGCCAAGAAGAGGCAGAAGAGCTGACAGCCAGCGCCTGTTCGCTTTCTGTGCGGGGAGTTTGCAGCAGATGAGCCGGCTCCTATCCCCGTCCCTCTGGTTGCGATTAGAGAGGGCTCTGAACAAATCTCGCAGATCACCGTGGGATGTTCTCCGTTGCCGAGCCTGCCAAAGGGAGGGGTGGAGCCCTCCAAGGATGCTGGAGGCATCCCGTGGTGGCAACGTGGGGGTTAGGTCGCAGGTGCTTGGCTAAATCAGGGGTCACTTTGCCTGCAAAGGGTGCTCTGGGGAGTGGGTACCTGCGCAAAGTTGCTTGGGCATCTCATCTGAGCAGCCCAGGACCAGGATCTGGTCTCTGTTGTGCCCTGGTAAATTAGCAGTAGTTGCTTGTGTGAAGTCAATGGCTGGAGGAGTCAGTGTTGCTACGAATGAGTATTTGGACCATTGTATCCATCAGACCTCGTTTTTTCACATACAAAGAGTTAATTTCTGTAGATAAATGGGAAAACTGTTGCTGTAGGTGAAGGAAAGTTGCCGTGGACCTGTGATGGGACTGACTCTCAGCCTGAGCCCATCAATCCACTTTGGTGCAGTGGGGCTGGAAGCGGAGAGCCCAGCCGAGACTGCGGGCATCGTCAGGGGCAGGGCAGCAAGAAAAGCTGGGCAACTTCTGGTCGCCAACCTGCAATTCATTTTTCTTGCAGTCTGGTCCCAGACCAGGCAAGAGAGGAAGCACCGGCAGAGCTGGGGCTTCCTCCAGTCTTCAGAGACCTCAGGAGAACCTCGATGGATGCCTCTGCTCCTGCTGAGCACTTCAGACAGGGCACGATGGGGAGAAGGCGCTCGGTGGGGAGAAGGCGCTCGGCTGCTGCTGGCTGAGCTCATGTTTCCCACTGTAACTAGGACAGGGCACTGCGCTTAAATTCATCCTCTGGGCAGAGAGTCTCATATTCACGGGGTGCAGAGCATGTGGTGGTGCCAAATCCAGTGCCTGTGTGCCACCGTCCTGTCCGCAGCGGGGAAGGAGCTGGGTTTGCAGGAAGGAGCTGTGTTTGCAGCGTGGCTGAGACAACAGGGATGAGCAGAAGCCCTTCCCGAAGCCTCGTCCCCATGTTTATCCCTTGGCTCGGGCTCATCCTGCCTTTCGGGGTGTGTGGGATGCCCCTTCTGGGCCATGGAGCAGGGATGGGTTGGTGTCACGGTCCCCCCTTGCTGGTGGGACCACTGGCTCTGGGCAAGAGCATCGCTATTCGTAACAGCCCCAATCTTGTGCTTGCACGTGCTTTCCACATCAAACTTCCCACTTTCACAGGCAGGACAGGGTATTTCTCCCAAATGGGCTGTTTCTGCCCTGGTGTGCTATTCCTGCATGACCCCCTGTGGGGAGAAACAACCCTCTAACGTCTCAGGGAGCAACGAGAGGTTGATGCTGTCGGCTGTAGCCGTAGGTCGAGTTATTTGATTCGGGAATCCAAACACGTAGGAGGCTGCTGCCACCAGGCTGGTGGTAATGCAGGGCGGGGAGGAAGAAATGAGCCACGCAAAGTGGAAAAATAGCTTAATTCCTCATGGTGTGAGGGGGAATTGTGGAGCTGTTGAAGAGCAGGCATGTTCCCGGGGAGAGCCCGGCACAGAGCTGCCCGCTCGGTGCTTCCCCACCGCTGCTCTGCAGCGAGGATCCCTGCGGGGAACGGGCTGGTTCGTACCGAAAAACATCAGCGGGTGTTTAGGAAGAATGAGATGGAGCAGTAAAGCCTGTGTGTGGGAGGGGTACTGGGTGTATTTCTGAAGGGATTGGTGTTACGCCACCAATCTGCAGGGAAGGATACATTGAGGTAGACGGATACACAGGCCAAAACCAAAATTCCTGATTTTCCGTGCCGGAGCCATGCTGCCGTGCTGCTGCTTTTCTCTGGAACACTGAGAAAAGCACAAACTCTGGGCTTTGCTCAGCGTTTTCTGAAAATCAGGTTGTTTTGAGGCATCCCAACTCAAACCATCACATAAGGTGCTCAGACCAGCAGTCTTTGGGAAAGTGCTTGTGTCCCGAGTTGTAGTCCTCACAGCATCCGAAGCGCAGGAGATGACACCAGGAGCACAAAACCCCTTGGATTTTGCTGAGCTTGCTTTCCTTCTTAGAGTCAGGTTTGGACATGGCGTGGTCGCACCCTCCAGGGCAAGAAATGGGAAACTTTTGTGAGCTGTAGCTCTTTCTCAGCCTCTCTTACTTTTCTTCCAGGATCATACCCCAGCTGGAGAACTCGCCTTCACAGGTTTCACCGAGTAGCCTGCCCGGCTCCGAGATTTCGGAAGCTACGAGGACTTACTTGCAAGGAGTGAGCCGCTATGACCTGGACGAGCTCGATGCTTGCTGGTTGGAGCTTGTTAATATGGAGCTCAAGGAGATGGGTGAGTATTGCTGCTGTTTTTCTCCTTGCCTGGGCATCCCAGAGTGGGCATTCAGTCCTTTTAAGTGATCATGTGGAACACAAGGCCTTGAGGAAGAAATTTTTGTTCAGGCTCTCCAAAGGAGATGACACAAATTGCTTCAGCGCAGGAATCTTGAGTGCATTTCAGTGCCGCTCGCTTCACGTAGGGGTTTTGGGATGTGGTGCAAGAAGAACGGGGTGAACCAGATGATGGTAGGAACAGTGCAGGTTGCCCCATGGAGCAGGTTTGCAGAAGAACCGATAGACGCAGATCACTCAGGACTGTGCTCTGATTGTATGACCATTGTCATCTCCTGTACTCATCCCTGCGGCATCCCTACTGCAGGAGGAGGTGCTGGTCAGGGTGGGTGTGTTGACCCTGACTCCTCTTCCTTTGGCCACATCTGAACGCATTTCTCCAGCATTTCTCCATCCATAGCCAACTGGGCAGATGGAGTCAGAGGAAAGAGGATTTCATAGTCAAAACGTGTAATTCTCAGAAACGCTGGTCCCGGATTGTTTCTCTTTTCCCAGGTGTCTCTAAATACCACAGCGTGGTGTTGCCCATGTCACTGCTGTTATATCACTGCACATTCCTAAAGTCCATTAGAGCATTTCGGTTGAGTGCAAGTACCCGGACTTGGAATTTGACCACTGGCACTGGTGCTTAGCATGGTCTGCTGGGCAGATCTGTTGGCACGGACACGCGGGGGTGAAGTCCTGCCAGACCGTGGAGGGATTTTCCAGTCCTTGTTAGGTAAGGGTTGCTCTGGCGTGGTTGCTGCCACGCAGGTAAGAGCAATAACACAATAAAACCTTTCACCTTGCGAGGTCAGTGAAAGCTGCAGCGTGTCTACATGAAGCGTTACTCCCCGCTGCAAAGGTCTTTCAAGGGTGAGACAAAGTGTGTGAGAAAGTGCTTGAGCAGAGGGAACCGTGCACTGCGGGACAGGAAGGTTGTGCTGAGTCTCGCAGCCTCCTGGAGAAGCCCTGCAGTGAGATTCAGCAAATTGCAGCAAGATTCAGTTCTGTAGGCTTGCGTGGAGCATCAACGGGCTCAGAACTTGGCCACCACGTTGTCTGATCTTGGTTGCAGAAGATCTCTCTTCTTCTGATGGACTAATGATTTACAAGCAAATTTTGTTTACCGTGTTCTCCGGGACCTTGAGAAAGTTGAAGTGGCTGCTTTTAGAGTTTGGCCAATTATCTATTACACGTATCCTGTGTATCGGCTTTCCCGTAGTCTCGGTGTTGTGGAGCCTGTAGTATCGCCAGCAAATCGCCCTCAGCTTTGTCCTCGTTAACTGGTCCTGTATCAGCAGCTTCAGCTCTGTCATTAGCACACCCAGGTTTTGAGACACTGGCAGCTATGCTAAAGTCCTTGGGCAGAGCACAGGGTGCTCCTGGGCAAAGGCGAGTTGGTTGGTTGCTCTTGGGTGCCTTGCAGAGGACCCACACTTCCTAACGCCACACAGCTGCAGTACTGCATTGAGAAACCAGCTTGCACCGCCCTGGACATCCTTCTGACCATGTCTCCTGCTTCATTTCCCTTGTCGTCTCCACAGGTGGGTGGCCATCAGACGTGTCCTTGGGCTTCAGAGAAGGCTTGTCTGTATTTCCACCTCCCC
This sequence comes from Numenius arquata, assembly GCF_964106895.1. Taxonomy (NCBI): domain Eukaryota; kingdom Metazoa; phylum Chordata; class Aves; order Charadriiformes; family Scolopacidae; genus Numenius; species Numenius arquata. Next base: position 42,435,510 of record NC_133586.1, on the reverse strand, counting down.
CTTGTACATATTTCATAAGTCTCTAGAAAGGCAGCGGGCAGAGATTTGGCTTCTCCAGCTCTCTTGGGTTAAATTTGGCTCGCTTTATTATTTCTTCAAAGTATTAGGTTACAAATGCAGTGTCTTAAATAGCTTTCAGATGTGGAGATCCCGGGCTGGTGGGTAACTGGAAGGGTGAGATGAGACGGGTGCCGTCCGGGCGCGGGTGGGAACGCGTTGGATTTGGGAGGGCAGGTTGAGCATCCTCACAGCCGCATACCCCTGGTGGCCCCGCTCCTCGCAGCGTGTTGGGTGGGCTGGCATCACCGGGACACAGAGGGTGCTTTGCTGCTGACCCTCTGCAATTTCGACCAAGCTGCATTTTCCTTCCTCCAGCTCCTTGTCATTTATCCGCTTGCTGAAGAACTGTCCTTAGGAGGTGTTTGTGCAGCACCAGGCTGGATGGGACCACGGTCTCTGATGGAGCCCCTGAGCCCTCCTGCAGTAACCAGCTATCAGTGGTAATAACGAACCTAGGGGGTTTCAGCAGAGAGCCTCACTGTCCGCCAGCTGATTCTCCAGCCCATTTCTGTGTCTGAAAGAGCGCTGTAATTACTGGCTGAGCCTTAAATATGCTGGGGAGAGAGGAGCTTTGTAAACCGGCGTTTGGCGTGTGAAATCCATTGTGGATGTAGCTTCAGCCCGAAGGGCTCTGATATCTCACCCCATCCCCCAGCCCTCCCGACTTCTCTAGCAATGCGAGGGCTAGTGCATTTTTTCCAGTGACTTGAAAGGGAAAGCATGTGGCATTGATTAATAACCCATCCCGGGCGCCACGGGGAGCCGGGGCTCTGGCAGGTAGGGAGCAGGACGGGTGATGGTGCTCAGGGCTGTGGGACCATGGTCACATCACCCCATACTGGCTGTTGTGAGGCTGGACCATGGATGCTGCAGGGCTGGACCACAGAGGCTGTGGGTCTGGACCATGGATGCTTCAGAGCTGGACCAGGGATGTTGTGGGGCTGGACCAGGTATGTTGTGGGGCTGGACCATGGATGCTGCGGGGCTGGACCACGGGGACTGCAGGGCTGGATCACAGATGCTGTGGGGCTGGACCACGGATGCTGCAGAGCTGGACCACGGATGTTGCGGGGCTGGACCACGGGTACTGCAAGGCTGGACCACAAATGCTACGGGGCATCAGGGCTGCATAGGCAGCCAGCTTCTTTGAGGATGCGTTTTCCTGCCCGTGGAAGTGATGGGTTTTGGGTGCACATAGAGGAAGGCTGTTACTATCGCTGCTCACCTCATGGGCTGTGCCGGAGCAGAGGCTCTGCTCCCTCTGCTTCCCAGATGGGAGAAGCCATGCAGCGGGGATGGGACTTGAGTGCCCTTCACCACTCGACACAGAAGATTGCCGCCTGCCTAGGTCGTTCTGGAGGCAGTCCATAAATAGCGCTTTCTCCCGGAAGCCCTCGACATTAATGACATACTGAGATTTCCAAACCAGCTCCGCTAATCTCTGAGATCATTAACATGACTTAACTGGAGAATGGCAGCCTCTCCTCCTACTCAGAGAAGTCGGGAATTATCTCCCAGCCTCAAGAGATATGCAGAAGTTTAAATTCCTCCTGGGTGTTTAGCTGAGCTGTTGTCACTGGGCAGTCCAGGGGCACAATGTGTCATTGCCAAAATATTTAGTGACAAAGAAGGAGCCTGGTCTCTGACTGGCTCTTGAGGCGCCGCGGGGAGGAGAGCTGGAAAACACCTATGAGATCATCCATCTCTCTTTGCCGTTAGCGCAGCGTTGATCCACGTAGCACATAGCACATGCCTTTTCCAGTCCTTTTTAGGTCACCCCGGGGATGGAATTTTATCACCGAGATCAGATAAACCTCCAGATAGCTTCGGCTCTCTGCGCTCTGCTGGCTCCTCTCCCAATTAGATGGAATTTGCTCCGAAAAGCAAAAGTTTTACACATAAAAGAGCTTTAAATAGTTTTAAATCCCCCAGTGAGATGCCTCGGTAGTTTGTTACTGTACTTGGTAGAAAGGAACTTCTGTGTGCTGGAGATGAAATCAATATTTAAGCATGCCTAAATGTTTTATTTGTTGCTGCTGCAATATGAGATAGTAAAAAAAAGTGGGTCTGAAGGAGTCTGAATGAAACCCTGAACGAGATTTATGTCTATGCCACTCCAGGCAGCACAGGCCTTTCCTTTTAGAGGAAAGTCTTCATTTTAATATTAACATTTTATGCTGCATTTTGTGATCTCCACTAAATCCAAAGCCATTGTAAGAGTGGGGCTAGAGAGACTTCAAAGAACCCAGGCTGAAAGATCCCTTTGCGGTGATCGGCACTTCATAAACACACGGCAAAATCCTCAAGAAATTGCTAAAATCGTTGCCGGAATCAATTTTGCTGAAGGCAGAGCCGAAGTTTCTAAGTATTCCCTTGACTTAATCCATATGGTGTATGCTGCTCACATATGCCCACCACAGCTTCTATCTTGGGAGCTGGAGGTGTTCCTGGTATTTTATGGCAGGAACATGCAAAGGTCACATGTATTGCTTTTGAAGCTCCAGGGGGAATTCATCACCACGTGCTTGAGATACGGCTGTGTGCTAATGAGATGATGCCTCCCTCGGCGGAGGTGAGGTTGGTCAAGTAGACGTGGAATAGACCCAAGTCGGTGGAGTAACCCCCCCCGGGGAAGATGTGCTCAATGGAGCAGGGGCTGTGAATGTACGTACGCCTCAGAGAGCGGCTGCTTGCCACCCAGCAGCTCTGCGAGTCCTTGCCCGAGGCTAATCCCATCCCACCACATCCTTTCGGGATTCGGGGAGCCCCTTTTTCGCCCCAAGGCAGCACATTGGCACCACCTGGGCAGAGCTGCCACCCACCCACAAGGGTGCCCATCACCATGACCAGGCTCCATCCGCTGCGCAGGGCCACCCCAAAATCTGTCATCTGAAGCTCTTCCATTATTTTAACGACTTCGGGCGCAGTTCCCCACTGTGCTGTGGTGGCAGAGGCCACCCCGTTCCCCACCAGTGCTGCTGACTGGGGGGAGCCCTGCCATGAGGACCACTGCCCCCCGATGCAGGGGATCCCAAGGGTGCCATCCCCCCGCAGGGATGCTCCCCAGCTCCGGGATGTATGGAGGTCTGTCCTTTTTGTACTGGGATCCATTCCCTTTAACCACCAGCTTCCCCCCTTTCCAGTGTCTTCCCCCCAGCTCACAGCCATAAGGGACCGCTCGGGCGATGGAACCCCATCATCGCTGGAGAAAGCTTTGCCCGTTAATAATTCAGGGTCTGTTTGTTTGGATTTCTGTTTTGTTTTGAGGAAATCCTGCCAGTTTGGAGCTGTTTTCTAACATGTCTGTGCTGCAGCCCACAACAAACAGCTGCCCGTCGCCTGGAATCTTTGTTCTCCGCCGAGATCCTGAGCTCTGCTGCCCGAGGAATCCTTTCGGCAGCGGAGCACTCGGGTGCCCAGGTAGAGGAACCAGCAAATCCCCCGCGACCTGGCGGGATATGGCAGGCCAGAGGCGTCTTTAATCGAGGTACCCACCCGGTGTACAGCGTAGAAGTACCCTGGGAACAGATTTCGGGCTGGAAGCTGTTCTCGATTACAGCGCCGTTGATGGGGATTAACGCCGTGGGTATCAACGGGAGGAGGACTCGCCCGAGCTGCCCCGGGGGCAGGCGCCGGCGCTCCCTGATGAGCCGTTGCTCTCAATGCAGGTGTCAATACCCCGATTTAATAAGCTGAGCTTATTTAACTCCTTACATAAACAGGTACTGCCAGGAAAGCTGTGCCAACGTGTAGATTAGCAGGGTTGGAAGTCGGCGGGAGAAGCTTTAGACATTTTGCCTCCGCGTTTTTCAGTGCCGTCAGTTTTTGTGTCAAGTCGTCGTTTTGCCGTTTCCATAAATCCCTCGCAGTAATTGCGGTGGTTTCCAGCAATGTTGGGAGTTTTGCTGCTGGGTGGAGGGAGGAGGCTTTTCATCAGAAGTGCTCCGGGACAGCTCTGTCAGTGCCGAGCATCGCTGGAGAGAGGCGGCGGCTTATAAAGTGGCTTCTGAAAACCATTTTGTCATCATCTTAAATTTGAGCAATAATTGATGTCGGTGGGTGGCAGAAAGGGTGATAATTTGTTCCTGTAAATCTTTTTAAGTGCATTAGCAGGCTGCGTTAGTAACAAAATATCTAGAAGTTTCACGGCGGATGCTCAGCTCACGCAGGGTGCGTGTCGCTGTTTGTTTTCTTGGTCACGCTTGACGTTAAAGGTGAATTTATAAATTCACCTTTGTTGATAAAAAAAACCCGAAGGTACAGTTGTGCATCTCCCAGGCATCGTGTGCCTGCAGGTGATGGGGTGGAGGTGGCTGGGGGAGCCCCGAGTGGTCTGATGCGTTGGCCAGGTGGTTGTCCAACATCCCTTGAGCTTTGCCAAGGAGGTTTGGGGCAGGACCCAGGATGCCCAGGGGAGCACCCAGCCTGGGACAGGGGTGGCTGGTGTCCCCATGGGTGTCTTGAGCGGGTGGGTGCTCAGCTCCCAGCCTTAATTGGAGGCAAATTGTGCTTCTCCCAAAGTGTCCTTCTGCACGGTGGTGCCTAAACTCAGTTTTAGCTTCTCACCAGTGCTTTTTCTCTTCGGCCTGCTTTCATTCTCCCGGGATCTGAGGTGGGAAGGATCCTTAGCGCAGCTTTGCCAAGGCAGGAGCTGAAGCAGGTGGGTTTGGAGTGACTTGCCCAGGGCGAGCTGGAGGGACAGTGGGCTGGAAGATCTCAGGAGCCTGTGGTCCCCGTCCAGAGTGTGGACACCCTATCTCATCAGGGAGCTGGCGTCCCTTCACTCTCAGTTTTTCAAAGATACTAAGAGAGAAGCCTACATCATCTCACAAGTGCTTTCCTTTTTTTTTTTGTTTCCTAAGAAAAACAGTAATTTTGCTTGTTTATATGTATTTTTACTGACAAACAGACTCCAAGATTTGTAGCTTGTGAATCAACTAATGGCACAGCCTGCAGTCCTGATGGCTGTTTGTTCATGAGCTGTTTTATCTCCAGGTATCCTCCGCCGGGTAAAAGGATTTATTGTTTCAGTAAATTGATTTTAGTGGAGCGCAGTTTAGTCAGAAATTGGTCTCTGTTTTGCAAAAGGTGGCTCTCCACCTATTTTTTTCTCTCCCCACGCAGTGAGTCGGCTCACACCACGACAAGGAGTAGCTGAGAATTCATTTAGCAGAAGAATATTGCTCCTTCATGCCACATAAATTACGATATTACAGAAGCAATTATAACGGAGAGCAGCGTTGCGCAAAGGAATGTGCCTCGTGGTTTTCCCAGACCCCGTGCTGTGCCTTTGGTGCCAGCCCAGCTCCTTTGGGTTAAAATATATCAATTCTGTGTTTCAGCCGCAGTATGGGCAGTTTGGGGGAGCTGACGTGCGTGGGGTCAGGGCGGGTGCCTCAGGAGCCCCCTGGGGATAACAGAGATACTGGGTGGCTGCTGGGATCGTGGCAGATCCCAGTGGCAGAGATACGGGGAAGAGTTTTCTGCTGGGAGCAAAATTCAAAAGAAAGGCCGGGTTCCTACATGTTTTGCCTTCCCGAATCAGATCTGGAGACCTCCTTTAGTGCATCATCGTCTGGCACCTCTTCTCCTCCTCCATTTACAAAGCAAAGTCCCCTTTCTGCTCTGGGGGATGCTTCCTTTGGCTGGGTACGTGCTGCCTGCCAGCACCCTGCTCTGGGATGGGAAAGGATCTTCTCCAGCTGGGATGGGGTGGGAGGCAGTGCTCCCAGGGATTCGAGTTGCATGTTATGGGAATTGCTAGAGCAGGAACCAGTGGGGGACAAGCCTTACAAGAAGCAGTGCAAGGGCAGCAGTGACCTCACCTGAGCTGGCTTTGGTGCCCAGTAACTCCATGCAACATACCACCTCCCCTGTCCTGAGTCACCACCATAACAGATGGAGCACAAAGTCATAGAACCATGGAATGGTTCAGGTTGGAAGGGACCTTAAAGATCATCCAGTTCCAACATCCTGCCATGGGAAGGGACACCTCTCACCAGACCAGGTTGCTCAAAGCCCCATCCAGCCTGGCCTTGAACCCCTTCAGGGATGGGGCATCCACAACTTCCCTGGGCAACCTGGGCCAGTGTCTCAATCCAAAGTCATGGACTAAATGAACTCAGTGGACATTTTGTGGACATTTGTAGACATTTATGGACATTTACAGGAGTTTTACAGATATTCCACAGGGATGGTCCATAGACTAAGGGAATGATACCTGTGTATTCTGTGAAAGGATGGGAAGAGGGGTGGTGGTTAATGGATAATGTGGAACCTGAGCATGATGGAAATGGTATGGAATACAGGGTGGAGAATGACATGGTTTCAACCTGGATAGAGTTGACTTTCTTGCTTGCAGCTGGTGTGGGGCTGTGTTTTGGATTTGGGATGAGAACGGTGTTGATGGCACACTGCTGGTTTTGGTTGTTGTTGAGCAGTCAAGGCCTTTTCTGCTCCTCCACCAGTGAGTAGGCTGGGGGAGACACAAAAAGTTGGGAGGGGACACAGGCAGGGAGGGGACACTTACCCCAACTGACCAAGGGGCTGGGTAGAGCCCACAGTCCCAGTGCTGGGCTCAAGTGTGACTCACTCCTTGGATGTTGATGGATTTCTTCATTGTACCTAAGATCAGTATCTGGGTCTTTGCTCTTCCTTCCCTGGGGACAATAATGGTGTCACTTGCGTGTGCGTAGGGAGTGTTTTGGTGGAGTATTTTTGGTTTTGCTGTTTAGCTGGCCACGATCAATACAGATAGCTTTTTTCTCAGCCAAAAAGATGACAATTTTATGAATGGAGTTCAGTAGCACAAACTTTATATGATGCAGAAGGAGATAAATGGAGCACAAATGGAAAAAGCACTTCACCCCCAGGCCCCATTGTTTAGTGTTTCATAAGCGATTAATCGCTTCATCCCCATCAAGTGCAATTGTCAATTCAATAAGCTCCGAGGTATTCTGAATGGCGCTTGGCAAACAAATTCCTAATGTAATTACATCTAAATGGAGTGTGAGAGCGTGCGCGCGCGTGTGTGTGTGTGTGTGTGCGCGCGGGAGGGAGGGGGAGATCTATATTTTTTTGAGGTAGTGGTATAACAACCTCATCGCACGTAGGCTGATAAGGAAACCCCGGGAAAGGGCTGGTCTTGCTACAGTGCGAGAGTTTAGGGATCGACGGGGACTTTCTCCCCGGGGTTAAGCGGTGCCGGGGCATCGCTGCGGGTGGGAAGTGCAGCGGGTGGGATGGGAGCTGGTTCTTCCCACTGGAGGTGAAACAGGAACGGTGGCGATGCCAGCGCGATCCCGACCCTGTGGGCAGGTCAGGGTCATGATTCCTGTGGAAACCCCCCTCCCTTTCCTTCCTGGCGCTGCCTGCAGCTGCCGGCTCTCTGCCTGCCCTCGGCACAGGCTCTAGAAAGTGCGTGGGGAAAAGCACCGGGAACGCTTTAATGATCATTTTCACAGAATCACAGAATCATAGAATGGTTTGAGCTGGAAGGAACCTTAAAGACAATCCAGTCCCACCCCCCTGCCATGGGCAGGGACACCTCCCACTAGAACAAGTTGCTTAAAACCCCATCCAACCTGGCCTTGAACTCCCCTAGGGATGGGGCATCTACAGCTTCTCTGGGCAACCTGGGTCGGTTTCTCACCACCCTCACAGGAAAGGATTTCTTCCTAATCTCTAATGTAAATCTCCCCCCCTTTCAGTTTAAGACCCTTCCCCCTTGTCCTATGGCTCCCCTCCCTGATCAAGAGTCCCTTCCCACCTCTCCTGGAGCCCCTTTAGGGACTGGAAGGGGCTCTGAGGTCTCCCCGGAGCCTTCTCGTCTCCAGGCTGAACCCCCCCAACTCTCTCAGCCTGTCCTCCCAGCAGAGGGGCTCCAGCCCTCCCAGCATCTCCGTGGCTTTTGCTTTCCAGGAGAGCAGAGAGACCAGGGCCTGAAATGTTGGGCGAAAGGGAATAACTCCAAGCTGACACTCAGGCGCCCGGGATCGTGGTCACAGATGCGGAGTTGAAACACTGACCGAGAGCAGAATGTTCTTGCTGGGCTTGTGTAATGCTCGCATGAAGTCATGGCTTGTGGCTCTTTGTGGAGCAAGTGCAGCTCGGGCGGTGTGTTTATAAAGAAAGGGACACCATTAAGGCAAAAACTAACGCTCTGGCTTTGCCTGTAACCCCCTCCCTGCCCTGTTGCGTCCAACCAGCACGATGCCAAGAGCCAGCCATCGGCTCCGTCCCGGCTACGGGGCTCGCCGTGCCAGCGTGGGATGCTTCACATCGCCCCGGTGCCAGCCTGGGGCGGGCTCTGCACGGATCCCGCGCCCGTTGCCGGGGCTGCTCCGTAATAAAAACAGGTATCGTCAGGTTCCTCGGCGTGTTGCGGCACAGCAGCCCCGGCGCTTGAAAGGGCTGCGATAGGGAACAGTGTTGTCTGTCTGAGATGGTATCTCAGACTCGACACAGACATGTAAAATGCCAGGCTAGATGTTTGCAGAGACTTGTCAAGCCAAGGGAAACCGTGCCAATGCGAAACATCGGGGAAGAGCTTAAAAAGGCAGACAATGGTGTGTTTGCTTGCCGAGCTCGCCCACGGGTTGCGTTCCCCCTTGACAGAGTTTTTCAGCCGGTCTGTGGCCGTCGGGGGGGGGGAAGGTGCAGCCTTCGCTGGCATCCTCCAGCTGGAGGGGCTGGGAACACTGCCCGGGACCCCCGTGTCCCATCCCTCCCCAGTTCCGGGGGCCTGGGACAGGGATGTCACATTCTGGCTCTGTCACATTCTGGCTCAAGAGATGCCCAGGATAGCAAATTTAAATAGTAACTACTTCACATCAGTACTTCCTCAAGCCTTTTTTTTTCCTCTTCTTTGCTTGTAAATGAGATTTTTTTCTCCCGTTGCCTTGCAACAAGAAAGGTGGTCGGCGGCACGGGGCAGGCTCCTCCGCTGTCTGGTGCTTTCCGGCCATCATCACGGATAATATACGCAAATAAATGCAAAGATTAAACGTTTCGTATTGCATCCTGCGGGTACCTCCGTCCCCATCTCCGTGCCTTCCCCGGTGATGCAGTAGTGCTCACGGGGAGACGGGGTGCGGTGGAGGCTTAACTCTGCCTCTTACCTCTCACAGAGAACCTCATTCCTGCTGCTGACAGATTATTTTTTTTTTTCCTTCTTATTTTTTTAACTTACCTGGAGTCGTCTCACGTTGGGATTATGGTACCGGGGTCTTAGTGTGCGGGTGAGAGGCTCCTCTGGGAGCAGTGCTCAAGAGTGGCACCGTTTTGGTGCTGCCAACCTCCTGGCAGCAGCATCCTCCCCATAACGGTGGCCGGGTATCCCGCTGCCGGAGGTTGCTGCTCTGAAGAAGCCTTTTTCTGGTTATTGGACTCATGTTCCTGGTTGTCACTCCGGAGAAACCTCTGGCAAAGCACCTCTGCCACTTCAGATCCTGGTACGGGGGGAATGAAGCACGACACAGCGGTGTCTGACCTTCTTATTCCACTAAACCCAACTGGAGGGAAAAAACACTTTATTTGTCCTTAATTTCAGCATTTGGCTTCACTTTTACGGTTCCATTTAATTGGCTCTAAAAGGGTCAATTTTCAGCCTTAACAATTAAAGCATTGACTTTGTGTTTGCCAAAGCTCGTCTGAGCCCTCGCTGCAGAAAGCATCTTTGCAAAACTTGTCTCCTTGAACATTTAAACTGTCAGACCTAATTATCCGCGTTGCTTCAGCTGAATGGGTTTCTTTCCTCTCAGCCAGCAGCAATATTTTGTTACTGTCTATGAAACACAAACTGCATCCCGAGCTGGGGGGGAGGCAGCCGTTTTCTGAGTCGCCGCTCGTACCGTCACCCTGGATTTGCCTCTCCGCTTGCCATCTAAAATGCTCAGCCCTCGGCAAAACGTTGCCCCGAGGGCGGATGGGCTCCCGCGCCGGAACCCCCATCAGTGTCCCCTCTTCTGCCTTGCAGAAAAGCCCGAGCTGGATGAGATCACCCTGGAGCGAGTGCTGGAGGAGCTGGAGACCATGTGCTACGAGAACATGAACATCGCCATCGAAACGGAGGAGGGCTTGGGCATCGAGTACGACGAGGACGTGGTGTGCGACGTCTGCCGCTCACCGGAGGGGGAGGACGGCAACGAGATGGTCTTCTGCGACAAGTGCAACGTCTGCGTGCACCAGGTGAGCCCCGGCCGCGGGGGACAGTGGCAGGTTTGGGCTGGTCACGCTGCTGTCACCCCCTCCTCTGGGTTCCTCCCATCCCCACCATCCCCTGGGCTGCTGTAGACCCCCGTTAAGCTTTTCCGAAGGTTTCCCGGCGCGTCTCCAGTGGAGCGAGGATAGAAAATGGGGTCTTGGATAGCTGGCAGACGGCAAACTTCCTTTTCTTACTTTTCTTAGCCCCACAAAATACACAAGCAGAGGTTGAAAACCACTTCCTTTGAGCTTACTTTGCCCCCTCCTCCTCATTCTCTGGTCTCCGTGATATTTCATGCCTCCTCTTCCGTTAATGGGCTTATTCTTAATTCTTTACCCCACCTTGCTTTATTAAACTGCAGCCGTGGGACCTTTAGCACCCAGGGGTGACCAGCACGGTGTGCGGGACTGGCTGGTGGGCTGGGAGGGATGCGGGGCTGCAGCCCTGCACTCGCCGGTGGGGTGGGCTTGCCCGGACCTCCAGTGTCCTCCACAGCCTTATACTGGGGGTAGCAGGACCTTCCCAGCTCCCCTAGCAACTGTCTCGCATCGCAGGGTGTCTGTCCCAGCTTCCCTGCTGCACGAGTGTAGGATTTCAGTTTATTTTGCTGCCCGGAGGAAAATAATTTTATTTTTAGAAGTGAATGCAAATGCTCCAAGCCCTTGCTGAGGGGGGGGGAAGGGGGGAATTCTGGAGGCTCTTGAGCTTGGGGAAACCTTGACAAGGAGAAGGCAGCTGTGTGAGGGTCTGCCCGGGTCCCGTGCGGGTCCGGGGAGGTTTTGCTGGTTGTGCTTTGAGGGGAAGTGCCGTGCGGTGCTGGGATGGTGACGGCAGCTCCTGGGTTTCACCCTCTGTGTGAAGGAGTTTGGGTTTGGGTTTTTTTTTTTTTTTTTCCTTTTTTTTTCTTTTTTTTTTTTCCCCCCCTCTGAAGCGAGCCATTTGCTCATCTTTTGGGCAGCTTTTCCATCAGCGCTTCCTGGAGGTGGGAGAGCGTTGGAGATATCTATAGTTGCGGGAGGTGGGTGTTTGAATGGTTTCCATCGGTGAATCAGATCCAGGGTTGGAGTTGGGGTTTTTTTTTGTGCGTGTTGGGGTGTTTTTTTTTTAACAAGCCCAAGTGGCAATGTCAGGCCGTGAGCTGACACGTGCCGATGGGCAGGGGCTCAAGGAAGGCTGTCAGTGTAGGGGACTGCGGTGGGGACAAAGGGACACCGGCTGTGCCCACCACGGGCTGTGGGACCCCGTGGGCTCTGCTTTCGGCAGCGTCCCCAGCGCTGGGAGCAGAGCGGTGTTCCAGAGGGGGATGCGACGGGCTGGATTTCAAGGCTGTTGAAAGAAAAGGGTGATTTTCCGTTGTTTTCAGGGCGCAGAGTCCAGCCCTAAGCCCGATGGCAGCCCTTAAGCTGCCTGTGATTTAATCTCTGCCCTGATTTACGCCCTAAGCCACAAAGGCCAGAGCCACAGCACGGGGTGTTACGTGGCATCATGTAACCCCCTCCCCTTGCCGGCCCCACATCCAAAACTTGTTGGGGACGGTGCTTTCCTGTGGGCATCTGGGTGCTGATGCCATGGGCTTCGTGGATTCGGGCAGTGGCAGAGAGGAGCTGGGGTGCAGCAGGACACGGCCGGAGCGATGCCTCATCCTCCTGCATCCCAGCGGGAAGGGGCAGAGGCAGGGTTGTGCTCAGGCACGCCTTGGTGTGGGTTATGGTGCTGGAAGGTATCGTTGTAATCATCTCATCTGCATAACACCAAGCTGTGAGGCTTGCTATTAATTAATTCCTATGAAGTGTAGCTTTTGGAAAAGACGTGCAGTCTTAATTTTAAAATATTCAGCGAGGAGGAATCTTCTTGTGGTAGCAGCATCTCACTACTCTTTAGCACAGGGATGATCCATCCCCAGATTCCAGCCACCGCCCCGTGGTCCTGTCATTACCAAGTCCCCATTCCCTGGCGTGGGGACACGGCCAAGCCCTCCCGCTGTTTCATGGACCACACCAACCTTTTCTGTGGCTCAGCATACTCCCCGTGTTTTTTGGCATCCCCTTCTCGGTGACGTTGCACCCGTGACAGGCGCAGCGATAAAAATAGCTGCTCTGCTCCTACTCAGCATTGCTTTGGCTCCGTGTTCCTGGAGCACCTTCTGGCTGGTGCTGGCCCGGGAGAGCATTTAGGTGATAACCCACCTTGTTTCCAGAGCCTCTCCCTGGCCAGGACAGAGCTCCTCAGAGCAGAATTGCACCTTCAGCTGCTCTACAACCTCTAGGAATAAATAACTGAGAGCCAAGACTCTGCTAGAGATGCCCACCTGGTCATAATTCCTGTTTTCCCCTGGATTTTGAGATCAGTCCTCCAGTTTATTCTCCTGTACATACCAGGTTGATTTTTGTCTGGTACTAAATCAGATGTTTTATAAAACTCTGTTACAGAAATGGGTTATCTATCAGATTTGGAGACGCTGTGGAACACACAGTTAAGTCTCTCTGAACCGTGTAGACTCGCAGCAATGATATTACCTCCCTTAATTCCTTGTTATCCTAATAATCTGTTCACAAAGTGGCTTTTTCCCCTTGGCAATCACTATCGGAGTCAATTCGTGCTTCGGGGCGACCAAAAGCCATGTTATAAGGTCTGTTCTTGGCCAGGAAAGATTAAAGATACGCGTTTCCCACGCTCACACGTCTCCTTGTGCCCCCTCTGCCCCATCCCCACCTGCAGCGCTGTCGCTCTTGGTGGTGGTGACCTGCGTCAGCAGGGTGAAAAGCCGTTTTTCTGGGGGGGGTTAAGCTTCCAAGAAGTGGAGCTGACAAGTGCCTGGGCTGAATTTCCAGCCGGCAGCGCTGGGGGTCCTTATCAGCACTGCCCGCCTGCCTTCTGGAGGGATGTTGGGGCAGCCAGATCTAGAATTAATTACATCGCCTGGCTGAAAATAGTGACACAGCCCCGCGTCAGTGCCCAGGGCAGTTGTCTGCCGCTCTCTGAAAAAGCCCTTAAGGGCGAGTTATCGGGACCTGACGGTTAAAAACTGTCTAGTTTTAGTAGTAGCTGTTTAATACAGTCGTAAGTTACAGCCGGAGTGGAAAGTATTTTATCATCGTCATTATGCGATACGGCTTATCATTTGGCTCTTCCCCAAGCATGGAAGAGAAATATTTATGAAACACTTTGGCTTCTCTGCATCCTGTGCTACGGCAGGAGGTCGAGGAGCTCTGTCGGTGACCCAAGTCCTTTAGCTCTCACTCTCATGGCCATAGACTTGTCCTTAGAATCCCAAAATCATAGAATAGTTTGACTGGAAGGGGCTCGAAGGTCTCCCCGGAGCCTTCTCTTCTCCAGGCTGAACCCCCCCCAGCTCTCTCAGCCTGTCCTCACAGCAGAGGGGCTCCAGCCCTCCCAGCATCTCCGTGGCCTCCTCTGGTCCCGCTCCAACAGCTCCATGTCCTTCTGCTGTTGGTGGCCCCGGAGCTGGAGGCAGCACTGGGCAGGGGGGGTCTCCCCAGAGCAGAGCAGAGGGGCAGAATCCCCCCCCTCGCCCTGCTGGCCACGCTGCTGGGGATGCAGCCCAGGATGTGGGGGGCTTTCTGGGCTGCCATTACACAGTGCCAGGGCATGTTGAGCTTCTCATCCACTGACACCTCCAAGTTCTTCTCTCAGGGCTGCTCTCCATCCCTTCATCCCCAGCCTGTATTGATACTGGTGGTTGCCCCTACTCAGGTGCAGGACCCTGGACTTGGCCTTGTGAACCTCATGAGGCCCACCTGGAGAGGTAGCCCACCTCTCCAGCTTGTCCAGGTCCCTTACTGCCCTCTGGATGTGACCATCCAACCGATTCCTCATCCACCAAACAGTCCACCCATCAAAGTCCTTGCCTCCTTTAGATTTACCGTCCTTTAGATTTACTGTCCTTTATGGTTCCGCCCTTCTCATTTATATTCATAACTATTGGTTTCCCTTTTTTACCTTTCCGTAGTTATTTTCGCTTCCCCTTCAGGCTGGGTTGGGTGTGTAACCAGTGTGGTCCATCTTTCTCAATCATGGGGTTGTGGCTTTTCAGCCCTCAGATACCTCAGAGGTTTTCTCCCCATGGCTTTTCTTACTTCTCCGAGTCGTTCCGGGTCTGGGAGCTCTTCAGGAACGGGCAGGAGATGAGTGGATAGATGCCCACCGGTGGTGGGGCTCCGATGGAGCAGCCTGGTTGCCCCACCTGCCCCCGACCTGGAGCCAGGTGGATGCTTGGCGTGATACACAGCATGTTTGCAGACTTAGTTTTTAATTAAAACCCAGGACATACGGATATGTATGAGTATCCATGTGAAAATAGGGAAGGAAGCAAGGAAGGAAGAACTTAACCTCACTGTCTGTGTTTGTGGAGCTGCTTTACATCTGTTTGTCATTAGAATGCCCAGATGTGGTGGCCATAAGCCAACAGTAGTGAAAAAGGTGTGAGTGAAGGAGGAGGCCCTGGAGGATGCTCTTCCTGGGCTGCTGGGACTAACCTCCTCCCTCCTGTCCACGCAGGCGTGCTACGGCATCCTGAAGGTCCCCATCGGGAGCTGGCTCTGCCGGACCTGCGCCCTGGGGGTCCAGCCAAAGTGTCTACTGTGCCCCAAGAGAGGGGGAGCGCTGAAGCCCACCCGGAGCGGGACGAAATGGGTCCACGTTAGCTGTGCCTTATGGATACCTGAAGTAAGATGTTTTTCCAACCTCCTCTTGACATGCGGATGGGCACGGGCCTGGTTTCAAGTCTCAAGGTTGAACATCTCAGGATGTTTGTTAATGGTCGAAATGGCAAGTCCAGTTTGGCTTGTCAAGCCGCACCAAGGTCCGAGCTGCGATGCTGGTTGATCATTGGGTTGTGTGTTTAATTAGCAGCCAAGGGGTGCCCTTTTAAGGGAGGACACAGAGGTGGGGGGCATTTACAGGACCTGCCTGGCCAGGGTAAAGCTAATTTCATGTGCCCACCTGAGATACACAGCAACATCAAAATGAGGAATTATTTCAAAGAAAACACCGACATTTCATCTAGATTTATTTCTGGTTTGGGGAGTTGGGGTGTTGTTTCTTTTCCAAATCACAAGTGGCCCTGAAAAATAAAGAATTCAGACTGCCACAGACATCCCCCTGTAGGAGATTTGGGCTGGTAACCACTACTTACAACTTGTCTTCTGTTTCGTGACCAGGTTAGCATTGGATGTCCTGAAAAAATGGAACCCATTACGAAGATCTCACATATCCCAGCAAGCAGATGGGCTTTGTCCTGCAGCCTCTGCAAGGAGTGCACTGGGACGTGTATTCAGGTACGTAACGGTGGCACCGAAGAAACTCAGACCTCTGGGGTTGTGCCTGTAGTAGCCACTGGAGATTCCTGAGAGGTTGGTGGACACAATCCAGCCAAGGCTTATTCTTGCTCTGAGCAAACCTAAGACAGGGAGCATGAGGTCCTGTCAGACATCATCAGATGTTGTTTGCAATCATTTAGTGTATTGAGTGCTAGGAATCCAGATTAACTTTCTTTGCATAACACAGTGATATTGCTGTAGTGACACTAATTACCGGGACTGCAAATGACCTTGGTTTGAAATCAGGAACCTCCAGCAGAAAGGCTTGGCGTAGCTGCCAGGAGAGTGAGATCCTTGTGGGATACATAGTCCAGGGATTTCACAAACCAGTGGTGGTTGGCCGGGAAGCCCGTCAGTTGGGGGAGTATCAGGAAACCCTGGGATTAGGTCGTCCTCACTAGCCTGCTGGCTTGGAAAATAGAGGATTTACCACGTATTACATTGCCACGTTTTCTCCACACCTGAGCAAACCACTGCAGACATCTCACTGCCTGCTTGCCCTGCAGCAGCATGCTGATAAGGGGGCGATAAGTTCTCATTTCAGACCAAAAAACAGGACACTGAGCTATTACAAAAATGGGATAGTATCTCTTCCTGAAGAGCAAAGAGCAGAAGCTCCCATCCAACACGCAGCGTGCTCAGCGTGAGAGCATCTGGGGAGCTTTGCTGCTCGTCTGCATGCGATGGTTCCCCCCTGCCCTGCTGGTGTGGTGTCCCGGTGGACCTTGGTGATGGGCTGGGGCATCTGCTGCAGCCAGATCCCCCAGCCCAGGAGAAGCAGCCTTGGCATGCAGAGGGGGTTGGAATAGCCATTAAGCTTTGAAAAATTGGGAGAAAGTTTTGGATGTGCATCAATCCTGACTGATCAGCTCCTGTACAGCAGCGGGAGCTGCACCTCGGAGGTCGGCGTAGGCAGTGGTGACTATTGGGGACCAGAAATAGCTGGCTGGTTGCAGAAAGGAGATAGGAATAGGAGGTCTGCAGGTTCCGCTGCGTTTGTGCGACTGCCTTGGGTTTAATGCTTTAAAGGGAGCTATTTAAAAGCAATCCCCTTAGCTTGAAATGAAATCTCACAATACTTCTTTAAATCTCTAGCGTTGACTCACTTCTTTTTTGATGGCTCTGGGTGGATCTGCTTATTCACCCTGCCAGATGGAGATACTGTGTCATAACGGCAACTGCTTTCAAAGAACGGAAGGGCAGGGAAGGAGGCAAACAGGCTTGGCAGCATCAGAAAAAAGAATTCAGCTTCTCTGAGGCTTCATCCTCTTAGCGCCGGTGTGGCACGGGAGCCGTGAGATCCCTGGGACTGAATGGATTTGCATTAAAGGTCACCTGAGATGGAACAGGAGCTTTATTGTCTCCTGTGCCGGCAGCTCACGGCTTATAAGTCCCCACAAGATTGTCACCAGAGCGTTTGCCCGCTCAGGATGGTTTTGCTTCAAGGGAAAGGGGGAGAAGGGAAAAAAAAAAAAAAAAAGCAGTCAGTTCTTTTATTTAAGGATTTATGGTGTAAATCAGCGAGTTCACCCATAGATAAATAAACATGCTCCGTACCCATCGGCGGTACAGAGCTCTGTTTTGAAAGCTTATGTTTATGGAGCATATTTTTGATTACTCCCTGTTTATACAGGTGTAATCTAACTACTTTTGTCAGTGTTTCGGGTTTGTGACCCAGCTCTGAAAGGAGGAGGTTGTTCTCTGTTAAAGCACCGAGCTTTTATTCTCGGCAGCAGGACTCAGGTCCTCCAGGTGGGGCAGGTCTGGGGAAGGAGGGGTGTTGCTTCCAGGAAGGTGTTTTCCAAGTGACTGGTTAGAACTGGGCTTTGTTGAAACGGGAGGTGAAATCCGGAAGACAAGTTAGAGGAGCAGAAGACTGTCATCCCAGAGGGACATGGCGATGCTCAGAGGCAGCACCGCCGCTTAAGAAAACACCAACCTTGACCACCGAGGTATTTTTCCCCCTCCAAATTCCACTATCAAATGGGAAATAAATCCAGGGAAGCCTGAGGAAGGGCTCTCCGCTGCTCTCCATGCCTCTGACCTTGCTTTTCTGGTACAAGCTGTGAACCCAGTGTCACTCGGTGTGGCCACAGCGGAGTCGGAGCTCCCGGAGGCTGGGCAGGGATGCAGCCCCGGAGGCACGCTTTCCCCAGCTCCCTTTAAGGGGAAATCATGACTTCATGCTGGTTCTTGTGGTCAGACATCAGGAGATGCCAAAGAGAACTCAGCATCCAGCGGCAATTTTCTCGCTTGCATTGCTGAGATGGAAAAGAGTGTGCCAGGAGCCGAGCTCCAGCATAGCCCGAGTCCTGGCCACAGTTGCTTGGGACCCAGCTCCCTCCCCACCATCTCCCTCCTCGCTGGTCAGAGCAACTGGAAGAGCTCACCAAGGCCTTTCAACACAGCGCTAAATGCCAGGTCTCTGTTAGCTGCTGGCAGGCTTCTCCAAAGGGCATGATCTTTTGCTGTCATTGTCTCCTAGCTTGCTTTTTGTTGCTGTTTTTTGGACAAAAAGCCCTGGGAAGCGTCCTCCACCGCTCACTCGTTCATTATCCCTCCTCTGCCCGTTGCTGCCAGCTCCCCTTGAGCTGCTTGTGCCACTGGTCCCCATCCACTGGGATAACTGGTGTGGTGGTTCCTGGAGCTGTCGTCCCATTGTGCCTGGAGCCCAGAAAACATACGGCTTGATATCAGGGGAAGAGAAGCGTGTGTGCACCATGCAGCCCCCACACCATCCTCCACTTCCACCTCGCATCCTCCCAGGATGCCTGCGATGCTGAAATTGCCTGTTTCGGCTGAGAAGCGCTCCCAGGATCCAGACCATCTGTGGTCACTAGAAATCACATGGTAGTTCTTGTAAGGACGCACAAGTGTTGTGGCTGATGACTTGGCTGGGGTTCAGCACCGGTAATTAATTTTTCCTTCCTGCATTCCCCTCACGGTTCTGTTGGAGGAGCCGCTTCCTTCCCCTCCGGCCCCAAACTGCAGCGGAGCAGCTCGGTAAACTCCTCGGCAAACAAATCCATCCCTCTGTTTCTTCCCAGTAAGAGTGGTTTGAGGACTAATTAACAGCTCACGTTAATCTCTGGTGCGGTTTTCACCCTTTCTCCCTCGGAATTGTGTTTGGGGATGGATTTACCTGGATAAGCAAAGCATGCCGAAATCCATGAACGAAAGGTGCTGTGAGATAACGAAGCACGATCGATAACGAAGCATATTGGGGACTGCGCCAGTCTTTTGAGCCAGGTTTATTCTGCGTGGCAGATCCCTCCCTTCCTTGAAGATCCAGCCCCGTTCTGGGATGGATCAATATGTTTTTGTTGTCAGTTTAGCCAAGGTCCTGGGGTAGCCACGGCCGACCAGGTACCTTCCTTTGTTGCCCTGTCAGCCGAGCTGCCTAATTATTTTCTGTTGGCATTTTGGGCACGGTTTCTGACAAGTGCTGCTTGCCATCTGTCGGAGGAGAGATCCAGGACGGGTGTCATTCGATTTGCTTTATTCCTAAAGTGGAGCGATGGTGGTTCCTGTTAGCGGGACGTTGTTCTGGCAGGAGCCACAGCCGTTTTGCTGATGCCCTTATTAGCACTGGTGACAGAAACAGGAGGGAGGGGACATCGCTGGGTGGCTTTCCTTAGCTCGCGTAGTTCACTGACGGCAGCAAGTTCTCTGTGTCCAGTTTCTCTACCGTAGATATTTGTGTGTAACCACACAAAAGGATGCTGTAGTTTGAAGCACCCCCAGCTTATACCAGAACAGCCAGGATGGAGCACATCGGGAGTATGTCAAGAGTGTATCAGGAGTACATCAGGAGCTCCGTAGCTCCATTTCCATCTTGGCCACCAAAGAAAAAAGCTCAATCATGGGCATTTCCAGCTGGCAGAGGCCTCCAACCTGGGATTGCATCCCATCTCCTTCTATTAATGCTTGCCCCATGGCTGCAGGAGCGAGTGCCTGCTGCCTGATATACTGACTGCACCGAATAAATCTGGGTGCTCTAAGTTAGGCTGGGGTCCCTCTGTCCCTCCTTCGTTACCAGAAATAAATAATTGAGAATGGACCTGATGCTTGAGCCCTGTGGGAGGCTGGGACAGGGCTTGTCCCATGGGATGGG
The DNA here is from genome assembly GCF_964106895.1 of Numenius arquata. Lineage (NCBI taxonomy): Eukaryota > Metazoa > Chordata > Aves > Charadriiformes > Scolopacidae > Numenius > Numenius arquata. Next base: position 42,415,793 of record NC_133586.1, on the reverse strand, counting down.
CAGGACAGGCACCCGCTGCCCACCTCTGGTTTTTGCACGTTAGCAGATATTTTCACGAGCAATTTCAGGCTGGAATTAGGACATATTAAAAAAGGGTAAGTGGGGGCTAGGAATTAATAATCCGCTTGCTTTTGGTGCCTGCAGGAGTTAGTGCCCAGCATCCCTGCCCAGAGCCATGGCGGGGTCTGCATCCAGCTCTTCCTGCTGGTTTCAGAGGCTTTGGAGCAGGGCCTGGAAGTAGAGGACTTGGACACCACTTGCCTCTGCTGTTCTTGGCCCTGGCAAGAAAGCAAGTCTCTCGCTTTCATAAGCACCAGTGGATTCATAAACAAAGTCAAGGGAAAATATCTAAAAGCAGCAATGTCAAAAGTTCACACGCTGGGTGACTGAGCAGGAATTCAGGGCTGATGGGATGAAGATAAAAAGCCATAAAACTTCTGTTCCTCAACTACTACCAGAATATTTTTTTTTAAATTATTTTTTTGAATTAAAGTGCAGCAAAGCCCCAGTAAAACCCTGCAGCATCCCCAATGGTTTGCCATCAACATCCAGGAAATTTCACATGCCTCCGCCTGGTCCTTCAGGCCATGACTGCATTTTCATCCCCTACAAGAACAAGTCTTCTATAAATGCTGAAATACGGTGCCTACTGTAATAGGCCACTTAAAATGTCTCATTATTGCAGTTTAACCGGTCATTAGCAGCTGGAATAGACTGATTTCTTATAGGTTGTGGTTGAAATAATTACCTGACACTCCGAGCCATTAAAAACTGGTTAATGAGTAGAGGGGGAGAAGGTACTGACGTGGACATGGGCGCAGCGCTGGCTGGGGGGGGGTTCCTCTGTGGGAAACCAGGCTGAGATTTGTTGCCTGTGGGATCCAAAGTAATTTAAGCATGAGGGAAGTTAGGGAAATTGTTAAAAAATTAGTCTGATACAAGTTTGACAACAGTCTAGCCACTGTACTAGTTCTGAAAAGTTCATTTTGTGATGTTCTGCTCTGTATGTGCTGAGTTGCCTTTTTTTTTCCTTTTTTAATGGAGCTATTAGAGGCTGTGTAATTTCTAGAGGAGAAAGGCACCGTGCTCCGGGAGCGTTGGCTGCTTCTGAGATAACCACGTTTACTCATAACCTTTGACATATTCTTATGCTTTCAGTAAAAATGGCAAATTAGCTTTAGATGTGGTAAGAGTGGAGGAGCTTAAGGGTGAAATACAGGTGAAAATTTCTCCATCAGGAGAAATCCATTGACAGTCTTTGAGCATCCTGTTGGCCTGTGCTGTTGTCTATGGCTGTTGACATGTCTTGTTGGAAGAACCTCTGGAAGCTCCTGTTTATGGTAGGTGAAAGATGAGCAGGGCTCGTCACGGAGAATAATTAAAGCAGGTAAGGTGGGAAGGTGCTCGCTGATATCTAGTCAACCTTGGGTTTCTTCTGCTTGGGTTTGTGGTGTCTGGCCCATGGGTAAGACTTGGGCAATACAGATGTTCCTCCATAAGGAGTGCCTGTAGTGGAGCATCCATCACTTCATGGTAGGTGTTGTCACTCAGATGGGTGTCACGGCTTTTGTCATAAGCCTTATTGGTCCAGTTGCTAAGCAGTTCCTCCACTGATGATGCTTTGGCCTGGCAGTGAGCCCTGTTCTTCTCCCCGCAGTGCTCCATGCCCGCCTGCGTCACCGCGTTCCACGTCACCTGCGCCTTCGACCACAACCTGGACATGCGGACTATTCTAGCAGACAACGATGAAGTGAAGTTCAAGTCCTTCTGCCTTGAGCACAGCACCGGTGCCACCAAGTTGCCCGAGGAGGCACGGACAGAGCCCGACCAAGCCCAGCTGGACTTGGAGAAAGTCACGCTGCGGAAGCAGAAGCTCCAGCAGCTGGAGGAGGACTTCTATGAACTCGTGAAGCCTTCGGAGGTGGCGGAAAACCTTGACTTAAGCGAATCGCTGGTAGATTTTGTCTACCAGTACTGGAAGCTGAAGAGGAAAGCAAATTCCAACAAACCGCTGCTGACACCAAAAACGGATGAGGTGGACAACTTGGCCCAGCAAGAGCAGGACGTTCTCTACCGACGCTTAAAGCTCTTCATGCACCTCAGGCAAGACCTGGAGAGGGTGAGTAAGGTTTTGCCTTCAATGATGTACCAGTAAGTTCCATCGGGGCTGCTCTATTGTGTGCTGGCACCTCTTGACTCAGTTCAGCTCCCCTAACAGTTGCATCCCTTCATCTAGAGTGTTACTCAGGAGATGAGGGGCACACACATATCTCCCCACTTAGCCTTATCCCCAGGCAAGTCTTTTGAAATGTGGTGGATCACATGGAGCATCCAGTTCTCTCTGGTGCTCAGCATGTGTATGTCATCGCTGCCAAAACGCTGACACTGATGAAATAAATTAGTGGTGGTCTCAGCCGGGGGTTCAAAAGAGCAAATGTCTGCGGGGAGAGGTGCATCGGTGGCGCCGGGTGGCTGGGAGGCAGATGATGCTGCAGCTTATATCCACTATATCTTAACAGTCTCAAACCACAAAATTATCCTGTGCTGCCCCTCAGATGCTTTCCAGCAGCAAAGCACAGGAACACTTCATTTATTTCCTTCCCTTAAACATCAAAGACTGGGGTGGGGGAATGGCAGGAGTGAGCTGCGGGGCCAGCGGGACTGGGCATTCCCTGCCCTGCCGCAGCCGAAAGTGGGTCGGCTCCTCGGGGAGCTGCTGGTGGAGGCAGAGCAGTGCCGGAGGATGGAGCCTGAGGATGGAGCCGGGGGATGCAGGCAGAGGATGCAGGCAAAGGATGGAGCCGGGGGATGCAGGCAAAGGATGGAGCCGGGGGATGCAGGCAGAGGATGGAGCAGGGGGATGCAGGCAGAGGATGGAGCAGGGGGATGCAGGCAGAGGGTGCAGGCAGAGGATGGAGCCGGAGGATGCAGGCAGAGGATGGAGCAGGGGGATGCAGGCAGAGGGTGCAGGCAGAGGATGGAGCCGGGGGATGCAGGCAGAGGATGGAGCAGGGGGATGCAGGCAGAGGGTGCAGGCAGAGGATGGAGCCGGGGGATGCAGGCAGAGGGTGCAGGCAGAGGATGGAGCCAGGGGATGCAGGCAGAGGATGGAGCAGGGGGATGCAGGCAGAGGGTGCAGGCAGAGGATGGAGCCGGAGGATGCAGGCAGAGGATGCAGGCACCCGCAGCTCCCCATGGCACAGGGCATCCTTCCACAGGGGAGGGACCAGCCGCCTCCATGGCAGCTTTTTGGGGGAGCAGCGATGCCAAAGCAATGCCGGACCCCCCCAGCCTGCGCTTGTGGATTTGGCTGTCGTGGCTGCAGGGAGGGAAGGAGCAGGGATGGGGCAGAGGCAGGCTGGAGAGGAGGAGGGGCAGGAAAGGCAAGAAGCAAGGCAGGGGAGGAAGCACAGGGGAGGAAGCACAGCACCCGGGGTGAGATGGCAGGGAGGGGACAGTACCGTTGGTGTGGGGGGACAAGGGCACAGAACAGGGCAGCAGAGCCTGGCATGCAAGGACCAAGCTGCCTCTCCTCCTCTGCTTAAAACCCAAGCTCTGCCTGGTCCCCCCTCTCCTGCTCCGGCCAGAGGGGTGAATCCATGGCCCCTCCTTGGGTCCCCTCCTGACAGCCCACCCAGGGTGCAAAAACCGTGGAAGGGCTCAGGATGTTGCTGGGAGCAGGCAAGGAAGGAGGAAAGCAGGAAAATAACACTGCTTTGACCTGGTGGATGTGGTGCCGTGGTGCCCTGAGCTGAGGATGCTGCAGGGGATGTGCTGCTCCCTGGGAGGTGAAGGTGGCGGTGATGCTGCGCCTGCCCCTGCCTATCCCTGAGCCCTCTCTCCAAGCTGCTGTGGGTCTCTGGCATAATTTAACCCTTGGGGAGAAGGGCGGTGCGGGTGAGCACTGTGTTCATGCCCAGCTGGGGTTTCAGCTCTGGACCAGCCCTCCCCGGTCCCTTGCTGCATCCCCCTCCCCGGGCAGGTCTCGGAGCCTGAGAGCCTTCTCCTGTGTAAAGGCTTTTGGATTTCAAGCTATTGGTCTCTTTTCAGTGGTCCATCCAGCCTTCATCCCTGAATACATCATTGCCACCACTCTGTCCCTCCTTTGCTCCTGCCTTTGCCGCATCTTTTCCATCTCTGTGTTGGGCTGGTGCCACCATTAATGGGTCCCCAGCACAAAGCGGACAACAGGCTGCTGCTGCTGGATCTGGGAAGTTCAGCTCACTTTTTTCCCTCGTCTGCCTCTCTATATTGTAAATCTAAACCAGGCTGCTCCTACCTCCCTCTGCTCCCACTTGTTCCCAGCTTGACTTTCCCAGCTGCGGCGAGCCCAGTGTGCATCGCTGGGCACAGCGCCTTGCTCCAGGAGCTGCTTAATTCAAAGTCACGGCATGGCAGCTTCTCTTTGATTTCTTTCTGTCAAAACTACGGGTTTTACCAGCTTTCTCGTTTTTCCAGAGTTGCCTCCAGGCTTTGTGGGGGTCATTCCTCGTTCAGCCTCTGCTTAGCAACTCCCTGCCGGGTTCCGCCGCCTGGCCCTGGAAAAGCTGTTTGTTTGCTCTTCTTCCAAGAGGGGGGAACAATAAACACTGGCCGGATCAAAGTCCAGTGCTCAGATGGGTGATAGGGGTTTAAATCCCACTCCTGCCAGCGCATCCCAGGTGTCTGATCTGTCTGTCGGTGCCGTTCACAGCCGCCCCCTTTCCCTTGCAAATGGTGAGGCATCACATCACATAGGGGTGGGAGAGGAGCAGCCTGGAGGGGTGGCCTTCAAAGGGTGTCCTACGAGGCATCGCGTTGCTATCTTAGTGTTTTCAGCACTTAAATCTGGCAGGAATGGTTGTGATTTTGGGGGCTGATAATGGTGCCTGGATCCAAGAGTTGGGGAGGCAGAAGCAGCCGGGCGGATGGAGTGGGGGGAGCCGGGATGACGGCGTTTCCCTCTGCCAGCCCTGAACCGCTGTCATTTCTGCACTTCCCAGCGTCAGCAAATTAAAGCTATTGCCTGGGAATCCTTATGGCCTTTTTTAAACCTCTTTTCTATTTTTTTTTTTTTTTTTTTTTTATATCAGAAGCTTTTTCCATGAACTGGTTGTTTAATTTAGCTTTAACAAAAAAAACTGTGGTTTCCAGGCTTTCATACCAGCACCTAAGCTTGGCTTGGGGAAGCGGCGCTGGGCGGCGTTTAGCTGTGGAAGTGTGTGTAAATACCAGCAGTCTCTAAGCAGAGCACAAGTAATGTTTTCTTCCAGGAATATCAAATCACGGAGAAGAGATACCGCCAAACACTTGGAGACGCAGGTTGCCAGAGGCAGTTGTTTCCCTCATAAAGAAATTTTAGTTTGATGTTTTCTCCAATCCAGAACACACACACAAAAAAGAGGGAATATAGTACAATGTACAGCATATAGCTCGCTGCTTTGTATTTGCAGCTGGGGGATTCAACAAAAAAAAAGAGCAGCGTTTTCTCCTATATAAATAAGTGTTTCTAAATTGTCCTTAGGTAAGATCGATGCTATTAGGGGGTGGCCACAGTTGTCCTGCTCCTTCTCAGCCTTTGGTGGCAGACACTAGGTAAGCGTGGGACGAGGTCCTGGCTTGCTTTGTCACCGTGAAAGGCACAAAGGTTCCCGACCCCGCAGGGACAGTCCCCCAAGCCTGGAAATACCCCAGCCTTCCTCTGTACAGAGGTGTTTGAGGACGAGGAGGGGGAGGAATCGGAGACATCAGGGTCACACGTGAGTGTGGATGTACCCACGCGCATCACTGCCTGTGCCACCGCTCAGGCCACCTCCTCTCTGCCTTCTTGCAGGCAGTTTCGCTCTTTCACAGCGCCAGGAAGCTGAGTAAACGCCGTCAAATCCTGTGGGCTGCCATTAGCATTTTCTGTTTCGCAGCAGCCGAAACCCTCCCGTTTCCTCCGACAGCCCGGATGCCCGCCGCAGCCATGGTGACGGAGCCCGGCTCTCCAGCCGCCCTTACGCGGGGCTGGCCAAGAGCGTGGCACTGACATTTGTCACCAGGCAGATGCCAGCGGGTGTCGCACACCTCTGGGGCTGCTGGGGGGTGTTGGGGTATTTATCAGCAGCCCTGTGTGCCGAGCGGGGTTTAACTGCTGCTGCAGTAGCGTTTGTGCCTTGCGCTTTGCTGTTTGCATTTAGGGTTTCCTGCTTGGTTAATAAAATTGCCTGAACCGGGACAAAACGCACCAGCGGTTTGCAGGGAGATGGGGAGCAAGTGGGAGGAGTAACCGTGGGGAGAGGAGGATGCTGACCAGATTTGGGGCAGGGGAGCCACACCGGTACGTGGCTACCGCCCTGGGCCAGCGTGGCCTGGATGTTTTGCTGGATTTTCTATGCTCTGTCCTGGCATTTGCTTTAGTGCAGTGGGTAGTTTTGTGAGGCTCTGACGTTCAGCAGTTCGGTAGCCTCATACAGAATCACAGAATGATACAGGGTTGGAAGGATCCTCTGGAGATCATCTAGTCCAACCCCCCCTGCCAAAGCAGGTCCACCCAGAGCAGGTTGCACAGGAACTTGTCCAGGTGAGTTTGAATGTCTCCAGAGACAGAGACTCCACCACCTCCCTGGGCAGCCAGGGCTCTGCCACCCTCAAAGTAAAGAAGTTCCTCCTCATGTTTAGGTGGAACTTCTTACATTCAAGTTTGTGCCCGTTGCCTCTTGTCCTGTCGCTGGGCACCACTGAAAGAAGAGCGGCCCCGTCCTCTTGACACCCACCCTTTGAGTACTTATCAGCATTGATCAGATCCCCCCTCAGATACCTGCAGCTCCATCCCGGCTCTGCCCCTTCCCTGCACCAGTTGTGGGCAGAGGGTCTCTCCCTCCCTGCAAAAGGAGCCGTTTGTGGATGAGAACTGACATATTGACCCAGGGCACCGAGGTACCCCTCAGCATTTGGCATTTTTTTGGAGCATATTTCTATGTGGGGTGTGAACAGGGCACGTGTGTGGTGCCACTGCAGGGATGGATGATGCTCGGATGCTCGAAGCTCTGTGTGTCTGCTGGACCTTCCTATAACTCTATTATAGCGCTCCTTCTACAGCATCTTCCCTCCCGAGACGTTCCAGATCCTTTAGAGGCATTAACTTCTTCATATAGGTCTGTGAAAATTAACAGGAGATTAAAGCAGCACCGTTGCTGTACCTGGGTAAGATCACAAAATAATTTGCCTGTTTCTCCTGGCTCTGCTCCCCTTTTTTTTGGGGTCTTGGTCACTTTGTGCTCTGACGTGTATCAACAGCAGAGTTAAAGGGTGGGCTGCAAAATGTACTGGAAGTTAATCCTGAGTGTTTGGAGCTGCTGAGCATCGCGCTGGGCCCCGTTTGACGCCCTGCTGTGTTTTTCGGGCTGAATTTGTGCCCTCCGAAGCACCGATGCCAAAGTGCAAACCCTGCCTGTGGGCTCGGGCCTTTGATGGGAGAAGTTAAAGATTAACGTGCTTATTGTTCGTGTTCAGGAGAAGACAGGAGAGAGGGGGAGGGAGACTTTCCTCCCCTGCCTGGGGAGGTTTTCGGACCTGGGGCTGCCCTCCGGGGCAGGACGGTCCCAGCTCGCTGCTGTCCCAAGCGCTGGGAGCGGTGGTGGCCAAGCTGTCCCCAGTGTTGGGACAGAGGCTGAAGGAGCCGTGCTTGGGGTTTCCAAGGCTGTTCTGGTTTGGGGGTGGGTGCCCCGCTCATGCTGGCCGCTATCTGCAGGGCTTTGCAGGGAGACTTGGTGCTACAAGAGGGACGTGCTAGTGGGGCAAGCAAAGCCGTGTCTCTGGAGATACCGTGCTTCCTTTTTGCAGCTTTTGTACGCTCCGTGAGTGTGCTGGAGAAGCCGGCCAGCCCTCCTCATCCTCCCCTGTGGGGTCTTGGCTGTCAGAGCCAGAACATCTAGGCTGTGAATCATTCACTGCATGGTTTTGTCCCGTATATGTCACACAGTTTGGATCAGGAGCCCTCACCTCTAGTCCCGGCGCATCCAGAGAGCCCCGGTAGGAGGTTTGGTGCAGCACGGATGATGGTGAGGTGAAGAGAGACCAAGTCTCAGGGCGACACAAGCAGAGACACAGCTTGAGGGGACCCTCTTCGAGCCCTGCCTAAACCAGACGCTGTTTCTTGTGTTTCTGTAGGTTAGAAATCTCTGTTACATGGTGACGAGACGGGAGAAAATGAAACACACCATTTGTAAACTCCAGGAGCAGATCTTCCATCTCCAGATGAAGCTTATTGAGAAAGATCTTTACCCAGGTCAGTACCGTTTACCAGAGCTGCTTCTCCCAGACGCTCTCCCTGCCGTCCTCTGAAGCCAAAGGCTCAGCCCCAACCCCAAGGGAACCAGAGCTGCCCTGTCCCCTGCCGTCTTATTTAAGTATGGTTCATATGTTGACCCTTTGCCCATCACAGAATGGTACGGGGTTGGAAGGGACCTCTGGAGATCATCTCGTCCAACCCCCCTGCCAGAGCAGGGCCACCCAGAGCAGGTTGCACAGGAACGTGTCCAGGCAGGTTTTGAATGTCTCCAGAGAAGGAGACTCCACCACCTCTCTGGGCAGCCTCTTCCAGGGCTCTGCCACCCTCAAAGTAAAGAAGTTCCTCCTCATGTTTAGATGGAACTTCTTACGTTCAAGTTTGTGCCCATTTCCTCTTGTCCTGAAGGACATCTCCAATTTTGCCCATCTCCAGTTTTGTTCAGAAAAGCACAATAAAGCCATACGCTGGGTGACCGGAGTGTTGGAGCTCCCGGGAATGGGTCAGAAGGACCCAGCTTTTGGTTAGGCGGTGATGCTAAAGCAGCGTTTCGGTGACTTAAGTGGAGTTGGAGCTGTTTGGGAGGAGATGGCAGATCCTGGGCATGGGGCTGCTGGTCTTGGGGCTGGTCCAGGGCAGCTGGCTCCCTGGCACGGGTCAGCAGCCCTCGCGTTGGACTCGGTGCAGATGCCTTTGGCTCTGTCAGGAATCAAAGGTTACGCTGCTGGTGGGATGTCTGTTGCTCCTTTAGCTCTGGTCGGCTGCAGTTCTCTGCTCCACATCCCTATTAGTGGAGAACATCACACCACTACATGAAAAACCTCTGGCACCTTTTTTTTTTTAAGGAACTGAAATAAAGTTGATTCTCTTATGTCCTTTTTTTTTTTTTTTTTCCTTTTTGCACAAGCAGTGCCGGAGCCCAGAGCTCCTGCTCCCTCCTCCTTTTCCCTTTGGTGGCAGCTCAGACCAAACCCTGTGGCTGCAGAACAGTTTTTCCAGCAGCAGCATCTGGCGCTTTGGCAGGCTCTTCCGACGGTTGTTGTGTTTGTGGCTTTGGAGTTGCGTTTGAAGCCATCACATGGTTGGGGTTTCTTCAGGAACCGTCTGGGCTGAGCTTTCCTTGACAAAAGTTTCCTTTGACTGAAGTTTCGGAGGCTAGGAAACATGTACGTTGGGATGTTTGTGACTTGGAGCCTCTGCAAATTCCTCTCGATGGCCAGAGCCAGGCAGCAATGTGGGGCAGGAGTGGCGGGGACCCCAGGGATTGCTCTGGGGAGATGTGGGTCCTGTAAATCTTGGTCCGTGTGACACAGATCAGTGACACTGTGTGTTGCTCTCTATGTCCTTGCTGAACCAGCGATAACACAAAACATAAAATGATGTTCCCGGCTGTTCCCACCAACCAGAGACCCCACGATGCTCATCCCAAGAGCCATTCCCTGGCACCTGGGGACTCTGTGCTGGGTGGTGCTCCCAGCAGTGATGCTGCTGGCGGCAGGTCCAGCTGGGGATAAAAATGTGGATATCGGGTGGATAAAAAAGAGCAACAAACTCAGATCCTGACGGCAGATGCCAGGCGCTGTTGCTGCAGGGCTTTGTAGGTTTTCGGGGGGGACCTCATGATGCTCTTCAGCTGGGCGAACCCTCTTTAACTTTTGCAGCTCTTAGGAGGAGACGGGCACAGGGTACTTTGCCAGGAAGGGTTTTTGAGCTCACCTCCCTCGCAAACATGGTGTTAGGTGGCTGGAAATGCCCCTGGGGACCTGCATTCCCCAAAATGGTACATGCCCGACCCTGGCTGTAATGCAGCGATGGGGTGGGAGGTGGCACCTCCTCCCGGGACCCTCCCCAGCGTGGTGGGGATGCCGGCCAGCGAGGAGGAGGCGTGTTGGGACTCTGCTGCTCGTGTTTTGGGGCTGTCTGCACTGCTGTTGTGCCGTCGCCCTTCTGGAAAATGTTATGTGTGTACTCAGGGAAAAGCACTGCTGCCATTACCGTCATGTTTCTCCTGCCTAAAGGTGAGTGATAGAGACAACCCGGCGGAGAGAGGGTGACTCAGGCAGGGATTGGTGTGCAGGCTGGGGGATTGCTTCATAGCTTTTGATGCAAATGTTCTTCTCTCCTACCCCAAATGGCTGGCGTTTGCCAGTTCTTTTTCTACTCTGACCTGACCGAGCTGAGCTGCTCATCTCTCTGGGATGGGTTTTTTGGTTGAGCCTGAGCAGGGACTGGTTGAGCTGCTGCCAGGGAAAGGGTCTGGCTGTGGGAATTTGGTCCTGAGATCTCCAGGTGGTTTGGGCATCTGCATCCTTCCCATGCTGGGGGGACATTAAGGACCCAAGAGCCTTTTGGCATTGATGCGCAGGGTCTCCCAAGCTCAGGAGGAATTCCCTTGCTGGGATGTAGCATCAGGCCATAAATTACGATCCCAAATGTGGGAAGAGGGGATGGCCTGCTTAGCTGTGACAGTCACAGTGCAGGCAAGCACAGCATCGGGCTGTGGTCTTCTTGCTGATCTCCAGGTCCTGCCAGATGGCAGGAGCGAGCCCTGGGGCTGGTAGCAGCACAGTACGGAGGGGCAGCCAGTGGGGAGGAGATCAGAGAAGGGTTCAGCTTTCAGCTGCCCCCTTCCCAGGGCAGCTACACATCCCTGCCCGTGCCACCCCTGCGTGGCAGCGCACAGCAGAGCCGTGGAAAGCAGCCCTGTCTTTATTTTCTGCTTCAGCTCCTAGCTGTCTCATCCCAGTTCCATCCCAAACACGCACCATTACAGACCCCGATGCTACCGAGCGCTCCCAGCACCCACACATTTGCTAAGCCATCCCGTGCCAGTTGATGACACTTAGAAATAAAGATACTTGGCTCCCAGTGGGACCAAAGCTATGGATAACTCACCACTGCGTTTCCCATCACTACAAAGCCCTGACTGGTTTGAAATCGGGGGGACGGTTCCTGTAGCATCCCCTCTGCACAGCTCCCGACCGGGCTGCTCTGGGGTTTCTTGGAGAAAAGAAGAAATCTCCATTATTTTGCCTGGATGAGGCCAGTTTTTAACTGCTGTGACAGTAGTCATCGACCGACATCTGTTGGGGTTATTCCAAAGATGGTTTTGGCACAAAGGTTTTTTTGGAACGGCTCCCACATAAAACTCCAAACTGGAGGGGTTTATTTTTTCCGCTGACAAATGATCATTTAAGCAGGAGATTTTTAATAAAATTACTGAGAACTGCCTGTGTAAAACGAACCCACATCTCTCCCCTGTATTTCTCTTGCATGGAGTGGAAAGTAAAGTAAACACTGTCTGGCTTTGAAACACGGCTGCTATTTTGACAAGTTCCTTTTCAAAAAGTCCTGCTCGGGTTTCTCTTTAGCCGCATTGTGCTGTCTAAACGAAGTTAGATTTTTATTTTGTAAGCGGGGTGAAAAATGTGTCTGCCTTTCTCTAGTTACTTGGCAGGAACGCAGCAAATAATAGCAGTTTTGCTTTTGCTTTTCTTTCTTTCGGTGAGTCCTTGGGTCAGGATGGGTTCCTGGCTTGGCAGCCCCGGGACTGTAAATCCTCCATAAATCCAGACTCGGGCAGGTGCAATGCGAATTCCCTCCCCTCCTCGCCCAGTACATTTCCACTGCCGCAGCAAGGGGAGAGCAGAGGTTATTCCCTCGGACCCAGTCAGTCCGCGGCCCCTCCGCTGAGGCTGGTTTTGCAGGTCTGCTGCCGGCTGACACCACAAATCAATTCCGTTCTTAAAATCCTGGCTCCGAGAGCTGCACAGCTTGTACGGCTTCAACCTACGGGCCAGACTCTGAAAAGTCTTGCCTCCACTTCCATCAGCCACCCACATTTTGGTTTAAGGGCAGTATTTTTCTCCTTCTGAAAATTAATAGTAGTTTTAGCATGGACTTCTGTGGGAGAGTGACCCAGTGGAGTAGGTAGAAGCTGTTGAAGTATTTTGCTTGGCAATACAAGTCGTACTTTTGTAGGGTATTTGTCCCGTTTACCCAAGAGGAATAAATCCAGTAGAAGTTCAAAGCCATTTAGGAAATATTGATTTTTAGCTGAATGTCTCCGTAGCTAAGACTTACATCCCTGGCTTTCCATAGGCAACACTGGTCATCTTTCCTACTCCATTTACTTATGCTCAATAGACTGCTTAAGTTTTATAGCTCTGGGTGTTTTTTTCACCCCTGCACAGTATGAGCACGAGCAGTTACTATCACCGAAAGGTCAAATCAAATCAAGGTCTGCTTTAAAACGCTGCCGGTAGGTAGCATTGCTGTCAAACATGCTTTGCAGCTGAATCCCTCCAGGAGATGCTCTTGTCGGTGACGGGTGACACACCGCTGGGTTTGGAGGTCCCCATGTCTCCTGGAAGGTGTCTGAGCAGGGTTTGGGGTTACTCCCTTCAGCGGCTCCCGCAGGTCCTCACCCCAAAGCCCTGGTCCGGGAGGATACGGCGGTGGCTGTAGGGTCTCCAGCGAGTTCCCTGCCTTCAGTAGGGCTGCTCCTGCCCCCACGCTAAGTTCATGTCCAAGGCCCAAACCTCTTTTTTTTTATATAACCTATGGGATTCAGATTCTCTTAACCTATAGAGACCTTAGGCTGCAGTTGGCCAAAAAGCGGCCGCTGTTCTCCCTTTGGCTTGGAGTTGTTTGCAGCTCTGGCCCAGGTCTCCACCGCAGGGTTGTGCCCCAGGGGAACTTGCTCACAGCAGCATCCCTCGTGCCTCGTCTCACACGGAGTTTTCCTTTTTTTCTGAAAAATGCCAGAACAAACTGGGAAGAAGACAAAGGGTAAGAAAAGTGACCCGAGAAGGAAAGGAAGAGATGGTAGAAAAAATAGTCCTGAGAAGAAAGAGAAAAGGAAATCAGTCAACGAAACTGTGTTGGGACAACTGGGTAAGTCTGATTTTATGGCTGCAGAGTTGACCCGTGCTGCTGGAGGCTCCCTGTTTCGGGGAGCGGGGTTTAGAGTCCCAGCCCCTGATCCCTCCTTGCACGTACACGGTGGAATTACACCTGAGGCCGTGGGAGCCTCTTCCGTGTCTCCCTTGTGGGCATCAGCCTGAATTACCGAGCTCCTACAGGAGACACCGTGTTGGAGACATGGTCCCTGGTGGGGCAGGGGGTGTAAAATCCTCCGCCGCAGCCCCAGGGGATTGGGACAATGTGTGACAACCCCTGTGTGATGTGCTGCTGAAGCGTGATTTGGCTTTGCGGTGATAAAATCAGACTTACCCACCCCGCAGCAGGGCTAACCCCCCCGTGTCTTCTGCGCTGCGCACTGATGATGACCGCGGCGCCTGGGCCGTGCATTTTCATGGCATACACCATCCAGGACTGTGTGGTCGCGCCGGTGGTCCAGGAGCATCCAAGGAGGCAGGCACAAAGCACAGCTGGGCTCCTGAATTCCCTCGGGGGGCGAGGAGATCCAGGCTGGCTCTGCGGATGCTTCACCCACCTCCGGCTCTCCCCCATCAGCTGCAGACAGGGTTGGGGGAGGGAGGGGGGAGTAAAAAAAACAGAGCAAAAAGGTCTCGTTTGACACAATCCTTGGCAACTGCATCTGGTTTTTATATGGAATTGGGATTTTGTTTGACTTCCTCCAGCGGCATGTGGGGCTGGAGGGGATGAGTTCGTGCGTTCTCAGCTGCCCCACGGGTGCACTGGTCCCATGGGGCTCTCGGACAGTCTGAGGGTGCTATAAAACCCTCCTGGGGGTACAGAGAGTTTCTGTGGGAGGTCTGGGCTGCCCTGCCTTGCTCTGCTTTGCCCATTGCTCACCCCGACGCTGCTGTGTTACGTTCATCTCAAAGCTCTTGGGTTTTAGGCAGGAGCCCCTTTGGAAACGGGGTGTTTGCTGCATCCCGTTTGCTCCATCCATAAAACCAGCTCTGATGTCGAACCTGTGGGTTTCTGCTACGGGGATTAATCCGGCGTGTGTGTGTGCAGGTACATGCCTTCCCAGTTGCTAATTACACCCGGCCCAGCCCACAATGCTTGCTTTTGCTCTCAGAGATAATTACTAGGAAGTTTTTCGGCTGTTTCCATCCCAGCCTGTCATCTCTGCCTCCTCTTCTTCAGTTTTCACACCTCCCAGGTATTCGGAGGTGTTCTCAGACCTACCTCCTGCCCTCCCTGCCTTTGCACGGGAATGTGTTTCCCACCCGTGCTGGGGCAGGTTGGGGCTCAGCATCTTCGCTGCAGAAGGATGCTCCGTTTAGATTCCGGGAGGCTGATGGAGTGTTGGATGAGAGGGACCACTCGGGTTGTTGTGCTGTGACCTCAGTAGACCCCAAATTCAGCATCAGTGCTGGAGTAAACCCCCTTCTGTGCCTTGATGTGGTGCATGGTGGTTGATCTTATCTGTTCACCTACAGGAGAGATGGGGAGGGACTCTTGATCAGGGAGGGGAGCCATAGGAGGAGGGGGAAGGGTTTGACACTGAAAGAGGGGAGATTTAGATTAGAGATTAAGAAGAAATTCTTTGCTGTGAGGGTGGTGAGAGCCTGGCCCAGGTTGCCCAGAGAAGCTGTGGCTGCCCCATCCCTGGAGGGGTTCAAGGCCAGGTTGGAGGGGGCTTGGAGCAACCTGGTCTGGTGGGAGGTGTCCCTGCCCATGGCAGCAGGGTTGAAACGAAATGACCTTTGAAGTCCCTTCCAACCTGAACGATTCTATGATCTTTTGAGTGTTTCTCTGGTGCTGGGGAGTTTCAGTGAAGTTGGTGGCGGTGGCAGTTCCTGACTTCTAAACCAATCTTCCCCTTAATGTTTTTTCCAGGCTTGTCAACCTCCTTCCCCATCGACGGGACCTTCTTCAACAGCTGGTTGGCACAGTCGGTCCAGATCACCGCCGAGAACATGGCCATGAGTGAGTGGTCCCTCAACAATGCCCACCACGAGGACAGCACCCCCGGCCTCTCCGAGGAACTCCTCCAGGACGAGGAGACCTTGCTGAGCTTCATGATGGACCATTCCCTCCGGTCCCCGTTCAAGCAGAGCGAGGCCACAAAGAAAGTGAAAAGCAGAACGAGAACGAACACTAAGAAAAAGCTGCCCAGGAGCAGCCCCCCCGCCCTGGGTGGGAGCCACCCGGAGAGCTCGGAGCCCTGGACTAACAACGCCAGCGACTTGTCAGATGATGCCACCAAGCCCTTGGCTCCCGATTCCAGACCGGGCAAGTCGGAGAAAGGGGGGGCGAAGCTTCCCACCGACCGCAAAGGGTCGGGAGAGGCAAAAAGGGCGGCCAAGAAGGGCTCTCTGCCCAAAGCCGGCGAGTCTCACCCCCCGGCCGGGGCCAGGGGCTGCCTCAGCATGGAGGAGGAGGAGGAGGAGGAAGAGGAGGAGGAAGAGGAGGAAGAGACGCCGCGCTGCGCTCAGCCGGAGCCCAGCCCCGCGGCCAAAGTGCCTGACTCCGTAGGTAGCCCCAAAACCGTCGTGCGGTTCAAATTACCAAAGGAGAGCCGAGGGACTCGGCGGTCGCAGCCCCCCAAGCCCGAGGGCGCCGGCGGAGCATCCCTGCGTCGTTTCGAGGCCGAGACGGACGGCTACTTCTCCGACGCAGAGATGAGCGACTCGGATGGGGAGTCCCGCGGCGGCAGGGCGCAGCGGGGCCAGCTGGATGCGGCCGGCGAGGACATCGTCAGGATGAGCATCCTGGCGTCCTAACTCCTCCTCCCGGCCCCGCCGGCTCCACGAGGCCTCAACCCAGTTACAACTGCCATGTCCAATTCCTGCCTGGTGTCACAGCAAAAGGGGGATTTTTAATATGTGTATATAGTTGGAAATTCGGCACTGTTGTCTTTCTCTTCTCTATACGCCTGAGATCCAGCTTCAGCTTCACCGACATCGATGACCGTGACAGCAGTGGTCCCTCCCTGGCTCCCCAATGTCCCCCCGCTTCCCGGGAATGCCCGGCGGGACCGATGCCAGGGGATGCCGAGAGGGCAGAGGGTGCCGGTACCCGTGCTTTCTGCAGGGATGACAGTTTAATTAATGGGCATTATTTAACGAGGGGCAGATTTCTGCCCGGGACGGTTGCCCCCAGAGCAGGGAGCGAGCGGAGGGTACGGTAGCGGCCAGCTGCGGGAGGGGAAATAAATACCCGCCTGTGTGCGCGTATACGAGGAAGCAAAATAAGCGATACTAAAATAAATAATGACTAAAGCACAAAAAGCTTGTTGGAGGAAAGCGCTTGGGGTGGAAGAGAGCAATGTTACGTTTCTATTTTTAGGAAAAAAAACCAAAACATACCCTCGGTCGTTATTTTTCCCCTCACCTTTCCATCTGGTCGGGATCCGTCCAGGGGCCAGGATGCAGAACTTCTCCCCGTCCCTGCCCCGTGGGATGCGGGCGGCGTTGGACCCCGCTGGGGCCATCAGAAAAACCCAAGTGATTTACTCAGGTGAATCGGTCAGCTGCTTGGCAAGCTGGGAAGTGGAAAACGCCGGGCAGGATGGAGGAGAAAAGCATCCTCTTAAAACCAGGGTGAGGAGTCGGGGGTGGTTTAACCCCAGAGGTTGAGCGAAGTTCTTCTGCCCCTGCTTCTCTCCCGTGGTCCCACCGTGAAATCCTCTTTGCACAACAAAATCCTTAGCCCCGAGGGTAAATGTACCATCACCGAGGGGAAATGGAAACGCTTGCCTTCACCATTCTGTTTTCCTACTAAACGCTACAATGGAAAATGGTGAATTTATTCCTCCCCATCCTTTTTTTTTATTATTATTATTCTTAAATCCTGGTTACAAGCTGTTGACTTGTTGTGGGAGGGTGATTCACAGAAGCTGACATTATAAATATTACAATAATTTAATGCATAAAATGTCCCCAATAAGCCTTAAATGTTGTTTAAAAGCCCATGTTACCTACGAGTCAGGCGAATTTCCATGTTTGCACTTAATTGCACCATTACTTCGGTTTTGGCTTCAAAGGTCACAGTTAAGTCGTGCTACGTGTTTTATTGGAGTGACCCCAGTGTGAGCTCAGGGAACAAAAAAAAAAAAAAAAGGAATTCACTGAAACTTTTGTTGTTGTTGTTTTTTAAAAATAAAAAATGTTTAAAAAAAAAAAACTTAAAAAAAAAAAAAAATACAAACCAAACCTGGGACACTTCTGCAACCGGTTAAACCCATCACTAAACAAAAAAACCCTGCAATTGTCAAACCAATCAGTCAAATAGTTTTGTGGATGCCAAAGAATATTTTGACAGTCAAGCAGCACAGCCAGAAACCGGAAACTTGTCATTACGAAAAAAAAAAAAAAATAAATAAAATTGGAAGTTATTTAGCAACAAAGGACTAAAGACACAACTCATAACACACTGCTGCGGCGTTAGGTTCCAAGCTTGCTCCGAGGGATGCTGCTGCTCCGAGACCGCATCCTGCCGTTTTGATTTCTGATGCTTTTTGCTCATTTCACTGTGAGCTTTCTTTTTGAAACTCTAGAGATTCCTTCGATCGATGTTTTAGAGTAGATCATCTCTATCAGCCTTCCAAAGTCCTTATTAGCGATTAAATTGCAGCAGAGATGGGCGACGCCAGCCCAGCTCACCCCAGGCCTTGGCGAGCGGCGGGGGGGGCTTGGGGGTCGGACGCCCAGCGCCCGCTCCCGGCCCCGGCTGAGCCCCACACGAACCCGGCTGAGACTGATCCTACCTGGGGTGGGGATGGGGGGGTGGGAAAAAAAAAATCTTCCTCATATGGGAGAAATGTTACACGCGTTATTAGCAGGAAAAAAAAACCAAACCAAACCAACCAACTAACCGAAAATCAACAAAACGGGAACCACTTTTGTTATAAATTCGCATAATCCGTCGAGGTTGGAATTGAAAATCTGCTCATTAATTAAGGCTCAGTATGTTCAGATAATGTTAAATACAGTAAATAGGACTTAGTTTATCTTATCAGGCTTGCTAGCTTTAGCTACAGTATCCTAGTATAAGAGTCATAACAATAATCAATATGCTGCCTTTTAATGAATCTTGCTTCCGTGTGCTTCACTCAATTATGGTTAAAAAAATAAAAAAGCAATCCACAAATCTCACTGTACACAGCTCCATTCATCAGCTTCTGCACTACTTGTCTTCTCAGTACAGGAAAGCAAAAAGGGGGGAGACTTTAAAGAACAACCAACCCGGCGCCACCAGCGCCAGGCAATAAAACAGTTTGAAACGCTCCCAAAAAATGTCACTTTTGCCATCGGGAAATGGTGTTTAGGTGGGGAAAGCGAAAGGGGGCTGGTGGAGCATGGCAGACCCGGGGAGAAAAATGGGCTGGGGGGGAATAAGAGAGGAGAAAAGGGGCACCCACGGAGGGAAGGGGCTCTGGCGAGAGCTGGAGCATCCCCCTGCCCGGTGTGTCCTCGCCATCACCTCGCCTCGGAGCAGGGGAGCCCGGCCTTCGGGAGAGAAAATGCACATGGCAAATATTTTTGATGTTGCTGTAAATGTATTTTGAAATGAATCGAAGTTTTAAAAAAAAAAAATAATAAAAAATAAAGGGTTTATTTTAGTAGAGAAATGTTGTCTTTTAAGATGTATAAACTGCAGGAATCGACGTTTGCACTGTCGGAGCGGCCGTGTCCCCGGAGAAGCGGCTGCCGTTGGTAGCTGGGATGAGGATGCAAAAAAAAAAAAAAAGAATTGCATCACGCCCCCATCATGGACCACAGCCCCCAACATCAGCCCCAGCCCCGACGGCTGCGGGCTTTCCCGAGGGCACCTCCGATTCCACACACCCCTCTTCCCCCATACCCAGTTTTTAAATTATTATTATTATTATTTTGCCTGCACCTATTTTACGGGGTTTGGGTGCCTGCTGCCCCACAGAGCCCCCGCCCAAAGGTGGTGGGGGGGGTGGAATGGAGCCGGGATGCAGGACCGGGGATGCAGGACTGGGATGCGGGAGCGGGATGCAGGAGCAGGAGGATGATGCTGCAGGGCAGGGCGTGAGGTTTGGTTGTTCTTTAAAGGACATTTCCCCCCGCAGTTTGCGCCATTCCACATACGAAACAGACCCACTTCACATCAGTTACAGGAAACGATATGAATGTCGCAGGAGGAGAAACCCTTCTGTTTTCTTTGTTTCAAAGAACGTGATGTGCCATTTGTTAATATAAAAGAGAAATATTGAAAATATATTGAAAAGAGCAATTTTAAATTATTTTTGGCTTATGTTGCAATATTTATTTTCTTGTATTAGAAATTCCTTTGTAGAGAAAAAATGTATTTTTCATTAATGCAAAAACCTATTTCTCCTTTTTGTACATTTTCCATGTTAGTTAATCCTTAAAGCAATATAATGTTATCAAACTCGTTCTGTGTGAGACTGTATTATGCATGCTATTTGTGTTGCCTTGGAATAGCTCTGTCTGCCATTATTTTCATCCTGTTTAGATACAGTGTATGCTTTAATACACATTGGGACCATGGCCCATTGCTTATGAAAAAAAAAAAACAAAAACCACCCCTTTGCATTCCTCAATGTGTTGGCAAATGCAGTCAATAAAGCAGTGTTTTCTGTGTACCTCCGTGTCGGTGTAGTGAGCAGGGTCACACAGACCAGAGGGCCCCTTGGAGCATCCCAAGGGATGCAGCTCAGCGCGTGGGGATGTGGGGCTGGTCCCACCCTGCTGATAGTTGCCCCTGAACAGCAAATTTCCGAATTTCCATTGCTTTTCCATTTACGTTTCTGTTGCCAGACCTCAGCGAGCGCCTGGGGAACGCAGCTGGAGGCATTTGTCACAGCTGGAGGGGAAAGCCCAAGCAAGAGGGTGCTCACAAAGTCCCCCATGCTTGAAGTTTCTGTAATTCAAGGGAACCACCTTTCTCCTGGAGATAATCTAGAATTGCCTGGGTTGGAAGGGACCTTTAAGATCATCTAGTCCAACCATCAACCTAACTGATAAAAACCCATCACTAACCCATGTCTCCAAGCACTATGTCAACCCGGCTTTTAAATACCTCCAGGGATGGTGCCTCAACCCCTTCCCTGGGCAGCCCATTCCAAGGCTTAATAACCCTTTCCGTGTCAAAATTGTTCCTAATCTCCAATCTGAACCTCCCCTGGTGCAATTTGAGGCCGTTTCCTCTTGTCCCATCGCCTGTTCCTTGGGAGAAGAGACCGACCCCCCCCCCCCCCCGGCTACCTCCTCCTTTCAGGGAGTTGTAGAGAGCGAGAAGGTCTCCCCTCAGCCTCCTTTTCTCCAGGCTGAACACCCCCAGCTCCCTCAGCCGCTCCTCATAAGAGAGGTCTGTTCTCCAGACCCCTCACCAGCTCTGTTGCCCTTCTCTGGACCCGCTCCAGCACCTCAGTGTCTTTTTTGTGGTAAAAAGGGCCCAAAACTGGACACAGCCTTCAAGGTGGGGCCTCAGCAGTACAGGGGGACGATCACCTCCCTACTCCTACTCCCCGTGCTGTTCCTGAGACAGGCCAGGATGCTGTTGGCCTTCTTGACCACCTGGGCACACTGCTGGCTCATGTTCAGGTGACAGTCGACCAACACCCCCAGGTCCTTTTCTGCCGGGCAGCTCCAGCCACTCTGCCCCAAGATTTAAATCTTGTTTTGCAACCTTGGAGCAAAACATGCAGGGGAAGCCCCGCTGTGAGACGGGAGGTTTGGAGGAGCAGCTTTACTTTATTTCAGCAAATACTCAAGCTGGGTGCCGGGACCCCCTCCCACGAGATGTGGGACCCATTGGCATGTGACCACTTCCTTCATCTGGGCAGGCAATTAGTCATCAAGGAATCATTGGCCATTGGCTTTCTTGTCTTACCTCTTTGGCGTTTCCTAACACCTTTTTTTTTTTTTTTCCTTATAAAATTGACCAAGTGCCCAAACTGCTGAAGGGAAATGAGATATTTAATAGACATACTTTGTCCAATTTATTACCAAAGTGATTAATCAGGGAAATCATGGTGCAGAGTGAAGATGGCATTAAAACCATCCATCTGAGATGGGTCTTCTGGGGGGGTGGGGGAAGGAGAGAAGGAAATCCACCTTTAAACTACCATGGCCTTATATTTCGTTCTTAAATGAAAAGGCAAAGGATCAGTTTATTGCAAACTAAGGATTTTATTACTGGGCTGTGTTATTGCTCGCAGTGCCCGGGGCACCCCAGTGATGAACTCAAACTCCTGGCTGGTCCACGGAGCCCCACGGCGCAGGCGCGATGCCCGCAGCATCATGCATGAACCCGTCTGTCCAGAGCCAGGAGTCATCTTCTGTAATAAGTTTTTCACCTGTTCTAGGCAGGGAGATATTAAAGAGTTTGATTTCATAAAGCAGGGAGCGAGGCCAGCCCAATGTGCTTCTGGTTTGAGACAAACCCTTTGGTTTGACTCCCCTGATTTACCTCCTCAAGCCCTGGGGATGCTCCTGGCCCTGGGATACTCCCAAAAAGTCCGAGGGACGATGACACACAGCACGGCAAGGCCTGGTAGGTCTGATGCTGGGGAACGCAGAACAATGTCCTTACAAACCAGCAGGGATTTCGTCTCCAAAATATCTGAGCCTCGTGGGAGAGAGAGCTGGCCAAATTCCTGGGAAGATACATCCCAGCCTCTGGCACCTGTATTAGAGCAGAGATGGCTGGGATGGTACGGCTGGATGTGTCGTGGGAAATGGAACTCAAATGCCTGGAAATAAAGTGAGAGAGAAGAAAATTTGGGGCATCTTGAAAGGACTACATTGCCCTTGTACATGCCTCCTTTCCCAGAGAGCTGATACTAGTGACAATAACCGAGATGACAATGAAACCAACCCACCAACAACAGCTCAGCTCCTTATTCCTGGCATCCTTCTTAGGAAAGCACCTTCTAGCCCAACCAGCTGGCTTTCCTCTGCAGTGAGGAGCAACACGAGGACAGGACCCAAACCTGTGCCTTGCCCCATTGCTCATCACCAGTTGAGAGCTACCAGCACTGGTCCCCAAACCACTAGCCACGGGGTCACTGCTGGTTTTCCAGGCTCCTAGCAGAGCAGGGACAGCCCTGGGACACCAGAGCTCCATCAGCAGCACCACATCATCCTTCCACAGCCCAACCTGAGAAATATTTCCCCAATAAAGTTACAAAAAGCTATTCCTATTAAAATATATATATATTTTAGGCACTTTTAGCACATAGGGTTTCCCTGTGTTGTTTGCTTGGGGTTTGCCATAGTGCCCTCATCACAGATGGTGCCGAATGCCTTGATTGGGAGCGAACAGGCTAAGAATCATTCCAGTTTAATTGCAAAATAAATGTTAGGCTCTCCCCTATACATTTTGCATAAGGATTGCAAGTGCCACCGTAAATACTAATGGGGTAAATATGCCCCAGTGTCAGTAAATCATCGTCGACGGATGTGAAAATGAATTAATTTCCCTTCAACTTATCCTGAAAGAATTGCAGTAAGATCTTGTTTTATTGTGTTTGATTAAGTGCTACTGGCATAACATAATTTCCCCTAACCATTAAAAACGCTGGTGCTGTTCTTCCGCATAAATGCCTCTAATGTGATGAGAGTGTATTTAATATTTACTCTTCCAAAGTTAATACATTTAGGGGAGACATTTTGTGCTCTAAAAATAGTTCCTTGGTCTTGGATTTCCATGTAGGGCTGTGAAATGATGTGTCTGCCGTGATTGCAACAGATGAATAAGAAGAAGAACAAAAAAAACCTCTAAAAAAATAAACAAACCTATGACTAACCCACAAAGTAAGGAAAAAAAAAATCCTGCTCCAGCCAACGCCGGCCCTGGCTGAACCGGCTGGGTTTCACAACCTCTGCCTTGATGTCTTGCCCGTCCCAAACTCCACTTGACAAACTCCTTCCCTGCTCATTTAACACACGAGTTAAAAATAGACTCATGCTGTGATGTGCAGGGTTCAACTGGGCACCTTTTTTGGGGGGGAGGATTAGTGTGGGGGAGTAGGAATCATAGAATCCTAGATTGGTTCGAGTCAGAAGGGACCTTAAAGACCATCTAGTTCCAACCCCCTGCCACGGGCAAGGACACCTCCCACCAGACCAGGTTGCTCAAAGCCCTGTACAGCCTGGTCTTGACCACCAGGAGTGATGAGAATGGGCTGGTTTTGCTTGTGGGCAGCCCCTTCCACTCCTGTGATGACCCCATACGCCGGAGATCATCCACGGAGTCATGGTGGGGAGGTGTTCAGATCCCAACCAAGCAGTTTTGGGGGCACAAGGTGAGCCCACAGCTTTGCCTGTATCCTTCCCTGACCCATGAGAACGCGTCACAGGTGCTGATCATGGACCTTGTCTACACAGGGGTATCAAAAATGCAAATAGAAACCAATTTATAGGGGAATTTGAAGGAGACAGGAGGAACACAGCCCCCTTCCAGTCAGGAGTTAGATGCTGAGGGGGTGTTGTCTGTGCTGTGGCTGCCGTCAGAAATGAGCCTGGGGGGTGTCCATGAGCTCTGCTGATGAGTGCAGAGATGGGATGGAGTTTCGCAAAGTGGTGGGATGGAGTTTCCCCAAAAGCGGTGGGATGGCGTTTCCCAGCCAAACCCACTCTGCTGAGGATGAGACACACTGCTTTTTGCTCGGGAGTAGCTGCTGTACATTCAGATGTAATAAAGATTAAAATAATTGACTGCCTGCGCTTGTATTTTAAGTGGTACTTTATAACGCTGACACTGAGCACTGGGAGAAAACGCGGAGGTTAAAATATTGCTGTTAGGGCTTGGTCATTAGCAGCCCTGCAATGAGCTTGAAATGGTCTAATCAATGAAATGGAGTTTTTCCTGGGAGGCAGGCAGGTCAAAAAGTGAGATAACACATCTGCAGCCGTAACTCCTGGGAAAATTTTTCTCAGGAGGGAGATGCTGAGTTTGTTTAGGACGCTGCTGCCATCAAGGAGGGACACTGGCCATCCCCGTGGGTCTGGACCTGCCATGTGCTCTGCTTCCATCCAAGCCTCCCCCTGTGCAGGCTGGAGCCCAACAAAGCAGCTCCAGGCACCCTGTAAGAGAGAGAATTCCCTGCGGAAAACAAGGTACCAAAACCCCTTCCAAGAACATGCTGCTAAAAATAGGTGTTTGTTGTATGGGATACCACAAATAACACTCCGGCTGGGCGGAGGGACCGGCAGGCGGGGGATAAATTCCTGCCCTTAACAAGCAAGCAGGATCAATAAAGCATTTCTAAAAGAGGGAAATCGGCAATTTTCGCAGCTCCAGCTTTACAGTGACTAAGTTGGGGGGAATAAAGCATAGCAGCAAGGATGCCAGTCCTCGTGCCACACGGTCCCAAAGTTCAGCTTGAGCCAAGTGCCATCCTGGGGGACGTGGGGGTCTTCAACACCCAGAGAGACCAGCACACAGCCCTGAGGTGGGCCAGGCCCCCTGAGGGGTTGATTCTGGAGATCCGTGGGGGATGAACTGGTTCCAATCAGCTTTTTAAATCCACTGTACAGAGAACACCCTCCGGAGACAAGCAGTGGCCAGAGGCAGGTTGGGGACACCTATCCCCTGTGCCCCGAGCATCCCCTCCTCGGTGCCAGCTCTTCTCTAGCAGCAAAAAGCACCCATGGCTGATTTTTGATGCTTTCTGAGGCGTGGGGATGCCAAGGCATACAGTTGGGCCCAGGACACAAGCAGGACCTGCCTCCCCCATACCAACACCAGCCTGTCTGCCACGTGTGTGCGATATTTTCCATCCCAAGCACTAGAAAACAGTCGGTGGTGATGAAGCGACTGCCTGACCTGACAACAAGGGAGATGTCACCGCTGCCTCTGGCCCACAGCTGTCTTCTACGGCTGGAAAATATGACCTGAGCTTCAAAACTGGTTCTCCCATCCCTAAAAGAAGGAGTAGCTCTGGTGGGAAGTACCCTGCAAAGGTGTTTCCATCGAGCTCCCTTCCATGCAGCGAAGGCGAAACTGGATGGAAGGAAAGGGGGGACGCAGCTGGTTTGGGAGCAACCAGCCACCAGCACGTGTTATAGCGGTAACTAAATATAATTATTGCCTGAAGACACCCTCAAGCTGGGAAAAGACTTGACTGCAACGCTGGAATAGATTACTCTCAGCATTGGTGAGTGGTTCCAGGTAAACCGAAAAATCTCTTTGGAGCACGAATTGCTCCCGCGGCGCCCAGCAAGAGCTGAGTTCAGACCAACACTGTCTCCGAGGAAGAGGAGGGAGATGCTTCAGGAGGGTGTTGGGAAAAAGCCCCCAAGCAGCGCGGCACCGGCAGGTCAGGTTTCCGGCATCCCCCGGAAAGCCCAGCTATGGGACAAACCTGACCCACCGCATGGTCCATCAGCAGAGACCGTAAATATCTGATGAGTAACTTTCCTATAAAGTCACTTGTTCAGCCTGTCCCTCACAAACCAACCTCTCAACGCTGCTGGGAGCAAGGCGAGGAGCAGAGATCAGCTTTAAACCCCAGAGGGCCGATCTCCTCTCCAAGCCTGGTGGGGCTGAGCTTTTTCCAGCACTTTATACGACAGTTAAATCACTTTATCTATCTCAGGCCATTCAAAATTTCCCAGGTTGAGAGGGGATGTGAACCCTGCAGGTGCTGTACATTGTGTCGCTCTTATTCTTGCAGATTTTGTTGTCTTTTACCTCATATTTAGACGTTGAGTGATTCCTTATTTAACCACAGCATCTTATCTGCGCGATACAAATCTGCAGCTGTGACATTTCAGGGTTATTGCCTTTGCGGCATCTGCAATAACAGAAGGATGAGAAATGTCAACATGTGTATGGGACAAGGCAAATAGGCGCTGAGCGTTCGGGGTTGTTCTACGCGGAGAGAAGAGATAACGGATGGTTTCCCATGCGACGAGTGGAGCAGTTGTGAGGTGGAGGGGGCGGGGGGGGAAGGTTGGTTCTGGGTGTTTTGTTTGGATTTGGTGGTAAGTAACAGGAGAGTAATGGTGAACTGCTCAGCTTTCACGGTGGCTTTCTCTGAACTTCTTGAAAAGTTCAGAGCCGATAAGTACTTAAAGGGTGGGTGTCAAGAGGATGGGGCCAGTCTTTTTTCAGTGGTTCCCAGTGACAGGACAAGAGGAAATGGGCACAAACTTGAATGTAAGAAGTTCCACCTAAACATGAGGAGGAACTTCTTTCCTGTGAGGGTGGCAGAGCCCTGGAAGAGGCTGCCCAGAGAGGTGGTGGAGTCTCCTTCTCTGGAGACATTCAAACCCCACCTGGACACGTTCCTGTGCAACCTGCTCTGGGTGGACCTGCTCTGGCAGGGGGTTGGACTAGATGATCTCCAGAGGTCCCTTCCAACCCCATATCATTCTGTGATTCTGTGAAAGAGAAGGCACATTTTGGCCAAGGTACCTTAACAGCAAAATTAAATGTATTTTTGATGGCTGTAAACTTCACCGAGAGGATTGTTTTGGGCTGGAACAGGGTGTACTGGTTCAGGGAAGCTCAGGGGTAGGATGGATGTGTATGCAGCTCCCGGCAGAAACACCCCATGCCCTGAAATTCAGCAAAACTAAAAGAATCTGAACAAGACGCTGAAAAATACTTCTTCCTTCATTTCCGGCCCGGATAAATCAATCAATTTATTTTTTTTTTCCCCACTTTCTTCCCTCCCTGGTTTCTATTCAGCACTGATTTTTGCCAGCGGCTCTGCTTTCCCTTCTGGACGCAGGAGGAAGAGGCCAACACAGCCAATGGGGGAATATGTCACCCTCGGGATGCTTCATCACCAACAACCAGCCCCATCTGCACCGTAAGCCAAGCCCAGTTTATTAATTACAGCAGGGACCCCCCCTGCTTCAGCAGAGACCAGGGGGAGGTTCGGTGGTGGCGTTGGGAGCCCCGATATAGACTCAGGGTCACAGGAGGCAGGAGAAATGAGAGTACCTGGGCCTGGCTGCTTTTATGGACTGCAGATTTATTTCCCAAATGAAATATTAACTTCCCTGTAACTCTCTGCTCTCTAATAAGGGCACGTAGGATGCCATTCACCAGGTTGTGAGACTGCTCACTGGCTTTTTTTTAATACATTCATAAAATCTTTGGCATAGCTAAGGATTCCCATCTCCTTCCAATTAAGAGAACACCACCGCTGGCTTGAGCACACAGAATTATCTTACCCTAACGAACGCGTGGCCGAGTGAGCCCAAGGGCATCACTACCTTCTAGCCAGAAGGAACCGCGCTTGGACCCTCGCAAAAAAATCACCTTTTGGCAGATTTCCCAGTCTGGAGGCGGAAGAGATGGGGTGCCGGGGGCTGGCAGCAGCCAACTCATCCTCCATTTCCAAACTCATTTTGCATCTTTGGTTTCTGTACGTGTCAATGAAAAGGAGTTGTTGGAAATGAGGAGATCGGGGAAAGGTTTGCTGGCTTGGGGATTGCGTGGATCCGAGGAGCTGTACTGCTGGGGTAAATAAGGAAGGAATTGGCTCATTACTGAATGGTAGGGAAGAGGCACGAGGCAGCTCCCAGCAGTGATGGAAACGTCTCCCAGACTCAGCCGTTGACTAAACCCAGCTCAAAGGAGCTTTTGCAGGGAAGCAGCGGAGCGCTCGCCGACAAAACATCTCCATCCCTTTGCTTTGTGCCTTTTTGCCTTTCCCGGGAAGGCGCCTGGGGCCGGGACTGTGTCCCGGCCCTGGGGACACGCAGGGCTGTCCCCCCCCGAGGATGCTCCCTCGAGCTGGCACAGGCAGAAACCCTGCCGCAGGCAGCAGTTTCGGCTACGTTTTGCTCTGAGATTTTTTTGACTCATCCCAACCTGAAAGTCAGAACGAAACTCACGGCGGGGGGCAACACGATGACACCTGAAACACCGAAACCCGGGGGAGGCTTGTACCCGCCGCCGGGAGCAGAAGCGGCGGGGAGGCTGCAGAGGGCGGACACCGGCTCATCGCCCAGGACCCCCGACAACCACCCCCCTCTGTCCCCTCTGCTCCCCAGCTTGGGCACTGCAGCCCCTTTTAGGATGCTCTTGGACCCAACCCGAGCTACAGGCTCAGCTCCTCCGTGGAGGAATTTGTTTTTTATCCCGTGACACCGTCAAATGTAAACCTCAGGAAAAGCCCAGACTAAAACACTGCTGAGGCCGACCCAGCCCCAGTTCTTCTCTAACGACTGGCCCAAATTTCCCCATCTTCCACGCTGGCTTTGTCCCCACACCAGTGTCCTGCACAGCTGAGCCCGGACGCAGCTCAGTGCAGCTCAGCTCCCGCTCCGGCATTTGCGATTATGACCCCAAATTATCAAGGCAGGGAAGATAACATCTCCTTCCCAACCTAGACGAGGAGCCTGCGGTGGTGCCTGGCCCAGCCAGGGCTCAGCCTTTCTCCTCCCCAGGGCCCTCCTCTCCCTCGGGGCCGTTTTGGCACCTTCAGGCAGGGAAGGGGAAAGGCATCGCTCGGCGACACCGAGACCCATCATCTTCCCTGCGAAAGGCATGAGTCATCTCTGCAACCGAGACACAGCATCCCAGCGCTCTGCCCACACGCCGCTGAGGAGAGAAAGCCAAAATGAGCGTTGTTTGGCTTCCCGGCAGCGCCGGGCCCCCTCCTTCCTTCCTCCCCCCGCCACCGCCACCACTTTCAACAACCACCAGCTCTGCTCAAGAGGATGCTGCTTTTCAGAAGGCTGCTTTCTTTGTTTTTTTTTTTTCTTTTTTTTTTCTTTTTTTTTTTCCTTCCCTCTTCTTTTCCTGCAGTTGGTCTGGGCCAGCTGGCTTCAGAAATAAAAACTTGGGGCTTATCTCCCCCCACCCCCGAGCTACACGCAGCTCTCCAAGCAGTTCGTGTTGGGTCTGATGCGAGGGAGAGGGGCTTTGCTCCAAGAGAGCTTCCCCTCGACGCTGCACACCTCCCCCCCTGCAGAGCATCTTCCCACCCCAGCAGCAGGGATGGGGACAGGGATAGGGACACCCCCAGGGCACACCAGCATGCTGGGCAACGCTGCAGCCTGAGGACCGTCAGCTTCCCCATGCTCTGGGCGTGCAGTGCCCTTTGCTTAAGGATGAAACCAGTGTGAAGACATCACCGCAATGATTTTATGACTTCTCGAGTCTAATCCGATGGCGAAGTGGCACTCCAGCCCCGCAGGCAAGCCAGCGCTGCTCCTCCAAGTGACACCGGGTTGTCCCCATGTGCCCATCCTGGTTGCTCACCATCCAGCGAGATGGCGAGTAGCAACAAGGCTGGACCTGGCAAAATAAATCCATAAAAAAATAAAGCCTTCAGAAAAAGCAACACTCGGCCTGCTGCAGGTCGTATTTGCCCCAGTTCACCCCAGTTTACCCAGTCCAGCTGGCCCCAGGATGGAAGGGAGGAGAAGCAACCCAGAGGGATACGGGGCTGTGCACTGGGGAGCGGCTTTTGTGGTAGGAAAACGCGGGAATTGCTCTTTTCTGCAGGAATACGAGGCCCCAGCGAGGTCACTGGCAAAACTCCTGAGGGGCTCCCGGCTTCGGCGCTTTTATTGAGCACCACATTAACCATTATTTTAGCAAAATATGCAGCAAACCACAGGGGAAGGGTGGGGAGACGCTGAGATTTGCAGGCTCCCGTTTGGCACCGGCCCTGTTTCGCTGCACGGCAGGTACTTACCCATGTGGTTTATGCAGAGAAACGGTGCAAATAAATACAAAGCGGCACCCGCTGTAGAGACGGAGCATCACCCGTCTGACGGGGGGGGGGGGGGGGAAGAGCATCCCAGGGGTCCCCCCGCTTCCCGGGAGCCGCCCTGGCTCAGAGTCAGGCAGCTCAAAAAGCACTTTGAGCTCTTTTTCGGGTGAAAGCCGTGGCCGGCTCGAGCCACAGGGAATCGGGTGTTTTCAAAACAGCGGCTGAACTTCTCCTGGAAGTCATTGCAGGCACTGGGAGCGTTGGAGCAGCAGGCACAGACGGAGGCTGGGAATAACGCAGTGACAGCCCGAGCCTGAGCAGAAGGGGTTTCTATGAAGAGCGATGCTTAAGCTGTAAATTCCCCCCCCCCGATAACCTGCAATGCCTCCCTTTAGGCTTTCCTCACGCAGATGTGAGCCGCAACGTGACATGCCTTTAACACACAAACAGGGCCTGACACCTGGCCTACCGTTTCCGATGCCGCTCTTGCTGAGAAAAAGAAAAAAAAAAAAAAAAAAAAAGAAACAACAATAAAAGAAGGCCGGATGGCACCAACCACCACCAAAAAGCAAAATGGTGGCAAAGCTGCCGGATTAAAGAGCATCTCCTGACGCAGATCCCACCTGTGGGGGTTACAGCTGAGCATCCCAGCAGAGCCAGCATCCGCATTTACCTGAAATCAAAAGGATTTTTAGCCTCATAAGAGTATCTTTCAGGCACGACTGCATTGAGTATCTTATAGGAAAAACTATATTCATGGAATTTAAGGCTAAAAAAAAATCCAATTCCAGATGGAGAGAAAGAGAGACTTTGACTCATGTCCTTTACGGTCATGATGTGTGGCATCATCCATTGCCAAGGCAGGCGCTCATCCTGGACGTGGACCATCCTCTGAACTCTGCTTCCAAGGAAACATGATTTTGGAGGGTTACTGAGAAGCTGATGGTTTGAATAGTGGCTTTTTGCTGATATTCCTGGGTACTGGGACCTGCTGGGTGCTCGGGACCAGTAAGGGTGATGGAGGCTGAGGGTTTCCCCACCTTCCCACCTTGGGCCAGGCAGGACCACAGTGAGCCCAGCTCCAAGGACAGCCACTGCCTGCACAGTGACATCCCTGTCCCCTGCACAAATCTGCATTTTATGCTATGACCGATGAAGAACCGCTGCTCTCACAGCCATCTGACATGAAAATTATTCCCTCAGAATTTCCTGGAGCAGGGAAGGGGAACAAGCCACCCAAAGCCAGTTAGAACACCGCAGAAACCCAGTCTCTGGTGCAGCCTCCACCACCCAGGCAGGACCCCTCTCCCCAACCCCTTTTTGCCCCCCAGGATGCCAGCACCCGCTCACAGCCCGCACGCTGGTGGCTTCTAACCAAAGACCACTGCAAACTAGACCGAGATCACGAACTCATTTTATGTTAGACACTAAACAGACATGAGACGATCGCTTCAACTTAATTATAAAATAATTAAGCCCTCATATTCCTGTCATCTGCAACTGTCAACGGCAGCCTGAGCGGAGCTGCTGCTCCTCTGGAAGAGCCGTCACTCATCGCTGCTGGCTTCTGAGAGGTGTCAAAATAGGGGTAATTTTGCCTGCAATGCCAGCTAAGGGCTGTAAACAAGAGATCGTGCTTCACTTAGAGCTCTGTTGGAGTAGGGACCGTGGGGATGGAGAGGTCCCGCCTGCCAGCAATGTGGGATAATGTCCTGGGGAGCACAGCTGCCTCGGATCCTGGTGTAGGGTCCCCATGTCCCAGTGGTGGCACCAGTATTGCACCCCCATCTAGTGAATTATAGAATCAGAGAATGGTTTGGGTTGGAAGGGACCTTAAAGACCATTCAGTCCCACCCCCCTGCCATGGGCAGGGACACCTCCCACCAGAGCAGGTTGCTCAAAGCCCCATCCAACCTGGCCTTGAACCCCTCCAGGGATGGGGCAGCCACAGCTTCTCTGGGCAACCTGGGCCAGGCTCTCACCACCCTCACAGCAAAGAATTTCTTCCTCATATCTCATCTCAATCTCCCCTCTTTCAGTGTCAAACCCTTCCCCCTCATCCTATGGCTCCCCTTCGTGATCAAGAGTCCCTCCCCATCTCTCCCGGAGCCCCTTTAGGGACTGGAAGGGGCTCTAAGGTCTCCCCGGAGCCTTCTCTTCTCCAGGCTGAACCCCCCCAACTCTCTCAGCCTGTCCTCACAGCAGAGGGGCTCCAGCCCTCCCAGCATCTCCGTGGCCTCCTCCGAACCTACTCCAACAGCTCCGTGTCCTTCCTGAAATCACCTCCTTGCCTTGTGCGAGCAAGCTCTGTAAAACATAAGTATTTATCCATGTTATTAGGAAAAGTTGAATACAAATCAGCATGTATGTTTCCCGACAGGATCAGGAAATGAAGGCTGAGAATGGAAATGTGACTTCATTTACTGTTCATCCAGAAGAAGATACAATTCCCCACGGTGCAGCTGAGCACGGCATCCGCACCAGCACATGGATTTGTGGTTTCCCAGCAAGTCATTACCATCGCTCCAGCAACACCCCATCGGTTAACGGGCAGGTGGAGAGGAATATCTCATTCAATCAAAGCAATGATTAATTTTTGCAGGAGAAGCATGAGGACTCGCATGGAGAGTTTCTCCCACCCTCGGCCGGCGCTGCTCCCGCGCAGCAGCATGTACCCGCTGCCAAGCTCTTCTTTCTCACCCGAGGCCCAGCCATGTTTTAATAAATTCCTGATTAATCACCCTGGGAGGCCACCTTGACTCATTACCTCCTCCAAACGACTGCCTTCCTCACCCTGCCTCACGCAGAGCCCACTGACCTCTGGGCCGTGCAGTCAGATGCACACAGCTTTTGGATGGTCCTTGCCAACACGGTCGGATCCCTTTGGGTGAACCTGGCACAGGAAAATAAGAGGCAAACTGGAGAGAAGGAGTCAACCATGGCACACTCAGCATGTGGCACCACGCTCCCCGGGACGTGTTGAGGGGACCCGCAAGCAGGGGAGGCCACCTAAAACTGCTGGGAGCAGAGACAGCTTGATACTGACCTTCATCCTTCACCTGCTCCATCCTCAGAAGGGGATTTGGGATGGGGGGGCTGGAGAAGGGCTGGCTCATGGCATGGCCAAGCCCAGGGCAGCCGCGGTGGGATGTTGCTGGAGCTGGAGGCACCGGGTTGGAGATCCTGAGGGCTGGAGATCCTGAGCACCCCTCGCAGCTGGGGTTGTCATCGCCATGGAGCAGATTGTACTCTACACACTGCTAGAGCATGAACTGCCAGTGCTGTCCCCGTGTCCCCACCATGCTGAGGCCCCTCGCTGGGTGATGCCAC
This sequence comes from Numenius arquata, assembly GCF_964106895.1. Taxonomy (NCBI): domain Eukaryota; kingdom Metazoa; phylum Chordata; class Aves; order Charadriiformes; family Scolopacidae; genus Numenius; species Numenius arquata. Next base: position 42,382,650 of record NC_133586.1, on the reverse strand, counting down.
CTGAGGCTGGACCCAGACAGGAGCCAGGCATCACCACGGGGGAGGGAAGATAGGTCCCCAAATGCAGGCAGAGACATACAGAAAATGCAAAAGCGAATTTGAGAAAAACACCTTAAATCAGCATCACAAACACAACTTTCTGCATCCACACGCTTTTGCAAGGGAAAGCTTGCGTTTAACCACATCGTTTTTCCTGGGTGTCTCATCAGACAAAATTACTGCTCCTCGCAAGGCTGTGTTGGCCCAAAATAGGTGCTCAGCCGCCCTTTCTTACCCCCGAGCTTGACTTTCTGCTATTTTCCTTCACAGAGCCATTCAGTGAACAACTGCAAAGGATGTTTTGTTCCTTGAAAAGAATTCATTCAGCTCCATACACCAAAGTTCTAGAGATCACGGCACAAGTCCCCGAGCTCCTTAAAAAAACATCTCGACATTGAGAGGTTAAAGATTTTAAAGCCTGCTGCCACCTATGGATGGAAAGCAGGGAGAGCAGGAAACCTCCCGGGGGGCTGAAATGAAGACTTCAACTCTGAATAAAATCCCTTGGGAGATGCCAGTAGCCCTGGGCAAGACCTGAGCTTTCTCCTTCTTCAGACAAACTCAACAAGGTGCAGGACACAGAGGGCTACCCATCACTACCCATCGCGTGCATACGTGTAGCACAAGAAAGGAAATATACCTTTCCTTCTTTTTTTTTGGCTTGCTGGATTAATCTCGTCACAGTGGTTTTACTGACAGACCATAGCTTGCCCTCCCCTCTATTTAATTGTTCTGATTTAATTAAATCCTTTAAAAAAAAAAAAAAAGGTATATATTTGCATTCAGATCGCTAAAGTGATAATTTCTGCAATAAAACTCTACAGAATACCCAAAATGGATGTTTGTGGGGCCGCGGAAACTACAGAGCAGCATCTCCCAGCCTCTCTGGAGGAAACAGGGTTATCTATAATAAAGAGGACATGTTATTTGTATAGCATCGTACCTAGAAGAGTTTCTAGTTCATGGAAGAGGCAGTTTGGTCCATGGCAGGGCAAGGGGGGAGGTCGGGCAGTATTTTCCGCAGATGTGGGACAGAAGCATCAGCCACGCGTGGCCTGAGACAGGTCCCACCACCCTGAGAGCATCCCTCCAGCGAGCCAAACCCTCCGCTCCATGAGACCAACCTGGGGTGGGACAGGGAGACGGGGATGGGGAAGAGGATGTTGTATGAGATGCTGTTATACACATACTTAATGCTCGTACACACAGTATCCATCTTCTTTTGCTCTTATTATCTGCACACTCCCCAAGTGGAAAACTGAGAACAGGCATGGTCTAACCCGCTGACCTCAGGCACCCACCGCCTTACTCTTGAGAAAAAGATTTAATGCTTTCACCACAGGGTTAAAGATGTCCTCTAATTTTATTCCTTTTTGTAATTTCATAAGGCTCAGCTTCTTGAAAAACCTGTTTTTCTTTTATCCTGAGTCATTTCACATGAAGAAACTATTGTTCTAAACTTGTGACTCATCAGTTTGCATCACCACTTTCCAAACCCCTCGGGGGGCACCCGGGCTTCGGAGCAGGCAGCGGCAGCCAGCCCTTATTTACCAATAAATAGGCACTTCATGGCTGCGTTGACTCATCCCTATTTAGCCTCATTTTTGTTCCTACACCCCAACCGTGAACCCGGAGCGATCGTTCCCTTCGCTTTTGCAATCGTCTTTTACCAAGAGCGTTCACACGAACCACGTCTCACTGAGAGTCCATCTGCTCTTTAAATACAAATACAGCTTGTAAGGAGAGACAAGTGTCTAAACGCTAGTGCTGAAGTACCTGGAAATATCAAGTTTTCCCGAAGCCAGCCTGCCACGAGGCAGAAAACAGAATTGCTTTTTTACTGAGAGATACCTCATATAACAGAATTCATGGGGCAAAGCAGCCACCAACCAAATTATCATAGAATTGCCTGGGTTGGAAGGGACCTTTCAGATCATCTAGTCCAACCATCAACCTAACTCTGATAAAACCCATCACTAACCCATGTCTCTAAGCACTATGTCAACCAGCTTCTAAATACCTCCAGGGATGGTGCCTCAACCCCTTCCCTGGGCAGCCCATTCCAAGGCTTAATAACCCTTTCCGTGTCAAAATTGTTCCTGATATCCAATCTGAACCTCCCCTGGTGCAACTTGAGGCCGTTTCCTCTTGTCCCATCGCCTGTTCCTTGGGAGAAGGAATCCGCTTCATTGAAGCTCTTACGTGGATCATAACTTGTTTTTTTGAAATACAAGTCAAAATATTTCATACCCTTTAAGTTGTTTGGGCTGAGTTCTTTTTTGGAGAGAGCTCAGCCTCTTTTCCCCCACCACCCAGGGATCCATCACCCCTGCCCAGCAGATGCAGTGAGGGATGAGCAAATTTCACAGGAGCAAAACTGAGCCTTTAGAGTTTAAAGGTGCAAAACAAAAGGCTTGATCCTGCTTTTCTTACACACCCAGACCTCAGTAATTCTCCTTGTGTGCTTCCGCGACTGAGTAAGTATCAATAAACCAAAAGAAACTAAGGGGTTTGGATGTATTATTTCTTCTAAATCCCACAGTTGCCAAGATCAAACGGTACCCAGCACCGCACCCTAAATATATGGTGCAGCCCTTTTTGCTGGGATGTAAATCACAGCTCAAAACTCCCGTAGCTGTACTTCCGACCGGAGGCAGAGGGAGAGGTGCTGGGGGAGAAGCCCCCCGTGAGCTCCCGCCGTGGTTGGGTTGGGTTGAGATTCATCTCAAGGGCAGGAGGGTCGCACAAGGCTCAGAGCAGCCTGAACGCTCGCGGCCGAGTCCGAGGCAGAGAAAAGCACAAGAACATCACTTGAAAACCAGTGGGAAGAATAAAAAAAAAGAACGTCCAGACTTAAAACTGTGGTGCTTTGCTCTGAAGTACCCCCAAAAGCGGTTTGCACACCACGATGAGCTTAACATGGGGCATAAATCCCTGGTTTTCTCTAACAGCAAATAGCCTATTGATGAAATTGTACAGAATTTAGCTTTTTTTGCCTTCCTACTCTTCTGTGTCAATCCTTTCTTTGGTTGCCTTTACAAGGCTCATAGGAAAACCGTTTGAAGGCGCCTCTAGCCAAAATTTCCACACCAATCACCAACATTTCACTGCTGAGAGAGCTGCCGGGCAACATGGGGCACACACACATTTTCATGGGGGGAAATGAGCTGATTTTGGGGTTTGGGGGTTTTCTTTGCTCTTGCCAGCCTGGGCTCCCGATGGAAACCTCCTCATGAGGCCCAGCATTCCACTGAGGACCTTTCCTGTACTGTAGAAGGCTTGTGGGGGGATGCTGCTCCTTCCACTTCACCTGATTTTTTTTTTTCAGTCTTAACACAATTCCACCCCCACCTCCACCACCCCACCCCCCCCCCCCCAACCTTCCCAAAAACCAGGGCTGGGAGCAGATTATTCTCTGGGGAAATACAGAAATACAGGCTCAAGGGAGCAGGCTCAGGGTTGCAATGCATGCCCTATAGGCTCTGCTACAGAGGGGAGAGATGAAGGCACGTGCTGCTCCGGGGGGCTTGGGGGCATTATATGTGACTGGGGGGCCACTATTTGTTTTCAGAAGGACTGTCTGCTCCGGCACTTACCACAATAAGGCTGGAGTTCGATTGCTGCTTCTGGGAAATGAAGAAAAAACAGGGAATTAAGTAAATCCAGGTGTCACTTCTCTTTCCTTACCACCCCCCCCTCCGTGTTTGTGCTCTCCCTCCTTGAATGACTTTTTCACCCAGTCCCCAGGACAGGCTCTGCTTTTCCTGCCAGCTCCCATCTGCCTGCACAGGCAGGCTCCTGCCTGTCCCAGCCAGCTCCTGCCCAGGGCAACCCAGGGCACAGCCCGCTCCCTGCCTCCTCATCCCCCTCTGCCAACGGGCTCCCGAGCCCAGGGAGCCTGCCCCAGCCTCCCTACATCATCAAGCTGCCCCCAGTACTGGTGCTGGACTGGGAGAGACCACCCCAAGGCAGATTTATGGCCGTCCTTGAGTATCTGGGGAGGAATTAAGCATCTGGGGTGAGGACCATGCCTGACCACTGCAGCCAGGATGCAGGCTCAGCACTGGAGATGATGCAGAGGTGCCAGGGATGTCCCAGGTAGTGGGACACATCTTCTGCAGGAGAGGAGCAGGGGTTGGCATGACCCATGCAGGCTCCAGCAGAACCAGCACCACCAGAATCTTCCCCACCACAGCCTTGTACCCTGCAGGTCACCATCGGTACCACCTAACAATGGCAAGAGCAAAGCACGGGTGGACAATTTCTCCCACATATTTTTTCCCCATCTTTTGCAATCTTGAGACACTTTTTTTTTTTTAATTTTGCAGAAAGGATCCAAGCCTCAGCTGCGCATCTGTTTCAACAAGAATTTATTTCAAAACTGGACTGTGCAAAAGAAAACATGGGGGTTTTTGGTGATTTTTTTTTTTTTTTCCCCCTAGACACTGTCTCTGGGAAGTGCTCTTACCTCCACAAGGTGGGTGAGATATTATCACAGAAACTCACAGCACCTCCCTCCGACCGGTGACACGGGGGGTGGTTTCTTTGCTTTATTGTCTGACCCACTTCCCTTTCAATAAACATCTCCCAGCAGCACGATGTTCTGCAGCAAGTTCCAATTCACTGTGTACTCCCAGGAGAGGTGCAAGTCCAGCCACTGCCGACCAGGTCAGACAAGGACTTCACCAGCGCCATCTTCCCTGGCGTGTATTTCATGATTTCGTGTTTACGGAGACATAAATAGACGCCATCCCACTGTCACATGCGTGAGGATCTGTTACACATTCCTTGCTGCAGCCAGACAGACAGACCTGCAGCAGCTCCGGGAACTTCAACTAACCACAGGGACTGTAACTTCTTTGGTTTTCCTCCTTTCTCCCAAAATAATAACGGCAAACAACGCGTAAATCTCTTCCTGATTCTCTCTTGCCTTCTGCCTGACAACGGCTCTGAAAACACGAGCAGAACTTCTTCTTTGATAAAGGGCCCCTTTAAAATTTTCTTCCCCAGGATTTTGAACATCAACCTATTGAAGAAAAGCTCTCCCAAAAACACCTTGGGGGGGGGGGGGGGAAGTCATATTGGATTTTAAACTCAGGAAGCAATCCAAATTACAGAGCAGGAGATAAAATGGTGTTACAGAAGTGGTAATAGGAGACAGGAGGACTAGACAAAGAGCAAAAAAAAAAACAACCCCCCCAAAAAATAGAAATCAAAACGAAGTTGTCTTTACAGACAAATTTTCAGGTACAAATGACAAATTGACATACCTTCGTCAGGGGACGTTCAGCTGAGCTCCTCAGAGAGCAACAGGCAGGAGCGAGCGGATAGGACACATCTTCTAAAAAAATGCTTGAGTAAACATCTCATTTTGTAGGAACACCCAAACTTCTTTCCGTCGACGCTAAAAGCATCTCGGATGCCAGTAACAAAGCAATAAGCTCTAAAAAAAAAAGGCAAACTGCATTATTAGCTCTGCCTCCTCCTGTTCTGCCCAAATGCTGTTTCTCCAGGCGGCACCCAAAACTCCAGCTGCTTTCCCTCCCGTAGCTGCACATCTGAATTTCCCCCCACCGTTGTCTCCTGCAATTATTTATTCACCAGTAAAGCAAAAGCTTTTCATTTTCTCTACTGCAAGCTCCTGATATTTTTTTTTTTTAAGCTTTTAAAACCTACTGTGAAGGCAGACTTCCACGAAACGTCCTCTGCAATTTCATGCTAATGCATTGCAGCAGTAATATTTTGAAGAGATTTATTTTAAACCTCTTGTGTGTGTGTATATATATGTGTATACATCTATTTTTACATAGAACAGATATATTACATACATACACACACACAGAGCAAGGAATAGTAGAGTTAAGTGGGACACACAGGGACCTTCCTTTCACAGTTCTGATTTATTTGAACCTGAACCAAAATCAGGTGCGGGGAGAAAACAGCATTCAGGCACTGGGGCTGGAACTCAAAAGACTGAACTCAAAACCCAGCTCCTAGTGCCAACAGAGCTTAAAATACGGATTTAAGTTCTGCAGCTCGTGCTTATCTCTGGTCAGAAGCGACATGCACTGAACAAGTGACCTCGGCTCCGTCCTTGGGGGAAAGTTGAACAAGGATCAGCCGTTTTCAGCGACTCCACAAAACCCAGCTTAATTGTAGGAGACTGGGTGGATTTCAAAATAACCTGGCAAACACCAGCATTATCGTAGCACGCACAGACCGATTGAAACACGGCTCCTATCACTACCTAATTTCCCTCCCTGCTTTGCTTTCACAAGCACCAGCGTTTCCAAACACCAGCCCCGAGGCCAGCCCATGGACAAGCTGTGGCAGAGCAGCAAGAGGAACCCTGTTCAGAATCGCTCTCCCTCTCACCTCCTCGGCAAGAGGACATTTTTCCACCCCAATTAATTTTTTTCCCCCCTTCCTCCCTTGCACAGCTGGGAAACTTGGGCAAGTATTTCCTAGGGATGCTCGCGCAACCCTCAGGGCACCGTGATCCCCAGTGCTGACCCCCTCCTCACGCTAGAAAAGCTTTTAGGTTTCAACAAACCTTGAACAAAGGTTTTAACAAACTCTTAACTTCAAACAAATTCCAACCTTCCTTTCAAGAGCCACTTTCTCATTGAAAAGCAACTTCCTTTGCTCAGAAATCCCATATGTACAAAGCCCCAACCACTTCAGATCCTCTCGACAGGGTAAGCTCAGGTTCTCCTTGGTCTGCACGTCCCACCACAATCTGCAGACCCATCTCTGCCCAGACCAGCAGCTTGTCACAGCACACCCCTTGTTGACAAACACCCAAACTCTACCCAAACTCTACCCAAACTCTACCCAAACCCTACCCAAACTCTACCCAAACCCTACCCAAACCCTACCCAAACCCTACCCAAACCCTACCCAAACCCTACCCAAACCCTACCCAAACCCTACCCAAACCCTACCCAAACCCTACCCAAACCCTACCCAAACCCTACCCAAACTCCTGCGTTTGGGTACTCAAATATCATTAAATCACTAAGATCAGGTCTCAAACAGCTCATCTCTGCCCCAAGCCCAGGGTTTGCTCCAGCTTGTGCTGCTCCCGGGAGTTCAAACCCTTCTGGCAGTGAAACACCACCTTTAGGGGGGGGCAAAATCTAACCAAACGATATAAATTCTAATTTGCCTGTGCCAAAGCCAGGCATTTGGACCCAAACACTGAAAGTACGTCTTTAAATCCTCCTTTTACAAGGACAGTGTTTATTTACATGGAACATTTAGGAAAGAGAATCAGTAAAGACAAGTAGAGCCAAGCTTGGCAGCCGCTCTACGCACGGCAAGCTTTCGTGTTACTCTTTTACCTTGTTTTCTACTCAATATTGCCGTGGTTGGGCACAGCAGTTGACAATGAATGGTACACACTCACAGCAGCTTTTTTGCCACGAAGGCAGAGGAGGGTGACCCAAAGTGCCACTGATTTACACACGGTTTGGGCAGCATCTTCAGCAGCTTCCATGTGATGAAGGCTTCCATCATCACTCCAGGACACGGACAAGCGGTGCCCGGGCCAAGGGAGGTGTCGCTTCATTCCATGGTGCTGGGGGTTGCTCTTCTCATCCAGGCAGCGCCCAAGAATGACCTAATCCCTCCGGACCTCACCTTTGTCACAGGTTAAACAGGGACAACAAGAGCCCTCTGCCCCACAAAGACAGCGAGGCAGCGTTAGCAGAGAGAAAGCGTCGAGATCCTGGAGGGAAAGACACCAAAGGCTCTAAAAATGTTATGATAAATTTCTAACTGTGATGGGACACTTGCCATAAGAAATAGGGTCATAAAGACAAGGGATACTTTTTTTTTTTTAAATTATTATTGTACCATAAGTGCTCGCCACCAAACAAATTTCTAAATCTAGTTCAAAAGCACTCCAGTAAGAAATCGTTTGACAAATTTAAACTAGGGACAACATATATTGCAACAAAGGAAACGTCATTTTTTTCCCCTGATCAAACAGTTTTTCGAGTAGAGAATTTGCTTCCAACACACACGTGAACAGAAACCCTGGCAAAGAAGAGGCTGAATTATTATTACACACAGCTGAGAAAAAAGCCCAAACCTCACTACTAGACCATGTACTAAGTCAGCAGACTTTTTCCCTGCTTTTGATAATTTGGCAAGAACTCCTTTTGTTAAAAACTCCTTTTCTTCAAATTCCAAGTCAGAATTTTATTTTCTATTCCCGACACTTAAATATTCAAGCATGGGATGGGATAACAGAGAAACACACACCACATTAAGAACATGTTGAAGAACACTTGCATCTTTAGCTTTTCTTCTGCAGTTTATTATATAAATTATGCTTTTGAACATTCAGAGCACTCACATTTCAAAACAGACAATGTTTTGTTCCCCACTGAGATACTAGTGCAAAAAGTGGTTTATCTAAGTGCAAATAGGTTACATGTCCCCACTGACAGCCGGGGATTAGGCTGTTTTTAATGGAACTCCCGAGTCCGTAACTAACAATTACGTTCTCTACTCTGAATCTGAGCATCTTGTAGTGAACAGAAATATTGGACTTGCGTTGGTAACAACCAAATACTCCGACAGCACAAAGAAGAGAAGAACAATTTGACTTCAAGCAGACCTCTGAATTCACTGGGATTGGAGACCACCGCTATCATTTTTCTGACCCGACTTTAGTTATAAATAAGTGGAGGCCAAATGTTTTCTTTGACCTTCAGTTTCAAATTATTAAAACACATCAAAGCTCACGTGCACGGGGGTGTTGTATTCCAGTGAATGCTGTAGGTCCCCTTTGGCACATCACAGTCCGTACCCGAACACTCAACACAAAGATTCACAAAATAACCTTGACCCGGCAAGAAGACGAGTGAGAAAGTTCAAAGATCCTTCCCATCTCTGACACCAACAACTGTCGCTGAAAAAAACTGATTAAACCAAGACTGAAATACAGCGATACCTCTCAGTTACACAATACATGCTACAACCCAAGTTTAATTGAATCCAAGCGAAGTAAAACTTTTTCAACCCATAGATGCCAGCGTATGGGGTCACCGCAGTGAACCACAGGCCACTCTGTCAGTAGTTATTAGTATCTTAGAAATCCGCTTTCATTTCTCTTAAAGAACTGTTTTGATGTAAAACCCAAATGAGACACTTCATAAACAACATCTTTATTAACGAGTTTTCTCTTTCACTTTCTTTAAAGTGATGGTCAATTGAAATCTGCATAGTCAAGAGTGCAAAAAGAAAAAAATTCATGGAAATTGGACCCAAATGTGAATGTTGCCCCCCCCCCCCCTTTTTTTTTTTTTTTTTTTTAGTGAAGTGAGACTGGTCACAGTCATAGGAAACGGCAACCTCCAGAAGTGAGTAGGGAGATGTGGAGGGGGTGGGGATAAAAACCACCAGAAAAACTCTCATCAGTATATTTGACTATTAATGAAGCCTTCACACAGACACACAACACCCATTCACATTCGTGTACACAAGGGAATGTGAACTACAGAATGACACTTCCTCTACTGAATGAGATGAAAGAGCAGGATTATTTGTGTATTTAACCAAGTGCTGATCAGCTGTTCCCACCACGGGAACCGGGACAATACCCAGGAGGATAAACACAAGGCCCAGATTTCTTCATGCCCTTATTACAACCACGTTTAAACTAGCATCCTACAGTGGGAAACATGAAATCTGAGTATTTCCATAATACTAAGAATTACTCTTAACACATTTTTAAAGCAGTATCACCTCCCTTCTTTTTAAAATTTTTAATACTATCATCCCTTTCCTTCCTGCTGATGTTATTTGCAGTTGGTGGGAAGGTGAAGAGGAGTTCTCAGTGCCCAGGCCATGGCTCAGCCTGTGGAAGTGCTCTGCAGCAGAACATCTCCACCAGCTTCATTTCCATCAGCACAGACCACCTAAGTCTCCCACATCAACACCACGGTGTGACTGCAAGTAGTATTTTTAACATTTACACCGTCTACCGGTTCAGCTGTTGTTCTCTGCATTGTAACCATCATCAGAAAAATCTAGAGGGGGAGAAAAAAAGTGGCACATCCCCTACGCAACAGCTGTAGGTAGTGAAGACTCACATATTGTCCACACGCTGGTGAGAAGCCGTTTCTTACCTCCAGTTTTGATTTATACAAGAGACACTACTCTAGAGCTGAGCACTACTTTAAACGCAAAATTCTCTTACGTTGGTCATTTGGAAAAACTATCCAATCCTGTCCCTCTGAACTTCTCCATGCACAAACCAGGCTTAACGCTTTGCAGTAATAAACTTCGGTTACAATTTATATTAGTTGGGTTCTGAATTATTCATCTTATTCAGATGCACAATCTGGGACCGTGGGGAATTGATCATCAATATTCAAATCATACAGGTTCAGATCTTGGGCAAAAAAAAAGTCTCATTGATATGAGCCTATGGGCTTTAAGTCTGAAATTCAAGCCCAGCAGGTTGAGAGAAAGTTATTTATGAAACCAAACCAGTCAGAAATACATTGCTGCCATGGATATTGTAAACGTAAGGACTAAAATATTTTGGAGAAGACCTACAACAGTGAGTAAAAGGAATTCAGTAAAAAAACCTTGCAGCGGTTCATACTCTTACAAGGGGGAAGCAAACTCCACGGCGAAACTCAAACCCATCACGGTGAAACGGTGACTCCAGGGTGGAAACCCTGCCTGCACCAGACCTAGAGAGAATAAAACCTTAAGAGATAAGGGTCTAAATAAGACCCTTAGAGAATAAAACCTGCCCAGCACATGGAAACACCAACCTCAGCTCCACAGCAGCGACAGCCAGCATCAACCAGACACAGAGACACATGTAGTTCAACACCCCCTTCTTCAAAACCAACCCGCTTTCTCCTCGGGGAACCAAAGCACTCCAAGATGGGTAAAAAAAAAAAACAAAACAGTCACAAGTCTAGAAACAAGGCCCACAAATAACCAGATTTTATCCCCAGAACTAAGCCACCTGAGCAGCTAGCAGCTGCCACACTGACCAGGTTTCAGGGCAAAACTACAGAAAACAATCCATCTTGTCCCAATTTGAAACACCAAAAAATAAAATTGGCCAATTGGGTGTGGGCTGATAAATTTTTACAAGTAGCAATGGCAACATTTTTTCCCCCCAGGGCAATTTCACAGGCAAATCTTCTGGCAAACCCCAAATCTAATTAAATTACGAACAGAGTATTTAGTGCAATGGTATTCTTAATTTCTTCAGAATAAAACCTGTATTTCTTGCGTCGCTTCAGGGGTTTAATTCAAGAGACCAGTACAGTAAGACCACTTTTGACATTAGTTCAAGATTTACATTGGCACAGCTGATTTACATTATTTGTACTTTTTAAAAGTGGTGGTTATAAGGGCATCGGAGTAGATTTTTCTTTTACTAATGCAAAATCCTAAAAATCAATGCAATTTGGTAGTCTGAAAAAAAACACCTTACTCTAACATACAATGAAACTACTTGGTGGCCTTCTGTGTTTCAGGAAAATATCCCACATATTCAGATCATCAGGCAGTCTCACTAGTTAAGACACATTAAAATGAAACATTTTCCATTAAAGTTGCCAAAAAACCGGATTTAAGTTTATTGCATGACGTTGCATAAGAAAGTATATTATTGAAAACCGTAAGGCATCATGCAATTATCCATCAGCTAATTATTTATTATTCCTTGAAAGATGGTTATATACTCTAAAGTTATAAAACCAGTTTCAAAAAAGTACATAAAAAAATTTAACATAAGCATTAAATATTTTTTTCACATGTTCGTAGTTTTTAAGCTGTTAAAAAGTGCATTCAAACATACTGTACTGGAAAGTTGCTCTGACCAAAAATGGTGCCGGAGACTTGTTAAATTAAAAGCTTCAAAAGAATGTTGCATGGGATTAGAAAGCTCACAGATTGTGGTACTTAAAACTTACAAACTTGCTTGAAATAATTTTTCAATCCTCACACTTAACAATTTAGCATACATGATATAATTAGCTAAAAATGTATATTATTTTTTTTTATATAACTAAACAGTCAAATGAATTCAAGTTACGTACACCAAGTGATCAAATAAAGAGCAGACTTAATATTCAGACACGGGGCAGAAGGTACTGGTGCGATTTTGGCATTAATCAATGTACTGTGCCATCCAACGGAAGCCTTCTCCGTAGCCTTGTCTCTTTAGCACGCTGCACATGAACACTTCTAGCGGCCTCGCGTTGAGCTCCTTCAGGGGTATACTGCCCTGCAAGGAGACACAAGTGTGACAAACTGCAGTGTTGTTAAGAAAAAACGGCTACTTTACACGGACCTTTGTTTCTATGGAATGCCGTTATTTAACTTGTGTTGGACACCGGGATTCTAGAAAGTAATTTAATCTAAAACGTGTAAATTAATCTAAAACGTGTACATACTATTAAGATTAGGGTCACTTGAGAAATACACTGAGCCTGTTTTCACGTGCACCCACATTTAATTTCACGTACTTCACCCTCACCAAAGTGCAACAGCAAGAACACGCACAGAGAATTTGAGGGCTTATATTCAGTTTTCAGTCCCAGTTCCCTGCTCTAACAGATTTTCACCCAGATTAAAAAGAACGTTTGCTACCAACTGCAGGACGGACCATAGCAAGAGTGCAAGCTGCCTGCTCATCAAGGTGAGCACAGTGGGATAAAGCTGTTGCTCAACTGGAGATTCACAACGGCATTCATATTTTATAGATTGTGCAGTGATGTAAAAACCAGGGCAAGATACAAAAAAGTAATAATAGAAGTCAGTAATAACTGTTTATAGCCCATCATACCTATTCTAATTAACCTGTCCAATTCTCTTTCACGTGGAAAACAAGGTGGTGAAGTTTTGTTCCTGCTCAACCTGACCTCTGACTGGCACTGAACTTTAAGGGAAGCACCTAAGAATAAATACACTGTATTTACTTTAAGAAGAGTTGAAGTATCACAAAGATTCTTAATATAAGTCTGCCTTGTTGCTACCGATGTCAGTAGGAACATATTTTCACCACCCCACCCCTCTGACAACCTACAAACTCAGACTTCTACAATGGTATAAATTTATTTCTACGCTTTACGTAAACATGTTAAGTAACAAATTGTACTAAGTCTGCACTTTAAATGAGATAAATCGCTTCCTGAAAGACTTTATCCAGTTTTCTCTTAGAGTTCTCACTATAACTACAGTAACTACAGCCTCTAAAAACTCGCTCATCATTTTAAAGGACTGGATAGGAAAGTTGAAGTACTAAAAATTATCCTAAGTATAATTAAGTTTTCTCTGAAAAACTGTGGCACTAAACATGATGTAAAAAAGTTGTGGGAGAGACGTATCCAACACACAAAAAAAGGGACTCCACAATTCATTCATTCCATACACAGTTATTATGTACTAAGTACTTTATAAATTAAAAACTTTTTTTTTTTTTTGATGTAGCTGGAGTGGAGTCAACACACAAAAAAAGGGCAAACTCCCTAACAAAATAAACCAAAGCCACCAAATTAAGAAGAAAAGGAGCATTACCTTTCCCGTTGTCTGGCCGTACAGACCAAACATCTCTCGTAACCTCTCTTCACTAATGGCTTCGGGTCTGTCAATCTTGTTCCCAAGAATTAGGATAGGCACATTAGCAATAGTTTCATCTGTCATTAGCGACTACAAAGGAAAGGAGAAAGGAGGAGAGACTAATTTAGAATATAGAAGGTCAAATCGCTACTACTCATGTCCGGGTGGCAGCAGAGCTCTGTGGATACTGGGAATTTCAGCTTATTTCTTAAAAGTTGAAGTTAAAACTTTCAAAACCTTATTTAAACTTACATCAAGTTCTTCTTTTGATTCAAGCAACCTTTGATGGTCTGCACAGTCCACCAAGAACACGATGCCATTAATCGCAGGTAAATAGTTTTTCCACACTCTGCGAGCTACAGGGAAGATGGGAATTAAAAACAAAAGGAAATTACCCCAAAATCCAGAGTGATGCACACCAGTAATTAAGAAGCAACAGGGTTATTTTCTGTAGTCTTAGCTTATGTTGCAAGCCTTCAGGATGCTATTTCACGTTTTACGGAACTTGAAATAATGGAGCAAAAGTATCATTATACTGTTATCACCACTCTATCTATCCCACACGCACACTGAAACTTTTAGTGTTTCCCCAAGAATTATATCAATTAAGGTAAGCTTGAAGAATCAAACTTAATGGTAAGTGTAAGTAATTCAAAGTACAGAAACCTCTTCGAAATACAGGTATCTGCCAAAAATTTATGCTCAATTTGGCAACAGTTGCAGCAGTATTTGGGATTTGTGATAAAGACAGAGCAGGGAATGTTTTTTATACTGTCAAAGAGCGTGGGAAGTTGATCTCTGCAGCACGGTCGTATTTCGGATCCGAAACAAGCAGACTACAGACAGCTTGAACTCAATTCAGTGACGTGAGTCAACATATTCTCTTACCTTGAGCATGTCCACCCAGATCGAAGGTAGTGAAAGTCATGCCAGCAATCGTCAGCTCTTCTGAAGCTAGAAATACACGGAATTATGTTCTGTGTGAAGATTTCGCAGTGCATCGGTGCGCTCTAACCTTCTAGCCTGTAGATTTTACTTCCTCTCGGGTCTTTTCAGTATTTTGTTGCTCAAGGAACAACTCAGAGCGATAAATTTTCTCTCAAAATCAATGACACACGTTTAACAAAACGCTATTAACCATTAAAACACGTGTGAAATATCTGTAATGCTAAGAATAGCAGAGAATATTCGTACATTACTTATCCCTACACACTACACAAACAACAGTTGGCTCTGGCATCTGGTTTGCCAAAAAGATGGCATTTCATGTACAATAGTTTTCAAGATTTCTCCTCTTCACGTCCTTTCCCAATTTCTCACCTCCTCACTGGACTTCACCAATCCACATTTTTAACCTGTATTGGACTTTTTCTCCTGTGAAGCTACCAGGATAACGATTACACAGCAAGCTCTGAGCTAAAAAAAAAAAAAATCCAAACAGTGTATATAAATGGTAGTTTTCCAGTTACACAGAGAAGCTGTTCCCAATTTCCCACGGCTTCTGTAATCTAGACTCTCAGCTCCATCACTCGGCTTGGTTTCCTCCTTGATTTTAAACAAACCATATTGAACTATCCTACACACATCTTTTTTAATATGACTTGAACTATCTACAGAGAGTTCCCAGAAATTCCTTTGTTTTCCCCAGTCACACTGTTGGTCTTACGTATAATCAGACCCTGCTTTTCCTGCAGTTCTTTAAGTATTTTCTAGTTATGGAACCTGCAATATTAACTTACTGGGGTGTAACGTGGGGACGTGTTGTCCCAGTCTGTCATCTTTGAGCATGTGCAGCAGCGTAGTTTTTCCAGCATTGTCCAGTCCAAGAAACACTAGTTTGCCTGATTTCTTGTACAACCCTAGAACAAAGCAGGTCCTGGTGAATAATCAGTTACGTCAGTGGGAGTTCATTCCTAGTACTGGAGGTGATCTGTGATCTTACTCCCAGGAACAAAGTCAGGGTACAAAATTCAGACCAGCCAAGCTCCACCATGCACGTTATCAGTGCCCTTTATTCATGTTCTACTCATACAAATGACATTCACACTGCTGCATTAAGGGGTATCACGGGCAGCTTATGGGATGCTTAGTGGGAAGGGGAGAAGCACACAACTGATGTAAACTCGTCACTCAACGTAAATGCATTTAAATATCTTAGAAAAAACACAAAACAGGACCAAATTTTGCCAGGGTAGCTTACTCTGCCCCAGCAAAAGGGCAGTTTTGCTCGCAGGAGGTGGAGAGGGAGGTGTACAGCAGGCTCTAAATATGGACCATCCTGGACCTGGACAGAGGGTGTTTAGTCCAGCTACCTGAAATTATGATAAAAAAAAAAAACAACGTTTGAGGCAAAAAGCAAGTCCGGACCTCAAGGGGTATATCACAGAGAAACTGGTTTCCATGTCAATAGTTGTAATTAGGGTATGTATGAATTCTTTTGTATCGGTTCACACGTTATTTTGGCAAAAAGTAACATTCAGCCATACCCCCAGCTAAATTTTATGGATATATCCTGAATGGCATCGTCATGACAATTCTGACACATGTGCTGTCATGCAATAATGCTTTCATAACAGGAGTAAGAAATTTCATTTTCACCAATTGTCATCTTTATAAAAATGCTTTTTCCCCTTTTTTCCTCTACTTGTAACCCCAATAAATGCAACAGTTGCTGCGAAAGAGAGGAAGGATGTGTAAAACAAGAACACCATATTTTCTTAAGTCTGAGGTTATCAAGGGGCAATTCTCCTAAACTTGCCAACACTACATCCTATGCCAGATTTATTTTTCACTGTTTCAAACTGATCGACATTTTTAAGACAGATTTCATTAAAAAAAAATATATAAAAATATTACATTCTGTACTGAAAAACTGCTGAAGTAAAAAGACTCAGCTTTGCCTTTTTTAAGGAGAGAAAAACTTCCCTTATTCCTTCTTCAAAGAGCTGTGGCTGGATACTACACACTGCACGTCTCCTTAGGAACCACCACTGACCCCACATCACCCATGAGTGCTGAAGAAGACAGAACACTTACAGCAGAGGGCAAGGAAATATATATATATATATATGCTGAAAATACATTTCTTCAAAGGTAAAACTGAGCTATGTTCCTAACAGAATCCTCTCTTCTTTCTGTGTAAAAAGAATTGCAAAATAAAGCCAAATATTACAATATGGGAGGTTTTTACGTCACCAGGATCTTTTACTATATAACGCCACAGTATCGTGGTACTTTGCAATATGCTGAAGAAAAGTTTATCTCTTTACCACCACCACGATGATACAGAAACATTTTGTGAGGTACACGACCAGATTTTACTGTTCAAGCTCAACCATCCCATGGCTGCAGTCCTGACACTTCACTGCAAGCACAGCCAACCCTCCCGACCCGCAAACTGGGGACCAGCATCCTGCACTGTGCCCTGTGGCTGCAGGCAAGCGGTTGGTAGCCATCCGAAGGGCAGCTGGTAGCCATCCAAAGGGCAGCCTGCCAGCTGCCCTGGGTCTCTCTACATGAGGAGGGCAGTGGAGTAAGCCAGCAGCATCAGTTTTTGAAGCCCTCATTTTTCCTTCTCATCTAACGTGTTATCCTCATTTGGGTTTTATTCGGTGGGATTTAAATGGTGCTGCTGTCGGGGTGGCCACTGGGACAGCCCCACGGATGCCCCAGTGTTACAGGGGCGTACGTGCCTCTTTAGACCGACCTTTACACCACGGTTGTTTGCTCACCTCTCCCCCCTGCCTTTAGGCTAATCTCCGGGATCGCATTCCAGCATGACACGTTCTGTAACATGCAGGAATTCTTTCCTACTCCTCAGCTGATTTCATTAATGATCTTTATTACTACAGGTATCGTGGAGTGTCTTCACAGTTCTTTCAAATACAACAACTCCTACTTCCCAAACTCACATGCCCAAATAATATATATTAACTATTAAACTACAGAGTGGAGGAGAAAGTATTAATGTTCACTGAGAAAGGAGGAGTGGACAATAATTTTCATACATTAACTTATGTCACGGGGCAATCTCCAGTTCACACTTACCTTAGGAGTTAAACAAAACCCTACTAAATCACACTAAAACAAGATTTTTGCCAGTCTCAGCCTGGACATCCAGGAGCCTTTGCTTCCAAATCAGATGCCGGTGTTTTCTGTGAAACATTTCACGTTTCCCAAGTGTTTTTCATAGAAATGCAAGACGAAGAAGCAGCAATACTTCAGCCATTAGCTACACAAAGACCAGAGTTTATTATATATAAAAACCCCCAGATTCTTTGTGCATTCTAAAAGTACCCGTGCACAAAGATGCACTTCATAAAGTGATCTTATCAGCTTACTGACAGGACAGCACAGGGAACTGCCAGGAGTTTCTCAGATAAGCCTTCTTCAACTGTTAATGTAAACGAGAATGAAAAGAGAAAGCATTTCTTCTAAAATAAAGGGGCCATATTGAAAGTATTTTTCCTTCCTACTTCAAGCTCCTGTACCTTTCACCAGAATTAGACTTTGCGTGCACAGGAACGGGAAAGTGGGCTAGTGTGCAATAATCACTGCTCGGCTAAGTAAGAGGAGATAAGAAAGATTAGTCAACTTAGTTAAAATTTCACTGGCTAATATTTCAATAGTAGTCCAAGGGTCTAACATTCAGCGAAAAAGTTTAAACTTTCAACTGATAAAAGCCAGGTGGCAAAGCTTGCCACGATTCATTAATCTCAAATGCTTTTTGTCCTCTTCAATAAAATCCTTGGAAGTTGTAAATTATGCCTTTTACCTGTGTGATCTGCAACTTCCATTCCTCTTTTTAGTATCCTAACATTCCCTTTCCTCTTGTTTGGTTTTGTTTATTTTTTGGACGGGGTGTGGGATTCTTCCCCCCCTCCCCTGTTTTCCACAAGCTAATATTTCACCTTGGATCGATATGGGCTGCAGACTCTTTTGGCCAGGGAACACTTTCCTGGGGCTCTTCAGCAGATGCCAGTGAAGTTTCACACTGATTTCAGTGACATCAGTCACAGAATACGACACTGCTGACCATGAGCAAGGGCTTCAATATCCGGCACTGATTTTCTGTAGACCATTCCTCCTATTTGGTTTCTCATGTGCAAAAGAACTGAGCTAAAATAACTGAGTTCAGTTCTTTACAGCAGAGAAAGATCAGGAGAAGCTCCATAAGAGCCAACTGAATTACAACAACTTAAATGTAGTATGTTTAGAAAAAGAAAACAAAGCAAACCCACTATGTTCATTAAAGAAAATGTAATTTTTCAAGAGGTTAAAGGATTAATGAAAGATTGAGTGGAGAGCAGACTCTGGAAATACTCAGTATTGATAAGTGAAACTTTTGTTTAAGTATTTTTGAATATATACCAAAACAAATATTATTATTTAACCAGCAGCTATGTTTGAAGATAAGAGGTGAACAGACATTTTATATAAGAATAACTGAAAGAAAAAAAACCCAAACAATTAAGACTTACCTAAAAACTGTAATACGCTACTGAAACCACTGTAAATCCAATCAAATATGAAAGCCATATCTGAATCTTATAGTCTGAAATAAACAGAAAATACAATGCATTTAAGATTTGTCACAACAGCACATTAAACATTGTTAGATATATACAGGTAACAAAAGTAATCCAAAGTTCTGGGTGAAAGAGCGTGACCCTGCAATGCGTTAAAAAATGAGTGTAGAAATTAAAACAGAATCCAGACCGTCTGATTCAACAGCAGAGACTTCCTCTCCCTCCTCCCTCCCCTTCGCTGCCTTGGAAAATGCTACGTGGACAGAAGTGTTTGCAAGAAGTAAAAATAATCGTATCTTAAGCACAGTTTGGTGGAGGCGTGTGATGTTCCACCGAAGATTTCACATGGGATCTTCACATTAACTTTCCAACTGGGACAACGTGGCACTTTGGAGGGGGCAACAGAGGGACATCAGGGCAGAGTCAGTGCTCCAGTGCCCCTGGGGTCCAAAGCAGAGGTGATAAGAGATGAGGAAGTTTTGTGAAGTTGAATCCAGAGAAGTTTGATTACAAATAAATCCCTATTGTCTGCACATACCTGTCCATTTAGCTTGTAACAGGAAATGACTACTTAGCACAAAGCACAGGAACTACCATTCAAACACCCTGGCCTCCTGTACTGTCCTGCACAGGCTGCCACAATTTAAACCTTAAATGCAAAACTTCTTTATAAAAAAAGGACTCCAGAACACCACATTTCCCACTGGATTCCTTCAGCTTCGATTCAAGAACAGAAGGTTGAGCTGAGAGACAGGCAATGTGACTATAATCCACACCCTCATTGTGCCGCACAACCATCAGCCAACTTCAGCCAACCATCAGAGGTAGGACAGCCCTTGCTACCAGGATGAAGTTCTGCTACTCCACAAGCACCTTTTCTTTGGGGTATGGTTAAAAAATATATGGCCCCTATGTTCGGCCCTGGGAAAGAAGCAAGTGGCCAAGATGGATTGCACACAGACTGACAAATTCAGTTGGTTTTGCCCCAGAAAAAAACCCTCTGCCACCGAAGGCAGGGCTGCTTCCCAACAAGCGGCCACAGTGGAGGTGTCAGAGGAGCTTTGGCACACCCCAAGCGCCTGAGAGGACAAGTAGTACAGGGGAGAAAGTGTCCCTGCTACCGAAGCGATGCTTTGGGGCTCAAGAATAAAGCCATCACTAAGTTCACTGCACAGCCATAATTTCTTAGCTTTCATCCCAATTTCCTCATTATCTGAAGTGAGGATAATCACGCTAAAAGCACCAGTTTGACACTGTGAATTAGTATCTAGCATGAAAACCTCTTGAAAGTCTCAACGGCAGCATCCTTCGAAGCATTTAGCCAGCTAATTCCTACTGGAGCACGTAACCCCTGCTAACATCAGGGGACACTGGAGTCTGATTGTCCTCGAGTAACTGGACTGCGCTGCTGAGTGGAGGTGGCAGAGGCATCCACACTGTGGAAGGATGGATGTCCTGCCACACTTGTCTCAACGCTGGAGTGGTACCTTGGTGGGGGGGGAGGGGGGGGTCACAAGATGATTTTTAGGGCAGCCCTGACCCTGGAGCTCAGGACACAGTTGAAATACAGGTCAGAACCACATTAAAATCCAGGCACTGTCACAGCAACTACACTCATGGCAGCAGAGTTTCTCCACTACACAACAACAGGTGTATCACAGAAAGGTAATATGGAAAGAGGAGGAAGGAACATTCAAATTACATTTGCTTGCACTGGAACAAAATCTTTTCAGCCCACGTTTGCCTCCCTGGTTGAAGATGACGAAGCGCTGGGAGTCCCTGTTTTCTCCAGGACTAACCCCGAAACCCTTAGCCACCTCCTCTGCCACTCTGAGCAGCTCATCAGCTGCATCAGGCACAAATTTTAAGACTACAAACCAAATATGCTCGTCAATGCATAAACACCCAGTTACACAACGTCACCACTGAAACTGTCTCTTGCATGGCTAAAAAGCAAAGGTCAAGAATAAGCAAACACGGCAGAACATACACGTCAGCAGATTTATTTATTGCTTGAGCAAAATACCGATCGAGAAAAGCCTCTGCGGGGCTTAGAAAAACCATCGACTCAAATAACCTGTAAATCAGGGCAAACAGCGTGATGTAAGAGAAGTGCTCAGATTACTGAGGTGAGAATAACTTCACAGCCTGCAGCTGTATTAACCTTTTCTATCAAACTTATGGATAAAAACAAAACAAAACAAAAGTCTTTATGCATTACAGGAAAGACTTTAAGGGGCAAGATTCAAATGATTAAAGCGAGAACAGGATTACTCTGCAAACACAGCTGAAGTGGTATTAATATAGGTTAAGTTTCTATTCTAAAAGTGGTTTTAGAAACAGAGCTACCCAACTACCACCACAACAGCCTCTGTATCAGCTGGCAGCGCTTAAAGGGAAATACTTTTAAAATGGAAGGAAAAAAATGGACAGCTAATTGTAAAGGTACACTGGCAATATTTGAATAGAGATATTAAATCTCCTCTTATCACACAGGAAAAGTAACTGCTTAATTCAAAGCATTAAAAAGCCGTAGTGGTTCGGTATTGGTATCAAGAGCTGTTAATGCTGCTGAGACACCCAAGTCGTGGAGCTCCAGGGAATTATGGTGAGAGCTGAGGATGTTCAACAACACGGACTCAAACTCTCAGGCCCATGTTAAAAATACCATAAAAGCAGAACAATGAAAAGTCTGGCAAAGACTCTTCACAAGCCACGAGGAAGACAAAAATACTATTTTAAGGTTATTTTATGGGTTCCCTCAAAAATAAATCAGTAACAAGCAGCCATAAGCTTTTAAAGAAAAATTGCACTGGACAGAAGACAGTATTTTGATACCAACTATCTTCACAGGCCTCACCAACTCACTCATACCTCCTTAACAAAAATATGAAAGGTAGTTTTCTAGCATCACATCAACAAACAGATGGCTATCACTTCAAAACTTCTCCAGCAACCCTGACTAACACTATTTCATCAGCAAAGCATCATCCAGTAGCTCCCGTGGAGCTTCATGAGCCACTCTATAGGCCAAGGAGATGGGTTTGCTTACTGGAGACCACTACTAACTTGGGAGGGATGCGGAATTCCCACCCAGTAACTTTGGTGACACCTTGAGCCAGCCTCCGGAAGGGAAGGCTGCTGACAGCAGGGACTAGCAAACAAACTCGCTCACGCTTATTTTTCGTATATTCTGAGAAACACGGAATTTTTCCCTGCTCCAGATCTGCGTTCTTCTAGCTAGAAAGTCACCACTTCACTTCTAAACCAGTTAGAACGGCGCTTACTTTCAAAGTCTGTGAAACTTCAGATAAGAGAGGAAATCAGGCTTTCCAAGACAGTTTTAAATCCCTCTATGGAATAATTAGGAAACAGAAACCAGCGATACCCGAGTTGAACAGCTCTCGCAGTAACTGGGGACGCGTTGTGCTGCTCCTGGGTGGGTACCGTCAGCAGGAGAGAAACCTCCGTCCAGCTGAGCTGCACCAGCCCCAGCAAAGGCCGAGAACGCAACTCGCCAGCAAGAGTGTAAAGTCTACTGTTAAGGGTGGATTTGCAGTTTTTTCAAGTGACCACCTGAAGTTCTAACTCCACATACGATCATTTTTAACATCGTAAAATGTGACAGGGGGCAACAAAAATCAAAATTCTTGAGAAACTCAGTGATTAAACTGGTATCTGCCTTCTACAGTTCTGTTTATCCTACGGTATAAATCTACACTCTCACATAGTATTTTAAAAGTTGAGGAAAGGGACAGAGTTTGAAAATGAGATGACAGCACAGCTTTTCTCCAGATACTTTCACCAATTTTTTGATAACAAGTCATCTGTGAGGTTTTAGAAAGCGAAATCATTGTACTGCTCTGTTACTAATTGGGTTGAAAACCAGAAAGATTACATGGCAGGTGCCTTAAATTTAGGTATATCACCCCTTTTACTCCGAGACGGCCTCTTTGAATTTAGCAAGGCCCTTAAGCACATCCAAAATAGCAAAACAGTGAACAGTTTATCCGTGACACGCATGCTGGCTCCTGAGGCACCTGATGCAGCCCAGCTCACAAAACCCAGCCCTCAGCACGCATTCTCCGCGCAGGGACTACTGCGGCCATTTACTTGTCGATAAAAAAAAATAATAATAATAACCTTAAAAGCCAAAACTTCTGAAGAAATAATAATAATTCGAATAAACCTTGACAGAGGGGCAACAAGGCGCCGGGCGGCCACGTAAGAGGGCTTGGGGAGCACCTGCGGGTTTGGGGCCCCGCTGACAGCGCTCCCCTCGCCCCCGCGCACCCCCCGGCGAGGCAGGGCCGGGCCTACGGGGGCACAGCTGGGAAAGGCTCACTCGCCGGGCGGCGGCACACGGGCCGGTGCCCCCAGCCCCGGAAAGAGAGAGACAGAGCGGAACGAGGAGGAAACAAGAAGGGAACGGAGTGGGGGTCGGGGGGAGCTCCCGCCGCCCCTCACAGCTCGCTGCCCGCGTAGGCCGCGGCCTCCCCCGCCGCCCGGGGACCCCCAGCCAGGCCCAGCCGCGGCTCGGAGGCCGCTCCCTGCGGGATATGGGGTGGGCCCAGCACCCCGCGGAGCTCCCCCGGCCCTGGGCAGGCGGGGGCGGGCAGCACCCCCTCACCACCGCCCCCTCCCCGCCCGCCCGCCCCGCGCTCACCCGCCGCCGCCGAGCCTGAGGTGCGGGCGCTCCGCTCCGCCGCCGCCACCAACACGCCACCCCCGCGGCTGCGCCCCGCTCCGCCCCCGCGCGGCGGCTCCTCCCGGGCTCCGGCCGTTCACACACGCACCCCGGCCCAGGCGAGGCTCGGTTCCCGTGGGGTGTCGTGTCCCCCGTCCCCCCGCCTTACACACCGGACAGCGCCGCCTCCCGCCACCGGGCCCCTGCCCCCTTAAGGCGCCGGGCTCCGCCCACTGCCGCAGCGCGCCGCTGCCGGAAGTGCCACGTGTACGCCGTGCGCCTGCGCGCGCCGCCCGGTAGTTCCGGTGCGGGGCCGTCCCCCTCCGCCTCCTCCTCCTCCTCCTCTTCCCTCCCCTTCTGAGCCGGGCCGGGAGCCGCCAGACGGGCGGTACCGCCGAGCCGAGTCTAACCGGAGCCCGCCGCCATGGCCCAGCCCGCGAGGCCCCCCGCCGGCTACCCCAACCACAACGGCGCCGGGCAGCAGCCCTATAGCAACGGTGAGCGCGGCGCTGGGCCGCCCCGGGGGTGGCGGAGGGGGGCCCGGCCGGGGATGGCGGGGGGGGGGGGGGGGGGGACGGGACGGTGGGGCAGGCCGCGGCCTACGGGGAAGGGGGTGTGAGGGGTGGGGGGGACGGGGGGCTGTTCCCGGTGAGGGCCCGACGGGGCGGGCGGGGCCGGCGGCGGCCCAGGGGCCGGTGTGTCCGCCCCAAGGGTGGCACCGCCCGGGGCTCTGACCCTTTGGACGGAGCTGTACATGTGGCACCGCCGTTATCGCCAGCGGGAGGGGCGGGGGGGGGGCGGGGGGACGACGGGGGGGCACGGCCTGCACCGACCGGAGGGGTTTTATCTTGTCATCCACGTCAAAGCAATATCGTCTCGTTCCGTCTGCGGCGACCCGGGGAAGTCCTGGCCACTTTCTTCCCCTCAAAATAGATCTGAATTTTTAGAGTTGGAAGGGACCATAAAGATGATCTAGTCCAACTCCCCTGCTGAAGCAGGATTGCCCAGAGCATCTTTTTTTTCTTCTTTTTTTTTTTTTGGTGTGTGTGTGTGTGTGTTTTAATTTAAAACGCGATATTGAAGGGGAGACCGAACAACTTGCCAGCCAGGCTTTGAGCCTAGGGAGGGGGAAAGAAATGCGAGGTGAGCCTTGCCTCTGTTTTCTTCGTGCCTGTGGAAATCTGTGCCGTTGGAAGGATTTCCCCATGTCCCCCCTTAGGGACAGCATCTTCCGTCCTCGGGTCCTTCATTACACACTTCTGTGTTGCAGCAGTTGTGCTGCATCATAAGCAGGGCAGTTATAACGAGATCTTTGGATTTTTTTATTATTTTTTTTTTTTTCCTGCTTTATGCGTGAGTAATTAAATGCTTTGGCTTGTCTTCCCCCTCCTCCTTCACAGCCCGCTTGTTACTTCCCCTCAAAGTCATCTGCAAAATGACATTTTACAAACAACTGTTTATACGCGAGGTCAAGAAAGTGGGAAGCATCTGAATAGAGTCCGGAGAGAGAAAAAGAGGGAGAGAGAGAGTTTCTTTTCTGGGTGTACGGAGAGAACGTGAGCTAATGGTTCGTAATCGAGGAGGGTGATTTACAGACCGGCATCGCTTTACGTTGTCTGCTTGCCCTGCAGTCGGACGAAGCACGTAATGGAAGTTCTGGGGAGGCAGGCGGAGGAGGAGGAATTTCAGGCTCCCCGGCTGTCAGGTGTTATGAAAAATAAAGAACTGAAATTTAGAGTTACGCAAATGCAAGGTAATAAAATGAAACGGTTGTTATGGTGTGTTAGAGATAAGGTTTGGGTTGCTGGCCTTTTGAATTAATTAGGTTATTCAAGCGTGGAGTGTTCTTAGCATAGTTTAAAATAAATATGTGTTGAGAAGGTGCTGTGATCCTTGAGCTTTACAAGAAAAATAAAGCATTTTAAAACAGAGGGCACTGCGAGTACTGTTGTGGTACTTATAGCGGGCTGTGAGGAAAGAGGGCTGTCAGGGGAATGAGGAATGGTTCTGGAGCTGTTAGCTCTTCCTCTCCACTTGTTGCTTGCTTTGCTGTTTGCAGGTAACTCCCCGAGCTCCCCTGTCCGTGAAGGTAGGACATTGTCACAATTGTCACAGCAGCACCCTGTGCTGACCGGGAAATTGTTTAGCGGGGAGCATCGGGTTGCTTAGCAACAACCTTCCTCTCCTTCCTTTGTGGTTTTTGCCTTTAATACGATCGGTATTCTCTATTCATTTAACTGCAGGTTACTAATTTGCTTTCCAGTTAATAGATCTGAAGTGCAAACAAGAAGGAGAAACAATTCTTTTGGAACTGTTTAGTGCTCCTCATGTGACGTCTTTGCGTGGCACTGTGAGGTGATGAGAAGCTTTAGTAGCTGTTGGGTTTGGAGACCCGTGGGACAAAGGCGGCTGTAAGTGGGTGCTGGTGGTGACCTATCCCACAGCGGTTCGGTCGGGATGCAGCTTTTCAGGGTGTTTATTATCCTTGCGTCTCCCTCCCTAGAGGTTGGAGAGATTGCGTCTGGTGAAAGCGATGCACTAAATAACTGGCTCGGAGAAGGTGATGCTGAAATTCTGTATGGCAGAAAATATAGCTTGACTCCTGCCCTCCCACACTAATATTTTGGCCCTTCATTTTATGAAACCATCAGGTGCCATTCCTGATCCCTTGGAAATGTTAAATGACCTTGTGTCCCTGTAGAGGTGTCTTTCGCTGTGAAGTAGGTGGCCTTTCTTGTGTTTCTGACTTATTTCTGCTCTGAGTGTCGGTGGTTTTGCTGCTGTGTGGGTTGGTCAAGCTCTTCAGCCTACACTGAATTCCTTGTTGGGGTGCATCTGCGGGGCATCAAGAAGAGTGTGACCAGCAGGTGGAGGGAGGTCATCCCCCCCCCTCTGCTCTGCCCTGCGGAGGCCCCATCTGGAGCACTGGGACCAGTTTTGGGCTCCCCAGTTCAAGGACAGGGAACTGCTGGAGAGGGGACAGCAGAGGGCTACAAAGATGATGAGGGGCCTGGAGCATCTCTCTTGTGAGGAAAGGCTGAGGGACTTGGGTCTTTTTAGACCCAAGACTGAGGGGGGATCTGAACAACACCTGTAAATAATTAAAGGGTGGGTGTCAGGAGGATGGGGCCAGTCTTTTTTCAGTGGTGCCCAGTGACAGGACAAGAGGTAACGGGCACAAACTGGAACATCAGAAGTTCCGTCTAAACATGAGAAGGAACTTCTTTCCTGTGAGGATGGCAGAGCCCTGGAAGAGGCTGCCCAGGGAGGTGATGGAGTCTCCTTCTCTGGAGACATTCAGACCCCACCTGGACACGTTCCTGTGCAACCTGCTCTGGGTGGACCTGCTTTGGCCGGGGGTTGGACTAGATGATCTCCAGAGGTCCCTTCCAACCCCATAGCATTCTGTGATTCTGTTGGTTCCTGGCCTCACAGGACCGCGCAGGAAACCAGCAGCAGCATTTGGGGAAAGCTGGAGAGCCTTTATGCTCTCTGACCGGCCTCCGTAAAGAGGTCAGGTCGAGGTGGGTACCTGGCGATGGCCAAACAGCATGTCCCTGAGAAGTCTCTGTGGAGCCTTTGGGAAGGGTTTGTGCCTCTCAGTGCTGTTGCTTTAGTTCTGTTGGGAGCTTTAGGCCGGCTGGTCTTGAAAACTTTAACTGCATTTGGGCTACTGACACTTTTCATTGTGCTTCTGATTTTAAAAATAAAAATTGAAATTTGGAACATCGTGCTGTGGCGAATTCGACTTTTTTTTTTTTTTTTTTCAAAGCAAAGTGCCTTAGAAAATATCAAGCTGCTCAGTTTTGGGTTTCACCTCGCTTCCGTTGTTTTATCCTCCAACTTATCCCTCAAGCAGGGAAAACAGTTCTTAAGAGAGCAATCCAAGTACCTACAGAGTCACGCTCAAAGGTGAATAATCAAGTTATGAAATTAATTTGTATTTGCTCTGTGTTTTTTGTACGGCTGATAGCAGTGTTGTGTCAGTGTACGTGCAGTCAGGAGGCCTGGCATCACGTAAGAATTCTTCATCATTCTTACGCTTAGCAAGTTTCATTTACGATGGCTTTTGTAAATCGGTTGTTGAAAACCCCAGCTGAAACACTGCAGGGTGATTTTTTCGAAGGTGAGTCATAATTTTTGTCAGCATTTTTGTGTTTGAAGCTTTTCGTTTAGACACCATCGATTTTGGAGAATTATTATTTACTAAGATTCATGAGCAGCGTTGTAAGTTGGGGGGGGATATAACGATTCCCTGACTGAATGATGAGTAGCGTATTGAGATTAATGGGTGGAGAATAACACGGTGTGTACTTTTTATGCACAAATACCAGAGGTGGTGAGGACGAGGTCACTGGCACTGCCTCGGCTGTGGAGTTAGCGGGGATCTGTATGATATCCAGTGAAATAACAGCTGTCTGGGAACTGCAGCCTGAGGCTTTCTAGGGAACGAGGAGCCAAATGACCGGTGCAGTATTTGTCCTAACTAAATATTTCAGTATATTCTGTCTTTAGCTTAATTTATTATCTGAAGTGCCCGAGTTCAAAGTTATTTTAACTTGGAAATGCGAACTTCCTCACCTTTTGAAATTTAACTAGAATGCTTGAATAGGAAACCCGCTGTCGTTGTTTTAAAAGTTAAATGAAATTCTGTGATTTCACGCTGGTGGCAGCTGTTTCCAGTCCTTGTACGGTAAATATACATCCGCTCTCCAAGCTCGTCTCTGGAATGGTTTTGAAAATTTCAAGTGTTGAATCCCACAGGTGTTTCTGGTCTGGAAAATTTAGTATTTTTGTTTGTCTGGGTTCAAAAAAATTGTCTATACCTTAAGTAATTCTGGAAACCTGGAAAATAGTACAGGGTTGCAATCAAAGATTTTTAACTCTAAGCTGTGAAATGCTTTCACATGTTTAACTGTGTATGGAAAGCGTTTTAGTAATTTTTAAGGAGCCATGGCTGGCTGTGGCATGCGTTATCTAGTGTATTCTGCTCGGAAGGATTTTGCTTGAAAATTCATAGTCTCCCTTCAGAATGTCCACTTTGTGGCATGAGTATGAACAACCTGCAGCAGCCGCTTTCTTGCTGAAGCTCTTATCGCCCTGGCAATCTCAGGGTGTTCTGTCTCTCTGTGTTCCCGCGTAAAGCACAGACCTGATGATGCTCTTGCCAGCCCTGTTTGGAGAGTTATTAACCTTTTTTTTTTTTTTTCATATTTTTTCCTTCAAATGAGTAAAACGTAGTTCAGCTATACCAACCAACAAATGCATAAGAAGCACCATTAAACTGTCGAGTTTTATTTCCCTGATTGGTGAATTATTTTAGGATAAAATTACCCTTCCTTCCATCTTTGTGACCAGTCGGCCGCTCACACGAGCGGTATGTGGATGAGTAGCTCTCTGACTAAAACCACCTGCAGAAACTTTCATAGGTTAACTCTTGTCACTTGAGAAATAGCACGGTGACCTCCGCTGAAACCTGCTGGTCGTGTCTTTGCCTTACGGTGTCAATCATCAAATGAAACTGAGTTATTACGTAGTGGGCGCTTCCTCTTTCAGTCTGCTCGCTTGTACTTCTGCCAGCTGTGTGGGAGAGCGCTCCTCTTTGGTCGGCTCGCTTTGGGGTGTTTCTGAAGATAGAAATAGTATCGTGTGTGATTTTATTTATTTTTTTTTCAGTCCAGGAGGAAGGATTGCGCTCAGGCACTGGAATGCTCCGTGGCTGTGAGGCTACTGTGAAACAAATCAAAGATCTCAGGGTTGATAGCAAAATACTACCAAATACACGTCCCCTGCAGCAGCGCTTCTGTCATTTACACCTGATTGTTGGCAGAAAAATAAAGACTTGGAGAGTCTTGGAGACTAATTGGAGACTAATAAAATCCTAAGGAAAGACATTCCCAGGAACCTCTCTCTTATTTTCAGAAGTGATATGCAACGCTGACTTTCTAAAAGGTTCATTGTTGTGTTTTTTTTTCTTCCAGGTCCCGTTCAAAATCAGCTGATGCATTCATCGGATAGCCAGGGATACAGCCCTTCAGTTCCAGGATCGTATTCGCATCAGACGCCGGCGAAGGTTCCTCCACATCAGGCTTCTGGACAGTATAACTACAGCGGCTCTCAGAATGTTTCTCAATTAAACAATTACCAAGGACCCGGGCAGACTCTCAATAGACCACCAGTGGCACCTTTCTCCGGGTCACCAGTACAGCAAACAGCTCCTGGTCCACAAGTGTTGCCGCCTACATTGCCAAACTCAGCTGCTATATCATCTGCTGGTGGCTTTCCTCCTGGAGCAAGCCCACCAGTGCTCTCAAACTGGCAGTACGGCCAGACCCCCGTGAGCCAGCCCGGTGGGTCTCAAACAAGCCATTTGGCTCAGGGGATGGGGACAGGGACAGGGTCAGCTCAGCCACCCTCGTCGTTATCAGGAAATACAAATCCTCCAGGAAGTTATCAATATGCTGCTTCTCCGGGAGGTCCTCCACTGCAGAACAGCTACATGAAGCCAGGTAACCGGAACTTGTGGATATTTTGCCAATGCTTATTTCTCAACCTCCTTTTTTAAAAAAAAAAAAAAAAAAAAAAGAATACGGAATTGACTCTTCAGCGGCATTTTGCTTGTGGAATGGGGTTGTCAAAGCAGATACTTTGAGAAAATGCACATCACGAATCCTGGGATGGTTCCTGTGGGTTAGAAATGAAAGTTCTATGGGCAGGTCAGGCAACCTCTGAACGGTGTCTCGTCCTTTTGGGGAGCTGTGTATGGGATAATGCTGTTTCTGGGACCATCACCATTCCTTGGGGTGGCCGTTGGAGCCAGTGCTTCAGTCCAGTGGGGACTTCACGGTTGAAAACTGTAGTCCTGTTCTGTGAGTGGGTTTTTTTTTTTCACAGTTAAAAACTCGTTAGCGTTTCTGGTAATCACTAAATACAGGTACTTCTCGGAATGGCCTCAGTCAGGTTGATGCAAAAAACTTGTGCACAGCCTGGAAAGAAAACTGAAATATTCTGTGCCATTGAAATAGAAAGCAGTTGAACGGAAAGTTTCCTTCCTCCGAACTTGTAATTTTCACCACCTAATAATAATTATCAGTCTTCAAAAAGTATTCTGAAAGCGTGAGACTTCTGTTCCTGCTGCTTGTGTGCTGGTATTTACAGCGAGCAAAAGCTTTTCTAAGGTTAAATAGCTCTATTGTGCAACTTGTGCTTATTGCAGAAACAAAGTTAATACTCCAGTTTCTCCTTGCCAAACTGCTGCTTGTTGTTATAGAGGTTTATCTAAATGAGCATGCAAATAGAAATATTTTAAATGTTAAAGCAAATATTTTTTTCTTGTGAAATGCTTTTAGCCTCATTAGAGATTTTTCTTTATGCTAGTTTTTTGTTATATGCCTGACGACTTTTGTTATGATGTTCAAACTCTCTTAAACTCATAGAATTTATGAAACACTTTCTGGCAGTTTATTGGAATAAGCAATTAGTGCTTTGGAGTTAGTGAAGAAAATGCTGCAAAATTTTGGAAAGTGGCATGTGAAATGAGAGAGAGTGTCTGGAATAAGAGAATTTTTATATCCAGTCAATGGGGAATCCTCCTGAGCAACTTCCCTGGTAGTTTTTTTTTTTTTGTAGAACAGCGATCACTTTTAAAATGAATTTAGCTCATTTGATGGTCGCGCTCATTCTGAGAGGAAGGGTCTGCCAGTCCCCTGCCTGCACGGCCAGCCTTGGCCAGTCTCTCCGCCACAGCATCTCTTCCAAGTTCTGATAGTGGTGCCTGCAGAGAGCGATTATTAATTAGCTTTGCGGTATCAGACACTAAGTGAACACACAGATAACTTCACTGGATGTGATTTTTGTTTTTTTTTCTTCCTTTTTGCTTTCTCTCCTCCCTCAAATGTGACCACGCTGTGCAGGCTCATGAAGTTGCCTCTTTTATGTAGTGGGGAATTGGTCATTATACTTTTATGTGTGGCTTCCAGGCTTCTCTACCGTTGAGACCTGGGCAATTTTATCTTATGAGAGGCTAACTTTTATATTAAAATACAACGGTGTCTTCCTAGAGTTAACGGGCGGTTATACTGACCTCTGGAATAATAGGGAACAAAGGCGTGGAAGAGCCCTAGGATCTGGCATTATTTGAAGGGAAGAAAAGCAACTGCGTTTCTAAATGTCTTGGCTTGAGAAAGTCCTAGAATTTTAAAATAGAAGCAATTAAAAACTTTCTTGTGACTTTTAACAGGGAGGGTTTAACATTTCAGGGCAAAACACCTCGCACTCGCAGAGCCAGTTTATTCAAACTGGACATCGCTGATGCTTTTCCAAGTGAAATCTTTTTGCCAAGTCATTTGAGTAGCTGTAGAATCTGTACATTGCTGGTTTGCATCGGATTATTGAAGTGAAAGATGAGCATCCAGAAGGAATCTGTGTAGACTCCTACTAGTTCATTATTCTGTCTGATATGGGGCCGTACTATATAAAGTCCAGAGTTAGTAATTGAGGTTGGGATGCTCTCTGTATCTCTTGAAATTCTTACCAACGATAGGAACAAAAAGCTGAAAGAGATCATGGATAACAGCTACAGGAACCCAGTATGAGAAGAGCACATGAGAAACAGCCTGAAGTTGTGACACCTTCTACACACGTTAGGATTTATGTATCTCATGGTGTTTATCGTTTGAATAAGAGGAATATTTAGAGTTCGATCTGTGTGGTTTTATAACAACACTTCTGTGACTTTTTCAACTGGGTTAAATTCCTCCTAAAAATTAATCTCTTTACAGGATCTGCACCTCCACCAGTGACTCAGCCTTTAACTCCACTCCACCCCCCTTCGAGGCCACCTTTAGGACCCCCACCAGTTGGTGGTCCGCCTTTAATTAGGCCATCGACACTGGTAGCAGGACCACCTAATACACAGTCTCTGCTAAATTCAGCTGCAAATCGAGAAGGTAAGAAATAATTTGCTCTTTTTGTTGAATTTGAACATTACAACTCGCTCTAATGTGCAACCTTTAAAGTCAAGTACACTGTTCTATTAGACACTCAAATAGTAAAATCAATACTAATACAGCATAATTTTATCTGAAAGGAGAAGGTGAGGACCTGGAAGGAAGTAAAATATTTCTTGTTGCCAGTTGTTACTGAAATAAAAATAATTAACACTGTGCTGTTTACCATGTTCATGTCTCCCATAGTTGCCATCTCTTTTTATTTTAAGTTTCTAACATGATATTGAAATTGTGATTTCTCTGCGTTCTTGACTGTGGTGGAGGAGATAATCTGTCTGTACCTTCCTTTATTGTTTTATTCTGCAGGGAAAGCTAAAATGTGAACCCTGCAATTCCTTGCCTGTTTACGTAGCTGTACCTTATTCTTACCTTCCGTGTAAAATCTTGGATTTGCTCATTTTCTGGAGGTTCTTAGTAGAGGCTGTTAAGCGTCAGCTGTTGAAGGCAGATACCTGACTTTCTCGGTCTCCTGTGGGCCCTGCACAAATGTGCCGTTGTTTTAAGAACTCATCGGGGCTCTGTATCGAACCACCTGCAGTTGTATCGCCTTTGGTGCCCGTGCTGGATGGGGCCACGCGGTAGCTGCCAGTTTTAATTTTCCATACGTAGTTTGTTCTGTCAAAACTGCCGGTTCCTCGCGTGTTCAGATTGACAGTTTCTTGTATGTGGTAGCTGTGCGAGTACAAGAATAGCATATTCAGATTTAGCTTAGTTTTGAGCATACGAAATGCGTTAGAAACTGCTTTCGTTTGGAAAGGCTTTTCTTCATAACGAAGGGAAACATTTCCAGGGCCTTGGAGAGAGAGAAATGTTTAGTCTGTGGAGCAGGTTGACTGGCGCGTACTAGCAAGACTCGGCGTATGATGCGAGTTCCTTTCATTGGGTCATCTTTGAAGGTATTCATGGTAATAAAAAGTAAATTGAGCACCTGCTTCTCCTTAGCAATAGATAATTGGTTTTGTATGTTTAGACCTAGCTTACAAAACGCTGTCCTTTGGGAGCGCGCTCTTAATTTCAAGGTTTTTCTTATCTCAGCTGGAATTTGTATCTTGACTGGTATGTGACCGTATCAGAACTGTGGGTGTTTGGGGAACAGCACTGGACTAAGCGTGTAAGTGAAGGGAATTTGATGTTTCTGTGAATTATCAGTGGAAAAAGGTCTTGAAGGAACTCAGTACTTGAAGGAACTTCAAGGTTCTTTGAAAACTGCAGATACTGCTCTGCTGAGGAAGACGCGTCCCCTGACATTTTACTGCATATGAGCTTGGAAGTTATGGCAAATCTAAAGTAATCTTAAAAGATTATTCAGCCCGAAGTTGAAAAAAGATCGTAGGGTTTTATGAATGTTCTTTGTCTATGTGTGAGAAAGAGGCCACGATGTAGATTTAATTCAGTTTCATCCTGGGACAGAAACAAAGTAGATCCAAACTATGCTAATCTTAACATTCATCCAGCAAGTAAGATTTCTTTGCAGTTGCCTCATTACAGCTTCTTAGGAACTTGTGAAAATTTTTCCCGGGACTGTGTTTCTCAACAGGCGATCCCGCATCTGCTGCCAGCGATGGGTCTGCGGTGCAAAACAGCTACGATGCAATAGAAGGTGGTGGCCTCATGGGTAAGGCTTTGGGATTAAAAATATTTACTATTACCTAACTTTTTTTAAGAGTCGGGGAGAGATAGATGTTTAGGCATTTATGTACAAGCGTATATACTTGGTTCCATGTCTGTCTTGAAACTAAATACGAAATTTGAAGTCTTGCCAAGTACGGTAAAGGAGTTAAGAGCACTTGGCAAAAATTGAGAGCGGTTGTCACTTGTTTACACTTAGAAACTAAACACCACCAAAAAGCCCTCCTGCTGTGTTAATGCACTGAGCAAACTACGGTTCCTCAGCAATTCATTTTAACTATTTGCCTGTCTGCCTCTAGCAACTCCGCATCCTTCTCCTGCACCCCCGAATCTTAAGATGAACAGAAGCGTTGGATATTCTTACCCTGCCTTACCTCCAGGCTACCAAAACACTTCTCCACCCGGAGGACCAGGAATACAAGCGTCTACTTTGCAATATCCAGATGGATCAAAGCATTTCCACCAGGTAAAGATTGTCTGGTTTTTATGTCGTTTATTGCCTGTAGTGGCGTGTGGGTAAAGAGAAGTGAGGATTGGGGGTGTGTTGTGCGTCTTGGGGTGCTGCCCCTGTGGTTCGCTGTTGGTGATAGAGGTAGCCTGGAATTAATGCTTTTGCTGACGCCTCGGTACCAGTTTGGAAAAGCTGTGGGCCAGCTCTTTTGCAGTGTTCTAGCCTTGAATCTGTTCCAAATATTTCTCTTAAAACTTTCAGCTGCTTTTGGCATGTTTTTCTTCCCTTGGGTTGCTGTTGTGAGCTGAAGTAGCTGAACTTTCAAAGTGAACTGACCGCACTTTTGCCAGCTAAGCCTCTGTATTTTAAGAGCTTTGTAGCAAATATATGCTCATTTTTTACCTCTTACTATCTTACCTGCCTAAGTCCAGTTTATGTAACAAGTAGTATTTCTAAATATATCATTGTAATACAATGGCAGTTAATACACAAGCAAACAAATAAACATTGGCAGGGAAATATGTTTGCTTTTTAAATGAACTGTGGGTTTCATCCAAATAATTGGTGTTAATTTCTGAAATTTTATTTGACTCTAGCCTGCCCTGGGCACTAATCACTTAACTGCACCGATGGCTGGCCTGAGTCTGCAGCAAGAAGGATTAAAACCTGTGAATCTTCTTCAAGAAAGAAATATTCTTCCTACGACCCTCTTGAAGCCTCCTGTTCCAAACTTGCATGAAGAGATCCAGAAGCTCAACTGCAATCCTGAGTAAGATCATAAATCTGCTATAATTCATCAAAATAAACAGAAGTATACATTCCTACTTGTAAGCATAACTCTTCACAAAATACTTCCTTAATTTTGTATGTAGAAAACATTGAAAACAGGCTTTCCTGTGTTACGATAATGGCGGTAAGTGGTTTAAACTTTGAAGTGAGGAAAATTATCTGTGTAGAAAGTATGAGGAAAAATATGTTGCTTGCAAAGCAGCTATAGACAGGTACAATACCAACACCTTACAATATACAAAACAAAAATGTACAATAGGGAGTCTACAGGAGAGCCGGAGAGGGACTCTTTGTCAGGAAATGTAGTGACAGGACAAGGGGTAATGGTTTTAAATTGGAAGAGGGGAAATTTAGATTAGATATTAGGAGGAAATTCTTTCCTGTGAGGGTGGTGAGGCACTGGAACAGGTTGCCCAGGGAAGTTGTGGATGCCCCATCCCTGGAGGGGTTCAAGGCCAGGCTGGAGGGGGCTTTGAGCAACCTGCTCTAGTGGAGGTGTCCCTGCCCAGGGCAGGGGGGTTGGAACTGGATGATCTTTAAGGTCCCTTCCAACTCTGACCATTCTATGATTCTATGCATATAGCTGGCAACGAGTATGATCGAAAGAAGACTTAAAATAGGAGTTAACTCACTTGAGTGAAGTCCGCCAAAAAGACTGTGACTGGAGAAACGTGAGTGATCTCTGTATTGAAATAACCGTTTAAAACAACGGCGTAAATGGAATGCGCCAAATGAGAGGCGGCTGGTTGGTTATTCAGGTCATCTCCCTGAGGAGACCAACAAAATGGGGTATTACCCACTACTCCTGCTTTGCAAGTCTTTTTTTTGATAGATAAAGGAAGTAACAGCATCTTTGTGAAGTTGCTCATACGAACAAGCTGGGCTGGATTTACAGAAATACTGTGCACATCTGCACTATGTCATCTCCATCGAGTTCTGAAAGTCCCTGAAATGACTTATAGGGTTGTTTATAGTTACTTTTGTGTAGTTTTAAGACAACTTCTTAAACTTTGCTGGTTCAGATTTGTATATAAGGCCACCTCAAAATGGTATTCCAAAATAACACTGGGTATATATAGATTTGGTGCAACTTTGAACGTTGTTAGGCTTAACTTTGACTTGAGTGACTAAAATGACACTCAGTTCTGTGTAAAGATCACGTGTATAAAGTAAGAATTCAAAGTATGTACCATGGGTCAAGCTCAGACTAAACCAGAATAATTTGACAGAGTTGGAGAAGATCCTTTATTTGGAAAAGGAAATTCACCATCACCAGCTCTAGAAAAATATAAAGGATGTTCTGTGCTACTGAAATCATCATTTTATTATCTGAAAGCCTCTGAAAATAACCCTTTGTCCTCCATGTAGGTTGTTCCGCTGTACCCTGACTAACATTCCTCAAACTCAGGCCTTATTGAATAAAGCCAAACTTCCTTTGGGGCTCCTGCTTCATCCTTTCAAAGACTTATCGGTATGACAAATGTTCAAAACTTTAAATGCTGAAATATCAACTATGCCTTTACTAGAGTCCAGAGCTGGACAATGAATTATAAAAGAAGGGCAAGTACGTTGGCTAATCTTGGCCCAGAAAAATTCCCCTGGTATCTTACTCTGTTCCACACAGATCATTGTAATTTTTCTGAAATTTTTCTCCCTGCCGTTTTTAAACTTTCAAGCCTCACTTCTTAATAAAATAAAACCCTCCCAAACCTCAAAAAACCAGAAGCTTAGGGGCAGCACAGCACTTGGAGTGTGACAGAGGGAAACACACTTAAATTCCATAATTGCTTAGCTAGCTTTATCTTGTCACATATCAGTTGTAGTTATTGATTTCCTATACCAAACCTAGTACTAATTCTTAACTTAATTAAGAATTAACAAAGTTAAAGGGGTTTGGATGTCCTCAGCTAGCCAGGAGACTTTGTGAATTTAGCAGTGCCTCTTTTAAGCAGTTATTTTTCACAATTTAACTAATTTTTTCAAAGATGCGTTGTTTTTTTTTTATTATTTTTGATCTGTATTGGATGTAGGACTTGGTCTTAAACCATCAATGTAAAATTCAAGCCTTTGGAGGCTTGAAAATGGAACCTTGGCAGTCAAATAGGTTAGAGCTCAGTTTCAATCAGTTATTTGATTAAGGAATTGTAGGGGTGCTGGGAGGGTGCAGAAATACTTCTTCCTTCACCAAATGTGCTTTGACTGGGAAGATAATGCCGTTATTGTAGCTGAATAGCTGGAGTGTGGTGATGTTTTAAAACGGGAAGCTTTTCTTTTCCAGCAATTGCCTGTGGTCACTTCAAGTACCATTGTGAGATGCCGTTCCTGCCGGACATACATTAACCCTTTTGTCAGCTTCCTAGACCAAAGGAGATGGAAATGCAATTTGTGCTATAGAGTGAACGATGGTAGGTTTGAAATGTGCTTATTGCCGTAAGCTGTTAAGGTTTACCTTTCCCAGCTTCGCCTTGGAGACTGTAATACTGGCCGTATCAGTACTAGGGATGGTCACCGGTCATACTGGGGGTGGGAGACACGAGAAATAGTTCCCACGGGCAAAGCCAGTGGGGTTGGTAACGAAGCACAGTGAGCCTGGCTCTGGTGACAAAGCAGCTGCCCTACCTAGCGTAGTTCTCCAAGAAGCGCTGCCCAACAGGCACGAAAGAGCCTATGTATTTGTTTTAAAACGCACCTCGGCTAATACTAGTGTGAAGGACTAACATATAAACTTATCTGTGTAGTTCCTGAAGAATTCATGTATAATCCTGTGACAAGAGTTTATGGAGAACCTCATAAAAGACCTGAAGTCCAGAATGCTACTATTGAGTTTATGGCTCCATCTGAATACATGGTAAGGCTTTACTTACCCTCAGTTATTCTTTCCCTTTGTTTCATTTCCAGAGGGAAGTCAGAAAAAGCTTTGTTGTAAAGGATACTTTCCAGTTTAGCAAAACAGTTGCTGCCTCAAGGAGTATGTCTGAGAAGAACGTCAGATAGTTTTCTATTTTTAAACATTTATGATGTCAAAGTTCTTCTGTATTTAGAACATGTCGGTGTTTGTAGGTCTTCTGGAAGAAAACTGCAATTTTAGAATTGCCCAGTAAGAGACAAATGCATTTAGAAGTTTTAGCTATCATCTGGTTTAGGAGTTTAAAGTTTCAGTGGAATGAATAAACGCAACCTAATAAATGTCATTTTGAAAATTAAAGGTAATTTTTTCTTTGCTCAGCTACGTCCACCTCAGCCACCCGTGTACCTCTTCGTGTTTGATGTCTCTCATAACGCAATAGAGACAGGATACTTGAACACAGTCTGCCAGACCCTGTTAGACAATCTTGACTTGTAAGTACCTTTTCCTTAGAATCTCCTATTTTCATTACTCTTATTAAATTTATGATAGACGTCAACATACCAGTACTTCCTGTCAAGAAGAGAAATTTCCTGGCGTTGGCTACCGATGGCCAATGTTGTATTTATATATAGCGTAAAGCTGTAGTCTTCTGTTCCATCACAGCTGCGCCAGTATAAAAGGTAATTTTGAGGCTTGTTTCTCAGTTCGGCTCTTTCCTATCTGCTTCACCAATCCCCAAGAGGAATAAACATCATGTTTATGATGGCTTTTGAACTGTATTTTTTTAAAAGCTGAAAATTAGATAAGTATTTGCTGAAAGGAATGCATACGTCTAATAAAACTTTTCATAAAATACATGCTGTTTGAACTTATATAAATACAGCTTGTTTCTTCCTTTTCTTTCAGTTATTATTACCCTCTTAAAAAATTTCTTGAGTGTCTGCTGTGTGACTCTACTATAAGCTCCTTTTTTGTTAATTTTTTTTTCTCCAAAATTTCTTAGTCAAGCTG
This sequence comes from Numenius arquata, assembly GCF_964106895.1. Taxonomy (NCBI): domain Eukaryota; kingdom Metazoa; phylum Chordata; class Aves; order Charadriiformes; family Scolopacidae; genus Numenius; species Numenius arquata. The sequence goes on along the minus strand of NC_133586.1, from coordinate 42,343,058 downwards.
TTGCAGTTTTGCTGTTAAGCTAACGACATGGTAACAACCTTGGACAGGTGCAGTGGATGCTTTAAAAAAAAAAAAAAGTAAAAAAGCCCACAGAAATGAAATTTCATCTTGCTGAACACCATATGTCTCCTTTTTAGGCTTCCTGGGAACACTAGAACAAAAATAGGCTTCATAACATTTGACAGCACAATCCATTTCTACAGTCTTCAGGAAGGTCTCTCTCAGCCTCAGATGCTTATAGTTTCAGATATTGAAGGTATGCAGAAATCAGTTTGGTGATTAGTGTCTACTAATGACTGCTGAGTTTGACAGCCTTTTTAAAAAATATATATATATGGTGTGAGTTTCTAGATCATTAATCTCTCTAGTAATGGCTTTAGAAGCAGCACATGTCTGTATTTGTGAAGCCCCTGTGTCTGAGCAACGCTGCGGCTGTTCATGACTTAAAACATGAAAACAACCTTCTTAACTTCTCGTTTAATTTGTACAATTGTCTATATTTCTCTTACGATCCCAAATATTCATGCTTGGTAAATATATATAAATGTTCCGTGGTGACTGATGCTTAGTGCTTGTTCTGCCTTTAGTTACAAGCCACCTCTCACTCTTGTGTTACGTAGGGCAAGGCAGAATGAACACTAGAAAATCTTCGCTATGCATTTTTACTTAATAGTCTTGATTATCCTTCAACCTTGATTGCTGCTCTGAGATGGCATTCTAGCCACGGGTATGCTAATCAGAAAAAAAAGAAATCCACATAATTATGTTTAAATGGGTTTACACACTGATGCTGTATTATTTTTTTCCATCAGTGTAATGGTTGGCAAATAAAATTGGGGGAAGTTTGATGTGTTTTTAAAAAATAACCTAAATGCTTTTTTTTTTTCCTTCCAGATGTATTTATACCAATGCCAGAAAACTTACTAGTAAATTTAAATGAAAATAAAGAGGTAAGAACTATCTTAAATAACTAGTGACACTCATACACTTTGAGATATGCTTGATGATTTCTGCTCTTTAACACCTACAGTTTAAATGCCAAGTTTGAGGTGGAAAAAAGAGGTCTTTAAATTTAGCAATGTGACTGTAAACATTCACCAACCTGAAATGAGACAACACTTGACTTTTATTAGGGCTTTTTCTTTACTGCCTTAGTATTAAAAATGTTAATACTTGTTTGTGTACATTCAGCAATCAGCTCTATAAAGAAGAAAGCTCTTAATATTTTTGTTTTCTCCATTGCAGCTAATTCAGGACCTGTTGAGGACCTTGCCACAGATGTTTACCAAATCCCTGGAAACCCAGAGCGCTCTGGGGCCTGCGTTACAGGCTGCCTTTAAACTGATGTCCCCCACCGGAGGGAGAATCTCTGTCTTCCAGACACAGCTTCCATCTGTGGGAATGGGAGCACTGAAGTCACGGGAAGAGCCAAACCAAAGAGCAACCGCAAAGGTTAGAAAAGGAAAAAAAGGTTGAGAGACCTGAGTGCCCTGTTCTGTGTATGTAGGTTGTTCTGGAATTGCCTGTTCTGGGTTAGTTTCGAGGCTCTCTTGTTGAGCTAAAGTAGTAGAAAGAACAAAAAAAAAAAAAAAACCCACAAAAACTACCCCAAACAACCAACAAAAACAGATTAATGATCTCATTATTTTTTTTAACATATCACTGTAATCAGTGATGGAGAATCAATAATTAGTGTCCCCAAAAAGGCCACACCTGGAGTATTGTGTCCAGTTTTGGGCACCTCAATCCAAGAGAGATATCGAGGTGCTGGAGCGGGTGCAGAGGAGGGCAACGAAGCTGGTGAAGGGCCTGGAGAATAAATTGTACGAAGAATGATTGAGGGAGCTGGGACTGTTTAGTTTGAGGAAGAGGAGACTGAGGGGTGACCTCATCACTCTCTATAACTACTTGAAAGGACATTGTAGAGAGGTTGGTGCTGGTCTCTTCTCACAGGCAAATAGCGATAGAACAAGAGGGAATGGATTCAAGCTGCAACAGGGTAGGTTTAGACTGGACATTAGGAAGAAATTTTTCACAGTAAGAGTGATCAGACACTGGAACAGGCTGCCCAGGGAGGTGGTTGAGTCACCATCCTTGGATGAGTTTAAGAGTCGCTTAGATTGGTGGTGGGGGTATGGTGTAGGGAAGAACTTTGTAGAGTAGGGTAGATGGTTGGACTCGATGATCCCAAGGGTCTCTTCCAACCTAGATGATTCTATGATTCTATAAATGTGTTAGTCTGTTTGAGTTTCCTTTGCATTTTGTAATACTCCATTGTATTAACAGGACATACATCTGACACCATCGACTGATTTTTACAAGAAGTTGGCCTTGGACTGCTCAGGGCAACAAGTTGCAGTGGATTTATTTCTTCTTAGCGGTCAATATTCTGACTTGGCTTCTCTAGGTAAGTCATTTAGCTGGTTTGGGGCATGTAACTCTAGTACATTTGGCGAATAGATAAAATCTACATTAACATTTCATTTAGTTTAGGAAATTGATTTGAATGAATCTAGTGTGTCAAGATGCAAATTCATCCTTGATGAGCAGTGACAGTGGATAGAATATCATCTTTCGGACCTTCCTGATTTAACCCAGTTAGTGGTTAAATAGTATCCCTTAGTGAGTGTAAATACCTTTAGAGTAAGCTTTGTTAGCATTTTAATTACTTTTTCTTCATTTAACCAAACTTTCAAGTGACAAAGTACCTGTAATTTCAGGCCAATGAACATCTGAAACTACAGATATAATTGAACACAGAGTTGTGTCACACCTATGTCTCTGTATGCGGGTCTATAACCGCGTAACAATTATTTGCATGTGTAACGAGTTTAATAATTAATGGGAATATTGCATTCAGCTGCTATATTTAAAGACCACACAGTCTGCACCCTGCCAATGTATGCTGGTTTTGTTTCAGGTTGTATATCGAGGTATTCTGCGGGTAGTGTCTATTACTACCAGTCTTACCATCATAAACACAACCCTGTCCAGGTGGAGAAATTGCAAAAGGAACTGAAACGATATTTAACTAGAAAGATTGGCTTTGAGGCTGTCATGAGGATAAGATGCACCAAAGGTTTGAACACGGTTTTGGGGATTTTTGGGCAGGGTTGGGGGGAAGCGAGTGTTTGCTGTTATGGGAATGTTTTGTTTGGTATTTTGGCTGTTCTGTAACTGCTTAAATGGTTAAAAGAATAGAAAAGTAAGATTCAGTACCAGGCATGAGACTATTTATTAAAGACTGTATTTGCAGTATCTTTACTGGCATCTAAGTTCCGTTTTACAATGGTTAAAACTAGAAGTTTTGTTGGATTGCTATTTCAAGAAGGGGCTGGTTTTATAGTCTAGAGACTTCCTACTATTCTGCATTGATTTGATTTCCAAATTCCTGCTTTCTGCTAGGCTTTGTGGATTTTATGGATTAGTTGTCTGTTTGGGATATATATCTTTCCTTAAGGTACTTTATTTCATTGAGGAGGCTCTTAACGTTCTGATACAGAGCCATCTGACAGTGATGGCAGGTGTGTAAATTCTATCTGCACTTCAGGACTATAAAACCAAAACTGATTCAATACAACGCTTATCTTGTAGGTCTTTCCATTCACACTTTCCACGGGAACTTCTTTGTAAGATCTACAGACTTGTTGTCGTTACCCAACGTAAACCCGGATGCGGGATACGCTGTGCAAATGTCAGTAGAAGAGAGTCTCACCGATATGCAAGTCGTTTCTTTTCAGTCCGCTCTCCTCTACACATCCAGCAAAGGTGAGAAATTTAGGTGGTTAACAGGGTACGACTGCGTTACCAGGACAGTATTCACATGAGTCTTTTTGTGTCCGCTTATCAGCTGCAATTCAGTTGCAGTAACTTACACAAACTATTTGATCTAATATCAAGATCCCAGCTCTGATGGGTTACTGTATGTTATTGATATTGCTGCTTCTTCCAGACCAAGAATTTTCTTGGGCAACTTAAGTTCTGGTCTGAAAATAGGTAGACTTAACTCAGAAACTGAGAACTAACTGTTTTTAAAAGCTACTGGAAATGGCCTGATTCACCCACATGTATGATAAATTAGATTAAATCTTAGTGTTTTGGGGGTTTTTTTTGCTATTGAGTGAACAGTGACATTTCTTGTATTGTTTCGTAAAACAAAAGAAATGGCCAGCAGGTTGAGGGAGGTCATCCTCCCCCTCTGCTCTGCCCTGGTGAGGCCCCATCTGGAGCACTGGGACCAGTTCTGGGCTCCCCAGTTCAAGGACAGGGAACTGCTGGAGAGGGTACAGCAGAGGGCTACAAAGATGATGAGGGGCCTGGAGCATCTCTCTCATGAGGAAAGGCTGAGGGACTTGGGTCTGTTTAGTCTGGAGAAGACTGAGGGGGGATCTGATCAACGCTTATAAATACTTAAAGGGTGGGTGTCAGGAGGATGGGGCCAGTCTTTTTTCAGTGGTGCCCAGTGACAGGACAAGAGGTAACGGGCACAAACTTGAACATAAGAAGTTCCATCTAAACATGAGGAGGAATTTCTTTCCTGTGAGGGTGGCAGAGCCCTGGAAGAGGCTGCCCAGGGAGGTGGTGGAGTCTCCTTCTCTGGAGACATTCAAACCCCACGTGGACACATTCCTGTGCAACCTGCTCTGGGTGGACCTGCTTTGGCAGGGGGTTGGACTAGATGATCTCCAGAGGTCCCTTCCAACCCTGTATCATTCTGTGAGACGAAAGATTTCTTTTCTTACAGGTGAAAGACGGATTCGTGTCCACACAATGTGCTTACCTGTTGTAACAACACTGAGTGATGTCTACCTCGGGGCAGATGTACAAGCCATCACTGGGCTGTTGGCCAACATGGGTAAGCGTGATAGGAGCTTGTTTGGATACGTATGAATGATATTCCTAAAGCTCTGAGCAGTAATCCTCTGGGAAGTAACATTAGAAGAAAAGATTCTCTCTTCCTAAGAGTGCTTTCTAAGTTGCAAACCTAAGAGTTGGAGTTTCTTAATGCTTGGCTTAGTTAAAATATCAGTATAGTTGTATGTAGTCACCTGGGCTTAGTCTTAGTCTGGTGCATCGTCACGGGCCCCTGGCTCTTCTTCTGAATCACTTGTCTCGACTTCCTGTATGGTGTAGTAAAAGCTTATTAAGATGCATGGAGGAAATGAGAAAAGTTAACATACGCGACTATATTCTTACCAAGGGAGGAAAAGCCTCTTATTTGAGCTTTGTACTCTATTTTTAGCTGTGGACCGATCAGTTTCTGCTACCTTGAGTGATGCTCGGGATGCCTTGGTCAACGCAGTGATAGATTCTTTATCCGCTTACCGTTCATCAGTCCTAAGCATTCAACAGCCTGGTCTTATGGCCCCCTACTCCCTACGGCTCTTTCCACTTTATGTACTGGCGCTCTTAAAACAGGTAAGAGTTAAAAAGAAGCCGCGCAAGAGGATGATTTGTCTGTTTGCCACGTCAGCCTGAAGGAAAAGGACATTTCTTTGATGTGCAAAATAGCATCTATCTTTCAGTATTTTTGTAGGTCTCCAAATTGAGAAGTTGAGAAGTCCTGCAATTTGCCATTACAGCACTGAGATATTTTGCAGATTTGAGAACTTATTCTTGCACAGATAAAGTTCTCTCAAGATAACAACTCCATTTCTCTGCACCCCAGAATTTGATGACATGAGAGGTCAATGTAGAACAAAGCCTATTTAATTGTTTCTTGGGCCTGGGTAGATAATACATAATTTTACAGGTGGTGAATGTGTGTTTTTTTCATCTTGGAGTCTGGTATGTTACGAAAAAAGAAGGGATTTGGAGAATTCGGTGGGGCAAATGTATCGGGGTAATAACGTACGGGCCACCTTCTCTTGCCTGCTGAGGAGAGCAGTAGGGGATACAGATGATGTTTATGGGGTATCACTGAGGACAACGATCTGGTTGAGAAGTGGGAGTTCAGAAGCGTGTACAAAACCAGAAGCATAAGTGGTATAAGCAAGGGAATAAGAAAATTAATTAAAGACCCTGACTAGTGTAGCGAATGTGGCAGGGCACTGGTGGAGTGCTTTTTCAAGAATCTTAATTTTTTGTGCATTTCTGGAACTGTAGATCCACACAGCAGTTCGGTGTGGATTAAGAGAGATGAGTGGCTGCCAAAGAGGTAGTTGGCTGCCTGTTCTTGCAAAAGGTTTAAAGCATTTCACAATATGCTCCATGTCAGTATTTTTTGAGTGGATTTCCCTGAACTCGTACCAGAAATCATTTTAAGTGTTGAACAAGCTGCCTTTCTGTTCTAGAGGGAATTTTCTGATTCATACCTCTTGATAAGGAATTAAACAGCATGTTGCTACCGGCATGTTTATATTGATTTCTGAGCTTTTTCATGTAGAAGGCTCTGTAAGTGTTTGACCCAGTCAAGTGGGAGGAGGGAGCCCTTGTTTCAGTTATAGCTGGGGTTTCTTTGTCCCAACAACCCAGGACTATATCTTTATTGTAAATCCAGAGTTGCCTAAGATTCTGTACACTGAAGCCAACTGTAAATTGCTGCAGTATTTATTCTTCTAAAATCCATCCAGTGGCGTTTTTGAGGTATATATTAGGAAAGCTATATTTCAGGATGCTTTCATCTCAGCCGTAGTGCTCACCAGAAAGGATTGATGGTGCAAGGTCACGGTAAGTTCTGAACCCAGAAATGGGAATAAGGAGAATTGTATGATTTGTATGAGAAGTAAAATAGCAGTGGTGAAGTACCACGTTTTGAGAAAATACTTACGGCTCAACTCTAAGATTTCCAAGTAAGTTAGAAATGAGCAATAGATGGTATGTTAAATTCAGTTTATCTCATTTTGCTTTCACGGTCAAATTAAATGCCTGATTGTTTGCAGAAAGCATTTCAAACTGGGACGACCGCACGTTTGGATGAACGCATTTTTACCATGTGTCAAGTGAAAAACCAGCCCCTCGTTTACCTCATGCTGATGACACATCCCAGTCTGTACCGAGTTGATAATCTCACAGATGAGGTGAGTATTTGCGTTGCTACATGGTCTGTTTGTCCGGTCCCAAAGATTGGTACGATGTGAAAACAAATCTGTGTTAAAAATCTCACAGGTTTTTCACATAGAAGCTGCGTAACTAAAATTTACTGATTTATATTTTCCCTATAGTTGCATTTATGCATTCGTTATTTGGGATTGGATTGATGAATTCTGGAGAGGAGCTGTGCTCTGCCTACGGAGGGATGGGGAAGATTTTTACTTATTTCACTTCTTGCTGTGTATCTTGCACTATAAATCACGTGTACATAAAGACAGTATAACATATGCTTTAACTTTTTGTCCCTCTGTAGCTTCCTTTAGTTTAAAATGTCAATGTAGTTCTGTGAACAGGGAGAGAATGTTTATGTAAGAGGCTGAATAATTTTAGAAACCACATCTTTTGTACAGAACAAATCTGATATTCCAATTCTAGAACTAATGAACTAAGATTAAGTTGAGGAAGTACACCCTCTCTAAATAAAACACTGAGATTTACTAATAAATTACGCACTCGAAATGTGACTTGAACTAAACTGAGCAAAACGGTCCAGCTTCAGTATTCGGTGTAATATGTCCTATTTGTATTCTGTTGAATTTGACCTTCTGTTCTTGTGCCTGTTTCAATGCATCAAGATGTGAACCACTGGTTTTCTTCTTGCTTTTTCCTTTAGGGGGCTCTTAACATCAATGACAGAACTATACCTCAGCCGCCCGTTCTCCAGCTGTCAGTGGAGAAGTTGAGCAGGGATGGTGCTTACCTTATGGATGCTGGCTCCGTAAGTTTGGTGGTGGTGGTGAATTAAATTAAAAAAAAAATATCCAAATTTACTTGACGCTTTCTTTCTGAGAACTCAAAACGTGTAGGGGAGTGCTGAGGTGTGGTTTTGCATTGGATTCATGTTGTTATTGCTGGGTATCTTTCAGGTAATGTTTCTGTGGATTGGGAAGAACTGCGGGCAGAACTTCATCAGCCAAGTCCTTGGAGTTCCAAATTATGGCTCCGTACCGCAGAATATGGTACGTATGTGCTTGCTTTGCTGTACGCCAGGTGTACAGTGCCGCCAGAATATTATTTTCACGAAAACTAAAATACCACTATTCAAATAATAGCCCTCTAGTTATTATTGACTATAAATCCAGATTCAGGAAAAGAAATAATTTAGTTTCTCCAGGCTAAAACTTTATAGATCTTCTAGGGAACTACTGGAAAGAGTCCAGCGAAGGGCAACAAAGATGATTAAGGGATTGGAGCATCTCCCTTATGAAGAAAGGCTGAGAGAGCTGGGACTCTTTAGCCTGGAGAAGAGAAGGCTGAGGGGAGACCTTATCAATGCCTATAAGTATCTCAAGGGTGGGTTGAAGGAGGAGGGAGCCAGACTCTTTTCAGTGGTTCCCAGTGACAGGACGAGGGGCAACGGGCACAAGTTGGAACATGGGAGGTTCCACTCGAATATGAGAAAGAATTTCTTCACGGTGAGGGTGCCAGAGCCCTGGAACAGGCTGCCCAGGGAGGGTGTGGAGTCCCCTTCTTTGGAGATTTTCAAGACCCGCCTGGATGCAGTCCTGAGTAGCATTCTCTAAGCAATCCTGCTTCAGCAGGGGAGTTGGACTAGATGATCTATACGGTCCCTTCCAACTCTTAAAAAATTCAGTGAAATTCAGTGAAATTCCCGTGAAAGCAGAATAAGGAGAGGCTGGCAATGATTAAGGAGACTAGACTAAAACTGTACATCAGGAAACATACCTGTCTGGGTTTCCTTTATACCTGATGAGGATTGAGTTGGGCTATTTTAAGTGTTCCTTTTACTGTTTTATTCTGAAAAAAACCCCAATATGTATGTATTAATGATACCCTTTGCCTCTTAGACGCATCTCCCAGAACTTGAAACTGCGGAATCCATCAGAACAATATCTTTCATTTCTTGGCTGAGAGAGCAGAGACCTTTCTTTCCTATACTATATATAGTAAAGTAAGTGTTTTTTAACAGCCTTTGTGCTTCTTTAGGGACCTCTTAAGAATATGTATTTGGATAATTTGGATATCGTATACTGAGCTTTCTTAATGGAAGTTTTAACAACGGTGCATGCTGTGCCTAAGATTTGGCAATGGTTATGACTCGTTAGGAGTTGTCTCTAATTAGAACTTCCACAGGCTGAAAAAGACTAAACATCATAGAACAATCTTTAGTTGATGTCAGATAAGTGAAGTAAATGCTGGTAAGTGCACTTGTTAGGATTAATCACGAGGGCTATTTGAGAACCTCTTTTCATGGGTTTTAAGCTCTTGCGATATCTCACCGCTTGACCTGTAACTTTCGAATGTTTCACTCAAACACTTATTTTCATTTTTAAGGGATGACAGTCCATTGAAATCAAGTTTTCTGCAAAACATGATTGAAGACAGAACAGAATCAGCCTTATCATACTATGAATTCCTCCTCCATATACAGCAGCAAGTGAATAAATGAAACACTAGCCTTTGGCTCACCTCTTTAAGGAAAGATTTTGCAGTAAAGAACGATTGTGCTTGTAATATCTTCATTAAATCTGTGGCCTGAGGCAGTTGATGAGAAGTTCTCACTGTGATTTCAACGAACTAAAGCAAATAAAGGACCACATCTGAGAATCAAATGTGCAACTACGTAATATTGTACCTTAAAAAAAAAAAAAAAAAAAAATCAAACTGGTGGAACTGGTTGAGCACCTTTGATTTGCTGCAAATCATGTTTTTACTGTAAGTAGTTGCAGCATGAAGTACATTTACAAAGGCAATACTGAAAAGGTGAAATACATTTTGTAAAATAAAGAGTTCTTTGTTGTTCAAAATGTATATTTCTGTAACTCTGCATTTTTTTTTATTTTTTTTTTTTGCTGCTAGATATAAAAACCTCACAAATACTGATCATGATTTGCAGGGAAATTCTTTCTGAGTGCATCCAGTGATTACAGACAGAGCATCTCAATGTTCAACTTAATGCTTAAAGTAGCAATGAAACAACTGTTCATTGTGAAACGAACAAACACTTAACGAAGCGTAGAATCCAGTGCTTGGATTGGATTGTGGCTAATAGGACTAAAGGTAAGCTTAACCTGGACACAGAGGGCTGGATTTGTTAAAGCTTTTAATAAGGCAGTATTCTAATTAAAAACTAGTGGGGAGGAGTGGGCCCCCTATATAAGACATATTTAAAAAAGTCAGTGGCTGAGTCAGCAGCAAAAGCAGCCTGAGGTAGATGGCGAGCTTTGTTTTTCTTCTTAATTTCAGTTTGTGAATGGTGAGGGAGGGGAAGGGCGAGGAAGGTTATCTCATGGTTTTTTTTGGTTTACGCTTAGTAGGCTTTTAGCTCTTGTTTACATGAACTGAAAGTTAGGCCCCAAAACTCTAGCGTGATTCTGAAGCAAGTTTGTACGACAGCCCCTCAAACCTAATGTTTTGAGACAACATTGAACATTCTGATGTTAGAATTGGAAAAGAACTTCTTTTTCTAAAGACGAAAATATTACAGTGCGTTTGAAGATTTGTTTAGGGTTTGAGTCATGCTTGAAGTTTTCAAGAAATTGGTTTTTTTACTGCAGCTGTGTAATGAGCCTAGGTCCAAAGCCAGCGCGCAGCAAATAAAAGCTTTAAATGTACTCTCAGATCCCTGCCAGAGCTGCGGATGGAAGCTGGCATTGGACTTGAAGTGAAAATTGATATACAAAAATATTTATATAAAAGCGTATTGAGAATTGTTGCATTTTGGAGATGAAGCTATCGTTGAGCTACCAATGTAAAGAGTATTTAAGTTACTGTATCCTTATGCCCCTGGAAGTGTTTCATATGGAAAAATCTTGATTTGCCTTGGGTTTTTTTTTTTTTTTGGTTAACAGTGGTAAACTTAAAGGTCTTGCAAAACTTACTTCCTGGGGCGAGTAACTTGAACAGGTGAAACACTTAAAAGTGATCAAACGTACTGTGAGGAGGCTGGTGAACTCACATTCTGCGATACGAATGTCAAAGGACACGGTGGGGTAACCGCTTCCTGCCGTTTGAGGCTGTAGCTGCAGGTGCTTGTCAGGAGTTGCCTTACTTCAGGGAAGGAGCTTCTTTCGGGAAATTGTTCTTGTCGCTTGAGCGCAAGAAGCCGATGTTCAGAACAAAGTCAAAAATAGCATGAAAAGATTATTGTAGAACCAATTTAAGCTTCCCTGTCTGCTGCCTCTAAAGCAAACAGGAGTATATTTACTTGAACAGCTTTTCAGAGACTTGCACAGTTTCTAGCCATAATGAAGAGGGGTGTTTGTTTTTTTAAGTTTTGACAGTATGGTTATTTTTTTTTTCTGGAAAAGAGTCTCTTCATTTAAATCATAAATGGAAGCTATGCACCTGCATAGGTTATGACTTAAAACTTGTGTTTTACGTATATTATCACTCAGATGTTGAAAATCATCCTTGCATCTAACAGCCCACCCAAAGCCTGTTTCTTACTATGACTGTATTTTGCTACTATATCCCTTTTTTTTTTTTAAAAAAAAAATATAAACGTTGGAGATGGCTTCACTGCTTTATGTGCACCAGACTAATGGCTAAAGATGTCAGTCTTTGTGGCAATTAACAGCTTGGAGTTAGAGCCCCTAAGTTTTACAGAGCAAAACATTTTAGACAAGAATCAGATGGAACCCTCTCGGGGTTCTCTTCGCTTTGGAAGAAATTCTGTATTGACCTTGGTTAGTTTATTCCCTGGCGGTGGGAAGGGCCTGCTGGGTCCACCTGGTATTGCTGTAAGGGCAGGACAGGACAGAGGGACACACAAACTACCTACAATGTGCCATTTTTACCTACAATTGAAAAATGAGGACACTGAAGATGAACTGCAAAAATAGGCAAGAGTGGCTCTGGTATTTAGATCTCAGCATGACAACTCTACCGCTGCAAATGTGCTCTGTTTTTCTAGTTGAAGACCTTTTTTTTTTTTAAAAAAAAAAAAACCCAAACTATTTCTGTATTTGATACATTAGTGTTCAGCCAACATTGTTACCATCCATTTTACTTTGCTTTCATTATCGTTTTTAATTTAATATATTTGAGTCAAAGTCCACATAGACTATGTTGCAATAACTAGAATGATTCACTTTTATTTAGAATTAATTTCTTAGCAGAATTTAATCGAAGATGCAGAATGGCTGTTAAATAAGGGACCATTAAATGTGATTTTAAGGTTCTGTTTACTATTATGGATGTATTCCTTACAGTAAATTTAATTTTGTAAAGTAGTGTATAATATTGTAATATTAAATCTTTGTTTTCTGAACTCAAAACATTTGATCTTCAGTATGAAGTTATAAATCTTCCCCCTTCTGAATTTGAGACAGGATTTACTTGTCCTCCTTTTTACAGTTTGTAATTTTCACTGTTTTATTCCTGTAAAAAGTCATTTGTAACACATGCAAATGCTTATTTTATCTGTGCTAATTTATCAGATTTGGCTACTCAATAAAATTAATTGAAAGAACTCATGCAAGTCCATCAGTCCTTTCTTATAAATAAAACCAGAATAGTTTATTTGATCAGTCGAGATAAATACCATGTACCAGCAAATGATAAATTCTACTTTTTAGCTAAAATCTAGTGTTTAGGTGATAAAACTGAGAGGGAATTTGAGAAAATTAGTTACAGCTGACTCAAAAGTCTATTTTTTTTCCTGTCGCTGGCATTTTTTGTCCCTTTAGAGCATCTCTGTCAGTCAGTATTGTAATTAAGGCCTTCCTTGGGGTTTGTTCTCCCAGTAAGCCCACATCGGGCTGGAAGTTGATCTCAAGAGACAACTGACATTGATGGTTGGAATTTAGCCTTCAGCAGCGTTCCCAAGATGGTGATCAATTTTATTGTAGGCAACGCTGTATCTTCATTTAACATCCTATTCTTTCAACACCCTTTTGTTTTTGTAAAAGCCATTCCATCTTTCGCTTGCCAGGTTTTTTTTATGAGCTGTTGTCACTGCTGCTTCTGGTTCATCGTACGTAAGTTAACGCATGAGCTTGGTACTTTGACCTCTGCATTTAACAGTTTTAGAACACAGAATGATATCGTTCTCTAAATCACTTAAGAAATATTAAGAAATATCGGACTTGTCAGCACAAAGTTTTCCCCAGTACAGTTAACAATCTGTCCTCCTCCTGCTGCTGAATTTCTCCGCTCCGGCTGCGGCTCGGGGTTCGACCAGGCACCAGTCTCAGGTCTTTGGAACTCCCCAAGTACGGGATCCTGAAGCCGAGTCCTCCTTCCTGAAGCCTGAAGTGCCTGAGACGCAGTCTGTGAGTTAAGGAGATCGCAAGTCCTTCAGTGTCAGGGATGCTGAAGGTAATTAGTTTGAAGTATTGATGGAAAGTATCCACGTCCCTGTCTCCATTTGCTTTGGCGTTGGGGTACTTTTGCCGTGCCTGGGAGCCGGGTGAACGTCCAGCCAAGGGAAGAACACTGCGGCCCAGTTTTTACGGCTTTTTTGTCACCCAAGCAGAGGTGTGATGGGCTTTTTATTGTACAGAAATATGAAGATTATGTCGACTGTATCTTGCTAGAACAAACTGGAGAAGCTCCCTGTTTTATAATGTTGTGGTAATCGTGGAATCCTTCAGAAGCCCTTGGTCCCGTGGTTTTTCCCTCAGTACTGCATACTCAATCCCTTTTTCTAGTTAGGTAAATACTACTTTGGTTAAAAACACGAACCTTCACTTATTCTAATACTTTAACTTTCTACATGGAACGCTGATATCGTCTCTCTGGATGATAAAGGAAAAGCTCCCATCCTGTGCTACCTTTTATATTATTATTTTCCTCATCGAAGGCAAGGCGGATTTGCCAGGTTTACCGAAACCAGAATTTTAAGCAAAAAAAAAAAAAAAAAAGGGAGCTCTCGGAGCATGACGTCGCGTTACCGCTGTTTGCTTTTCCCCTCAGCCGGGCTGGAGCCCTCCCTCAGCGATCCCCCGCCGCCGCCTCAGCCCTTCCCGCCCCCGCACGGCGCCGACACCGTCAGCTCTCACGTCGTGACGTCACTTCCGAATGCGAAGCGGCCATCTTTACTATGGGCACCGTACCGCCACTGGGAGGAGCGGTACAGGGGGAGCTCCCTGCGCCTCCCTCCTGTTCTCCTGCCCTTACGCGACATGGCGGCGCTGGCTTCAGCGGCGGGCGGTGCCCGCGCCTGCGCGCTGAGGCGGGGCGGCCCCTTTGTGCGGCGCTGAGGCAGCGCCGCGGCCTGTTCTGCCGGGGATGGAGGACGGCGGCGGGGCGGCAGCGGCGCCGCCCGAGACCCCGGTGACCCCCGCCGGCCTCACGGCCTCCCAGCGGCGGGCCGAGCTGCGGCGGAGGAAGCTGCTGATGAACTCGGAGGAGCGGATCAACCGCATCATGGGCTTCCACCGGCCCGCGGCGGGCAAGGGTGAGCCCTGTGGCGGCGGCGGCGGCGTGAGGGCTCGGGGCCGCGGGGCTGGAGGTAACGTCCGGCTGCGGCCTCCTCCCGCCCTAACTGCGCCCCGCAGCCTCCCCGTGGGACCGCCGCGGCTGGATCCCAGCGGCTGCTCTTGGCCCCTCAGCGCGATCTTTCCTTGCAGGGATGCTTTAAGTGAAGCACGACCTTCTGCGGTCCCCCAGGGAGCCGCGGATAAAATATATATGTCGTCAGAAACGTGCCCATGTCGGGTTGTGGGCCTGTTATGGTTCTTACAGAGCGAGCAGACAAGCTGTCATTTCATTTCAAGTAGTTTTCCTTGAAGAAAGGATGAGCCTCCCCCACGTTTTCATTCAGTAGCCGCTTGCTTTCATAGCTGTGTTTTTATTTAAAAGTTTTCTCGCATTTGGATAAGAATCAGTTATCGCAGGGTTTGTGGTTGGCATGCAGAATTTTCTTGCAGATTCACGGGTAGGTCATTTATCTTTCTGGACGTACTTCGAGGAGGCCGACTGTCCTGTCAGGAGAGAGATCTCTGATTTCAGTTGTCAAGGGTGTCCATGAGCCACGAATCTGCTTGAGTACTGAGAAATACTCTGAGGCGTTGGTACCCCGCTCTGGTAGGACCAGACCTGTTCCTTCTGGTGTGTGTCCTCTGTCATCACGTCTTTTGCTGTAAGATGAGGTCTTCAGGTTTAATACAGGGCAAGTTAAAACCCCATTGCCTCTGACGACAGAGAACAAGCCAAAGTACTCTTCTTCTGTTGCCTGTTTATTTGTCAGTGTTTAATCCTCCTCCTGTGTGATTCACTTGCTTTGAATCTTTGGGGGTTTTATGTTGTTCCATGTCCATCCGATTTGGAACAACCTCTTTCCTCTTGTGCACGCAGTGATGTTGATAAGGAAGTCCGATGTTTTCATTTCTCCGTTGCTGACTGACAGCTTCCACTTCCGACCTTCATTGCACGGCTCCCTCATGTCTGCACCATGTCCAAAGAGTGTCCTGCGATGCAAAGCACGCGGCACACGTAGGGTTCTTTGGGGGCTGGTGGAGGGGAGACAGGAGTGTGCTGAGTCTAGTTTTGTAAAAGCATAACTTTGAAGTTGATGGGTGTTTTCAGTCTGGTCCGTGCTGTGCTCTTCCCTTTTCGTTACCATCATCTGTGGTGTGACCTAAGCCTTTCCTTTGATACACCAGCAGGTTGTGTATCAGCTGGGCCTATTTCTTTATAAAATGGGATTGCTTGTATTCAGGTTTGTCAGATGGCTTTATGATTAATAATTAGCACATTTTCGTGAGGGGTCTGGAGCACAAGTCTTGTGAGGAGCAGCTGAGGGAGCTGGGGGTGTTCAGCCTGGAGAAAAGGAGGCTGAGGGGAGACCTTCTCGCTCTCTACAACTCCCTGAAAGGAGGGTGTAGCCGGGGGGGGTCGGTCTCTTCTCGCAAGTCCCAGGCGATGGGACAAGAGGAAACGGCCTCAAGTTGTGCCAGGGGAGGTTCAGATTGGAGATTAAGAAAAATGTTTACAGTGAAAGGGTTATTGAGCCTTGGAATGGGCTGCCCAGGGAAGTGGTTGAGGCACCATCCCTGGGGATATTTAAAAGCCGGGTTGACATGGTGCTTAGAGACATGGGTTAGTGATGGGTTTTATCAGTTAGGCTGATGGTTGGACTAGATGATCTGAAAGGTCCCTTCCAACACAGACAATTCTATGGTTCTATTCTGTGATTTATTAATCATAAATCTGTATTTTCACTTTGGAAGCAGAGACATCAACCCAACCCCCCCCCCTAAAGTGTTGTTCCATGTACCCTGTATGCATAACTCTGTATTTTTGTTTCTCTTCTTCAGATGATGAAAGTCACACAGAATCAAAGCTTCAGCACGAACAAGAGAAATCAAACTCCCTTTCCATTCCTTCGGTCTCCAAGCGAATTGTGCTTGGTGATTCTGTCTGTAACGTGGGAGGTGCAGCTGACCATGCAGGCAGCATGGCAGACCTCAAAGGGGATAAGGACTTGTTCAGTAAAACTCCGGAGCTCGTCAGTGAGGTTCAAAGTGAGCTCCGTCACCGTAACAGGGGGGAACTGCCATCTGAAGCTGCGCCACGGCCATCTAGACGCGGATTAGAGCAGTACTTACCCAGATTTGATGAAGCTCTGAAGCTGAGGAACCAGCTGATGAATGAGAAGCCGAGCCAAGAGAACGGGAATGCAGTGGAGGAGTTTGACTCTTTCCGCATTTTTAGATTGGTGGGGTGTGCTCTGCTCGCCATCGCAGTCAGGGCTTTTGTGTGCAAGTACTTGGTGAGTTCAAGGAAACAACCACGCCTGTTCTGTTTTTCTAGTTTATTGCAAACTTACTGTGAAATACCCTTTATCTAGGGCTGAAGTCTTATCAGTAGTGACCGAGTTGGGAATTTCAGACACTTTTACATTTCCAACTGTGTAAAACCTAAAAAAAAAATAAATCTAAATTCTTTGAGATGAATCTGTGTTACCAAACACAGCCACTGTGTAGCAGCTGAGAGCAGCACAGGTTTGATCCATAGTGTTTGAGGAGCAGAAGCACTGGAATAGTTGTTGTAGCTTAAATCCCTCGCGAGTTTATTCCCATCTTTGTGAGCATAAGTCAACTGCTCTTCTAGTTCGGAGCCTACAAAGGAATAGTAGAGTAAAAATAACAATAGTCGTTCCAAGATAAGCAGATCCTACTCATTTATCAGTAGCTCCTCTGTATTGCAGGTGTCTCCCAGTCCGTGGTACAGCGTGTGGCTGCTGCAGCCTGCCACCTCCTGGATCGCTGGGCTCATTTTTACACGCTGCTGTAAAAATGACTTGCTTCTGCGATTTCAGGTTTTTAGGCTCAACGAAAATAAGGCAGAACCTTAATTTTGACATTTAACTTGTCTACTTAGGTTTGTAGTATTCAAAAATACTGTTGCTATTGTCTACAAATTATTTTTTTACCTACCTAATTTTCTTTTATGACTTGGGAAGCATTAAATTTCTGTGTTTTCTTAGCTATTGCTTCTGACCAACTTAATTTTCATATATTCTTTTCCTTCAGTCAATATTTGCACCGTTTCTAACTCTACAACTTGCTTACATGGGACTGTCCAAGTACTTTCCAAAGGTAATTTTTTTATTTTTTTACTGAATTAGATCAATTTGAAATGCTTTAAATTTTAACTTGTGCTTAGATTGTATTAAGACCAATGCACGTGAAGTGTTCTTCCCTTGTTTTAAACTGCAGAATTGAGAGTTACCAAATGCTGAGAGTTTATACTAGTTTTTAATCTTCCCAGATAAGTAAAAGTATTTTTTAAAGTTGCTGTGAAAATGTGGACTAACTGTAGCCTGATTAAAAGCATCCAGCTGGGCAAGCCAGGTAGTTCTTTCATGCCTTGAGGAAACTTTTGCTTTTCTCTTGGACTGTGCTCTTCTGTGGTTACTGTTTGCTCTGTCAGCAGCTATTTTTCATGCGATACCTGGATGAAATTTGGAAGGGTGTTTGTTTAAAAAATGACACAGTCCTTGGGTTTTTAAGGGCTCTGTGTTCCATTGTTAGTATCAGTTTTATCAGTTTGAATGGCAACTTGAAATGAGACATTTATTTGTGTGTGAAACTTGCTGCTTATTAGCAAGATTTGCTGTATCACTCGCTTTATGTATTTACACCAGTTAATTGTGCTGAATTATTTGGTTGATGATTTTGTCAGGTCTACAGAGCAAAGCGGGATTGAATGATGCTCGATCCGTAGCTGAAAGGGAAAGTTTGCATTTTAAAAGGAATAGTAGATTACCTGTAGAAAATCAGAATAAATCAGCAGTTCTTTTGTAGATAAGTGTATCAGTGAAAACTAAACTTCATAGTAGTCATTCTAAGCTGACGTGTCACAACACAAAACAGTAGAACTAGCCTTTGACTTCCACAAGCTCATCTTCTAGATCTTTTTGATATTGTTTCTGCTGTCTTTAAAATGAGCTCTTCAGTTTGAGAATTTAAAGAGGTGGTTTCTTTCCACAACTTGCTTTTACTGCACTTTTACCCAGATGAGGTCAGTCAGCTCATTATCCTTCATTTTTCTCTCATGAAACCTAGAAAGATTCTTGAAAGCTTAATTTAGATTGGATTAAATTAAGATACCCAGCAAGTATCATCAAATTACCCAAATTTTCAGCCACTGTCACCTTTTCCTGCCCGTCACGCTTTGCACCCTTGGGATTCCTCATCTTAGAGTCATAGAATCGTCTGGGTTGGAAAGGACTTTTCAGGTCATCGAGTCCAACCAGGAACCCAACGCTGATAAAAACCATCACTAACCCGTGTCCCTCAGCACCACGTCTGCCTGGCTTTTAAATACCTCCAGGGATGGTGATTCCACCGCTTCCCTGAGCAGCCTCTTCCAATGCTTGATAACCCTTTCAGTGTAAAAATTTTTCCTAATATCCATCCTAAACCTCCCCTGGCACAACTTGAGGTTTTTTCCTCTTGTCCTAAAAGAGGACAGAAGAACAGCTTCCAAAAGGTTTCGGGGCATTTCTGAGCTCAGAGGATAAAACTGCCAAGTGGAGTCATACTAAAATAGAAAGAAACAGTTGGATTTCAATTCTAAATCTTTTTTTTTTCTTTTTTTTTCCCCCGTGTTAGAAAAGTAACAGTATTTTTTTGCCAAGTAGTGTGATGAGATGAATCCTGTTCCGTGCCAGCGGAGATGCCTGGCTTGGCTTCTTCCACCCAGATTGTCCTTGTCTGGGACTCTTCCCACTCAGGCAGAAGCTGCCGCACAGCCCCGCTTTCCAGCCTGCCTGGAGCGCCAGCAGAATTTAGGCATAATATATAATCTGTGATGAATTTTACCTGCTGCTGTTAACCAGCCTCTCGCTCAGCTCTAGCAGGAGAAGCGTTGTGAAGGCCGCAGCGTGTCTGGAGAGAATCGATCCAAACCCGCTGCTCGGACTCATGAATTCGGAACGTGCCCCGGCTGTGTGTGACGTTGGCACAACGTTGGTGACATGTAAAGCAGAATTAGATTATAACGGAAGAACTAACTCTAATATTGTGGGTTTTTTTTTTCTTCTAGTGCGAGAAGAAGGTGAAAACGACGGTATTAACTGCTGCTCTTCTGCTGTCTGGAATCCCCGCGGAAGTGATCAGTCGCTCCATGGACACCTACGGCAAAATGGGAGATGTTTTCACAGACCTTTGTGTCTATTTCTTTACTTTTATCTTTTGCCATGAACTTGTTCTGGTTTTCGGTTCTGAAGTACCGTGATGGCTGTAGAATTCAACGCAGTAGTTACACTAAAGCTTCCTGGACCGTTTTCCTTTCACGTCTGACTGTGCAGACAGGTTTAAACCTTCATTCAAATTCTTACCTGCTCGAATGCTTGAAAGGAGCCTTAAATCCAGTCGTTTTCGGGAAAGGAAGAGCAGGGTCCCGGTTGTCTTGGTTCCGTTTATTTAAATACTGTGTCTGCCTGTTACAAATGTGAAGAATAGGATGCAGGTGTCAGTGGATGATTTGTTTGGTTTAATTAAGATGATGGCCTCAGCCTCCTTCATAAACATTCACAAAAGCTGCCTTTGTTCTTTCCAGTGAGAACAAAGAGAAGAGAATTCCTTTCAGCAGAACCATATGTATATATATCTGTCTCCTGTATGACTATAGCTAACAAGAACTGCTCATTTTGTGGTGTTCCCTTTTTTTTTTTTTTTTTTTTAAGAAAGCTCTAAATAAAAGAAATCCCTGTTCCTCTTGTCGTTCAAATTCAGAATGTCCAACCAAGTAGCTGCTGCTGGAGAATGTCGGTGAAAATGCCACTTCTGTTGTCCTAATCCTTGCCTTGCTAGACATTATTTGTTGTGATTGTGATTGATTTCATTTGGTGATTATAAAGCAAAACCGACAACAACAACAACAGCAAAAAAAGTCCTGTTGCTTCCTGTCATTAATCCAAAAGTAGGAAGAAACAAAATGGTTAATCTCACCTGGTTTGTGAGTTTCCAGCAACCTAATCCTGGTGTAGCTCATACACCTGCTTTCATCCTGATGCCTCTTCTTTATTTTAACAGTTCACCCCCAGGGGAAAGTTGTAGATACCGGCAACCACCCTGCAGTATCGAGTGTTGGCTTGAGTAAATGTCAAACTTAGAAGAGAATTGTTCTTTTTTTTTTTTTTTCCCTACTTTTAACTTTTAACAACTTTTAATCTGACCTTAATTTCTGCAGTTTGCTTATTACCAGACATTGGCACGTAAAGAAGACCTTAATTGCGGGGTTGTTCTGCTCCCGCTGCGCAGTCCCACCGCCCAGCAGCGCAGCCTTTGAATGGGCAGAGCCATGGATATTAATATTTTTGCTGTATTTCTGCAGTTGCCCCACTGAAATCCCAGTCCCTGTTGAAATCCCGTACACTGCAACGACAGGGAAATAAAAAAACAGCGCTTTGACTCGACTCCTGCACGGAAGATCTAAGTACGAAGGGAGAATGTAATTTTGTGGTTTGTTTGGTTTTTTGTTTTTTTTTTTTTTCCTGGGGCTGTCCAGCCACACGGGTGAAAAGAAGAGAAATACTCAAAGACAGATGAATCCTGTCGCTGGATAAAGTCGTCGTGAGCTCGCGAATTTCGTTTTCAATCTCATACGAGTTTTTGTTTTCACTCTCACGTGAATTTTGCACAGTAAGAGGGAAGGAAGTGTCGTTCCAAACAGCCAGCTGGAACGCTGATAATCTGTGAAAATTCCTATTGAAGCTAAGTTTGATACTATTTTCAACTTGTAGTTTTTTGTTTAGAATCTGAACTTTCAGCCAATCTACGCCAATGCTTTTTTTTCTTTTTTTTTTTTTTTTTTTTTTAACGTAGGGAAACATCTATTTATCTCTGTATTTGTCTGCAGAAATGTTTGAGGAAGCAGAAGTGTTTCATTCTGCCTCTTCAAAATTACCACTCCTGCTTTTTGCTTAGATCTTCTCCGTTAAAGCTTTCTGCTATAATTTGGGCGCTGCATTTCTGACTCCTGAATTTTTTATATATATATATATATATATATTTGTTTGTAGCATAAACCCAAGCAGTTTATGTTTTGATTTGCCGATTTTCTTTTTTTTTTTCTTTTTTTTTTTTTTTTACTGATTATTTTATAGCGAGTACAATGTTACGGGTGTCCGGGGCTGGGCTGCTAAAAGATTCTGCCTTAGGTCTGTTCGCACAAATATTTATTCAGAAGCTTTAAATTTGTTCGCGTTAGATGGGAATTTCAGCAAATTGAAGTCGCTGTCGTTTAAATTAAGGTTGAGATCTGTAAATAATGAGGTTGCTCAGAAGTGATGCTCGTTCTGGCTCTCTGTTTATATGCCCAAACGTGATACAAATAAATTGCGAATATAGCGTGCGCTGACAGCTGCAAAAAGCAATTAATTTTTTAATCCTCAGCGGGAAGATTGGAATCCTCGTCCGCTAATTGCCAAGAGCAGAGCCCACCCACCCGCCGTTCGTTCCCTCAACCCCTTGCACGCGAGGAAAGATGACACGGGTTTTCTTCTTCACCGGGGAAAAGAAATCGTGCTGCGAGACCAAACCTGGGACTTTTCAGCCCATAAATGCTCGTTTTTGCGGGATGAGGTCGGGGTGGGATGCGGGAACCCCTCCATGGCGCCTGGAGGGGGCTCTTCAGCCGGGGCCAGGAAATTAATCCCTTTTAGCCCATTTTTAACTTCCTCCTGTTCATGTATATAATCCTATCGAATGTTTATTGCCAAACCCGTTGTTTTTCTATTAAAAACATATTTGCTACCCCCTTCCTTGGCGCTTTGTCCTGGCTCGGGACGGGGGTTGCGGTGCGCGGCGGGCGCTTTGCACCGGGAATCCTGCCCGGCCAAGGGCGACAAGGACGGGGGGGGGCCGTTGCCGTGAGCAGGACAGCGGGCAGCTGCCCGTTCCCGTTCCCGTTCCCGTTCCCGTTCCCGTTCCGCTGTTGTGCCCTCCGGTCGCCAGGGGGCGCTGCCGCGGGCGGCGGACAGGAAGTGACGTTATTGGAGGGGCCGCTGCTTCCCGCCGCGCCTCTCGTCGTCCCGGGCGCTGAGGCGCGGAATGGCCGCCGCCGCCGCCGTCTAGCGCAGAGCCCCGCGTCGCCGCCGCCGCCGCCATGGGCCGGGAGTCCAGGTGAGGGCAGCCCAGGGGTTCGCCGCTACGGTTCGGCCGGGGCTCGCCGCTGCGTCGGGTGGCGGTGCGGTGCGGGAGGCTGCGTAGGGGGGGGGGAACAAAGGGCGGCGGGCACGCTGAGGGCCGCACGGCTGGGCCCGGCGCCGGAGCGAGGGGCTGGCTCTGAGGGCAGGGCTGGGTGTCCCGGGGCTCCGGGACGGGCTCTAGGGGGCTGTCCGAAGAGGGTGTGCGCTCCCCCCGGGAGCTGCCGGGCTCTGAGGAGCGTCCGGGCCCGGACGCGGTGCCTGGCGTTGGGTCTGAGGAGCCGGGGCCGACGGGCACGACCCCCCGGAGCCTCTCTGAGCCCACCGGGCCTCGGCTGGTTTGCTTTGAAATAATCGCGACGGTATCATTATCCAGTTAGCTTCTTTTTTTTTTTTTTTTTTTTTCCCCCCGGATTAGATTTTTTTTTTTTTTTTTTGCTTGCATTTTTCCAAGTTTCTCTAGGGTCGCCTTATCTTCCGCCCTCCCGTAACTGATACAAACACCCGAGCGGGTGGAACCGACTGGGCGGCGATGCCAGCCTGTACTTTGCGTGGCTCGGCTGGTTTGGAGCTGCTCACGCCTATCGGGCTTTAAACCAGCCCCTTAATTTACAAGTGGCGTTGTGGCACGTGTCCCTCTTTCCTAGTTTAATCCCAACCATCGGATTTTGACGCTAAAAACTGTGACACGGTAGTCCCCGCGTGCGGTTGTTCCTACCCCGTAACAGCTTCCGAGATCCGCAACTGAGATTTATACCCGGAGAGGCAGATGAGTTGAAGATTTAACAACTGCCTTGGGTTCGAATTAGCGATTCAGTTAAGAGCTGGGTTCTCCCGTGGATGTTTCTAAATTAGTTTCAAAGTGCCTGGGGCAGCAGTCCTTGCCAGCGGGACACCGTTAGGGACTTCCAGCTGCAAAATCTGGGAACTGAAGGCCAACCAGCTGGCGCTCAAGCTTGCAGGACTCCCTTGCTTATCACAGCACGGTTTCTCTGCTGACAATGACAAGTTTTGTCTGTTTGGGCTAAAAATAATGTTAGAAGTGGGTTTAAATTTGGTTAATGATGTGTTTTAACGCCTACAAGAAGTTTTAAAAGCGAAGGAAATGGTGAGAGGGTGGGAGCGAATGGTGGGTGGAGGTGGGTGGGGTGGGCTGCATGTGCTGGCGTTAACGTAAATAAATGTTCATCGGCCTAGGGCTCTTGAAACCTGAAATCCTATACTCGGCTTTATTGCACTCCATAGGAAAAAACCTAAAAAAAAAAAAATAAAAATTTTAGTTTTCTAAAACTCAAAATTTAGAAAAGGGTTTGGGGGAGGGGAATTATGGAACAGATCCCGTAGCATTTCGTGACAGAGATGGGAAAGGAAATAGAAATATCTACTGCTGACAGATGTTCTTTGCGTTGAGCTGTACTGCCGATACGCTGTATATGGATATCATGCTGCTACTGTGCTGATTCCAAATGTACATGGTACCTAAATATACCAAAGTGCTGAAATAAACTGTATTATTTTTAGTGCGGATACTGTTGTAATACAACCCTGTGTGGCAATGACGAAAGGGAAAGAAGGAGGTGGGGGGCTTGAGGTCTTACCTTCTCTGCTTCTTCCTGCTTCCCAAACCTGGCTACAAGGCTTGTCAGGAGAAAGGGTCTGGGGAGGTGAGGGGCTACAGGAGGGTGGACAAGGGACTTGTTCTGGCGTGGTGACTGAAAATCAGGAATTGGAGGAAGAGGTCACAGTTGAGGTCCCTCTGTGACTTGTACGCTCAGCTGAAGAGTTCCCTAGAGAATTCCTAGCCCTACTCTCTCTCACAGCGTGGTTGGGATAAGAGAGCATTAATGAGGGGAGGAAAGGAGACTCCCCTCTCCATCACACACCCCTCAGGCCTTGCTGACTTCTTACAGCTCCTGTTGTGATGTTTGATGATGTTATGGAATTTATTTTGATGTCAGCATCTTAAAGGCCTTGGCCGTTGCTGTGTCAGATATCCTCAGGGATTTATGTTTCTTTAATTGCAGTTTTACAGCTTTTCCATTGAGCAGCGGTATAATTTACCTAGCTTAGCTGGATAAAAGTTACACGTTGTATAAAAATCAACAAAGGACAGTTTTATTTGCTCCGATTTCGAGATAGCTTCAAAGAGTCTTCGTCTTTTCCTATGTATAATGGAAATTGGTGGATTTCTAAAAAGGAAATTGTTCTTGATGTTCTAGTGTTTGCATGATGTGCTTATAGTAGTACTCGAAAACCAAAACAAAGATATGGCCAAGTAATCCCTCTAATTTCAGTTTCATTAGGAATATGCACATATTAATCAATTTGGCAAGATGATTACAAACGTTGAGAAATTTTAGAAGTCCAAGAAATTAAGATTAATAATTCTTTTTGGCCTGTCCACCTAAATATGACAAATATCCTTTAACTGCACATTGTTCTCACGCTCATGTTCATCCTTTTTTTTTGTGAATTTACGACGCAGGCATTATCGGAAGCGCTCTGCGTCGCGTGGACGCTCTGGTAGCCGTTCCAGAAGTCGTTCTCCATCTGACAAAAGAAAACGTGAAGACAGACGCTCTAGAAGCAGAGATCGAGACCGTCGACGTGAGAGGTCACGCAGTAGGGACAAGAGAAGGTCTCGATCGCGTGACAGAAAGCGTCAAAGGTATGACTTACCAGTTCCAATCAAAGTAGATAAAAATGCCTGATATCCGAATATTGATGTTCTTCCACTGTAATTAGTTACTTTGCCGTTGTTCATGATAGATTTTACTACGCTTAGTGTTTTTGCTTATTAAATGGTTTCTACCTGCGGTAGCTGGCGTTTGTAAGCTCTTAGTGGTCTTGGTGGTTGTTGGATTCCTTTTACAACTTGTTCCTGAGTAGCAGGCTAAAATTATACTGTGATCACCTGCTAAATAAATACAGTTTTGTTCTGTGGCAGGCGTTCAAGAAGTAGAGAAAGGGAACGGAGCAGGGAGAGAAGACGATCCCGGAGCCGAGAGAGGAGGCGCTCTAGAAGCAGAAGTAGAGGTAGACGGTCTCGATCCTCCAGTCCGAGCAAGAACAGGAAAACAGAAAACAGGTATTTGTGTTCTCTAATTACAGTCAATGTCACAGCGACAAAATACTGCAAAACTATTGGCAGCGTGGAGGGAATCATCAGGCAAAGCTTTGGTTTGTAGAACGAGGATATTCTATGAGTGTATTGTTGTGATCTTTTCCCATTGCTTAATGTGTCTGTACAGGGTGTTGATAGTTCTATTTCTATCCAGCACAGGTTTATCCTCCCCTGAGAAAAGCTGTAATGTTCCAAGAAATCTTTGATCTTACCTTTCAGATCAAGATCTAAAGAAAAGACGGAAGGCGTGGAAGTTTCCAAAGAAAAGAAAAAAGACAAAGATGATAAAGAAGAGGAGAAGGATAAAGATGCTACCACAAATACTGTGGCCACTGAGGTAGAAGATTTTTAACACTTACAAATTTAAAAGATAGAATTTGAAACAGGAATTGTTAGCCATAGATTACTGCATTAACAAAAGAAAACCTGTCCGTAGAGCGGGGAAAAAAAATCTCCACTGAATGAGAAAGTATTCTCTTTGGTAACACAGAGTCCTGTCACGGGATGTGCTTCCAGTTCTTGGCATAAGAAACATTCTTCTCAGTTCAAGATTTCGAACTGCTTAGGCCACAAAGCACAGACAAGCGTGAGGGAGCTCTCATTTTTCACATACTAGGTGTCAGTCAAGAAGCTGAAGTTGTTTTTTGGTCTCTGGACTCGGGCGGGAATCAAAGAACAAAGGGAGAGGGAAGCTCACTTTGCCTTGTTCCGAGACATGAAAAGATGTATCTAGAGGAAGAATTCCCAAACTAGCAGTTGTAGTGAACTTGTCTAAACCAGCACGTTGTTACTGACCCCCGATTGTTAACAGCAGCGGTTAGAGTTGTTGTTAGTATTTTTCATTTACTTCTGTTATAAGTTTGTGGATGTCCAGTCTTTTACGGTGTGCTCACACGACAGTTATATTTGTTTGAAGAAGGATATACTAAAGCCAACGGCCATTAATTTTCTCTATTTGGTTGGGTTTTTTTTACCATAGAATTTTGATCAGAACAAACTAGAAGAAGAAATGAGAAAAAGAAAAGAAAGAGTGGAGAAATGGAGGGAAGAGCAACGCAAGAAGGCCATGGAAAACATAGGGGAACTGAAAAAAGAGATTGAAGAGATGAAACAGGGGAAAAAGTGGAGTTTAGAAGATGATGATGGTATTTAACTTTTTATATATAACAGTTAAAATACTGTTGTTCCTAATAATATTTTTATTACAATACCTTTAAAGCATTTGATTAATATTCAGGATGTGAACTATAGAATAACAAAGGCTTAAATCTGGTCATGGCTTCAAATAAGATACAACTGAGGTTAATAAACTGGAGAGATTTGTAGAAGGAAAAATGATACAGTAGTAAAATCACACTGTAATTATTTGGGTAGACTAATAATTCAACACACGTGAGGACTTTCCTCTTTTCCTGTCTGTTTCATTCCCATCTTTCTTGCTTGATTTAGATGATGAAGAGGAAACTGCAGAAGGAGAAAAAGAAGGCAATGAGGTTGAAGATGAAGAGTTAGATCCTTTGGATGCTTATATGGAAGAAGTAAAAGAAGAGGTCAAGAAATTCAATATGAGAAGTGTGAAAGGTGGAGGTGGGAGTGAAAAGGTAAAATCACTTACTAGGATTTCTTTTTCTTTAAAAAATAGCTTTGGGTTTTAATATCAAAATGGCTTTGAAAAAAAAAAAAGGAGGGAAGGTGCAAAAAAGCAAGCAGTAAGTTGGATGCACATAATGCCTGTTTGCCTTAACTTTTATTTCCTGGTGGTTTTATCAAGCATTATTCTGATAAAATTTCACTGAAGAAAGTGGGGAAAAAAAGTCCAGCATAATGCATTCGGAAATACAAATATTCTGTATATTTTATACAGCATGCTTTTTGTTTTATATGATAGCACAATAATTTTTCCTCATTGTTCTTGTAGAAATCCGGACCAACTGTTACCAAAGTAGTAACCGTGGTGACAACCAAAAAGGCAGCTGCGGAGTCAGAAAAGAAGAAAGGGGAGCTCATGGAGAATGACCAAGATGCAATGGAGGTAATGGAAGTGGCTTGTATTTCTACTGTGAAGAGGTAGAAAATTCATAGGAGAATGAGGATAGTCCTGGGGTTTTTCCATCTCCTAAGAGATAAACATTTAGTTGTTTAATTTGCAGATCCGTGGTAACAAGATTTTTGATCTTACAGTTGCTTGTTACTTGTACTGTTGGGTTTGGTTTTTTGTTTGTTTGTTTTCAGAAATCACCTTTGCAGCTTTATTGTTGAGAGGCAATAAACGTCTGTACGTTGTTATACACGTGGGCACTGAACGAATGAGTGCACCAGGATGTCTGGCTTTGTCGTTGTGATTAGTGTGACTGAGCTGGTGTGTGTCACATGTAGTGTGTGTTCAGTTCACCATACTGAAATTGGGCCAGTCCTGGTGAGCCCCTGTGTGAGTGACCCACGAGCTGGTATGGAGAGTTTATGTGTGTAGCTGCTCAGTCTGCATGTTCAGTTCCATGTATTTAATCTAAAAACATGGAGTTTGTGTGTTCCGTTTCTGCTGAATGTCTTTGTAAGTATAAATATATTCATTTCCAAAACACCTCTAAGTTAGGGATCTCAAAACACTTCATAAATCATAACGCGACATCTCTTCTAGCACAAATGAGAGGTAGATGTTCTCATTTTACAGTTTAGGGAACAGTAGAAAGGAAATTGATTCTGCCTAGGGCTACAAAATGCTGTGCCGGGTCGTGATTCCAGTAGGCAACACCCTAAAACTGTAAATAACAAATGTGTTTTAGTAGGAAGAGGTGGTGCAGTCAGATAACTGTGAGCTGCCCTCTCTGGTGGAGCTGTGACTGCAGCGGGATGCAAATCAGTGGAATGCTGTCGATTAAATGTACTGGGTTTTTTTCTTAGTTTTCTTTCTTTCTTCTTTTTTCCTCTTGCTATCTCTATCGGATGGCAGTGATTATTTCTGAATGCTGTCAAGGCTAGTCTAGTTAGTATTCATAGAGTCGGGAAGGTGATACGGAACATGGTGAAAATTAAGGTTTGGGAGAAACATGAAAGATCAAAGAACAGTTGGGACTCTTAAAAGGAGAGCGGCTTTTCAGTATCTGGTCTGAAAGGGTAAGGAGTAGCTTACTTCTGAGGAAAGTTCCGCTATAAATGAAAATCCAGAGCCTCTCAGAATACCAGTCGCGCTAATTTACACGCAAATTATAATCTATACAGTATTCCTCAGAAGAGGAGGAGGTTGATCTCCAGACTGCCCTGACTGGCTATCAGACCAAGCAGAGAAAGCTGCTGGAACCAGTGGATCATGGAAAGATAGAATATGAACCTTTCAGGAAAAACTTCTATGTTGAAGTACCAGAATTAGCTAAAATGACTCAAGAAGGTAAGGACAAACACAACCGGAAAACCTGGGGTACTGTTAACGAGTGATGGATTTTGATGTGCAAAGAAACAGCAAATTCTTTTGGAATATAAAGAGCATTTGGAGCAATTTGGCATAGAAAAACACTGAATCAGTTAGATCGCTATTATTGATAACTTCATATAATTATACAGGAGGCTTTGAAAAATTTACCTGGGTCCTTTCCATCTACCTCCTGTATTTATGTGTAACGAGCTAAAAGCTGTTTTTCTAGTGGTGATAAAATTAGTATCTCGTATTCAGGGACAAACCAAGAATATTTTATCAAGGTAGTAGAGAAATGTTAAGTTTGACTCTGTTGTAATGCATAACTCTGTTTCAGAGGTGAATGTGTACAGGCTGGAGTTGGAGGGAATTACAGTCAAGGGAAAGGGCTGCCCCAAACCAATAAAAACCTGGGTACAGTGTGGTATTTCCATGAAGATTCTCACTGCCCTCAAAAAGTAAGGAAGAACTTGATGAACTATATCAGGCTTGATTTTTTTTCACTGTGCTCTGTCATATGTTTATGAGAAAAACCTTATTCTTCGTTGCATAATGCAGCGTGCCCGTGTTTGTAGGTGTCACGTATATAGTAATCGCAGTGTTTATCACTTGGTATTGAAATATAGTTATGAACTATTCCTTCTGCCATCTGTATCATGTTTTTGCTGCTCATTTTTATGGTGTAGTTTTTGAATGGCACTGATATATATATATATGTAAATATGAATATGCAAATTTTTCCCAGCATGACTTTGTGCTGGATCTATCAAGTCTGATTTTGTTCTTGAAATATCTTTTTGTTCCCTCTCTTTAAGACACGGCTATGAAAAGCCCACTCCCATTCAGACCCAGGCCATCCCAGCGATTATGAATGGACGTGACTTGATTGGCATCGCTAAAACAGGAAGCGGAAAAACTATTGCATTTCTGTTGCCCATGTTCAGACACATCATGGATCAGAGAGCGTTAGAAGAAGGAGAAGGTCCCATAGGTACAAAGCTTTTCTTTTCAGAATCGCGATTTAAATAAATAAAACCTCAAGCGTATGCTTTACAAGGGTCTCTAGTTCTTCTCTTAGTTAATACATTTAAGTAAATGCTGTAAACATTACAAATGTTTGCTGTAAATCATTACAAAATTTTTATTGTATAAATAACAACATCTCTTCTGTTACAATGTGTGATGCAAATGCTTTGCTTTTCAGCTGTCATTATGACACCTACCCGCGAGTTGGCTTTGCAGATTACCAAGGAGTGTAAGAAATTCTCAAAGACACTTGGGCTTCGAGTTGTCTGTGTCTATGGAGGAACAGGCATCAGTGAACAGGTACTTACTTATCAAATAACTCTTGAACTTTATTAGTTAGTATCACTTTTGCAGGGAATGTTGTTCTTTTCCCTTTCCCAATGGTATGAGTGAGGCATACCTGTCTCAGTGGTATGAGTTTCAACAAGGGCAAGTGCCAGGTTCTGCACTTGGGCCACGATAACCCCAAGCAGCGCTACAGGCTTGGGGAAATGTGGCTGGAAAGCTGCCTGGAAGAAAGAGACCTGGGGGTTCTAATTGACAAGCGGCTGAATATGAGCCGGCAGTGTGCCCAGGTGGCCAAGAAAGCCAACGGCATCCTGGCTTGTATTAGAAATAGCGTGACCAGCAGAAGTAGGAAGGTGATTGTGCCCCTGTACTCAGCACTGGTGAGGCCACACCTGGAGTATTGTGTCCAGTTTTGGGCACCTCAATCCAAGAGAGATATCGAGGTGCTGGAGCGAGTGCAGAGGAGGGCAACGAAGCTGGTGAAGGGCCTGGAAAGCAAATCATATGAAGAGCGGTTGAAGGAGCTGGGACTGTTTAGTATGAGGAAGAGGAGGCTGAGGGGTGACCTCATCACTCTCTACAACTACTTGAAAGGACACTGTAGAGAGGTTGGTGCTGGTCGCTTCGCACAGGTAATTAATGACAGAACAAGAGGGAATGGCTTCAAGCTCCAACAGGGTAGGTTTAGACTGAACATTAGGAAAGAATTTTTCACAGAAAGAGTGGTCGGGCATTGGAACAGGCTGCCCAGGGAGGTGGTTGAGTCACCATCCCTGGATGTGTTTAAGAGCCGTTTAGACGTGGTGTTGGGGGATATGGTATAGGGGAGAACTTCGTAGAGTAGGGTAGATGGTTGGACTCCATGATCCCAAGGGTCTCTTCCAACCTAGACGATTCTATGATTCCCAGAAAGCCTTCATTATGGATTTTCTCCGTATGAATGGTAGTGATGCAAAAGTTTAAGCGTTTGCACATAACTTAGCCTTAAACATACTGATCTTTTTGAAAATTCTCAAGTCTGGTCCTTAAAAGTTTCAGACTCTTTCTTTTTATGTATGTACAGAGCATGGCAGTAATTGGACTATTAGCAGAATGTGATAGTTTGAAAGTTATTGATAAGCTCTGTTTTTATGAGAGATCCCCTCAAGGTAACAAAACCCAGAAAACGCTGACTTTAGTTTATTGCATTATCACATATTGCATGTTAGAGTCATTTAGAGATTAATTTCAAGTCTGCCCTCCCCAGTCCCCTGGTTTGTGGAAACAACAGGGCTTTGAATTTCTGTGATTATCTGTGATGGAACACGGCTTATTTAGTATCAGTTGTCTCTTATACAACGTGTGATATTTCTTATAGGACCTTAACTGTATAGAAGTCACATCCCCTTTATAACTGCTTCAAACGGTAGTAACTTTGTTTGTCAGAAGTTACTCTTTTGGAAAGCAAAGAAAATCTTTCTTTTCTTAAAGAAATTGCTAAGTAAAATCTTTACATAAACAATTCACATTAGCAGAACAGCTGTATTACAGTGTATCTTGTTTTCTTTTTTTGCAAGGTGATACATCTTGGTTTTTGTTTTTTTTTTAAGAAAAACAACACAAGCCACAAACAAAAATAAAACCCATTCTAATAGTTTGTTTACTGTTTCTAAAAATCAGATAGCTGAACTCAAAAGAGGTGCTGAAATTATTGTTTGCACACCTGGGCGTATGATTGACATGTTAGCAGCTAACAATGGTGAGTAGAAAACCTTTTCCTATGGAGAATTTTTTTATATTTGTTGTGTAATTCTAACAAATTCAAAAGATCATGTATTTTGATAAATGGTCTTATGGAATTTTCTTATATCTCTTCAGGCTGCACTATCTCGCTATTGAGAATATATAGCACTAATAATAGCTTTAATCACATATCGGTTTGACTTTTTTGGGGAGGACAGGAAATACTACATTCTTGAAGAGTTTTTGAGAATGTTTATCATTGTTAAATTTAAAATGTGCTGGTCCAAATTTTTTAATTTCAAGTCATTTAGATAAAGGTTATGTAAAAGTTGCTTATTTTGTCTGCCCATTGATCGTTTGTTATTGTTAGTGTAGCTCAGCAGTTCCCCACTGTTACTTAAGAGTGTCTGACTCTGCCTTTATCTGTTGGTTTTAAAAACACAGCAGACAAAGAAGCCCTCCCTAAATAACTGTTCAAAAGTAGAAGAACTGACCTTACATCAAATATTCAGCTTGATTAAACTGAGCCACTGCAGCTTTAAGAGGTTTTGTCCTAGTTGTAACCATTGCATGCTTATTAGATAAAGTTTTATTATTAAATTATTCCACATCAAAACCTCTACTAAACTGTTGACATTATTTAACTTCTGTGGAAAAAGTACCTTCAAGACATATAGAACTGGGCTTCCAAGACTTAAATCGTCAAAGGTAGGTACATTAATGCTGTTCCCAAGTAATTTTACGAACTTATTATTTGGGGCTGAAAGTGTTAAGATGTTAAATAGATACGTAGATTTTGAGAACTGTTTATTTTGTTCCTTAAGTATGAATTCCGTAACGTAAAAAACAAAAACAAAAACGCAGTGCTAAATCTCTGAAAAATGGAGGATTCAGCTACAATTTGCTGAAGCTGAAAGGACCAAATTCTACTGTAGTTTGATGGGCCCGAGTCTGAGTGATAGTTGTAGAAAATGTGAGAAATCTGTTCCATTCGGAGAGCGTTTGACAGTGTCATGACACAGTTGTTTGGAACTGAACGTGTTCACATCGTTTGAGAATACTATTCTTAAATCCTTGAGTTAACTCCGTCTCCTGAAAGGGAATCTCTTAGCTATTTGTTTGGGAAGGGTGCTAATTATCCCGTCCATCGTAATTTCAAAATGGTCACAGATATACAAGGTGCTTATTTTGTTTCCAGCTGTCCCAGAGTTTGGGGTGGTTCTTAATTTTAAATTTGGTAGTGTTACTGGGTAGGTTTTCATCTTTATATATTCATTTTGAAAAGACCGCTTACTCTGTTTATGCGTATTATTAGCAGTTAACTAGAATTAGTATGATTATCCTCAAGTAGTTATTTCTAACTCCAAGGAAGCATTACAGATTATATGTGTAAAAGGAATTTTTCTGAGGCTGCAACAGTTAGCACTGGACTTTGCCTTCCACACATGCGCTGTAATCTCTAATATGTTTTTTTCTAGGTGGCGCTGTCAGATAATGGCTGATGTGGCTCCTTGCTTCATCTCAGTCTTAGTTTTATGATGTGTTTTGGCGAGGGCAGTTTTCTGAATTTTACAGGTTCTTCTGGCCCTATGATGGTATGCAAGAGAAGAGTTTGACAAAAATAAAGGGCCTTGTGCATACTTACACGTTTCCCAGAATGTATACGTGATTAAAATGAGAACATTAAAATTCACGTTTAGTGAATTTTTTTTTTTTAAATTAATTAATGTCTTTGTTAGAAGATAGTGAGATTATATAACATTTTTTTAAAAATTATTCCTGAGGGAAACTAGATTTCCATTTGATTTTGTTTCCCATGTGTTTTTTTCCTCTCCTTTCCCAGGCCGGGTGACAAATCTGCGTAGAGTCACATACGTTGTACTTGATGAAGCAGACAGAATGTTCGACATGGGTTTTGAGCCTCAGGTAATGAGTGACACCAGTGAAGTTGCCACAAGATGTTACTTTCCACTTAAGGGATTTTGCAGTGCTATCTTATCGTTACACTGCCAACGAGTGTTCAGAAAGATGTGCTGCTTATGGACAACAGTTTAAACTGACTCTTGAATTTTTCTGTTATCCTCACAGTCCTTGTTTTCAAGAAATTTTTATATAGCTTAGATTTTATACTATATATACTGTTAACTAATATACTGTATTGAGACCCCACCTGGAGTACTTTGTCCAGTTTTGGAGTCCTCAACACAGGAAGGACATGGACCTGTTGGAACGGGTCCAGAGGAGGGCCACAAAAATGATCGAAGGGCTGGAGCACCTCTGCTATGAAGACAGGCTGAGAGAGTTGGGGGGGTTCGGCCTGGAGAAGAGAAGGCTCCGGGGAGACCTTATAACGGCCTTCCAGTACTTGAAGGGGCTACAGGAGAGATAGGGAGGGACTCTTTATCTGGGAATGTAGCGATAGGATGAGGGGTAATGGTTTTAAATTGAAAGAGGGCAGATTTAGATTAGAGATTAGGAAGAAATTCTTTGCTGTGAGGGTGGTGAGAGCCTGGCCCAGGTTGCCCAGAGAAGCTGTGGCTGCCCCGTCCCTGGAGGGGTTCAAGACTGGGCTGGATGGGGCTTTGATCAACCTGGTCTGGTGGGAGGTGTCCCTGCCCAGGACAGGGGGCTGGAACTAGGTGATCTTTAAGGTCCCTTCCAACTCTAACCACTCTATGATTCTATGATTTTCTTTTTACACGCTTGTTTTGGATACCTATGGCCATGTTATAATTCTATATAATCCCTTGATGCAGGTGTCATATTAGTAGTTGTAAACTGATGTCTTTGGTGTCTCCTGGCAACGTTGTGCAGGAGACGGGAATAAAATGTTGGAAATGTTGGTGACAAATTAATTTCTGGTAGCTTTGGACATCCACATGGCTCTTCCAGGTGTCATCAGGCTATATTGTCCTCCAAAACTAGGGAAATTCCTTTATTTTCTTTATTGAGCTTTAGGGTTTCTGCTGCATGTCTCTTAAGATTTCTGCTGTCAGGTTGGTTATTGCCACTGGGCTTCCTTTCGAATCCAGTGAGTTTCGCCCATCTTCCAAGTGCCGGCGCCTTAAAGACGACAGCTCTGTACGTGTGTGAAGTTCAATTAAAGCACTTGGGTATTAACGGGAAATGTTCTCTTAAACCAGGTTATGCGCATTGTAGACAACGTCAGGCCTGATCGTCAGACTGTCATGTTCTCTGCTACTTTCCCCAGAGCTATGGAGGCACTAGCTCGGAGAATCCTAAGTAAACCTATAGAAGTGCAGGTGGGAGGCAGAAGCGTTGTCTGTTCCGATGTGGAGCAGCATGTTGTGAGTATCGCACATCATCACACACCTCGCTTATCTCGTTTGCTTGCAAAAGATTCTTTCCGGCAGTATTTAATATAAACCAATATACCCACAGAGCTTTCATTTTTAGAAGGTGAACGCAGAATATCTAACACCCTAATTTGCAAATGCAATCTTATCACTTTTTTTTTCTTTAAAACTGGGTTTTATACCTCTAAGCTGAACAGCACTTTTGCCACTAGCTGTGGAAACAGCCTGAAAAAGTCATCTCCCATTCCTAATTTTTATTTTTACGCACCCTGAATGTGTTTAATGACTTCAGATACAATTTATACTCTTTTCTACTTTACTTTTGTATCTCTTTTTCCAGATTGTCATAGAAGAGGAGAACAAGTTCTTGAAGTTACTGGAGCTACTGGGACACTATCAGGAGAAGGGATCAGTGATCATATTTGTAGATAAACAAGAACACGCTGATGGGTTGTTGAAAGATTTAATGAGAGCCTCTTACCCCTGCTTGTCCCTTCATGGAGGTAATCTGTGATTTTAAGGATTTATGTTAACAACTCCAGACTAGGACATTGGTGTTTAGCAGTTCTAAAGAGAAGTTACTTAGTTCCTGTATAGTACCAATTCTTATTTCTTCCTAAGCAAGTTTTGCTTTGTAATTGGGAAAGATATTTGTCTCTTAATTTGAACTAGACACGATACTTTCCCCATAATTACTCTTTATTATTCCCTGTGAGATGTCATCAGATGCCAGATCTTGTCTCTCTGCAACAAGATTGTGAGTGAGAGTTAACACCTCTTGGGGAATATTACTCACTGCTTGCTGTTGTAGTGAATGCCATTGGGGGAGTATTATATGATATTTTTATTTGAGATCCCACAATAACAGCAGCTGTTGTTTCACTTTTCTGCCATCAAGTAGTAATAAAATGGAAATAGTTTAGTAGCAAGAGGAGGAAATCTCTTTAGAATAGTGTCCGTCCCGGAGTATTTTAAGACTTTCTATATACAATGCTCTTAAATTACAGTAACCAATGAGTAAAAAACCACCGTTCATTTAGTGCAGCCATGGAATAGGGAAAAATATTCTCGTTCTTCTGAGGTTTCTCTTGCTTTTACAGAACAGCCAAAGCCTCCAGATGAGGTCTCAATTGAATATAAGAAGTCAAATAGAAAATCATATTAAAGAAACTTTTGAGGATCTTGGTACAGGAAAACATCTTTTTGTAGTGGAAAAAAATGAAAAGTTTTGTTATGGATAATAGACTATGAGATTTATTATTCTGGCTAATGTATTTTGCCTGTAAAAGTGTGAATGTTTTGAAATTTTATTTGCGTAGGCCCTTGGTTTTTTGAAGTTGGAGGATGTTTTGACCTCTGTAAAAATTCTTTTGGCTCAAAGCAGAGCTTTATAACTAACCGTTTCGTTTGCTTTCTTGCAGGTATCGATCAGTACGACAGGGACAGCATAATTAATGATTTCAAGAATGGAATTTGCAAACTCCTGGTGGCCACATCTGTAGCAGCGAGGGGCTTGGATGTAAAACAGTTGATGCTGGTGGTCAATTATAGCTGCCCCAACCATTATGAAGATTATGTGCACCGAGCGGGACGAACTGGACGAGCTGGCAATAAAGTATGTATAATTAATTGTCTGTTTTGGTTATTCCTGAACATTTTTCTTTATTTATTGCTTGATCAAGGTGTTCCCAAGGGATAGCTACAGAGGGAGTAGTTTGTTATTGGTGGGAAGAGGGTTTTCCTTTAAAGTGCATCTAAGGTTTTTGAATGGTTATGCATAAAATATATTCTGAATTTTAGCACTGGGAAAGTTGGAACTTAAATGTATGAATGTTCTTTTAAGTCCCATTTGTGGCTGAAAATTTGGGGGTTTTTCACTGTTGGAAATGTGCCCTACCAAATTTATAAGATTTTATTTTCCAAACTTTTAACCATGACAAGATTGAGAAGAAAGACTTCGTTTTCTACCATCTGTGGTTGATTACCTCTGTATCAGCTCCCTGGGAAATCACATCTTTCACTCTACACTCCGCTAAAAAAAGTTTATGCATTAATATCATGGTTATTCTTATTAATCAGAACAGCAGCATCTGCGCAAGGGTTCTTCAATAAATTTAGAGATAAAGTGCCTTTAGAGATTTTTTCTTTATTATCTTGTAAATTAATTTTGATCAGGGGTATGCGTATACGTTCATTACTGAGGACCAGGCACGGTACGCTGGTGATATCATTAAGGCTTTGGAATTGTCCGGGAATCCAATTCCTCCTGATTTGGAGAAGCTCTGGGCTGACTTCAAAGACCAGCAGAAGGCGGTGAGTAATTCTGTCTTCTGTGGAGGGCTTTGGTTTGGGTTTTATGCCTGTGCACATGGGTCCAGCTGCACAGTTTACATACGCGAGTCATCTCACCAACTGCCTAAAGAACACACGTGTGCTCAGGTATGTGTGTGTGTGTTTTCAAGGTTGGGATCTTGAATGTCATTTACAGGACTGTTCTTGAGAACTCAAATATTGTCATCTGGTATGTGATAGGGAAATGCCTAATGGATAAGGGGTACTTTGGCCTTTATCAAAATTCACATAAAAGGTAATGAAGTTCTTCCACAGAATTTGTAGTATTATTTCTAGAGCTCTCACCGTCAGAGGATCTTGCTTATGCTAAGAAGAGTAACTTCAGAGTTTTTCCGATATAAAACCTGGAGGTTTTTTTTTTTCTACAGCATTTTAAAAGCATTTAAAGTGTATATGTACAGAAAATCCAGTAGTGTGTTGTCTCTATCTGCTGAATTAACGTAGCTTTTTTACTGCACTTCATTGTAAAATGCAGTTTTAAAATTTGAAGACGTTTCTAAATGTGCTAGGATTTGGGTTGTTTGGTTTTTTTTTTTTTCAAATAAATAACCTCAAAATTACTTGTATAATTTTATAGTTATGACTATCAGAATTGGGGTTTTAAACTTCTACGTGTTTTTGGTTTGTTTTTTTTTTCAGGAGGGAAAGCTGATTAAAAAAAGCAGTGGATTCTCTGGCAAAGGTTTTAAATTTGATGAAACAGAACAAGCTTTGGCTAATGAACGAAAGAAGCTACAAAAAGCCGCTCTTGGCTTGCAAGATTCAGACGATGAAGATACAGCTGTTGACGTAAGCACCTGAAAATGAGATTTAAGTTGCTTAAGGGTTTCCAGTGTATTTGGGTTTTCCCCAGTAGGTTACATACACGTTGCAGAACACATGGATTTTTGTTAGTCCATGTCCTACGCTACTGACTTAATTAGTTAGATTCCACAAGTATTCTTTGATATAAGAGATATATAGCTACGAAGATCAAGATCTATGAAGATCTTGAAAGTTTCATCCTCACTTACTGGTATTTTATACTTAATACATGTAGTTACGTAAATGTCAGAGAAATTGTTTTCGTTATAATATTAATCTTGCGTAAATAGAACTATCGCCCTCAATTATAAAACATTTTTTCACTTGCAGTAACTTAAAGAAATTCATAGTTGCCCTTTCTATTTCTAAATCCTTATTGGATTCCTTTTTCAGTGTTTGATAGACTCCTTATTGTGATCTTGAAAGTGAACACTATGTTCTGATTATTAGATCATCTGTTCCTTTTCTGGAGTTGTAGTTCTGGGCAAGCCTCTGCCATCTATACAAGACTGATTTCTTTCAAAAGCATGCCAACTAAAAATGCACCTCAGTGTTTTCTTTCTTTAGGATGATGAGATTATCTAATGGTAAATGCAGTGTTCTAACAATTGTTATTTTCTTTAGATCGATGAGCAAATTGAAAGCATGTTCAATTCAAAGAAAAGAGTGAAAGACATGGCGGCACCAGGAACATCAAACGCTCCTACGCCGTCAGCTGGGAACGCAGAAAAATTGGAAATCGCAAAAAGATTGGCTTTGAGAATCAACGCCCAGAAGAATCTTGGAGCAGAGGCACAAGTATTGGTCCCCTTCCACTTTAAGGTCAGGCTCTTTAAAGAGCTTTTTTTTTCTTTTTTCTTTAATAAAGGTTGTTCAATTCTTTGTTCTGTGGCTGCCATTTTATTTAGTGTTTCTGCACACTAATAACAACATACTGCATTATTTAGCTCATTTGTGCTGGGCTGACTCGGTTAGAAGTTGTAGGATTTGTAATTGAGCTAATATGATAATAAGATTTAATACAGGACTGGAAATAGCTTTGTCTGCCCTGGCAAAGAGTTAATAAATTCTGGATAAAATTACACAATTAGGTTCTGTCAGCTTTAGCAGAGTTGCAGGACGTGTTTCTCTGCTGAAGCACGTGATACACGGTCCATTTAGACTGAGGTTAATGTGGTCTGGAACGTCCAAAGGTTTTGTGAGCTGAATACAAAAGACCAGTAAGATCTTTTCTGTGCAGGTGTGAGGGGAGTTATTGAAGGAAAGAGGAGAGAGAGAAGTTTGGAGAATGTATTTGTTACGTGGACAATTATATTACATAGAAAGCTTTAACAAAACCCTCGTTGGTTCTTTAGGACTTCTTTTGGCTGCCTTGTCCTCAGCATGGCCCTGTTTTTTTACAGGATGTAATGCAGCAGGCGACAAATGCTATCCTGAGAGGAGGCACGATCCAAGCTCCTACTGTATCCGCCAAGACCATTGCAGAGCAACTGGCTGAAAAAATCAATGCTAAGCTCAATTATGTACCCATAGAGAAGCAGGAGGAAGAGAAACAGGATGGAGGACAAAATGAATCCTTTAAGAGATACGAAGAAGAACTGGAGATCAATGACTTCCCACAGGCAAGTCACCATTTTGCTATAATCCAGTGTAAATGGTCATTATTTAACAAAGGCTTCAATCTTCATAGCTTAGAGTACAATTATACCAATAAAATATTTTGTCTCTATTTCTTGTCATACCTAATTGAAATTACTGCATTATCTGTCATAACTTCTCAGCTTATAGATATGCAGTGCTTTGGAAATATTCCAGAGAATATCAGAAAATTAAGAATTCCTTATCATACAATAATCTTTTCACCCTCTGCCACTGACTTCTCTCATACCCAAATTTTTGACATAGTCTGGCATTTTATTTCAAAGGCCATACTACTGTGACTGATACTGCTCTTTGTTTTTTTTATTACCTGAGTGTTTTTGCCATTCGGAATATTGCAGCTCTAGTCTCTTCATCTCTTATTTTGACGGTTTGTATTCCACAGTATCAAACACAAATTCCTTTTATTTATCTTGGAGGTTCTCCCCAGAATTGCCTTATTTTTAGCAAGTTGTTGTGTTACTAGTTTGTTACCCTTCCCTCACAGAAATCCTCTTAATTCTTATCCTAAGTGGTTCCTCAGTCATAGAACATACTCTAGATTTTATAATTTTGGTAAGGATTCTTCCAACACTTTAAGGATACACTTGTGAGGTACAAAGCTTTGCCTTCATGCCAGGGCAGCGTGTGCTTCTCCAGTCTCATCCCGAGGCCTCTAACTTTGAATGCCAGAGCTCATGATGACAAAAATTGTCACAATCTACAAGTAACTTACAACAATCTACTAAACACTTTCTGGTAATTTCATTGTTAATAGGATGCATTTATCATAATGAAGTATTTTGAGGATATCGTAGAGATTTGGGGCAATTTTTACAGGGTTCTGGAAAACAACTGGCAGTGTGTGTTCCTTAGGCTTTATTTATGGAGATTTTAAGGGTTACTTACTTTTATCTTTAACCAATGAACTGCGTAGAAATAAATAGCATTTATTTTGTTAAAGGGAAGCACTTGCAGCTGTTAACAGTGTATGTTTGCTCTTGAAGTCTGTTCCTGTAAAAAAAAAAAAAAGATAAATACTTGAGTGCCGCTTCAGAAAATCACAAGAAAAAATTACAAGTTTTAGACTTTCAGTGTAGCAAAATTGAAGTTATTTAGAGTTCTTGCTTCAGTAGTACTGTGCATCCATTCTCTTTTCTCCTTCTTCCATAACTATCTTGTTGACACGAGACAGATTTTTTTTAAAATATACTTGCATAAAAATAGCTGGCTTAAACTTTCAATCTTTGTTGTTAAAGCAGAATGCTGTGACTGATTTTCACGGTGCAGTGTTCTTGTTTACTGACATTTTAGACAAACCTTTGGATTGCAGTTTTGTGTGATGCCTTTCTCCTCGTTGATTCCCCCCATCCCTTCCCTTACAGACTGCCAGGTGGAAAGTTACCTCCAAAGAAGCGCTGCAGAGAATCAGTGAATATTCTGAAGCTGCAATTACAATCAGAGGAACTTACTTCCCTCCAGGCAAAGAACCCAAGGAAGGAGAACGCAAGATTTATTTGGCTATAGAAAGTATGTATTCTTTTTATAAATGTTTTGAGGAAAGATATGACTCTAGTTCTCTAATTAGTCGTGGAATCTCTACAGTCATAGTGTCTGGATGCTTAGTTACAGACCCACTGTAGTCACTTTGCAAATTAATATAATTACTAAAGAAACAGTCATTTACCTTAATATGCTTTGTCAAATGATCCGTGGGAATCAGAGATGCTTCTCCCGTGAAGATTGACCTGCCACAGAACAACAGCAAATATGTATGGAATCATTTTAGAGGAGAGGGAAAAAGGGAAAAGAAAACCAATATCAGAATAAGCACAAAGATTTCTGTGCCAGTGTGAAATAAGGAAGAAAATGGAATTGTGTGGGTTTTAGCTGTTAAAGGTATAAGAAATTACATCAACCACTACAACAAAAAAATTTGCAAGTCTCATGATGGTTGAGTAGTTTTCCTCAAAGAAACTTCTAATCTCAGGTATTTCTGAACAGTGTAATTTATCACTGTCTGTTTTAAGTATCTTCCTGAAAACCGAACATGGGCCCGCTGTGGCAGTCTGTACAAAACCAGAGTTTTCTTCAGCAAATTGTTAGGAAACTCAGCAAGTCTTGCAGTGTTTCTGGAAATAGCCGGCGGGGTTTATTCTGTCGGTTTGACATACAGAAAGCATTGAAGTTGGTAATGGCTTTTTTTGTCTCCAGGTGCCAACGAGCTGGCTGTACAGAAAGCAAAGGCAGAAATCACACGACTTATAAAAGAGGAGCTCATCAGATTGGTGAGTGCAATATGCAGAGTGCAGAGGGAAAGTGCCTTCATTTATGCTTTATGAAACTGATTTCTACAGATGTGGACACCGCCATACATTTTTATTAATATGGGGGACTGGAGCCTATATATAGATCTCAAAACCACTGTTACGTTGTGAACAGCCTACAACATCTATCACTGTGCTCAGTCAGGCAGACCCTGCGGCTGTTGTCCAGCCAGCAGATGGAGATAACACCTTAACAGAGCTTTTTGACTGGAGAGCCCTTGAAAGAGTTAGGCCCAACTAAATTTCCTAATTTCAGCACCATCAGGCAGGGGGGAGGAGAATTATTCCTCTCACTTTAATATTTTATATATGTGTTGAGAGATTTGTTTTGCCACAGCCTTACAGCACACCCAGCTGTGTTCAACATACTCTCTTCTCAAATACGATACTGTCTTGAGAAATCCTCTTTTGAGTTCTTGGGTTGAAGAAACCTCGTTTTTCTCTAGAATAACCTTCAGTGATACTACATTAGACTTGGCAGTGTCTTCATTTGGCTTTTTCTCTTAAGTAGCCTTTCAAATCAGCAGTTGATTCCAGTGGTCCTGCTCTGCTGAGCCGTTACTGAGAGTTACATTTCTTTTTCAAACTTGTTGACCTCCGCATACGAACATTTTCCAGAGGAAGGAGACTACACGTGAATAAGCAGTTTCTTAGCAATGTGGATTTATTGTTAGTGGGGGGTTATTGCTATTCATTTATCCATTTTCACTTTTTCACTGTGATCATCCTCTCCTTTATTTACAGCAAAATTCATACCAACCAACCAACAAAGGAAGATACAAAGTTCTATGAGTATTTGGAGTTATCTGTCTGCCAGCGGCTGGTGCGTGAAACTTTGTGGCTTCTGTTGTTTTTGCTGTTTACACTGCTTATTGTAAATTAAGAATTTTTTATTTTGTCTTGCGGACATTTTTTAACAGACAATTGATACTTGCTGAAACATCTTAATTCTCTCCACTACAGTTATCAGTCTTAAAGCAGACCAGTTTTGGCAGAGCATGATTTAATTTAAAAGTTCAGTTTATATACTTTTCATCACAAAGAATATAAAATAAAACAGATTTTAATTTTCCTGACAGACTGTACTGTTAAGTAAATTAAACAACGTTGGGATTTGTGTTGGGAATGGTTAGAATGTACCTGCTTTCATATTGTGGGGATGGTTCACGCCATATCAGTTTATACTGGAGAAATGATAAAACACCCAAATAAAGGCAGGATTTTCTGCTGATCCTTAGCATCTCTCTGGCTGGTTCCACACACCTTTGTTCCCTGTACCGATGTCCCCCTACAGTCAGAGAGTCTTGCAATGATCAGAGTAGAGAATTTTATCCAGAAATACTTCAGGTCTGGTTTTA
Source organism: Numenius arquata (assembly GCF_964106895.1). Classification (NCBI taxonomy): domain Eukaryota; kingdom Metazoa; phylum Chordata; class Aves; order Charadriiformes; family Scolopacidae; genus Numenius; species Numenius arquata. The sequence continues at coordinate 42,299,036 of NC_133586.1, read as the reverse complement.
AGATCTTCTTATCTTTTCCATGTCCCATTTTATCATCCAGGTAATAGAATAACTCTTCGGGGTTTTTGTAAAGCGAAATGTTTTGTAGAATGAAAATAGTTTTCCTGTTTTTTTTCTAAGCATCAGAATTTTAGGATTTGATTTATTTTTTTTCCTCATTCTCTAACGTAAGAATGAAAGCCTATTCAGTTTAAGGAGAAACTCAGAAAAAAAAGAGAGAACCTCTTTTGTAATAAAATACGACTGTCACTTTTTTATCGTGTTCTTATATATACATTTAATGTGACTTCTTCCCCCAGGGTTGTCGTCTTTGTTACTGTTAGGACATGGCTTTAAGTAAAAATGAATAATGATATTTACGAGCGAATCCCACAAATATTGACTATCGCTGCAGTCAATAAGCTACTGGGACAGGCAAGACCTTTTCTTTTTGAGTTCTCATCCCCATAACCATTAGTATTCAGGATGGACACTTACTACTCCTAAGCATTTAACTTTGCTGTCTGCTTATCTGGAGCCTGAGCGGTAGCAATTTGAATCGTCTCGTTCTAGCAGCTGCAAGACGTTCGAGATGCTGACTTTGAAAAGGACTTTTGTAGAAAGCTTTTCTTACCCGACACCTTGAGAAGAAATGTGTCGTTTTAAAACAGCTGTGTATATACTGCTCTAACCCCGGGGAAGACAAATCATACAACCCGCATCATGGCTGTAAAAATTCCCAGCTTCTCTTTCTCAGGCTTCAGGTAATTTAAATGACTATTTCTGTTTGCCTACAAGTGTCTGTTACTCTAATCTCAGTGAACCTTATTTGCAATACAGGAAAGGAAAGTAACGATTGTACTAACTTAACAGGATATATTTAAGATAAGACCACCCGATACTTGCTGATATTAATACATTGAGCAGAACAAAGAGAAGCAGCACACATGATAACACCTCTCAAAATTTAGAACAGAAGTCTCAAACTGAAGCTCTGTGGTTCCCTTAAAATAATTCAGGTTTCCTTCTGTTAAGAACTGGGTTTTGATGCGTTTCATCCAACTTGTTTGTTGAATTGTCGAACTCGGAACTCTGAGTGACAGATTTTGGTGTATTTAATGAAGAGCACTTTCAAGTTTGGACAGTCCGACACTTCTTTAAAAGTCTTGTTTCAAAATGTTCATATATATATTGGTATCTCCTAAAAAAGGCATGATGGAGACATTTTTGTGATGCCCAGCTTTGCACTGTTGGATTTCAGAGATGCAACAATGTATAATCTCTAATTTCCTGGGGTTTTTAAATGCAATGTCAATATTCCTATGTTTTTTAAATTCCAGCGAAAATAAAAATAATTTCAATGTATATTTTTCAGAAACTGTCTTTCTGAATAGCTCATCTGTTTTCTGCACTTCTGTTGCTCCTGCGTTTTTTCCTGTGACAGTTAAACTTGTACTTTTTGGGGTAAGGTGACGTGTAGAGTAACAAGTGCTTGTGTTTTTCTGCTAGAAACGCAGTGAGATGAGCTCAGACTTAAGAAAATTGCAATGAAGGTGTTTGGATACATGAAAACAGGAGAAGAAACTCTCAAATTAACAAATACCCAAGGAAAAAAAAAAAGAGTGGAAACGAGATGAGAATAAAAGTTGGGAGAAGACACAATTAAGTCATGAAAAATGTTATATTTAGCACTTTCCAAGTGTGTCCACGGATATAGACAAGATCTTTGTAAACATCATCGTTTGGCTGCTTTCCAGGGAATCTGCCCTGCACAGATTCCCGTCACCACCAGTAGCTGGAAAAGCGCAGGGATGCTCTATTTTTATTTTCTTTAATACGCATAAGCAGAGCTTGTTTTATCTGCCCAAGGTGATATGCTACCAGCTTTGTAGGTTGTCTTGTGCTTTTGGTGCTGAAGAGCGGTATTTTGGGTGGATAAGTGATGATGCAAGTATTTGATACAGGATGATGAATGAGGTTTTGCTTGCGTTTCGCAGTGTCGTCACTGTGCGGTGGTCAGAGGTGATGCTCTGGGGGTGTTGCTCTTCTCAGGGACCAGGACACCCGTGTTTAGGTGGCAGTGAAGTAGGAGAAGGTCTGCGAATGGGGAGCCAGACATGGTGACCACCAGGAGTGGCCAGAGGCAGAAGGGGTGGCCTGTGCCACTCTTTTCCATGGCAGCCTCCACTGCAGGCCTGTGTCCTGGCCAGGAAAGCAGGAGATAAGGACTAAATCCAATATCCTGGGTGGAAGAAAATAATTCACAGCAAGATAAAAAATGTGTGCAATCACAGTTCAGAATTTTATACTACCTTAACTATATTGCACATTGTTGCCACCCTTGGGTCGTTAAACAGGCAGCTTAAGGCCTCCTTTATATATGTCTTTATGCTGTAAAAGTTGTAACCAAAACGTAGTGAGTGTAGATGACAGCACAGCATGTTCTGTGGGTGCCCCCTGTCCTGGCTCTTTGAGATTTTACTTATACAATTAATGCATTGCAGTGTATTTAATGTGCATGTGGCTGCTAATTGAATAAGACTCCGAGGCTCAAAGTGCCATCTGTAGGAGTTTTGCTTATTCAAGTCTTCCAAGTGGAAGACAAAAAAAATCAAGATCTTTAAGCAAAGCTTTGCTAAAATTCTGCAATTGTAATAGCCCACTATAAAACAAACACTAAGGGCTAGATTTGGCATCTTCCTAAAATAATAAGAATGCCAGAGTCTCAGGGAGAGATACTTCGGTATTTCAGTCCTTCAGCCGTGTTTACATTCGTAAGAAAGGGCTGTGACTTCAGCGAAACCGGTGTGGGGTGCGAGAGGCAGGTTGGGGGGTACCTGTGAGAATGGGGCCTGTGCATCTGCCCAGAATTGGTTTGTAATTCTCTGCGGTGGACAATACGATGGATGCTGTGTCGCTGAACACTTCTACTAAGAAAGCCTTTGCTGAAGACCTCCATTAAGAGTTGCCTTTTCTAAATCTGCCTGAATGCCCTTAAATATTCTGATGGGGTTTCTTCTCGGTTGGTGTAAAACAAGCCCCACTCGCAGGGAGTGATGCCTGAAGGTCGTGCGCGGCCCCTTGCTATATCCAGGCCCCGGCTGCGCGTTCCGGCCTCCTCACGTGACGCTCCAGGAATGCGCTTTCCTTTGATTATTTTTCTTGACCCAGATCTCTTCCAAATATGGTCTCGGCTTAAACAAGTTTGTGTTCTTAGAGCTGGGGCGTTTGCAGAAGAAATTCTGGCTTCTAGCTAACTGTGGCTGTATGGGGGGAGCGGAGGTGGAGAGCAGCCTAAAAATGTAAAGATAAAAGGCGCCCAGCTGGACTCAAATTTGTCCCAAAATGTCCATTTTGTAAAATGTTTATACAATACAAGGCAGGAAGATTTGTTTTCATGATTTTAGCTACAGTGGAAACCATTGTTTTTAAATAAATGACCATTAGTCTGAGCGATTGCCACCCAAACATTGCTTCTCTGAGACTTCTCATCTGAAACGGATTTAAATATTTTTCTTTAGTCAAACAGACACAAAATTGTCAAGCCGACCAGCATTAAGAAGAGGTAAATTAATATCTCAGAACTAAGTAGTTCTAGTGAGCTATGAAGTTATTAATAACCTACTGTAGAGTGAGTGTATGATTCTTAACTTATTTTATACTTTGGCCGTTCTAAGTACGAAGTTTATTATCACAAATGTGTTTCGCAGAGCCATAAATACCACCGGGCAACTCTTCTGAAACTAACGGCCCAGCAAGGAAAACTTTGCACTTAAAGAAAATCCTTATTCTTAACTAAAACCTCCATTTCCTCTGCCTGTCCCTGTTAGCAAGCAAGTGAATTTGTAGAAATTATCAGCTCCAATAATTCATAATTAAATAGACGGGGTCGTGGAAGTCACGGTACTGAACTCCCCCAGTTTGCTCAGCGTTTGCAGAAGGAGGAACTCGTGATTTTAGGCCCTTACTTTCCTTGGAAAATTTGGATCCACGGCTGAGATATCCAGTGAGGGAGAAGAAGAATGGGACTTCTGGGATTTGTGGTCCCATCGCATCTTTTACCTTACAGATAATTAATGTAATCATGTGCTACTGCTAGCGAAAGAAGGAAAGTCCTTTAGAGAAAGGAAAGGAGGAAGCAGATTCACAACCTGAGTAATGGCCTGTGCTTCAGGCCCTGGGGAGCTTTTGCAAAACAAGACACTCGCAGCCCAATTTACCTGTTGTTTGGTTCCTGTTGTCATTAGTGCAGCGTTGCGGATGAGGACACCAGCCCCTGCGGCTGCCAGATTAATATTTGAGCGCTGTCGGCGTGGATTTGCCTGGAGCACAACGCGGAGCGGTGACACAGGGGCACGTCCAGCTCCAAGGTCGGACCTTTAGATCTCGCTCTGCCAGCGACAGCCCCAACAACAGCCCCATTCGGGTTTCACCTCCTTGGGATGGAGCCTTTCACCACTTCAGATTACAAGTTCGCTCCTCTCTCTATTCTCTGACGGCTCCTGTGCTCTGTCGAGATCATGATTTCTTCTAGTTAAATCAGCAGCCTGAGCCCAGCCTGGCATCCACCACCTTCCAGATGAAGATACGAAAAGAAAAATAAAGAGAATAGCGAACAGGTATTGAATTCTTTCTCTTTTGATTGCCAGCGGCGTTTCCAGCAAGAGTTAAAAAACAGCAGAAAGATGAGGTTTGTAAATAAACTGAATAATTTGCTAAATTAAGCTAAATAAATGCTGCTTTCTCCTGCTGCTTTCTTACGTTGCAGGGGAGGATTCCTTGCCTGTGTTAGGAAGCACTGGCAAAAAAAAAAACGGAACCATCGGCTTGGCAGGATGTTTCCCAGCAATTTTTGGCCTGAAGAGCTCCCAAGTATCATGGCAATGGAATATCACAGGATTGGAGTACAGCAGTCGGCTCCCCAAACAACAGCAGGAGAGGAAAATATTTAGAAAAACAGAATTAGCCATTTGCAAAAGCTGCAGGTTTTTGTTTTTTTTTTTCCTGGTCTTTCTTGCTTTTATTTTCTAAGACTTCATCTGAATAGCACAGAACATCTTTTAGACTTTCAGCTGTCAGTCATTTAAGGACTTACATGCTCATTTAGACCCTGTGGTTGGAAGGTGTCTGTCAGTGGCCCAAGGGTGCTGAGAGAAGGCAGGAAGGTTTGGATGAATATACAGTGGCTCTGACGCTGTTACAGTCATAACAAATGCGGATAAAAAAAATCTGTAGGTCATATCCCTCCACAAAGCAGGTTGTCACATTGTGTCACTAAACTGACCTTGATGACAAAACAGATTGTGAAAGTGCTGGGCACTTAAAATTCCTTTCTATGGGATCTCTTTGGAATTGAAGTTGCTGCTCCTACTCAAGGCCTTGTTTTTTATAGCAAAGTGCCATCGCAATACCTGCACTCTCCCTAAGCTCTTCAGAATGCAGATGGATGAAGTAGGGCAAAATCTTTAATAATAATAAATAACAGTCATACTGGAGCTGCTGCTGTAAGACACCAGTGGCCAATGCTGCATGGAGTCAAACTCTGTACAAAGTTACCTTGGAAATAGCGGCTGTCTTCATTGCAAAGTCAGCAGTAAAACTAACCTTATATATTATTTTAATAGTCCTAAAGCTTGATTCTTCCATAATGGGTTGCAGCACGTGTACTTGCGGGACAGCAAGTATCATGTTCCTCCATCTAAATGAAAGTAGTGGAAACACCAGGAATTTTCATGAACGTGCTTAACCCTTTACAATATTTCAAACACAGAGGACGTGTTCTAGGATGTATGTGACTGCACAATAAATCAGTGATTTATCCTTCAGAGCCAGATGCGAAGCTGAAGGTGAATAATGCTATTCATGAGGCGGAGAAGAACAGGAATGATGTCCCTGCGCTGGCCCTGCTGCTCAGCAACCCCTCCTCTGCTCCCCGGTCCTGTCATGGAGTCCCTGGGTGACAGAGATCGGAGGCCCCTAGGTGTTGGGGATGGCTCAAGGCCGCTGCGTGTCGTCCTGGCCAGCCTCCATGCCTGCCTGGCGGCCCTGCCTTATCTCGTGTGGGAGAGCAAGCCGCCGGCCGCCCTCACCTCTCTTATGGCCGCCTCGCACCTCAGCCTCCCCCCCTCCCGCCCACCGCCTTCCCGCCCGCCGGACAAAATGGCGGCGGTTCCCCTCCTCTGAGCGCCTCAGCGAGGCGGGAGGAGCTGCCCCCCTACCCCCCCTTCGGCCACGCCTCCCGCGCGCGCCCCCGCGGCGCGCCCGCCGCTCGGGAGCGCGCCCCGCCCTCCCCTCCCTCCCCGCCCGCGCCCGCCGCAGCGCCGCTCCCTGCAGCCGCCCGGCGGGGTGTGGGGGAGGCGGCCGCTCGCTCCCTCCCGCCCGCCCGCCCGTCCTCCCGCCCGCCGCCCCGCAGGCCGCCCCGATCCCCTCAGGTAGGTGCGGGCCGGGCCTGCTCCCCCCGGGCCCCGTCTCCGTGCGGTGGGAGGCGGCGGGCGGGCAAGATGGAGACGCGGCCGGCGGGGGAGGGGAGCGGAGCGGAGCTTTTGCTCCGCTCCGCTCCCCTCCCCCGCCGGCCGCGTCCAGCCCCGCCGCTGAGGGGGAACCCCTGGTCCCCTCACGGGGGGGGTCCCGCCTGAGCGCCGTTCCGGGGTGTGGGAGGGGAGCTGCGCCATGGCCACCCCGTCCCGCTGTCCCCCGGCGGGAGGAGGCCGCACCCTGGGCCGAGGTTGAGGGGAAGGGGGGGGGGGGGCTGTTGGGCCTGGCCCTGTTTCTTGCCACCCACACAGGACAGGTGACACGGGAGGCGACCCCCGGCTGTGGTGGCAGCTCCCTTTGTCCCCTCAAGCTGGCCCTTGGTCCCTTCAGGTGGAGCTGGGCCCTCCTGCTGCCTCCCAGCCCGGCCTCTCCGCTCCACTCGGGAATTATTAATTCCCCTCAGCACCCACCGCTCTCCTGCGTGGGGACAGTGGATATTGCAGTGCTGTTACTTAGAGCATATCTCCATTAGCCTGGGGGGTCTTGATGCACGCACACAGTCCACGGATGTATTTCCTTAATATACCTAATTAGCGCATGCCTTCGTTCACCTGCATGTCAGGGAATCTGGATAACCTCCAAAATGTTCCTTCTGTCCCTCTTTGCCTTTTAGCATAAGGCGTGCGAGCGGTGTGTGTCCCTGTGGATAGTTACAGATAGTTTAGTACATCCTTACTTGTGCGTAGCCCTTCTGGGATAATTAATTAATGAGTAGTTGCACCTTTAATTTGCATGCATTTCTCTCTGGATATCTCTCTAAAGAAACTAACAGTTATTTTGGTCCATATGGTTTTTATTCTAAAACGAAGGAGTAGGAGGAACACTCGGTTAATACGTTTCTTAAATTATGGTTTATTTCTGTTTCAGTCTTCAGATGCCACAGTTTCTCTTACAACTCATTTCTTTATCTGCATCCTTCAGGTTTTAGGTGCAACCTTTAACAAAACAAAAAAAAGTCCCGTGTGTTTGTCCATTGACCATTGTTGAACAGATTCAACAAGTGGACTTTGTCTTTCCCCAGTCTGGCATTAAGTACGCTGCAGCGGCTGGGTTTGGGGGTGTTTTGGGTGTCCAGAGCCTTTCTCGCTGGTCCTGTCGCAGACATACACCGTGGAAGTGCCCATCAGGAAGGAGATGTTCGATCCATCTCTTAAGCTTCAGAATCCTTTTGTGGGAGGAGGAGGAGGAGGAGGCTGGGGAAGGAGGAGAGGGGTAGGTGAGAACACCCACTGAGATGAATGAGCACCTCTTACCTCTCTGAGCTGTTGTTCTAGATTACAGCGAGGTCTGTTCCCTGGGGAGAAGAGCGGGTGGGCGAGGACACCCACGGAGATGAATAAGCATCTCCGGCTCCTCAAAGCCGTTGTTCTAGGCTATGGCGAGGTCTGCTCCTGTTTACCTGGGAAGCACTTTGAGGTGAATGGACAATTTCACAAACGCTAATAATGCTTTCTTTATAAAAAGATCTACCTCTACCTGCTCCGTCATTCATACGCATATTTGGATTGCCTTGAAGTTCAGTAATTACAGAACCGCAGAATAATGAGGGTGCACTTTCACAACCTTCCTCTTCTAAGCCGGTCGGTCTGGCCTGATGGCTGCCGTGATTCTGCCCTCCCACAGCCCCGGCTGGTGGGGGGTTTCCCCAGCCTCCATTCCCTGTGCTGTGTTTGGGACTTGTCATACCCTTCATTCAGGTCTTCTAAGTCCATTAAGCTGTCAAAGCCATCTTTTTGAGGTCTGGTTAATTGGTTTTTTTAAGTAACTGTGACCAGAGGGGAGTGGGTCAGTAACATCCAGTGGGTAATGCGGCTTAGACTGACCTGGGATCTCAATCTGTCTGGGTGCTTCTAATGGAAATGTGTGTTTCTGTTCCTCTCTTGCCTAAAAGTGTTACCTTTGCTTTCTTGTTGGATTAGTTTTCACCTGGGTCAGATCCCCGGTGTTGGTTTATTCTACTCTTGCACAATAGTTAGCGTTGGCACGAGGAGTGGGAACGTGGGAGAAGAGGAAAGGGCAAGATTGTCCTGTTGAGAAAAAAATGCGGATTCAGAGCGCTTTCTATTGATTATGAAACCAAACTGTCAATTGTGTCAGTGTAACTGAGGTGCACAGTTAATGAAATCATCAACGTGATCTTCCTTAATTTTTGTGAAGCTGTCTTAACCCTTTCAAGCATCCTGTTTCGCATCATCGCATGATTATAGGATCTTAATTTTGGGATGGGAAGAAGTCAGCTGACGTTCTTGCTGATGTTAGTAGCATCCAGCGAAACTCTGCCCTTGGATATGACTTATTTGTATTTTAAGGTTAGAAAGCCTAACAATTACTTGTTTGCCTGGTTTTGCGATCAAATCATGAATGACCTCTGAAAGTTCACAGTTTACTTGACACTTAGCCTGGCCGGTTCCTGCCGGTGTCTGATCTTTGTGAGAGCAGCGCTGATCTCTGTCCTGAATACAAAGCTGGTGCTTTGGAGAGCGCTGTTTCTTCAAGGGGTGTCGGAGTCAAAAGACTTGAGCTCCCAGAGTCACGGGGATGGAGCCAGGTTGCAGGTCCCTGGTAAGGAGCAGGAGTCGTGGCTCCCGCTCCGCCTGGCACATCTGGGGAAGAGGAATTTGAAGGGGGTGGGTATATCAGCTCCAAATAACTCTCCCCTTAACTTCCATCACGTAAGGAAATGACCCTGGGTTGCTGGCGGGAGGACCATTCTTATAAGTGCTTGTATTGCTTGGAGAACTCTTAATTTCTTAGTCTTTTTGCACTAAGAATAATTGAGAAATAAGCTGTTTTCAAAATTATGTTGGCTCTCCAGTTTGAAGTCTCATGTTGACATGTAGTAGCTCTAGTGAGTCGGTGCTGTAAAGAAATTGTTTCTTTTATTTTTGGGTGTATTTAATATATTTTTACCTCGTGTCAGATGATGAGAAGAATCATTATGCAATCAGCTGCGGAAAGTGCTTCATCGGCACAGTTTGGAGAAGCTGGTTATCCAGCTTCAGAAGTAGTTTAGATTTCAAATGTAGGTTCGGGTGTTACAGTGTATGTTGTGCCACTGATAGGATTTCATACTTAGTATTTTTAAAATACTTACATTTATGGGAATACTCAAGGTAAGGTGCAACATTGTGAAAACAAGCAGTTACAGGTTTTTAAAAATTGAGCAAGAGTTAACATGTAGAAAAGGAGCTGACAAGAAAAGTGACACTTAAAAACCATTTGAATTGATATAATTCATTCTTTTAACTGAGTGATGAAGGTATTTCTCACACCCGCTATCCTAAGAGGAGAGAGCAGAACCAGTATCATATCTCTGCTGCAGTCCTGAAAGGGAAAATACTGCTGCTGCTGCTTAAACTCACCCCCCCCCAGCAAAGAAAATGAGCCCTTTTGGTATTCCCCGGGGCCAGCAGCCCCTCTGCTGCCGTACGTGGCATAGAGCCGCCTTTATGCCGAGATCTTGAACAGAGCTGGTCCTGTGCTCCGCTCCGACGGCTTTAATTGCTAGAAGTGACGTTCGGAGAACTAGTGCAGAAATAGTACTTGTAGCTGCTTGTGTTTTTAAGTGCTGTGTCTCCTACTTTGTGTGTATTGGCTCTAAAGCGAGGTTGATGCTGATGAAAACGTGCAGCCTCCTGCAGCTCCGTCAATCCTGCTGAAATCGTTGCCGTGGAAAACTCAGGAAAATGAGTGGGATTTTCTATACTAACTCTCATTAACGGCAAAATTGTCCCTGTTGGCAAGAGGAATTTACCTTCCCTGGTCTTCGTCATTTGAAAAGCTGTAATATAGATGTACTTCCAGTTTGGTTCAGTTTTGCTCTGATTCAGGCGTGTTTCACCAGAAGCAGTTGCTGAGTCAGGTCTGTTCTGGTGTGAACCAGGCTGATGTTACAGAACGCAGGCTGGGGTGGGGGACATCAGAGCAGTCGCCTGCTGCTTGTGTTGGAACTGATTCTTCTGCTTAATGCAGATAACGGGTCACGGGGCCGGTACTCAGCATAAAACATGTAATCATAGAATGGTTAGAGTTGGAAGGGACCTTAAAGATCATCGAGTTCCAACCACCCTGCCATGGCGAGGGACACCTCCCACTAGACCAGGTTTAATGAGCAAGTACCCGTTCCAGGGGGCTTGTGTTGTCAACATTTTCATCTTTTCTACACTGGCAGCTAAATTCTACCCATGAAGAAGGCAAAGGGTGAGACACTGGCCCAGGTTGCCCAGAGAAGCTGTGGCTGCCCCATCCCTGGAGGTGTTCAAGGCCGGGTTGGAGGGGGCTTTGAGCAACCTGGTCTGGTGGGAGGTGTCCCTGCCCATGGTGGGAATTCGGTGATCTTTAAGGTCCCTTCCAACTCTAACCATGCTATAATTCTATGTTTGGAAGCTAAAGACAGCATCGTGTCACAACGCAAGAGGGTGTTTTTATGTAATGTGATTTGAGTAGCTTTGGTCTGAAAACTTTGTGTAGTGACCAAGACATGAGTGGGGATTCTCTGCATAGTTTCAAGCCTAGAGAGAGGTGGATCATCCCAGTAACAGAAGCCTTAGCAGTTGTAGGCTAGAACTGTGCTGTGTGTTAACCTCTATTTAGGGATACAAAGATGTGCTCGCTCTGTCTGTCCAAGCCCTGTAATATCACTGGAATTAGGTGTATTGCCTGTAGTATGGTTTCTGTTTCATCTCCCAGCAGAAGAAAGCAAATGATACCAAGCTTGACTGTGAAGTATAAAAAAAAAATAAATCTTAACAGCAGCCTCATACATCGTGTATTGACCCATCAGTAGCCTGGCTGTCGTCTGGGCAAAACAAAACTTCAAATTCACCTCGCCTGTGCTAAATCACCTGAACTTTGCAGGTACTCAGGAGAGCACAGCACAGCTGTACCTTAAAAGGAGGGATCGTTGCAGAGTCCAGAGTTGCCCCCACAGCAAAGCTCTGCAGGTCCCGGATGGGTGGTCCTGTTTCTTCCTCTATTCCTAGCAGCGGTGGAGCTTCTGTGCTTCCTTGCACGGGGAGCTCTAATGCTGCCTCTCTTTTCTCAAAGCTGCCTTATCCAGTTGTCTCCTCCCTTCCCCAGCATTTCTATAGAAATAAATTACCAGATAGAAAAGGATCCATACAGGAAATCCGCTACAGCCACTTTCCAGTAAAAAATCTTTTTGAAATACGACTAAATTTCGTTACTGCAGTGCCTCATCTTAACTATTTGTTTACACATTCAACCAGTCAGTTGAATCGGTTTAAAAACTGATTTAAGTAAACTGTTCCAAATATCTTTTACGTGTTTATTTACAGGTTTAAAACAAGTAAGTTCTATTTTGCTGGAAACTTTTCTGGCCGGTTTTATTTAAGAATGCTCGCACACAAAGTTGTATGTGTTTGGCTATACAATTTAGCTAGAGTGTGATTTTTAAATTGGCATAGCTTTGCATTTTATACCAATTCTCATTTATACTATATATCTCTCTGCCAGGAAACCTGCTTCCACTCTGCAGATAGACTCACTACATTCTTTTATTCCCTGCTGTAACGTGAATGAAGTAAAATTATGCTGGAGATGTCCATGTTAGGATAATTAAGCTTGATTACAGATTTCCTTTTTAAAACTTTTCCAAAAAAAGTCTTAAATCAAAAAACACAGAATGCAAACCTTGGCTACTACTTGAAATTTTCATGGTTCGATGAAAAATGGTGCAGAGAGATGGGGGGGAAGCATTAAAAAACAAAACCCCTGTTGGCAGTCTTCCAGCGAGATTGTGGGGGTTTTTTTAAGCTTCCTCTTGTAAGAAATTTTAAATAGTTACTGATTTGTACGTTTTTCTTGTGTCATCAATTAGAGCGATATAGGCTGCTGCCAGATGGAAGGTAAACTATCATCAGCCAGGTTTTGTATGTGAAGTTAGGAGTTGGGGCATTGCAGTGGACACAAAACACATGCATATGGTAATGAAGCTCCAGTTACAGCAGGATATATTCACTGTAGGAGTACCTGTGGTGGTTCACCTCAGGAAAGAGGGATGGTGTCTGTTGGAAAAATCCTCCTGACTGTAATGAGGAGAAAAAGCAGAGAATAAGAATGTCACATACACAGGAATGAGTCTGAGCAGTGGTCGGTCTACTGGGAAATACCAGGGGCCCTCACTTTATTCAGTGCCTTCTCCCCGCTCTGGTGTGTTCCTCGGGTGCTGGGCAGCTGAACTGATCCTTCTTTGTAGCAGTCGAGCTCAGAGCCGCATGTTTTTTGGGGCTGAAGCCAGTATTCCTGCCTTTAAAGTGAGCAGTGAGACAAGAATGCTGCTAACCGCTCCAAGTATCCTCTAGTGGATCAACAAACAGATGAATAGCCTTTCAGAGCCGCTGGGCTTACTCTCATGGCAGCAAAAGTACATTATCAGAAGCCTTATGTTTGCAATTATGCATCCTGAAAAATCTCCGGTATTTTTTTAGTGATATCGTGGACCCTGTTCTAGTGGGGTTAAAGGAAGGTAACATTTTTTTGACTGCTGATTATAGAAAACCATAAGCTTCCTCTTTTTTTGCTGCACGGAAAAGTCTGTCTGGTCTCTTGACCTGTAGCTTACTTCCTTTGTTCTTTGCTAAGCGCAGGCTTGCTAATTATCCTTAGTTGTTTCATTTGCTAATCAACACCTGCAATAACCGCAGTTTCACATTTGTTCCACTGTACCCCATTCAATGCACCAGAACTGTAGCTCTCAGGTAGTCTCTGCTAGAACTATCTAATATTTAAACTATCTTACTATCATAATTTCACTGTTTGACATAAAACCATATTCATATATTTGCACAAGGGTAATGCACACACTGTAATGCGCGTTTGACAAGCCAAGGTAAATTGGGTGTTACAGCAGGGAGTCGGAAGAAAAGGGCACAGGGATTTACTCCTGGGTAAATAGAGCGTCTCTGCTGTGTGCTTTCTCCTGGCTGGGAGGAGACATTCATAACTGCCAAATAAATTCAGTAATCAATGGGAGAATTTAAATTGGGTTGCTCTAGGTGATATTCCAGAGCTACTGCAGGGAAAATGCAATAAATCTTCCAGACCTTATCTACTGGAGCGATTTACCGCAGGAGGAAATATTTGGTGTCCTAAGCATGACTTAGGGCGCAGAATAACACTGACGTGCCAGATATTGATTGGCTTAATCTTGTCTTCAGCGTGGCTAAATATTATTATCTTAAACTGAGTATTTGCAGCTCATTAAGTTGTAGAACTAGTAAAGTTGAATAGGTGAAAATGTTGTTCCTTGAGTGGCTTGCTGGGTTCTTATGGAATGGCCGCTATTAAGAAATGTGAGGCAGTACCTGTGCAGTTGGTACTTAGAAGCATTAATACTAAAAAAGTTTTAGAATACCAGTAATATTGTTAATTGTTGTGATTCTGCCCCAGTACGTATGCTGCAGGGATTTGATATGATGGATATGGAAATAGTTGCTTGTAATTATGACTTCCTGGGACTGGAAGGGGCTCTAAGGTTTCTGGAACCTTCTCTTCTCCAGGCTGAACCCCCCCAACTCTCTCAGCCTGTCCTCACAGCAGAGGGGCTCCAGCCCCCGCAGCATCTCCGTGGCCTCCTCTGGCCCTGCTCCAACAGGTCCATGTCCTTCTGATGTTGGTGGCCCCAGAGCTGGAGGCAGCGCTGCAGGGGGGTCTCCCCAGAGCGAAGCAGAGGGGCAGAATCTGCCCCCCCCTCGCCCTGCTGGCCACGCTGCTGGGGATGCAGCCCAGGATGGGGGGCGCTTTCTGGGCTGCCAGCTCACATTGCTGGCTCGTGTTGATTTTCTCATCCACCAACACCTCCAAGTCCTTCTCCTCAGGGCTGCTCTCCATCCATTCTCCACCCAGCCTGGATTTGAGCTTTGGGCTTGGTTGGGCTCCACCGGACCCAGATGCAGGACCTTGCACTTGGCCTTGTTGAACTTCATGAGGTTGGCACAGGACCCACCTCTCCAGCCTGTCCAGGTCCCTCTCAATGGCATCCCTTCCTTCCAGCATGTCGACCGCTCCACACAGCTTGGTGTCATCGGTAAACTTACTGAGGGTATGCTCAATCCCTCTGTCCATGTTGCCATAAAAGATGTGGAACAGCACCAGTCCCAGTATCGACCCCTGAGGAACACCACTCATCAGTGGTCTCCGCTTGGACATTGAGCCATTGACAGCAACTCTTTGAGTGTGACCATCCAGCCAATTCCTTACCCACTGAGTGGTCCATCCATCAAATCCAGGTCTCTCTAGTTTAGAGACAAGAATGTCCTGTGGGACAGCGTCAAATGCTTTGCACAAGTCCAGGTAGATGACATCAGTTACTCTTCCCTTGTCCACCAACGCTGTCACCCCGCTGTAGAAGGCCCCTGTTCTGGTTTCAGCTGGGATAGAGTTAATTTTCTTTCTGGTAGCTGCTGTTTTGGATTTAGTATGAGAATAATGTTGATAACACACATTGTTTTAGTTGTTGCTAAGTAGGTTTTTTTTATATTAGTCAAGGAAAATCTCAGCTTCCTGTAGAAGCTGAGAGGGAGCATAGACAGGACAAACTGGCCAGAGGAATATTCCGTACCATAGGCGTCGTGCTCAGTATAGAAATGGGTGTTGCCCGAGGGGGCAGGAACCCACGATCACTGCTTGGGATGGGCTGGGCAACCAACTGATCATCAGGTGGTGAGAGCGACTGGTGTTGGATCACTTTATTTTGTATATTCTTTTAGCATTATTATTGTTATTTTTCTCTTCTGTTACTGTTCTATTGAACTGTTTTTGTTTCAACCCACAAATGTTTTTTTTTCTCCCTTTCCCCTCGTTTTCTCACTCTTCTCCCTTCCCTACTGGGGGAAACGGGGCAGTGAGCAAGCGGCTGCGTGGCGCTCGTTGCTGGCTGGGGTTAAACCTCAACAGCTACCGAATTTCTCAGGCACAATTTGCCCTTAGGGAAGAGATGAGAATCAGTTAGAAGGGTTTGAAATCACGGTGGGTGACTGCGTGTTGTCTATCTTGGTTGCTGAAATGCTCTTGTTCAGTTCTTTAACGTACTTCTTCCCTAATTATGCCTATCTGAATAATACATGGTTTAAATTGTCATTTTTAACTATGTGTAAAGGTTACCGTGCAAAACCTTAAGTGCAAGCTTAATAAAACTCATTTTTAAAAGTAATTTACTGACATCAATACTGTTTACTAAAAATAGACAAAGTAGTTTGGGCTAATTTCAAGAAATAGAAGTAGCGTTTGAAAGATTCTTACTTGCGGAACGCTGCGGTGTTATTATATATTGATACATATTTGTTTCTCTTTTATTTTTTGGTAGAAAATGATGCACCCTGTTGCCAGCGGTAATGCAGCTTTCTGTGGGACCGGCAAGAGTTCTTGCCTTAACGAAGACGCGGTGAGATCCGCCGATCAGTTTGACTTGTACGCCACGCAGCAGAGCAAATACGGCCACGCAGTCGGCCACAAACCCATCGCCTGCCAGAGACAAGATGCGTTGAACGAATCGCACTTGCAGACCACGAGCGGCAGGAATATAGAGACAAAAGACGAACTCAAGAAAAAGAAAAACCTCAACCGATCTGGGAAACGTGGAAGACCGTCAGGGACCACAAAATCAGCAGGGTACCGAACCAGCACAGGTCGACCCCTGGGGACCACCAAAGCAGCTGGATTTAAGACAAGTCCAGGCAGACCCTTGGGTACGACCAAAGCGGCGGGATACAAAGTCAGCCCAGGCAGACCTCCAGGTAGCATTAAAGCTCTCTCACGGCTTGCAAATCTAAGTTATACGTGTGGCAGTGCAGCTTTTCCCTATCCTATGGTGCATAACAGAGGAGTACATGCTGCTGGGGAAACCAGCAGCAAAATGAAACAGCCTAATGAATGAAAGGAGAGAATTAGTAACTCCTTACTAATCTGCTTTACTCTGAATTTTGGCATGTTTCCTGCGTTTTCTTGTAGTGTTCGCCTAAGTCTGAGTTTCCTAGATTTTATTTTTATTCAAATAATGCCACAGCTTATGAGTACAATTCAGTAACTTAAAGCAATGTGGAGAAGGCACTGGTTTAAAGGAGTTTTTTGTTGGGTTTTAAGTCATAATTTATAAGCAAGTCTGAAGTGTTGCATATGCCTTGGTGTCGATACTCACGTAATGTCCATGTCCCTAGTTTTTACATTCACTTTCTGGTAAATCTAGTTGTGTGGTGATGCATTAAATAATCGAAATAAGGAGGACAGAATTAGCGGGCCGTTGGTTCATGGTGTGGCCTATCCCACAGTAAGGAACTTGGCCTGTTGAGCTATTACTTATAAGAAAAACTGATAAAGCAGCAAGCTGTGTTTTCCGCTGCTGCAGGAGCTTCTACAGACCTCAAATAGATAGTTTTAAAAAAAACAAAACAAAACAAAAAAAAAACCCCAACCTTTTTTCTAAAGTGCTGATTTCAGGTGGGCTTTTGTTTCTGGAGTTGTCGCAGTAAGACGATTTCGACTAATACTCCAGAAATATTTTTGAAAATACTAAAGGAACGCAAGCATTTGTACAGCGCGCTACAGCTTCACAGCGCCTTATTAATAGAAGCTAATTTGCCTTTAGGTGATAGCTGTTCTTTTACTTATGCTGTTACAGGATTCTGCTCTGTAATTTTGAAATGCCTAATAGTACCTATACCAAACCGCAAATAATTCTTTGAAATTTGAAATATTTTATAAGAAATTAAGTACTGTTCATTCTAGTTACGCACGTGGTTAATATTAAACACTATGTTCTTAAATCTGTAAATAACTATTTACACTGTTTTTTGGCTTTAAAAATCTGTGCTTAGGTGGCGACAGTTTAATAGCTTTTAAAGTATTAATCTATAATGTTTACAAATTAAACTTTTTAAATAGAGACTGTTGCCAAGTTTTCAGACTTAGTTCTGCCAGATATTCCTGGAAATACAGTTATTTCGTTGTTTGACACTTAGACTATATTTAAGTTATGGAAGCTTATATATCTACCAAAGGACACCGTTTTCATGATTTATAAAAGCAAACTGTATAGCTGATGCAAACAGGATGCAGTTTACTGCACTGCTAGACCCCAGATATAAAGTAATTCATCTATGCACGCGAGCTGAAAAAAATGTTGTTGGTTAACTATAAATACCTTTCTTGACTCAAACTAAAACCTTCCCTCCTTCCAAAAGAAATGTCCCATTTTTCAACTGGGCGTGTTTAATTTTTTTTAAGTGTGAGAGAGTTGTGTGAGTGTGTGTGTGTGTAAAAGACTTTAATCTAGACTTCAAAAAAAAAAGCAGTCCTCAATGTTGCATATTGTTTGTTCTAAATTTATTTTACTGGAATTAAAGCTTTTTTTTTTTTTTCATCTGGAAGAAAGTTTATGTTTAAGTTGTCTCACATATAACATGACATTTTGATAAATTTATAGCTTCAAATATCTGGGGAGGGGGAATAGAGAGAATTTGCGGATTTGGGGGAGCAGAAAACCTTGCGTTAATTGAGCCTGTGCTGAATGAGTCATGGTGCTGATGATTTTTGTTAACATGAATGCTGTTCTGGCCTGCTGTCGTTTTGATGAGAACTCTTGATTTCAGTGCTGACAAGTTAAGAAACAGATGTCATGTTTCGTACCTTTTTTATCAGGAAAAAAGCAGCAAGCCTTCAGGTGTTCCAGTGATGCCTAACACATGTTGAGCTGGACTTTATGCTGTACTTTACAAATAGGTGTGTTGAATTGGTTTGGGGGAACTGTGTATGCACTGGCAACTAAGACAATGAACCTCAACTAGACTGGATGGCTCCTTAGTGGATAGATGAACTAACGGCAGCTAAACTGCTACTAAAAAATAGTTTCTTCGCGCTGAAGCTCTGAAATCCGGTTACACCTTCTGTTCCTCGAGAAACTCACGAGGCTGAAATTTTAGCAGCTCTTCCTCAGAACGCTGTCACTTCTGACACACGCGAAACGCGACCGTGAGTTAATTTGCCCTCAGGATCTGTGCTGTATTGGCTGTTTTTAATCAGATGATTTTTCAACAGAAGACTGCTTTAAGTTCTTTCCGAACTCAGCTGGGAAAGCAGCCCCTCTTCAGCTGAATGTAGTGACCGCAGGAGTGTCACACCTCGCTGGCAAGGAACGTGTTGCATGTCACCACTGTCCCTTGGAGAAACTCCACTTCTTTACCTCCTCCTCTTCCTCCCCTTCGCTCCTGTCCCGTTCCTCACTGGCGCATCGACCCGACGGTGCTGTGCTGTGTGTCGGGAGGTAACGCAGATGTATCGCTCTTCTGCTCCTAGAATGAATTTTGTATTCCAGTATGAAATAATGAAATCATCTGAGCAATTTCTGTTCATTACCGTGCTTATTAATTATATCAGATGGAATATAATCCCAGTGAAAAACAATTAACGTTGTCAGTTATGAAATGATGAGCATAAAGTAGGAAAGTGTTCAGAGAGTCTTAATGGGGCTCTGGATTTAGCAAGGAGACCAGGCGAGCGCTGCTGGGCTTTTCCCAACGCTGGTTTTTCCCAACGCAGATATTTTATATCTGACTATGGTTTCGCTGGTGCCGTGCAGCGAGGGGAAGAAAAAAAGAAGTTAAGAGATGCAAAGTGAACTAGAAATGGAATTTTCAAATACTTCTGCTTTTCCAATGTATAATCCGCAGAATACATCGTGCTTTTTTTCAACACTTTTCTTTCCATGACAAACACTGAAACAGCATGTTAATACCTAAACTCTATTAGTACCAGTGGGAAAACTGGCCTTTTCCCCCCATAGTATAAAAACATAACTTGTAAGGTAAATTGCTTATTTTATATTATATATCATAATTCAGCTATTCATAAGCTAGGATCACTGTTGTGTGTTAACACTGTTCAGAAGATCTAAATGTCAAGTTTGGTTTTTAATAATTCCTTTTAATTATCAAGTTTCTAACGTCTTATTTATACATAAATGAAATGTATTAGCTTGCTATTATTCCTTAATGATGCTATACAAGTTCACTGTTTAATATACATAAAGTAACTACTATTCAGTTTCTGATTAAATTTACTTAAACTTTAAAACCAAATAATTTTGCTACTATAAAGTCTTGCACTGGACGTATTCAAGATGCTAGCACCATATTTTGGCAGAAAAAAAAATCAGATACCATCAGAAGTGGCTGACTGATATCAAAGATAGTATTTTTAAAATCAGCGGTTAGCTTTGTCATTTAAGCAATGTTCTTTAGAGCTTGGATTTAGTTGGAACTAATCAAAATAATTATTTATCGAGAGCCATTAATGATCTCTGTTCCAAATGAATATATTTTCATTTTGTCTGAAAGACCTTAAAGAGTTCAGTCAGGACAAAACCAAGCCTTGTCAGTGAAAAGTGATATGTGTCTGTGAAAAGAATTACTTGGAACCACAACACGCAGAGTAATTCAGATGAGAATTTAAGTCCCTCCCCTGTTTTTGAAGAGCTTTAAAAGGCAGAGCAATGTGAAGTCATTTGTCCGATGGTTTCATGAGCTGTGACTCTGCTGTTCTTTGTTGTATGTATGGTAATGTTTCACGCTATCCTTAGAGTTGACAGTTAAAACAGTTGATAACAATCATAAATACTTTGAACTGCGGACTTCCTTTCTGACCACAAAAGAAGTTTATTCTTCTCTATTTTAATGCATATATTTTAACACTGCTTAAATATATTTATGACTTCAGTAGAGGTTAGACCTTTCTCCTTGTGATTTTTTTTTTCTTTTTTTCCAAATAGATAAATCTGTAATCTGAAATTTGAACCACTTTCTGATACTTTAATCTTTCATCATTTGCTTTTCCACAGGTTTACTTTTGGGGAAAACAGTAATCTGTTCAATAACTAGTATCGGCACCCCGTCCTCTGCTGTAAAAAGCCTGACTAGATACTGTGTATGTTTTTATGTCCATGAACTTGAGCTACTCGTGTGCAATTATGTGTATGGGAATGGAGTAGTGTTCATGATCTGTATTTACATCATCATATGGATGTATATTTATTAATAAAGTTAATACTTTAAAACCTAACAATTTTTTTTTTCTCTGGGCTGTTTTTTTGTATCTTTTTTTTTAGTATCTTTTAAATTCTGGCTGCAGCTGCCTCTTGCCAGCGTTACCAGACCAATGGCCTTCTCTCTTAGAAATGCTGGTAAGGGACTAGAACTGGCACCAAAATGTTTTGGAACACCTTGTACAGATTTTGCTTCAAATCCAGTGCTTGTTGTGTTTGTCCCTGGCCTCCCTGAAGTGTAATTGAATCTGACTGCAGTAGACGGAGTGTGTTCTTCCCTGTGCGGGCTTCAAAATGCCCATGGGATTTGTGAGAGCTGGGAAGCCACCGTATTGGGTGATTTTGAAATTGAATAAATAAGCCCAGCCTTTCAGCGTACTTTGCTTTCTGAATTTCAACCTGAGATGGGGACTGCTTCTTACAGGCAAGTCCCATATATTTGAATTAAGGCAGAAAGCCCGTATGAATTGCCAGGTATTGGAAAATAGAGGAATGTTGCTTATTTTTTAATGAACTGAAAATGCTGCTACAGTAACTTAATTGTTCTTATCCTTTCACTCAAATATGAGAAGGGAGGAAAGGAGTTACAGCTACATACGTATAAATAGCTGCTAACTTGTTTTTCCTTTGCTTCACATGGAAATCAATTGGAAAGTGGTCATTATTCATTATTCTATGATGAGTAAGATGTATTTATCCCTGGATTCTAGCAGTATTCCCATTTATCTTTGTTGGTAAGGTGTGCTCTAAATACCACCCAACCCCTCGGGTTTGGGTTTTTTTCCTTTACTGATGTTTTCCAGTGAGTTTGGGGGAAGACGGGCAGCTCTGCCTCCCAGAAGCTGCAATCTGGAGTGCTGGCCTTGCCTCCTCCCCTTGCTCTCCAGCACCCTCTTGTTTTCTCTTCCTTGTACTTTCAAAGCCCTGAATACATTTAGAGTTGAAACAGTTTAAATCGCAGTTATATTGCAGACTTTTAAGTTGCTTTTACCGGAAAAAAAAGACATGTGATGACTTTTTGTTGGTTTGGTTTTGTTTTGTTGGCCATTCTGAATATGTGGCTTTTGAGGTGAGGGGATGTGCTCAGCACCGAGTTCGACTACCGTCTGCTACAGCCTGGTCTAAAAATCAGTTCCTGGATGTGCTTCCCTGAGCAGAATGGATTCTTTTCTTGGCTGTAATGAAACCTGAAGTATTCGATATTAAGCCATAAATTCTATGGTACAAGAACACAGGCTTCTCAGCTGTGTTGGAAGTCGCTTCCAGGGCTGCTGTGTTCTCTGCCATGTCACGAACTGAACGGCAGGAGTTGGGACGCGATCTGTCCCCTCCGTACCCAGCCGGTGTGTGACACCAGGTGCAGCTTCTGATGACAGGGACGGTTTGTGATTTATTCCTCTGACAGACTGGTAGTGGTGGGGTGTCAGCCACGCAAGCTGGACGTCTTGAAGGTGTCTTCAAGATGGTTCGATCTCTAAATAATTTAATTTATGTGTGTGATGACACACCAAGGTTTGCTTCGGGGCTGGACTGGCATTTTCATGGTGTTGTACCTCCTCGGTGTGATCTTGTGAAGTAGCACAAATAGCACAGGGTGAATTAGTGATATCGTACTTATTTAATGTGTCAGCTCAACACAGTGTGCTTTTGGACCAAGATTGTTCCTGACGGTTAATCATTTAAAGCTGTAACGCCTAAAAGTAAAGGACAGACTCACTGCCTTGCATGGCAGGCTGTTTTTATCAGGGTTCTGCCTGTGGCTCAGCGTTTATTGTTTTTAAGAGAGAGGTGTGGCTTGGCCGTACAGAATTGGCAGCCCAAGAGCTCCCGCGTTCCGGAGCTGGCTCTCCCCCAGGTTCCCTCCACAGCCCAGGGATGGCACGGTCTCCTTTGCCCCATCGGTACCAACGCAGCAAAAATACCTGCTTATCTTGCAGGGTTGCTGGAAGGAATCATTAATTAACAGCCTTTAACTACTTTGAAAAAAATGTTGTGGAATCCTTAAGTGTTATTTAAATGATCTGAGGCAGATAACTCTTTCTGCCTTTCACGTTGGTGGTTTTTATTTCATACCACAAAAGATTGTTCTAATTAGTGAAAAAATATCATAGTAACAATTAGTGCAAGTTTGATTACTTAAGAGATATGCATAATCCTAAAATGTGTATCTGCTGCTGCAAGTAGTCGTATTTTTAAATAAAAATATTCAACTGCAGCCACGCTGAGAAAACAAAGATTACAAAGACATATCCCCAATACAGGTGTAGGTTGAAGTTGACCGTGTTACCTCAGGCTCTGCTCCTGACTGAAATGCTTTTTGTTTTCTTCTACCTCATCTTTGCATTATTGAACACACAGAACGTCGTCAGGGTTATACATGAGTGGAAACTTTGGTCTTGGTGAAGGTCCTGGCCTTGCCTCTTTGTCCCAGTCCGTGTCCTCTTTCCATTCCACCTCCCGCCGTGAAGGAGCTGCCTGGTGTGACTGAAATCTGGGGAAGGGGAAAGTTCGGCTGCTGAAATCCAACATAGAATCATAGAATGGTCAAGGTTGGAAGGGACCTTTAAGATCATCTAGTCCAACCATCAACCTAACTCTGATAAAAACCCATCACTAACCCATGTCTCTAAGCACTATGTCAACCCGGCTTTTAAATACCCCCAGGGATGGTGCCTCAACCCCTTCCCTGGGCAGCCCATTCCAAGGCTTAATAACCCTTTCCGTGTCAAAATTGTTCCTGATATCCAATCTGAACCTCCCCTGGCGCAACTTGAGGCCGTTTCCTCTTGTCCCATCGCCTGTTCCTTGGGAGAAGAGACCGGCCCCCCCTGGCTACCTCCTCCTTTCAGGGAGTTGTAGAGAGAATGCACAAATCGCCACCGAGTTTCAGTGTTTATTCACGGGTGCAACAAAAGACCCTGATTTTGCAAATCCTTCTCTGTGCTACATTTCAGATCACTCCCTAGCAAACAGAGCTTTTATAACGTGTCCAAGATTTTTGAATAGATGCAAAACAATGTGTATTTTTACTAGACTTTTTCCCAAAAATGGACATTTGGCATTAAAAATCAGAAAAATGTAAGCTGCTGAAAGCAGTTTTGGAACAAAACTGGCAGGAATTTTAAGAAATGTCCCGTCTCTGTAATACATAAGCACTGGGATGGTATGTTTGTTGTGGGTTTGGTATGACAAAGCCTGACTAATTCTTGAGAGCTCATTAGTGTTCCATTAACAGATTACTTATTATAGTCACCATAAAAAAAAAGAAGGCAGTTTTGCACAAGCCCTTTGATTTGTGTTACGGTAGGAAGGATATTTTTTAGGATTAAACCCACAGAAGCGTCTCGGCTGGAGGTGTGCTGCCAGAAAGCTGTTATTTGAAAGGTTTGGGATATCGCCACCCATGTTCGAGATCCGACACCAGCCCCTGCTGGCTCCGAGATGAGAGCTGGGATCCACGTGGAGTCCTTGGCCAGGAGAAGGAAAATTGTTTTCAAATTGAAAATGCCGCTTTGTCCAAACGCAAAGATAAGGACAGTTGGGATAAGGACAGTGGGGCAGCTTTTTCCTGACTCCTCTGCACCAGCTTGGATTCCTTAAGTGCTCTTGCTTTCAAGCTTTCTTGCTTGGTCTGTGTCAGCTAGTCTAATTAAGTATTTTCTCTCTATCTGCAAACCTCATGTTCTATATCTTTAGACTTTTACGTCCTCGATATTAATGCTTATGCAAGTTGGAGTTTGAAAGAAAAAAAATTTCCAAGCAAGGAAATATGCATTATAAGAAAGGACAGAGTTGGGGAAGTGTCCCCTAGTAAAAACAAAGAGAAAAAACTAATTTCTGTAATAAAGCTGACGCCCATCTCCATTTTTGTGCACATACAGGGTTTTCCTTGCTTTTTTCCCAGTGTGTGTGTGTGGCTCATACTCTTGTAGTTCATAATTCTGACTCACTTTTTAATAGATGCAGTTTTGGCAAAATCGCATTGCGTGGTGCTGGCAGTTTGAAGAAACCCAGTAAAAAAGGGGGTATCGCCACTTGAAGCACTACGTTCATTTTCAAAATGCCACAAATAGTCCTGCAGCTTCACTATTAAGCGGAAAGCAAGTGCTAGTTCTGTGACAGGAGGAATATTATCTTATTTCCTAAAAAGAAATACCACAATACTTATCTTGCCTTCCAGCTTGGGAGCCTCGGTGGCATGCTGACGGACAAGAGCTCGTCTTTTCCTTTAAAAAATACACCTTTAGTTTGCAGGCCCAGCCGGGCTGAAGGTGAAAGTTTAGTTTTCATGTGCAAACATCCCAAACTCAGTATCTGCTTCTCTACCGTGGGTGGAAATGGAGACATCGTTGGGCTGGCAGAGGCAGCTGTCGATCCCGGCAGGCCCTTAGGGCTGCGACAGGGGCTTGTAACAAAACACAGAACAAGTTAAAGGGCGCATTTGTGTGCCCCCGCAATTACCCTTCCTTCCTGACAGCCTGTCAAATCCTGGGGATGACACTGCCCTCGTTGCAAGAATTTTTGACCTGACTAATTTAAATGACCAGTGAAATGCCTGCCCAGCGCCAGCAGCGCCAAACCTATTACACCACTCGGCCCTGGGCTGCGAAGGTGCTGCAAATGAACCTATGTCGCTGCCATACGGGCAGGTCCCGTTGCTGAGGCGAGAAAATTTGGGTTAAAAGCCCCACTATTTAGAATCATAGAATGGTTTGAGTTGGAAGGGACCTTAAAGATCATCCAGTTCCAGCCCCCCTGCCATGGGCAGGGATGCCTCCCACTAGAGCAGGTTGCTCAAAGCCCCATCCAGCCTGGCCTAAAACACTTCCAGGGATGGGGCACCCACAGCTTCCCTGGGCAACCTGTTCCAGTGCTTCTCTACCCTTACAGTAAGGAATTTCCTCCTAATATCTAGTCTAAATCTCCCCTCTTCCAATTTAAAACCATTACCCCTTGTCCTGTCACTACATCTCCTGACAAAGAGTCCCTCTCCGGCTCTCCCGTAGGCTCCTTTCAGATATTGGAAGGCTGCTATGAGGTCTCCCCGGAGCCTTCTCTTCTCCAGGCTGAACAACCCCAGCTCTCTCAGCCTGTCTTCATAAGGGAGGTGCTCCATCCCTCTGATCATCTTCGTGGCCCTCCGCTGGACCCGTTCCAACATATTTGTATTTTCAAATATTTGTATTTAATAATGGCAGAATGGGACCTGAGGTGAATTCTGTCCGCCCTGTGCTGCCCTCTGAGCTCCAGCGGATTTCTGTCCCCTCATCTGGGCCTCACGGACACAGGGCGGTGTTTTTGGAGCCCGCAGACGAAAGTGGCTGTGGCGGTCGCGCCCCCGCCGCTGCGGACTGCGCTGCCCTCCCTGCCCAGATGCCTCTCCCCACAGACACACCACCAGGGCGAGCGCTCGGAGGAGGAGCGCACACCGGTCGCAACAAACGGCAGGGAGCCGCTCCCGGGGCGGAACCGCTATCCCAGCCCCGCCCGCAGCCACGACAAGATGGCGGCACGCCGCCCTCACGGTGCGACGTACGCACGCACAGCGTTTGCGCGCCGGAAGCGGAAGTGGCCTGTGGGACGGTGTTCCGGCGGAAGTGACCGTTGTCCGGGGAGACGCAGCGCTGTGGCGGGGGCCGGGGCCGGGGCGAGGATGTGGTGGCTGCTGCTGGCGCTGGCGTTGCTCGGTCGGGCCCTCCCTTCAGGTGAGGATGGCGGCTGGAGTGGGTCCTGGGGGACCGGGCGGCGTGTGCGGGGCCTCCCCGGGACGGGCGGTGCGCGGGGCGGCCGAGGCTCGGGCGCAGCACGGAGCTGAGCTCTCCCTCTCGGCGCAGGGACGGTGACGGAACGGAGCGCCAGCGGGCAGCCCCGCTCCCCCGGGGGCGGCCCCGCGCAGGACGGCGGCGAGCCGGTACGGTACCGGACCGCGGAGATGGCGGACGCCATGCTGGGCAGCGGGCTCCCCGAGCAGCAGGCCGTGGTGCTCTCGGTGGTTCCGGGGGAGGTGAAGGAAGGCCAGGCATCCGCCGTCGCCAAGGGGGCTTGCGATGCGGCGACCGGAGGCGATGGGTGCGGCACGGGGAGCAGCCCTGCGGGTGCCCCGGCCCAGGGCCGGGAGCAGACCGGGCTGGAGACGGTGCTGCCCGTTCCAGTCGAGGAACCGAATAGCACCGACAGCGCCAAAGCTCCCAAAGTGAACTGTGAGGAGAGAAACATCACTGGCATCGACCACTTCACGCTGCAGATCCTGAACGTGTCTCAGGTAAGCGAATCACCCTGTTCGCTGCTTGGTGAAGGTGTGAGGATGGC
Source organism: Numenius arquata (assembly GCF_964106895.1). Taxonomy (NCBI): domain Eukaryota; kingdom Metazoa; phylum Chordata; class Aves; order Charadriiformes; family Scolopacidae; genus Numenius; species Numenius arquata. The sequence goes on along the minus strand of NC_133586.1, from coordinate 42,272,161 downwards.
GGAAGATGCCCCGTCAGCACCTGCCTGTGTTTCGGTGTCTGACTTAGTGAATTGCCTTGTGTAACATCCTCTGTGCTGTCAAAAAGAGGAAACGTCTGGGCAAGGAGGCTTTTCGTGTCATTCTGAGCAGAAAAAAATGGAGATATAGCTCAGTCCACGTGTCTGTGGCTCTCATCTGAGTGCCTGCACTTCACTGTCAGCTTTCCTGCTGCATGGATTAGTGTCGCTCTCTGATACTGTTAATGGCACTTACTGCCAGTACCAGGGTCTGTTTCCAGCTTGTTTCTTGTAATAGTTAAGCATGTGGGTTTTTTTAAGTAACAGACTTTTAATACAACCTTTTAAAAAGGTTAAATACAATTCTCCCTCTGTTTGAAAATGGTTCAACAAATGTGCGGCTACTTGATAAATATTGTCAAGTTTCTAGTCGATTGTTGAATGGTGCAGTTCTATGTAGAATTTAACTCTGTTAAATATGCAGTTGTCCCCGTTTGTTTTTCTTCTGCTTTCCCGCAGGACCTGATGGAGTTCTTGAACCCAAACAGCAGTGACTGTACCTTAGTCTTGTTCTATACGCCCTGGTGCCGCTTCTCTGCCAGTCTGGCACCTCATTTTAATTCTTTACCTCGAGCTTTTCCAACTCTTCGCTTCCTGGCCCTGGATGCGTCTCAGCACAGCAGGTAACTCGCACTCCCTCTGCTTTACCATCACTTTATTTCTGTTAGCAACTTGTGTGTTTTAAATACAAGAGAGGGTGTTTTTTTTTTTCTTATAAAGTGACAATTTAGTAAAACTGACACTCCCTGTGGATTTACCTTCATGCGTTGTATTTGCTTTATGCCCACCAGTTTATCAACTAGATTTGGAACCGTGGCTGTACCCAATATCCTCCTTTTCCAAGGTGCCAAACCTATGGCTAGATTTAATCATACGGACAGAACGCTGGAGACACTGAAAGACTTCATTTTTAATCAAACAGGTATGTAAATCAGCCCTGATGTGTCAGTAGGAAGGATAAGGTTGGCTTTCCCCTCCCTGGTGTTCTTTAATTTCATGAAGACCCTGAGAGGACCCAGCAGAGGTTTCTATAATCAGTTCCTGTAGAGAGCTGGATTTCAGGGTGCGCTGGAAGCAGAAACTCAGCTCGCTGGGCTGCTGTCACAGCGTCGGGGGAAACAGTGGGGTTTAGCCAGAGAGGGGGCTGGCAGTATTGAACCCGTCTTCCTGCCCAAATGTTTAATTTGGGAATTAAGGCAGATGAACCTCGGGATCATTGCCAGAGCCGCGTAAGGCTGACGGCAGCTCGGGGATGAGATGGTTTCAGTTCTTGTACTGGAGGAGATAAAAGGATTCCAGTTTCCATCATCTGGTTGTCCATGTTGTGAGTTCAGCACCAGCCAACTCTCTGGTTCTGTAAAAAAAAAAAAAAAAAAAAAAAAAAAACCAAAACAAAACGAAAAAACACATTTAGGCCTACGAGGGTCTTCGTTAGAGGCCAGAAATTGTTACATTTGTTAATACAGCAGAAATACTCAACACGACACAAACAAAACCACTACACAAAAACCCCTCACAAGCTTACACAAGGCTGTGCTGTGGAAGGACTGAACAAACCTTCTCCTATTATGAAAACGCACGTAAAAATCGGTATGTTTTTATGCAGGCAAACTGTATGCGAGATGTATGTTAACACAAAGGGACCGCCTCGCCAAAATTTTCAGTCAGTACGTGCGTCTCAGCCTGAGAACAGCAACAAAGCTCCAAATACAACCAGCTTCTCTGTGTTTCATGATTATTATCGGTGTGGATCAAGTGCTTTTTTTTATTTATTTTATTTTTTTTAGGTATAGAAGCCAAAAGCGAGGTGGCTGTGACCGAGGCGGACTGGGAAGGTCCCCTGCCCAGCGTTCTGACCAAAGGCATAGACTGGCTGCTTCTCTTCTCCTTGCTCTTCCTGGCTGGCTTTGTCATGTACGCTACCGTCCGAACGGAGAGCATCCGCTGGCTCATCCCGGGTCAGGAGCACGAACACCAGGAATAATCCCACGTGCTGGAACAGGGACAGAATTTCCCGTTTATCGGTAAAGTGGGAATTTGTACGGACTAGAAGTACAGAAGAATGAGCTGTTGAATTTGGTGGTTGTAACTTACAATCTTGACTGAAAATCTGCTTTATTTATCGACTGCTGAATCTGTAAAAAGCGATGAATGCGGTAAGTAAACAAATATGAGAAAACTAAACTAAAAAAGTATTTATTAAGCTGCTCCGATGGGCTTATTTTTCATGGACTTGAATAAGTGATAGAGCTCGACTTTGCTCTTCTGAAGAGTCCCTGGCGCTTTGTGTACGGAGTGAGGTTGTCACAGCACGTTGGCCTGTGCGTGTGGCGCTGCTCGGTGGAGCTGCGTCCGCTCTGGTGGAATCTGGGCATCATCTTCTACAGATCCTCCACGTAAAGCTTCTGCACGGACGATGTGATAAACGCTGCGGAATTGGGATGCGTTAACCCACATCATACTCGGTTTTTCGGCTCATGTATTCCCAAAATACAACATTTTAAAGGCAAACGCTGGTGAATGGTGATGTTGCTAAAAAAGTTTGACTGGCAGTAAAATGAACTATGAAGAAAAAAGACGTTTTAAAAAAACAAGTGTTCTTCAAATCAGTTATTCCCTTTATATATCAGCAATAACAACTCCAAAGCCCATTGTACAGCTCTTGACGGGGTGACTATTTCCCACCTTTGGTGCCGGGCTTGGATGGCGGTTGGGGTTTTGGTGCCGGGCTTAGAGGATGGTTGGGGTTTTGGTGCCGGGCTTGGAGGATGGTTTTGTGGTGCTCTATGAATTTTTGACAGTGGCAGCTCTTTATAAAATTTAGAATAACTGCTAAAACTCTCCTCAGTGTGTGTGTGTACACAACTTACTTACCACATTCTTGTAGAATTAAATGACACTCATTGTCCTTCCCCTTTTTTTTTTTTTTTTTTTTTTTTTTAAATAAATCAGGTTTTTAGTGTAACCTTTTAAGTCCCTTTCTTACAGGACTGAAAACTGTCTCTGGAGTACGATCACCTGCCTTAATTAGCAAGAGCAGCCGTGAGATTTATTTAGATTTCTGCTGGCTGCAGAGCCTGCAGCTGAGGCTACACAAAGAATGGATGCGGGGTTGAGTTGTAATTAGCATGGAAGGCTTTGGATAAGGTACGGATTGGTATTTTGTGTGGTTTTTTGGATGATTTGACCCGTGTGGCGTTTGCACCTGGCGGGGGTTTGCCGATAGCTTAATTCACGCTCTGAAGCTTCCTAAGAAGAAACAAAGATGATAAGAAGAAATATAAGATTTATTGTTTGACAAAGAATTCTGTTACGGGGATGAGCTCTTCGGGTGGCCACATCTTTCCCGTTTGGAAAGCTGAGGACGTGTGTTTCTGCGCGTTAAAAAGAGCTCAACACCCATCGAACTTTCATTTTTACCCGAGATAAAAGTAGGAAGTATTTTATCGGTAAAGATTCGAGATTTTTGAACAATAAATGGGAGCGTTCTCGCTTGGTTTGTTTGAGAGGCCCAGGGCTGGATTCTCCCCGGTAATTATCTCCCTAACGACTACGTCGTTACAACCGGTTCCCTCTCTTATCTCCTCCCTCCCGTTTCCGCGGAAGCCACCGCGATCCCCGCAGCGCCCGCTCGGGGTCCCCCCCCCCGCCTCGGGGGTCGGTGCCGTCTCCCTTCCCGCTCCTCCCTCACCGTTACCGGGTTGAGGGGGGGGGGGGACACGACACGACACCCCAGCTCCTCCCGCCGTGTCCCTCCGGTTCCGCCCGGGAGAGGCGGGGCGGGGGCGGCGCGGAGCCGAGCCATGCCGGGCGACGGGGCCGGGCTGCGGCTGGCGATGTGGGGAGCGTTCCGCGGGGGACGGGCCGCCACGGTGAGGGGCGGCGGGGGAACCGGGGGCGGTAGGGGACGGGGGGCGGCGGGGACCGGGGGATGGGGCGGCGGGGAGGGGGCGGGGGGAGCGGAGCGGCCCGACACATGGCCCCCCCTTCCTGCTCCTTCCGCCGTCCCACCCTAGGACCGATTGTTTATGTACTTATATATATCTTTATATATAAAGCTAATAACTAATTGCACGTTTAGACCCTTAGGCATGAAATATTGTATACTTTTTTTTTTTTTAATGTAATTAATGACTTTTTTTTTTTTTTTTTTTTACCCCCCGCCCCCCCCCCCCCCCCCAACTTCCTCCGTAGGAACGTTGCCCGTTGCCCTGGTTAAACTGGGGTGAACTGGTGCACTAAGTCAATATTTGCAGGGTGGCGCGGTCTTGAAAACACAAATGGCATCTCCCACCTTCCCTTTTCTCTCTTACAAGCGATTTCCTGCAGCTTTCTGCAACGTTTCCGAATATCGGCGTGATGTGTTGGAGGGGTGAACTCGGGACACAACCTTTGAAACCTGTTTCTGAGCAAAACGCCGCGATCGGTGTTTTCCGGGGCCTGCATCATATTCCGTCTCCGTATTTTTATTAAAAACCACACGATCTAATTTCAGGTCTCATCCACACCCCTGTGCCCAGGCCAGGTGACTGCAGTGTCCCTAAAACTACCGGAGAACATCTCTGCTGCCAGCCCGAGGAATGAGCTTCGTGCTGCCTCCTGGACTTTGCCATCCCACAAAAAAACCACCCCCGTGATTTTATTATTTATTTTTTTTTGTCAATTAGCCTACTAATTTCATCTCTTGCCAGGTGAAATAGTAATTTTCGAGACAGCCGTTAGCTTTGGTCATTTTTTTATGTGCTTGGAAAAAGAAGGATGTAAGAAATTGATGCCTGCGTCTGTGGTTATAGCAGCAACAAATCCAATATTTATATTTTTGCCAGTCCAAAGCTGTGTACGAAGCATAAATTAGTTCATTTTGGGACCTGTAAAACCCATCTTTTGGACTGGATGTATCCTACTGAACACAAGCGGTGGCAGTGATGCTGTGAGGTTGATTTACAACGTTTGTGGGGGTGGGCTGGGGCTTGTCCCTTATTAGTGGTGAAAATGTTGCTCCTGGGCCATCCTGCCTGGCTCAGGTCGCGCTAATTGCGTTAATTCCTGCTCTGCTCGGGCTCACAGCCCCATCTGGTGGCACCTGCGGCGGAGCTGCCAGCGATGGCTGGCAAAGGCAAAAACCAATCCTCCCAGCGGTGGGTCCTTGCAGGGCTGGGATGTGTCAGTGAAGCTCTGGAGCAAAACCGCTCAGCCCTTGCTGGAAGTTCTCACCAAGCTCTGCCACCTGCTGATACACAGACTAAAGAAATCTGAATTTTGCTCTGCTGGGGAGAGAAGTTCTTCCCGTTAAAGCATTGCGTTTATGAGTTCGAGACCAATCTGTCAGAATATGTCGTCTAAAGAATCGCTCGTGCCCTTGCTCTCTGCTTTTAGGAAAAACAGCAAACCTCTTCCAAACACCTCATAGAACTTTCCTCCATCTCTGGCCTCGCGTGTGGCTCAGACGCTGATTCAGATATTTAAGTAGAAGGTGTAACTCATTAACGTCTGGGCTCACCGTGACTTCAGGACTCCTTTTGCTTCAAATAAGACATATTTAAACATAGGTGCATTGCAGAACCTGTTGCTCGCACCAGTAACGTGTAGCTTCTCGTAACTGTGTCCGTATTGTCGATTGGTTTTCTTTTCATTGCTCGTTAAAAAGCTCTTTGTTGCTTGTAGAACTCCCCAGCACGTGTTATCTTTAAATCCGTTCCCGTTTCCTCGGGAATAGCAGCACGCGAGCTGTGTAGAACGCAGTTGCCTATTTCACTTGGGTCTTTTAAAATAGATACCACTTTTAACCTTGTAATTGTACGTTTAATGTAAATAATCCTTTATTCATATGACGGAATGGAATATTTGAAAATCAACTCAGTTTTTACAGCATCTGGATAATTCAGATGAACGAGGGATGGGTCCTGGTGTCCGTGTTTGTTCCCGTGAAGGAGCCGATCGCTCTTTGCTAGTTCAGTACAAAACCATTCAGCCCAATTTAATTGACCAAAGAGAAATGGTGTTTCTTGGCTGTTTTAAGTTGATCTGCGAAATGATAAAAGGAAAGAACCTCTACGGTGAATTTTCCACCTCCTCGCCTTCCGACGATACATAACCACAGTTTCACCGTGTGGTTTTCTTGTCGTTGCCCGACGGGGAACCTCGGCCTCACTGCTGTCCCGTGTGTGTTTTTTCTCTCCTCAGCAGTCCCCGCAGTCTCGCTGGCTGACGACGGAGGAGAGGAGCCAACTCCCGCTTGATCTCAAAGCTTCAGGCTGGTCTAAGCTGAGCGAAAGAGATGCCATCTACAAAGAGTTCAATTTCAAAAATTTTAATCAGGTAATTAGCGTTATGTACCGCTTTTAATATAAAGGAAGCGTAATTGCTTTCATTTCCATACCATCCTGATGGGAAAATATTTATATTCAGAAATTTGGGAGTATCCTTGTGGGACCCAAACCCTGCTGGATTTGCCTCAATGGGTTGCTCCCTGATTCTCATCTCGTTAGGTGGAGTAAATTAATTCCGTTTTGTAGTTGTTAAGTAAATTTGTTCTAATATTACAATTTCTGGATTATAATATTAGGGTCAAGGTCAGGGTCGGTACTATGGGATTAGACAAATAATATTGCTTCCTGATTTATTTCTTTCCCCATTACTAGCACTCGTAAATGAATGCTGGAAATGTGTGGACAGTGGGGTTCGTTTTTGGCAGGGAAAAATCTTGAAGAAAAACGGGTAACTGCAAGAACAGAAACTTTTGGCAAATAAGGTGGGGAAAATATGATACGTTTCACCTTCTAAGCAGGGAGACGGGGTTCTGGTATGTTCTTGAACGAATCATAGTGGCTGATCTCGCAGAGCCTTCGGCAGGGCAGGCTGCTGGTTAGACCTCGCTGGGTTTTTATTTGGAGTCAGGATCCCGAGCCACGTCTCGGACATGAGTTACAAACTTCCTTTAGAAACACTGAATTGATCTTGAGACTTGCTGTCAGCTCCGTTCCCCTAAAAAAATTGCCTTCTGAGGAATCATGACGTTGCTTAGAGAAAAGTCACGTTCCGAGAGCCTGCGTTTCCCTTCTGGTTTATTTCTGCAGGAGAGGTGAGCGTGTTCTCGGGTGGGAGAGGAAACCCTGGGTTTTGTTGGAGCGATGGCTCTCGCGGAGCCGGTTCTTTACTTTGCTCCGAGAGGGACACGGCGAGCTCCAGGCGTTGTTGGTGCACGTAAGGACCGAGATCTTATTTATATGGCAATGCCTCAACCCAGACCATGATTATTTAGTAGGAAATCACAGTGAACTAGATAAACAACAATTTGTAAAGCTGCTCTTTTTTTTTTTTTTTTTCAGATAGTAGTAGTCACGGTAAGGAAAGCCCAGGCAGTGGAGAGAAGGTGGGTGAGGTGCCCCCAAGCCCCTCTGAGCTGGGAGAAAGCAAAAGAGAAAAGAACTGCAGAAAAACCCAGCTCCCGAGTGGGACGGTGCTGGTCCAGGTGGCACATCCGGAGCCTCCAGTACATTTTTCTCCTGGATTTCACTTCCAACCTGGACATTAATACAGAACAATCCAGATAATTCAGAGGGTAACGCAGGAGGGAAGCCCATGAGAGGGAGCTCACATGAAACCTTGGTGAGATGCGCAGGCAGCTCGGGGCTGGAGCAACCAGGAGAGAACAGCACCTTTGATAGAAGAGCTGAGATTTTCAGCCTTTGTGCTTCGAATATTCTTATTCGAACAGCATATTCATATGCTACGAAACGGCATCTCTGCCGAGGCACCGTCAACGTTTTTGTTGGTTCAGCACAACTAGAAATGATGTTTTTGTCCCCAAAGTTGATAAAAAAGTGGTTTTGCACACTGTAATTAAATAAGTCCGCTTGATTAGGTGGACTTAGGCAGTCAGCCAACAGACAGGTCAAGAGATGAATCGCTGTGCCCCGACCGCAGATATCTAGAAAACCCATTGCTTTGGCAAAAAATTACAAAGTTGGGGTTTTTTTTGACTGTGTACATTTATCTTACAAAATAGGTAGATACTTGTATGTCTTCCTAATTTAAAGACTGATACCAGTATAGGAAATTGAGTATATTTGAATAGTCTTATTAGTAAATTTTGAAGTATAAATCTATATTTCTAGCACGTGTCATCTTAAAAAGGGTACTCTTAAAAATAAATGTCGCTTGAATTGCTTGGGAGGTGCTGGCACAGTCTCTGTCGCTCTTGGTTGCCCCTCACGGGTGTCGGGTAAGGCAGAAACGAGAGCAGAGGCTGGGAATCGGCTTCAAAACTGAACTTTCTGCCCCCAGCCTGGAGAACGAGCTGGGCGGGTGGGATGCTCTGGGCAGCTCTGGTTGGATCAGGGTTATATGGGAATATCCGAGGGCAGAATTTCACCTGCTGATTCGGAGGAGCTGGCTCCCTTGTCCCCCTTTGCGGTTGCGGATGGCAGAATCCGTCCCTCTTATCGTAGTCAAAAGGGCTCAAGGTGCAGCTCCCGAGGGGGTGTTCAGAGCTGGTATCACAGAGCCTTTCAATAAGTTGAAGCTGGAAGTAAATTAAAATTATGCATGTATGCTTATTGCTGCTTATATTTATAACAACTCTTAGTAAATACTGTGTTTATTACGACCTAGGGAGCAAATGACGGAAGCGGAGCCTTATAGCTGCACTGTACTTTGGGGGAATTTAGTCCTGCAATGAAAAAAGTTGAACTTGTAGGTACAACTTCTTTCATTTCACATAATAAATATTCTGTTTACTTCATTTAAACTGTGAGTATTTAGTAAAAGCCAAAGGACTGAGAAATATCATTTCCTCAGTGATCTTCCTGCTGCCCTTTTACAGATGGTGTATAATCAGGTGTATAAAAAAAAAAAAAAGGAAAACCAAGAAAAAACCCCAAAAGTAGTTGAGCTGACATGAAAGGTATTTCAGATTTATGTTTTGCAGATGATATTGGTATGATTAATGTATTCATTGCTTTTTTTTATTGCCTCTCGCAGATAATGTTCATGATGCATGGAAAATTCTGTGTCTTTAAAATCTATGCCAGGTTTACAGAGTCTGTGTGTGTCAACAGATGTTAAGAATATAAACACAACTTTTATTATAAAGTCGTGCAAATGTGTAGACATGAGCTTGGTTTATGTATATTATTTTCAGCATGAGAATGAAATGAAACTTCTGTGAAACAAGAGTTATTTAGATTCCTGCAGCTTTCAGGCTGAGATTAGCCTGGTTAAAAGCGATCAGGAAGGGGCTGCCTTTGAGAGGCTGACAAGCTAATGACACTTCGGGCTTAGGGAATTAGTTTCTAACCCAGAACTTGAAAGCGCTGGTGCCTTTTGTTAGGCTGAAGATACATTTTCATGAAAATGGGCTTTGGTGGTACAATTTTCTGAAACAAGCTGGAAACCAGCCTGGGGTCCCGGCTGAAAGCCCTTTGTTACGTTGCTGTGGGTGCCCACCACACACCAGTCCTGCTCTACTGGGCTGGGTGGTGGGTGCTGCTCCGTGTTCTCGTTGTCTTTAGTGTGAGACAGGCTCCTGGAGGGTGGGTGTTCTGAATCTTGTATAAAATATAAAATACACCAACGGTGGGGGGAAAAAACCCAAACGCAACTCAACTGTAGAGGAGGGCTCCTTGTCTGGAAGAGCTGTGCTGATCGCACCAATGCGTCCATTCCTCCTTTGGCTTGGCAATGTTATTGCCACTGTTGAGCAGCAAGTGGGCAGTGATGAGTTAAAATCAGAGGCTTTTACCTCCAGGACCCTTGCTCTGGTGCATTCGCTCACAGTCGCTTTCCCTGGGGAGCGTGCATTTGGTGGAAACCTCTGGCCATGACCAAGGTCTTGGAAGCAGGTAGGGTTGGACCACTCCATGGCAAGTCTTGAGCCCTGCCGTGTGTCTTGGTGCTGGTGACCCTCCATAAACCTCACAGCCACGTCAGGGAGTTTATTCAGAGCCTCTTTTCCTGTCTGCAGGGAAGAGACAAGAGCTAACGAGGCTTTTGGGCCACTGTGTGGCATCAAGAAGGCACGTTCTTGTCCTTTTGTCTGGAACAAAACATTTCTCTTCCGGCTGTGGAGCAAGCCCTCTGCTTCCAGTCTGTCCAAGCAAAATTCAGAATTGGGATAGAAAGTTAAACACCTTCAGACCGTGCCGGTAACTTCTCCCAATTATCGTTCTGCAAACTCAGGAAAGAAACTGCAGAAACTTTGGGACTAACGTCAAAAGTTGGTTATCGAGGGAGGGAAGGGTTGTGGAGGACCTCGATGTCCTGGCCTGTATGTCAGGAATTTCCCAGGATTTTCTCAGCGTTTCAGGTCGGCACAGCTTGGGAGGGGCGATCCTGAGAAGGGGGCAGACCTGGCTTAAAAATCTGAATTTCCCCAGGTTCATCTGGAGCTCGGTCCTGGCTGGGTGAGGCTCCGAGCGCTCGGTTTGGGTCCCTTCCCCAGCTGCTCATTTTCACCAAATCTGCAGGAACATCTTAACTCCGAGACTTCCATGTCTCTTGTCAAAGTTGGTTGGATTTGACCAGAGGGTTTAAGGGGCAACTGCCTGTGTGATTGCATTTCCTCGGGTAATCACGCCGAGGCAGAAAATGCAGTTAGGAAATTACAAAGGTGGGCATGTTTGCTGATGGTCAGGTTCAGCATTTACAGCTGCTTTCTTTTATAGGGTAAGTTTTTAATTAAGGTTGGTGTTTTTTTTTTTTTTTTAAAAAAAAAAAAAAAATTCATGTAGGAAGTCTCCTTAAGAGCTCTAACGTCATTTTATAAAATGGCAGGAAATCAAATGCTCTAAGAGTTTGAAAAGCTGTTTTAAATACGTTTTGTGTTCTGAACTACGGGAGACGGGCGAAAGATGAGCCTGGGCAGAGGGGACAGTAAGGAAGGGCTTTGGAGGACGGTGTCCTGCGAGAGTGGGAGCACGTGTGTTTCCTTGCAGTTGTGGACTCTGGGTTTTTGGGAACTTCTTTAAAGATGTGCAGAAAATCTAGAAGGGTTCAATAAATTATTATTCTCACTTTGCATTTCCGTTCCAAATTTTGTAGCTCTCTTGCTTGAGATCCAGGAAAAAGTAGTCGGACAGAGCACGTTACCGTAGATGCCTATTTTTCCCCCTCATTGAAATGCCAGTTATTTTCCTTTAGCTGCAGGGAGACACGCTCAGATTTGCCCCTTTAAATCCATCATCCCTGTTTTATTATCGCAATTACCCATCCGAGTTAATTTGGTAGGATGAGGTGAGTACTCCATTGGTTTTGATGCTGGTACTTGGTGCCAGTCCCTGTAATGTGACCTGTGTCAATACTGCCTTTTTCTACTCCCAGCACGCTGCTTTGTCTTCTGCATTGATCAAAGATTGGAAAATAGATTGGAAAATTTGTTTTTATATGTGTAGGCAGCGTATTTCATTGCCGCTTGATGTACTTAATCTTCTGGCTGTTTGGCTGAAATACGTCCACGCCTTTTACGTATTGAAAACATAATATCCTTTAACCTACGCTCTGCAGAGTTAAAATGAATTTTATGTTAAATATTTCGTTGTGGACCACATCTCCAGCTTTTTATATGCCACAGCGGTCTTGTGGGGTTGGTTTTTTTTTTTTCTTCTCCATTGTCTGATAGTGAGGTCATTTTCAGTCCTCTGAGAAATTTTATTCCCAGCCAGATGCGGGCCATATATTAAAAGTAGCACCTGTGGCTAATATCACAGCAGCTTACCATAAATTTACATGGTAACTAGGATTATATCTGTCAAGACTGTTAAAAAATGTCTAGATTTAATTTGATTTCCAGTATTGAAGGAGCTCTCCAACATTTTGCTTCATAACTATATTTTAAAAGTTAAAATCACTCCATTGTTAAGTTTTATAGCACTCCCAGTGCCCATTAAGTTGATTTGTTAAATGGGGGTCAGAATAAAGCAAGTTGGCTACAGGAGGATCGGAAACCAACCCATTTGTGACAAATTTAGTCCTCGCGTGTGAATCTTCTCAGAGCCCGGGGACTGATTGGATTCAGGTGCAGCTTATGTCAGTTGTGTTTAACCTCAAAGCCTGAGCAGCCCCGGCCCCGACTGTCACTTCTGCTAATCAAAAAGACGAACCTGTTTTCATTCGTTTGGGGAGGAATCGCTATTTTTAATGTGATATCAGTCTGCCTGCTCCCTCTGCTAGAGTTTCCCGTTAGATTGGCTGTCGAATGAAAAGAAATTCTTATTTTATTTTATTTTTGTATCCGCCTAGGAAGGTGCTGGTTTTCATATAGTCTTTCCTAAACTGCTTCGTTTTCCATTATCCTTTGAGTCCTCTCCCATGTGCTGTGATTTGTGCACCTGCAAAGTTATGAAAGTATTTCTGCTGGTAGTTATGTTGTTCACTAACTTCCCCGCGTTTATGAATACAATAACCCATTTACAATAAATCAGAATTATTTACGAGTGGGTTTACAGAGTTGAGAAAATCTTTGTATCTGAAAATAATGAATTTCTGGCGTATCTGCCTGTTGACATTTCCCTTTATTGGAAACTGATAGTGGAGTTTTGGGCACTGGCACAGGCTGAAACGGGGGGAATGAACTGGCTCAAGTGTCTCGCAGCGGAGCACAGTAAAAATATAGGATTCCTGGATGGTGACACCTTCCTTGAGTTTATTCTTGTGATTGACTGAGTAAATAACGCTCTGGCCTCCGAGTTGGCGGGTCGGAGGGTCAAGGTGCAGCTGTGGGACCTCGACATGATCCACTTGCCCACACCACTGCCCAGCACTGCATGTGGAAGGCAGGGACCTCCAGGTCTGGGGGAAATGAAAGGAGAAGTTCTGGGGAGATGGCTCCTTTGAGAGCTTACGAGTCTCCTTCCCTGGCCGAGGAGGAGGAGGAGATGATGCTGGTGCCCTGGTTGGTGTGTCCAGTGATGCTTCCAGTCACCTGGCAGCCAGCAGTGGGAAATTCCGTGAAGCTAGAAACTCCATAGTGGTGGAAATATGCCGTTGGGTTGTGTCTCGGCAGAAATTAAATCCTTGGGGCTGGGAGCTGGGAAATCCAGGATTTATTTTCTTCTGGTGGGCAGCACGGCTGGTGGGGTACAAAACCGTATGTAAATGCAGCCAGCGCTCCAGAATGTTTTCAGACCAATGTTTTTCACTTGGCAACATTTTTCTGTTTCACAGAGAGTTGCCTTTGTGCATCTGCAGCCTCTTACGTCTCTTAAAATCCTTCACAATTAGCTTTTCCTTCCATGTGTGGGAACCGTCGTTTTGTCCTTTAGTCCCTTTGTGACAACTTCATGGCTGTAATGTGAATGAGCAATTCATGACTGATAAAAGTCAGGCGGGTGATGAGCAGTGATTGCTCCTCTTTGTACCACAGAGTATCTCAACTCCTCTTTGGCCAGAGCCCACCGCCCTCCTGTCCCGTCTGCTCGTGGCAAGTTACAGTAGTGTCACCTCTATAACATCATCGTGGCGGTACCACCAGTATCTGGCTGCCAGGATTATTTAAAATGTCACACCATTAATCATATTAAATAAAATGAATCGTGTTTAAGTTGAAGGCTCAGACGGAGGATGTGTCCTTCGTCTCCTCCATCATGCGAGTTGTCCCATCGCAAGTGTGGTAGAAGTTGCAACGGTTTAATTCTCCTTGTGATTTAACCATAATGAGGGATGCTCATTTTCATGATGAGCTAAGTCGTATTTCTCCTTAGAATAAACCATTATTTTATGGTTTATAATTATTGGGGGTGGTGGCATTTCTAATTGCTGAGTTTGCCCCACCAAGCAGACCTGTTGTATCTCCGTTTTCCAGGCCACTGCTAAAATCTGCCCAGCCGACCTTTGGGCTGCTCTCCAGTTGGCTCAAATACAGATGCCTTCCTTAAAAGATGGATTTCTTGTGACTCAAGTAAAAAAATATTATAGCGTTTGCCTTGTGCTTGTTTCGTGCATTGATCTGAAAGCCCGAAAGAAATTATTTGTCCAAATGCCTTTTGGGTTCCACAAGCCAGTTTGTAGATTGGGAGTAGAAGAAATGTTTCTCCTTTTTTTTTTTTTTTTTTTTTTTTTTTCAGCTGCACAGATTGATTGTTCACTCCCTTTGAATTAAAGAGAACGAAAGCATCAGCCATGCGGGCAGGGATGCTGTAGATTCCTACCAAAGAGAGCAAATGGGAGCAGGTCAGCTTGATTTTAACTACAGTTCGGGCTCTTTCCTTGTTAAATCACCTTTGGAAAATGAATGGAGAATTCCATGGGTTTGAATTCTGTTAGACGCCCTCATTTGGGAAAATACAAGTGAGACTGATGTTGCCTTTCCTGAGGAAGATGCTCACTCAGAATGATTTATTATTTTTTTTACCTTTTCGGTGAAGGAGACCTGGTGTCTTGCAAAAACCTTGGAAAACCAAGGAAACTTGGTCTCTTTCTCCATTAAAATTTATTTTTACGGGCGTGCTGGAAAGGTGCTGATTAAATGCAAACAGCACATCTCTCTCTCTTGGTTGTTTAACCTCTTGCATCCCCTTGATTTTGGAATAACACCCGACAAGGTTTTTCAAACCAGAAATTGCTTTTTACACCAGCAGCTCTCACTTTCTCGTACTCCCCCGAAGCAGAGACAGGCTTTGGGATATTATCCTCTGCAATTGTAATTAAGAATGGACTCTGGCTGGCAGAATAAACTGAAATAAAACTGCGACGCCCCTATTTAAAAAATTAACCATTACTCACCAAAAGCACATCAAACCCACTTAGCGGACATCCGTTAATCCCGCCGTGAGCCGTTTCAGGCTTTAATGCACACTGTTTTACACGTTAAGGGTTTTGAAGTCGCGGGCCAGCCCTGACCTTTCGCATCTGCTCCTCTCGCAGTAGGAATCTCCGCTCGCCGCTCCCCGTCAGGGCGGATTAACGTGACGAAGTGCAGCGCTTCTGCTGGCTGCAATTTCGGGTTTTTTGATCAGAATTATTTCTTTCACAAACAATCACGTTGGGCTAAAACGTTACATCTGCTCTGCGAAGCCACTGGCTGGCCCGCGGTTTATCAGGGTGAGGCGGGTGCGACCTTATTCATTCCTCTTTTATAAAGCTGCCAACCCGCTTCGTGTAGGGTTTGCTTTTTTTTTGGGGGGGGGGGGGGTGGGGAGAGCTTCCCGTCTTCTTCCTCCCTTTGCCGTTTTCTTCCTTAAATTTTATTGGGCTGAGATGAGAAGTTGCTTTAAGCTGGCTGTGATGTCTTGGAGGGGTTTGGTGGGGAACGCGCTGATGAGTGAGGAGCCCGGTGCCGAGTCAGCACCGACGCCGTTGGGTTTATTTATTGCTGCGGGTGCTTTGTAGGAAAACGTTTTTTATTCCTAGGATCAGAGGGGAAAGTCCTGATTTCATGATCTAGCGGGATTTTCCTCGTGGCGTGATGAGAATAACAGCAGGCAGTTAAATATATGTGTATGACCGAGGTGTCCCTGGTTGGGAGAACATTCTGTGATACGGTGGGTGGGTGTTGTAGCACAAACAGCGTTAGTTGTACAAGCCCAGGACGTTGTGCTTATGCCTGCGTCTTGTAATGCCCAATCTAATAAAAAACCAGAGGTGTGCAAAGGGTTTCCCTTTGTGGTGATCTCATATGAATTTCTAAAAGAAATTTGACATCCGCTGGAAGGCTCAGAATTAATATTTGTCTCCCCTTGCGAGCCCGTCTCTCCGGTTCCAGATCTACCGATGTACAAACGGGGTGGGCTGCCCAGAGGAACCCTTGTGTCTTAGTGAAAAACCAACCAACCAAAAATAAAAAACCTCTGAAACTTCTCAATATATTGCACATTGGATGCACTCTGCCGCTTCCAGGCATGTGTGTGGAGCACATGGAAGGGTCTGAAGACAGTTGAAAATGTTAAGTGTGGGTTGTCTATCTAAATCGTTGGCAGTTAAGTGAGCCTTGTTCTTAATAATATAACATAACATAGCTGCCTTTGTCCATTTTCCCATGACCTGCTCTACCCATCCTTCCAGAGACAGGAGGTGAAGCACGGGTCTAGGTGACCTATAGATGATGTAGGGAACAGTGGGCATGGCAAACCAGGCGAGGTACCCAACTGCTCTGAGGTTGAAGGTTGCCCCAAAGGGAAACGTGTCATCTGGGAAGATGCTTGCTCTCTCCTACGCTTTCTTCAAAGGATCTGTCACTTCTAGGCTTGAAATGTCTGTCTGCAAAATAGGATTTGAATTTTATAGTGAAATATAAATTAAAAGCCTGCTAGTGCTGGCCCAAGCAAGTCTCCTGCTGAATTCACTGCCCCCATGGTCATCTACTCTCTCCTACTACAAAAGGTGTCCAAACATGAAGACCCATTCTGACAATATTTCAGCAGCTCAGTTGAGTGAAACAATTCCCTGACTGGATCTGCAAAAAATGTTCCTCGGTTTGCTTTATTTCACAGTTTTAGGTCTTTTTAGATTCTGGCTTGGCCAAGAAGGTGATCAGAAGGCCTCTTCAAATTCCTCACACCTCCATCGTGGTGTCTCTGTCTCCTGTTTGAATTGTTGCCCTTGACTTAAAAAAGCCAAACTAAAAAAGCTGACGGTGTAGTGGGTAGGAGGATGGTGGAAGATGAAATGGTCATGAGACCAGCTGCTTCTTCTCTTAATCCATCATGAAGTAATGCCTTTCTTATCACTCTTTGATGTTTTCTTAGGATCTAAATGGCAGAGGTTTTGAGGATTATCAGAGGCAGGGTATGATTTCCCTTGGATGCTCAGCAGAGGAGATTTTGGATATGAAACTGGTCGTGTGTGTCATCTTGGCCAAAAGACCAAGGAGGGTTTTGTCTGAGCGCTCCCTATGTTATCAGCAGCATGTATGGCACGTGAACTTCACTTTCATGTCTACAGGATGAAATCATTCCTGCATGTACGAGTAAGAAGAAACATTGGGGAAAATAGTGGTATTTTGTTCTGCTGGAGCCAGGTCTGTCCCATCCAAAACCTGGTGCCATGGGATAATAAACTTCTCTGTTCTTCTGCACCCTGCCCGAGCTCTGGAAAAGCCAGAGGATTCCAGCGCCTTTTTGAAGCGGAGAATTCACTTAAATTGATTCTGACTTGGTCTGGTTTGCAATAGTTTCGTGTCTGGGGCTGGTACGGTGGGGTGGGGAGGGTGGTTCATGGCCCGAGCGGCAGCATCCTTGCGCCTGGATTCGGAGGGTTGGAACCGGGGACCAACTGCACCTTGTTACCGGTTTATTTTTATAGTGGTTTGGGTCGATGGCGTTATTACAGTACAGCCGGGGGCTTGATTTGCTGGGCCAAACATTTGCTTTAACAAGTGAAATTATCATCCTTCCTTCAGTCGCGCAGCCAAGAGAGTTTATTATTGTAAGTGACTGATTGCTTTAGCAGGTGCTCGGTTAATGGGGGCTTCGCTCTATTATTTCATGTTTTTAGGTAGGGCGCAAGAAGTTCAGTTTAAAAAGTCATGTTTCTCGAAATAGCCATTTTATTTGGTGTAAACCTCCTAAGTGCAACCTTTATGTTCCCTTTTTGAGCACAAAGCACACAAAAATGGCTTGGGAGGCAGAGAGTCACATTTAGCTGAGTACGTGGCTGGAGGATTTCTTCCACGTTCTCGTTCAGTCCTGAAACCTGGGATTATTTTCCTTCTTTTTCTCTAAATATCTAATATAGAGATCTACATTTTCGAATAAATAAAATAATATTTATGGGGCTATGTTTAGCTAGAGTGCTAAGGGACTGGAACTGGGGGGGGTGGGGGGGTGGAGAAAAGCCTTGCTTTTGAATATTTCTATATGAAGAGATATATCACAAATATCATGGGACCTTGTTCCAGGCTTGTTTGGGATTTAGGATGTCTGCTTATTTTGCCAGTCTTTATGGGCAACTGTAATTATTTTTATCTACTTATAAGCAAATTAATGTGTTTTGTATAAGGTTGTATTGCTTTACAATTGCTGTACTCCCCCATGGAGTCCAGGCTTGAAACTTTTATCACTTAACAGAAAGAAGGTTTTTATGCTGCTTTAAGGCATCTCGATGTTCTCTCGCTTCCACTCCATCAAGTTTATAAATCTTTTTGGTGGAATAGGTGATTAATTTTGGCGTGAAGTCTGTTCATTGAATCACCGAGCATATTATCTGCTTTCTGTTCATGAAATCCAGGTGCGATCACTTACAGTAATAAAAATGAGGGTAGGAAAAATGATCCGAAGCTGCTGGAAAAGTCAAGATGTGACGAGGAGGAAGGTGTAATAGATGTAACATTTGGTATTGCATTATCACCAATAAGCGAAAGATAGGTCTAAATTCAGCAGTTATGAAAATCTCGGTATAAACAGGCTTAGAAAAGATAACGTTGAGGTTTGTCGTGCGGAGGGTATTTCACACACGAGGAGAAGAGGAAAGCAAATCAAGGAGGAGGCTTTAGGAGCAGGTCGGTGCTCTCTGCCTTCCTCTTAGTCCCTTTTCTTGCACCGATCCCCGTATCCCGTGGCCTTAGAGGAAAATTTGCATTTTTTCAGACTGGTTGAATCTCAGATGGGGCAAATCCTGCTTTGCACCTGCTTTATGACAAAGTGATGTCGTAGCTTGGGTCACTGTTGGGCTTGGAAGGTGAAGCCTTTGCCTCAGACCTCCTTTGGAGATGCATCTCGAGCGTCATTGGGACGGTGTCGCGTCTCGTGCCTTCACCCGATCGGGATTGAGCCGAACGATGTAAACATCCGAGCGGGCTGGGCTTTTCCTGGGACGGGCATTCCTGGAATTGCCATCTGTCATCTCCTGCGGCTCTTGACATTGTCCCGGTACCTGTGTGAGAAACGTCCCCGCTGAGAAAAGGCCATGCCTCCGAGCTCCGCTTCTCTTTGCCTCCATTTACTCTCCGTGTTCTTCAAATTGGTAAATCATATGACAATAAACAGAAATACCCTCAATGAAGAGAGAAGGGGAAACTGTTGTTTATCTGGTCAGGTGGTTTAGATTAGCAGTGATGCTGGTCTGTATTATGTTACTTTAAATCATAGTGTCCCAACAGGACATAAATTATGAAGATTGTTACAGTATGTTTCATCCAATGTAAGATCAACAAATTGGAATAATTTTTTTTATGAGAAAATCAGTGCTTTGGCAAGGCTATTGTTGAAGAATTTAATTTAACTTGAGCTTTGCTTGCATTATTTCTTAATATATAAAAACTATTTGCATAATGTATGAAGTATAAACATTTTTAGAATCAAAGGCAAGAATGCCTTTTCCAAGATTACACAGAGTGGCAAACTACTTAGAATAGATCAGTGTTTGTGCTTTTGCTGTCAAAAATGTTTGATATAGAGCTGGCGAGCTAGTTTCTTCACCGACATAATTGTAAACAAGTGTTGGGAGACAGAAACAGCGTTCTTTGTGGAACGTGGTGTAAAGGTTTTCACACACGCCGCTGCAGATCTAACATGGAGAGCAGTGTTTACAGCTATAATATGAATATAAATAGGTGACTTTTTTTTAGAGCGCAAAGCAGCGTTTCACTTTTGTATAGATGATGTGTGCGGGTAAGTATGGGGGACGCGGGCAGTCGGCTCTGGATGTTAAAAGGATATTGTAAACGCAGAAAAGCAGAGGCAATTCAGTTGGAAATTGTAGCTGTGGGGCTGTTTTTTTTTTAGTTTCATGTTTTGTTATGAAATGGCACCTCAGTACGTGCCAGTATGTCTGTAGAATTCCTCTCCCCCCCTTCCCCTTTATTAGTGTCTTTCAGAGTTAGGATGCTTGGGCAACGGGAAGGTTGGCTGAATTCACGATATTTTGCTCCTCAAGCTATTAAAGAGGAGAAAAAAAAAATAAAAACTATCTACTTGTGGTTTGTTGGGTGGTGTTGACCTCAGACCCTGCTGCCTGGACGGGGGTGGGATGGAGGCAACCGGCTTTTCCGTTGCTTGCCCTCTCCCCGGAGAGATGGGGATGGGAATAACCCGAGTTTAGCTCTATCTTGGGACGTGATTTAGTTGCGTTCGTAAGGACTGTCCCACTGTTCTTGGAGTGGTTTTAAAAAGGGGAAGAGCTATGGGAAGGTGTTCCCCTGGTTTATGTCATGGATGAATCCAGACAGGGCCAAAAAAAAAAAAAAAAAAAGAAGAAAAGAAGAAAAAATCTAATGCCACATGGATCTGGTGGCACCAGGGATGGTTCAAGCAGGATGATGATGCCAACAGGGAAGAATCCCAAAATGGACACGTGGTTTTGAGAATGAATACCTGCCCTCCCATGCTGCCGTCACTTTCCCAAATACTAGCTGGATTCGCCTTTTTTGTGTGTTTTAACCATATTGTCACTGCCAGATGAGGAGTGTGGTCTTGTGAGATGATTTTTTTTTTTTTTTTTTGCATATTTGTAAGGTAGAAGTCCTTCTTTGTGGAGTAAATAGAATTAAAATAAAACAAACCCTGAGAGCACAGCCGAAAAAGTCATGAGATTAAGTCAAACCCTCATGACTAGCCAAACATAACTTAAAATAGCTTGGCATTAAAGAGCTTTTCCCTTTTATCTGCTGGCCCGTAGCTCACTGTTAGGTAGTAACGTCAGCTGGGTGTGCGAAAGCCGCTGCAGTTTGGAAGTGAACCTTAATGATTGGAGTTTATTGTTGTTCTAAGTGTCAAAACTGCTAAGGAGAACACGTGCTCTCTGCTGCGCGCAAGGGTATTTTTTTTTTCCCTTGGGTGAATGGGAAGCAAACGCGTGAAAGCAAATCTCTTGCCTCCTACGACAGTGCCACCGTAACTTGTTTTATTTATCTGTTTCCCACTGATAAATGGTGCGGATGCGGCCCGGGCGGATGGGGCAGGGAAGACAGGTAGCCCTCAGGCTGCAGAAGGTCAAGGTTAATGCTACCTCCAGCCTTGTAATGACAGATGGGAGGCAGAAACCTTAATGTACTTGTGATTAGTGTATGATTTCCTTGGCTGAGCGTCCGAAGGATTTGGGAAGCCTTGGTTGGCTCTTCATAGCGTAAGCATTTCAAAACAAATAAATAAAAAGCACGTATGGATGTATTGTTGAGCCTTTCAGCTGTTTTTCTTGAATATCTCTGCTTTTGAGTCAAGTCCCGTCAGCCGCTTTGTTCTGGAGATGCTCTGGGGTAATCCGTCACCGGGGACTCGCGGGCGGGTGATGTATGAGCACGACACGGCGACCTGTGCTCCTTTGATGTATAACTCATCAAGATAATGTTGGCAAGCATTGTGCGAAGGCAGCGTGTTTAAAAAGTATTAAGATGAATTGATGCCTCGCTTAAGAAGTGTGAAAGGAAGAATAATAGCCGATGAGCTCCGGGACGCCGCGGCTCTGCCGGCGCTGGGAGGCGTTGTGCGGTGCAGAGGGGAGGATGGAATTTCATCTTTCCTCCCACTTCTGACAGCAAAGCGCCTGGCCCTGGTTTTCCCATTCTCAGGCCACAAAAATCGCATTAAGTTTTATTCCGTGATAGCGTATTTTGTCACTTCCAAAAGCAATTTGGCCGGTCCCGAAACACTACGTTTTACTTTATTACGTTAACTTGTTCTTCTAAGAGTAGCCCTGATTTTTATCTCATGGAGACAAGCTGTGGCTGGTAGTGTTTAAAAACCATTTTACACAGTGGTGTCATGACTGAAACACCGTTAGTTTTTGGTTCCTTCTTTCATGATCTTAAAAGACACAAAGGGAAGAGACGTCCCGGCACACCCAGGGCATCTCCTTGTCTGCGCAGAATTGCTTCACTCATTACTGGTTCTAGCGCCGTTTGTGGATCATTACAGGGATTTTGGAGTCTGCCATCACTGGGGCGATGTGAGGAATTTATTCAGAGTAACCTGTATGTCTGGATGTTGTTTTAGGCCAAATGTCCTAAAAGGATTAGGTTGAAAATGTTCATCTGTAACTGAAATATCAAACTACTTCATAATATTTAATACATCAAAGTCTCTTTTAAGACTTCATAATGGCTTCTACAAAATGCTCAAGTCCTTTCTTTCTCCTCTCTTTTTATTTTTCCATGGAAAAATCTGAACAAGTTCTCATTGGTGTCTGAGGGACTGCAGAACTCTGTTATTAATATAGCGAAAATCAAGATCGCGTTGGGTCTTACTGTCTTGAGTAAAGTCCTTGTCCCTCTTTCATCAAGAAATGTGTGATGGTCTGATAAACTCTGCCCACCAATGCGGTCTTGACAATGATCTTGCACTGCAGACTGCTTAATAATTTTCATTATTTTTAATTAAAGTTGAAGAAGTGCAGACTCCCGCTCAAATTAGGGTTGGTTGTGTTGCCGGAATGTGGTAATTACTTTAATTGATCACAAGATAGTTTCCTTGATCACCAATTAGACCAAATTACCGATCAAGTTTCAAGACGTGAAGAAATGTCCAAACTGATTTTATGTAATAGTGTTTTCATATCTAATCAAACCTAAATATCTTTTCCTTCCAGAGCCAATTGTATTTTCCTAAAGAAAGGTTACGGCTCTACAAATATAAAGGTGATTCATAAACAATAGCGTTCCAATTCATTTAATTAGCAAAGGAAGTATTTAGGACCCTAATGGAGATTGCGCTGGTAAAATTGCTGGGTAGAACTGTAGCACATTTTCTTAGTGGGAGATACTTTTTGCATATAATTAAAATAAACTTAAACACAAGAAGTAAGTTGCTCTGGGTAACGTGCAATGAGGGAGAACATCTCTGAGCAGAGCGGGACATGTGTGCTGGGTCCTTCGCTGTGGCAGGACCTGTCCTGGGGGGTTCCTCGGCTCCAAAATTAATTCATTTTCATGACTCGGACAGCCCCAAGTTGAGCGCTCTTTGGCAAGACGAACAGCGTTAGGACCAGTGACTATTTTATCCAACTGGAGGCTTTTTACTGTCTCAGTGGGAAGAGGCAGTGCGTTGGCATGGTGGCCCAGCGAGCAGAGAAGATTTGGTGGTCCACTGCGTGGGGTGGATTCAGTGGTCCACTGAGCGGGAGGATTTATAGAGTCATGGAATGGTTTAGGTTGGAAGGGACCTTAAAGATCACCTAGTTCCAACCCTCTGCCATGGAAAGGGACAAAATTAATTAATCTCCGGGAGGATTTGGTGGTCCACTGAGCGAGAGGATTCGTCGTCACAAAGCATGAAGGAAGGTCTGCAGAGCAGATTAATTTAGTAGACTCATTTGCTTGTGTGGTTCACTCTGCCTTTCATTGGAGCGGTGATTATTGTCACACGATCAATTAAGTGTGTTTGTGTGGTGTGACCTGCATCCGTACGTAGGTGGGTGAGTTCTGGGATGGACAGACAGACACCGGTAGAGCATACATGAACCTGGTAGGGTTTTCATAAATTTAATGTGTTTTTTCCCTTGCTGTTTGTTTGTACAATCTAGTTGCAGATGCATTGCTGTTGGAAGTTTTTTGGGACATTTCTGTATATAGATTGCTGTGTTGGAAATACCATTCCTCTTAAGCCCATGGACACTCTAGAAGCATTTAAATCAAATATCTTTCAGAACTATTAATGCAGAAGTTTTCCGAATCGTTGCTAACGTCTAATGTGCAACTTGCAGCTTTCTGCTTCAAAGCCTGCTGCTGAAACATTTGCAAATTTTTAAAAGTAATTGTTCACTCGAAGTAAAACTAAACCAAGCGAGAGCTTCAAGGGAAGTTAGACTTTCCTGAATTTTGGAATGCTCTTGGGTCAAAGAAAAAAGCTTTTTAATTGCTGACAGTTTGGTGATTTCCAAATGACAAACCTCATTGGAATGATTTTCTCTGATTATAACGTTTGCATTCACTTGACTGGCAAAGCGACTAACAAAGTCATACTTCATCCAGGCACCCATTCGTTTTTTTACTGAAAGGTTTTTGTAATTTGTGAGAGGAAAAAAGACTTGAAACTATTATCAACCATTATATGTTATTCATTGACCACATGTTTGTTTGAAACAGCCATCGCTTGGTGGAATGCGGGCTACGTACATTCTCTTCCATAAATTAGCACTAAAAAACTACCTAAATCAGGTAGGGTTTTGTTGAGCTTGTTGTATTATAATACGAACCAGACTATAACGTGGATGTTAATTTTGCTTTGCATTTTAATTCAGGTCCTGAGCCCCGATGGATGGAGCTCGGTACAGACAAAGCCCACTGACTTAAGAGGCGTCCTGCTCACGCACCGAGGCCCTTTGGGCCCCGCTGTGTAATTGCGTTCTTGATTTACATGGACATTCTAATTTTCTTTATAACGTAGTGATTTGCTCCGAAGTATTTTGGCAAGGGCCTGCTGTTATTTTCTTCCTGAGCCTGTGATAAAACCTGCGTCCTGGGGGAGCGTGCTGTGCCGAACAGAGGGGCAGGGGATTGGGAAACCTATTTTAACTCATTTTGAGGGAAAATATTTTCTCATAGAGCAGAGAGGAAAACCCCACCTGCTGCCTTTCTCCCCCCCCAGGAAAACAAATAGCAAAATAGTTATGTGAAGGGATGTGTTTCTGGAATTGGTATCTGTCTAGTACAGGAATGCTGTGGCATGATGCTGAATTAGAAATGGCACGTTTCTAAGATGCGGTGAGGGGTGTTGGGATGGATGTTTAAAATCGCTGATGGACGCCAACGGTAAAAATCATTGCTCTCGTGCAATGGCTTTGAATCCTGGAGTAAGTAACTTTGAGCAGAACGGTGCAGCGGGGTCTGAAGGGGATGATTTCAGCAGTCTCAGGAGACCACGGAGATGCTCCAAGGGCTGGAGCCCCTCTGCTGAGAAAGTTGGGGGTGTTCAGCCTGGAGAAGAGAAGGCTCCGGGGAGACTTTAGAGTCCCTCCAGTCCCTAAAGGGGCTCCAGGAGAGATGGAGAGTGACTCTTGATCAGGGAGGGGAGCCATAGGATGAGGAGGGAACGGTTTTAAACTGAAAGAGGGGAGATTTAGATTAGAGATCAGGATGAAATTGTTTGCTGTGAGGGTGGTGAGAGCCTGGCCCAGGTTGCCCAGAGAAGCTGTGGCTGCCCCATCCCTGGAGGGGTTCAAGGCCAGGTTGGACGGGGCTTTGAGTGATGACCTGGTCTGGTGGGAGGTGTCCCTGCCCGGGGCAGGGGGTGGTCTCTAAAGTCCCTTCCAACCCACACCATTCTATGATTCTATGCAGCAGTGGCACAAGAAGGTAAAACGTTCCTTTAACAGACCCAAACCCAAGCTGGAGGAGTCTGGAGCATCTCGAGGAGTTTTTGAGGTTTTTGGAGTGAATCTTGCAGATCGGCTGCCAGTCCTGGCAGGTGGAAGAGTATTTTCCTCTTTGCTCTTTCTCTCCTCAGGCTTTCGGGTTTATGACGCGCGTTGCTCTGCAAGCAGAGAAGATGAACCACCACCCAGAATGGTTTAACGTCTACAGCAAGGTAACGTGTTCTCCAGCCCTGGTTGCAGGCATGGCAAGTTCAGGAGACCAAACCACTGGCCCATTCTCTCTGCCTTTTTTTGTAGCTTATATACAAGGAGGGGAATGGAAAGAAGTTGTGTCTTTATAAAGAGATTTGAGATTTTTAATGATATATTGAGATATTTGTAGTGGGGATATAGAATCAGGCTCTTTGCAATTGTTTGCTACCGTGGTTTGGACCTGTCGCTTCACCTCTCTGGCTGAGATCTAAAAATGAAATAGAAGCCTTTAAACTCTTATTTGCCCAACCTGAATAAACGACTGTTTCGAAACCACTCACCAACTCTCATTCCTTTCTGTGGAGCACGTCGGGAGCCCAGCGGTGCGGGGTAGCAGAGCGTCGATGTGTGGGTACCCATACGGGAGCCTGGCAGTCTCAATTTAGGTTTGATTTTTGTAAAAAAATTGTAGGCCTCTGTGTCTTAACATAGCAGCTTATAAAATTTGTTTATAATATTACCTAACTGGCGGTGGTCTCGTATTTACAAGGGTTACAAGGTACACTGCAGCCCTCGAATGAAAGGTGCTGTGTGAGGGGGGAAATTATTGCTATGCCTTTGTTTTTATTTTCTAATACTTCTCATTGCATCGTATCGACTTGTTTGGTTTAGCATTTGACGAATATAAGCCAATCCTGCTAAAAATATACTAAAATGACATGGGGAGAAGCAGCCTGTGTCCCAGAGCAGGACATCCCCACCTCTCCCCCCAGCACAGGTTCCTCCTCACCAGCCCTTTAGGTCTCCCTGTTTAAGGGGACATTAAATGCTCAGCGGACAAAGTCCTGATCACCTACACTTCATGACTTTCTTGGCTTTCCAGAACGTTTAGAATTTATCCTTTTTTTTTTTTTTTTTCCTTTTTTTTTTTTTCCTTTTCCCACTTCTCTCTTCCCAAAAATCTCAGTCAGAGGCGAGACAAAGTTAACGCCCGACTTGTCATCTGGCTTAGTCTAAACAAACCCGTGCAGGCAGCTGCGTCATAGCAAAATGCACCAGGCCGTTTGTTTTTCTTTTTGAAATTAATCTGCAACAAGCTCAACAATTTTTTCACCTTCAGGGTGCTGGTTTTTAACAAAACGCCCGAGCCCCCGCCTCCGCTGTTGGCAGCTTGGTCACCGGCCCGGGTTCGTCATGAAACCGATCCGTGGGATTTAAGTGTAGAGAAAGAGTTATTTAATCGGACACCTCTTCTTGGACGAAACCCAAGAATGCAAAGCCTGTTTTACTCTGCGGAGGGGCTGGCTGTGGTGAGACTTCAGGCTCTGTTAAAGCCTCCTCACCTACAGCGTCTCCTGGTTTACACGAGCGGTGGGCGTCTCGCCGGGAGCCTCGTGCGAAACCGGTTCACCAGGGAGACAGGCAGCGTTCCCTGTGAACCGCTGCTCAGCCTACGTGCCAGAGATCAGAATGGCTTCGTAACCCTTTTCTTCTCCTTTTCCACAGGTTCAGATAACTCTGATTTCCCACGACTGCGGTGGACTGACCGAGAGAGACGTGAAGCTGGCTCAGTTTATTGACAAAGCTGCTGCCTCCGTGTAACAAAGATGTAAAACGTTTTAATACAGTGCCCACCAACATTTTTTGGTTTAAGTGATATCCTTCATTCCTTGTAACCCTGAGTTCACAAACCCCCTTAGAGAAGATATTTTGTAGAAAGACTGGCTTAGTTTGCTTTGCCTTTTAGTCTGAGACCCCTCTGGGTGCCTGTGCTCGTCCTTCCCCCTTGCTGGCTCCACGTGAGGATGTAGCAGATAATCTAGCGAGAAATTAGTTTTGAACAATCCTTTTCTAGGAACTAAACCAAGCCGGAATGAAAGCTCCATCCCTGGAAACATTCAAGGTCGGGTTGGACGGGGCTTTGAGCAACCTGATCTAGTTGAAGGTGTCCCCGCTCATTGCAGAGGGTTGGAACTAGATGGCCCTTAAAGGTCCCTTCAACCCAAACCATTCTATGATTCCATGGAAGCAGGAGCCCACCCACATGTGTTGGCGTTCCCCAAGCCCATGGGAGCCTGCCCCGTGCCCGGCCACTTCCCTGCTATAGATTTGTACATCCCTGCACTTCAAACAGCGTGATAGTAGCCAGGCCAGGTCAGTCCCCTCCTTGGCACCACCGTCTCTGCCAGGGACCGGTGGCAAGTGCCAGAGATGCTGGTGAGAGCAGCCCAAGCTGCTGCTGATGTTTCCTTGGAGTTGCAGCTCAACCAGCAGCTACAGCTCTGCATTTTGGTGTTTAATCTGTGCTTCTCCGATCGTTCTTCGAACCCACCTGCCCTTTTGGCACCCGCACCTTAGCACCTCTATCCACCAAAAGTCTTCTGTGTGCCTGAGAACCGTTCCCCGCCTGAGATGCAGGACCGGATCCTGCAGTTGCTGAAAACTTTAGCTCTGGTCCAGCAAATAAAAAAAAAAAACCAACAAAAACCCAGTGAGCTCCCAGCACTCACAGCATTAAACAAAGCGTGTGCTTGGGGCCAGGTCAGTGCTGAGCACCTTGCAGGATGGAGCCATTACTCATGTGTTAACGCTCCCATACCTGCCGGGTTGGAGGGGGGGAGACTGGCCGGGCGCCCGGAGCCCCAACAGGAGCTGATAGCGGCGGAGGAAGCGGCATTAGCAGGATTCTTGCTAAGCTGGGCTCCGCCGAAGCTATGCTCACCCTTTTTTTTTTTTTTTTTTTTTTTTGTGTCTGCAATTACTCATTGCGAACATTGTTCCAAGAGCTGCAGATCCCACTGATGAGGTTTAAAATAATTTCTTCTGCCGTTTGCAAAAGTCTTTGGTTTTTTATCCGATGATCCTTCCCCGAGACAGATTTCCACCGCCGGCAGGGAGATTTTTTTTTTTTTTTTCAACCTGCTTAAGGCTCGCAGAAGGGCCTCTGGCTCCTCAGTCCCCACTGCCGAGTGTCCCCAGCGTGCACCGTCATGCCCCGCGAGCGGCTCCCGCTGCCGAGCTCCCGGGAGATTGACACCTCCGAAATGCCGGGGCGCATTGCTGGAATGACACCGGCGGCACAGCCACCGGCTACCGAGAAGTGAGACTACACCAGTGCCAAAAAATCTATATCGGGGGCTACACGCGAGGTGTGTGGTCGCTCAGATATTCGGGATGCAAAATGCCACGAGCTGCCCCGCGAGGATTCGTGGGGATAAAAAAAGAAAGGTATTTTTTGCTAATCCTTAGCAAGTGCGTTGTCATGTGCTAATTGGTCGCAGGAAGCGAGATGTGAGAGATGTTGGGGTTTATTGTCAGTCGCCCTACTTGGGATATGGAGTTAATATCTAAAAAAAAACCCCAAATTCAGACTACGTGCTCAAAACGTTCCTTGCTTACAAGCGCCCTTCCCCAGCGAAGCGGCGGATTTCCCCGATATGGTTTGAAAACGGTCACTGTTGTGAGGAATGAATAGAACTAAAACAAACAACCAGGCTGTGAAGTCTCCTGTTACTGGTGGGGAAATGAAACGAGCTTCGCCCAAAGTTTTGACAGTGTCTCCAATGAACTGGAAAACTCTGTTGTTAGAAATTGATATACAATGCGTGCGCTTTGAATAAAACCAATAAAATCAAATTCCTCCTTTGTAATTTGTTTCTTTATTATTATACATATGTGACAAAGCTGTTTAGTTTTAAGATAGATGTAAGATAAATAATATTTAGTTACTGGGAGGTCTTTGGTTTAGAGTATTGATATTTATTTACATACTCCGAGGAAAAAAATCCCCACCAACTAATGTAGCTCGGAGAGCTGCACGGTCCAGCTATGGCACAGAGCTGTGCAATGTGGTGCTTTGAGGATCCCTGACCGGCGAAGAGGCAAAAATACTCAGAAAATAGGAGGACAGCTTTGAAACGCTCATGGTTTCTAGGTTAGTGCTTGTTTAAATTCTTATTAAATTCTGGGGCATCCCACAGACCTGTGAGTGCCTTTCATGAGGGTTGCTGTGCAACAGTATTAATAATAATGAAATGAAAATAGTGAATAAACGTCTTTTACTTTCTTTTCCAGGGGTGCTGATTTCAGGGACAGTCTCCCAAGTGAAATCCTGGCTCCGCTGATGCCACGAAGAGGTCTGACACCGCCCTGCTCACCCTACGGGTTCCCTCGGGGCTCCCAGGTGCTGCCTTTGCTTTGGTTTTTGTTGGGCTGCTGCTGCCCTGCGTGGGTGGGAAGTGGTGACACTCTCCTGGGAGCCAGGGATTTCTTTCATTCATAGGATTGTAGAATGGTTAGAGTTGGAAGAGACCTTTAGGATCATCTCATTCCACCCCCCTGCCCTGGGCAGGGACACCTCCCACCAGACCAGGTTGCTCCAAACCCCGTCCAACCTGGCCTTGAACCCCTCCAGGGATGGGGCAGCCACAGCTTCTCTGGGCAACCTGGGACCACCCTCACAGGAAAGGATTTTTCCTAATCTCTAATCTAAATCTCCCCTCTTTCAGTGTCAAACCCTTCCCCCTCGTCCTATGGCTCCCCTCCCTGATCCAGAGTCCCTCCCCAGCTTTCCTGGAGCCCCTTTAGGGACTGGAAGGGGCTCTAAGGTCTCCCCGGAGCCTTCTCTTCTCCAGGCTGAACCCCCCCAACTCTCTCAGCCTGTCCTCACAGCAGAGGGGCTCCAGCCCTCCCAGCATCTCCGTGGCCTCCTCTGAACCCACTCCAACAGGTCCATGTCCTTCTGATGTTGGTGGCCCCAGAGCCAGAGGCAGCACTGCAGGGGGATCTCCCCAGAGTGGAGCAGAGGGGCAGAATCCCTCCGGCATCCCTTCCCTCCTGCACGTCAAACGCTTCACAAAGCTTGGAGTCATCAGCAAACTTGCTGAGGGTGCACTCGATCCCACTGTCCCTGTCACCAACAAAGACGTTAAACAGCACTGGTCCCAGCACCGACCCCTGAGGAACACCCCTCATCACTGGTCTCCACTCATTACAAAAGCACCTTTTATTTTAAGTGGTTGGTTTGGGTTTTTTTGGACAGGATTCCCAAACTGTATCCCCAATCTGCAGTGAACCATTGAACTCCACCTCCCGCCCCATCTCAGCAGCATCCCCAACTCGCTGCTCTCCATAGAGCTGGGCAGGGGAGCCCCGTGATGCTGAGCAGCCCTGACACCCCCCACTTCCCGTAGCTCCCTAAATCCCCCCAGCCAGCCCTCAGCCACCCTGCCCCGCTCCGTCCTCCTGCATCTCCCCAGCTCTTCTCCACACGTGCGGCGAGTTTGGGATGCTGAGGGGCACGGGGAGGGGATGCACCGTCTCCCTGACCGAGCTGGAACTTCACAGGAAATTTAAACAGCAAGGATTTAATGTCAGGGGCTGGACCGGGGCCAGGAAATTCAGCCTAAGGCGCCTTCTCCTGTGAAGAGCATCGTCGTTGGCTCCGCTCTGAAGAAAAGTCACCAGAGCGCAGGGTTTGGGTGGTTTCCAGGTGATGGCATCGCTGGAGCTGTGCTGCTCCTTGACGTTATGGATCCAGCAGCTGCCCAAAATATGGCTTCATCCCTTGTGCCGGCGTCTCCTCGGGGTCAGCTTGGTGCCTGCTCTCCATGTGCAGGGTCTCATCCCAACGTGGGATGGTGCCACTCCGGCAAACTGACCACGATTCCCTGGTCACCGCTCATGGCTGCAGCCACCAGGTTAAATGTTCCCCTGGAGTATTTGGGGCTTTTTTTTTTTTTTTTTTTTTTAAGGTTCATTGTGGCTTGAACTATTTGGATAATCCATCACGGAACAGCCTTCTCCTTGCAGGTAACTTCCCAGCATTGAGATTGCTTTGACTCTGCGTATCCCCCCACCAGTCCATGGCATGTGGGAAACACCATCCAAGGTGTTTCCACCATTAAGGTGTTTCCACCATTAAGGCCAGGCTGGATGGGGCTTTGAGCAACCTGCTCTAGTGAGAGGTGTCCCTACCCATGGCAGGGGGGGTTCGAACTAGGTGATCTTTAAGGTCCCTTCCAACTCTAACCATTCTATGATTCTATGATCCCTGGGAGACCCTCCGATGGCGCTCCGTGGCCACAGGAAATTAAAAAGCGCAAGCTCGAGGCTGAGAGAGAGCGGAGCAGGAAAGATGCTGGCAGCGTGCTACATGGTTGGGATCGCTGCTTGGACCCTGCGAGGCTGGAGATCACACCTTCCCAGGGCCCTCTCTGAAACACAGCCAGCCAATAATCCTTTCCTTCCCCCAGAAAGGGAGCTCAGGTCCAGTAAACTGCAAAAATCATACTGAAAGGGGCGACGGCGGCATCCAGGGCTCTGGGGATGGGGTTCCACAGGCAGGTCTGCAGGAATGTGTTGGAAAATGAACTTCTCCATCTTGGTTTGTGAGTTAGACCTCCATCCGACCGCACTGGGATTTCTCCTGCCCTTCCTCCTC
Source organism: Numenius arquata (assembly GCF_964106895.1). Taxonomy (NCBI): domain Eukaryota; kingdom Metazoa; phylum Chordata; class Aves; order Charadriiformes; family Scolopacidae; genus Numenius; species Numenius arquata. The sequence continues at coordinate 42,240,294 of NC_133586.1, read as the reverse complement.
CTCCTCCCCATTGCCCAGACTGGTGGATGAGGAGTGGTGATGGAGTGGCTGAAGAAGATGTGGGTTTTCTGTTAATTAACCTCTCTCATCAGGGGCAGTTTGGACATTAGGAAGGTAATGAGACCATGTCCTCACCCATCTGCTTCTCGAGGCTGGAAGGACAGACTGACACGGTTCTTTTTCAGGTGCTTCCCTGTCTGTGACACGTCCCCGGCTCCAGGATGGGGCTGGAGGGGTCACAGCATCCCCTGGGACGTCCGGGCTGCTGTGCTGGTGGCCACTGGCTGTGGATTGGCCCCACCTGGAGCCCTGGGGGATGAGCAGAGCGAAACCCCAGGGTGGATCCCGTTGGACTGGAGTTTTCTGTTAGTTTATGTCCCCCAGATGGCTTGGCCCTGGGTCAGGGATGCTTGGAGCATCCCTGGATTTCGGAGATGAGCATGATTTCTGGGTTTGCCCCAATCCCTGCTCAGCCTTTCCCTCCTCCGCGGGTGCTTTTTAATCTGATAGGTGTGTGCATCTCCTCTGGCCTTGTCAGCCTCAGGTTAATGAAGGAATTGCCAATTAACTGAAGCTAATGAGTTCTTCTGCACAAGCTCGTTTTGGTTTTTCACAGTGGTTTCCTCCAAGAAATAAATATTTGTGGCTTACTCCAAGCTGCACCTCGGGATTAGCCAAACATGTGTGTGTCCTGGAACAAGTGCTCGCAGAGCGTCCAGACTAGCAAGCACAGAGATGCTGACTAATTGAAATAAATTGGCAATTGTTAATAGCCTCTCTCCGAAAGAAACAAGGCAAAAAGCAAACATGGATGTGAGTTATCCCGCTGACATCAAAGGCCGTGTTTATCTTAGCGCTGCTGGCGCTGAAGATCTGTTGCAGGGCTGGACCCTTTGGTGAGGAACTGACAACTCGTTTGCAAACGAACTTTGGGAAGAGTCCAGGCGCGGCTGCCAGTGGTCCTCTGGCCAGAGCCAGGCCAGCCCCCGCGGGCTGCGGGGGTGCTGGAGCCCCAGGAAGGGTCCCCAGAAAGAGCAGAGGTCTGTGCCTGGGGCTCCTGCACCGTTTCCAGACCAGTGGTGGGTGCATGAAGGAGGATTAACCCCCCCAAAGCTCAACTGTGCACCTCGTTGTGGCTGTGCTCAGTGTTTTTTTGCTGTTAGACGCTAGTGCCGGTGTGACAGGATGGTGTAATGTCCCTCTTCAGGGTTAGCAGCGTTTCCCCGCCTGCTCCTCCCACCTCGGCACCAAGACGGGAAGTTCCCCCAGGAGGGATGGGGCTCAGCACCCACCCAGCATCATCCCAGCTCATCTCCTCCCCCAGGTAGGAGCGGGTGTTTGCCTGAACTGCTCAGTAGTGCAAACCCACTTAATTAAGAATAATCAGCATCTGCTTGTTTTACTGCTAATGCAGAAATGCTATTTATCCAGGACTTGTCCCTAGCACTTGCCCGTGTAATTTCTTTATCTGGAAATGACTTCATAAGGTGGTGACATCAAACAACAAGTTCCGGTCCGCATCAAGAGTCATAGAATAATAGAATTGCTGAGGTTGGAAGGGACCTTTCAGATCATCTAGTCCAACCATCAACCTGACACTGACAAAAACCATCACCAAACCATGTCCCTCAGCATCATATCTGCCTGTCTTTTAAATATCTCCAGGGATGGTGACTCGAGGAAGCTAAGGAGCAGCTGGCTAGTTCATGGAGTGATCAGGGAAGCAGCACATGGAGCTTCAGACCCTTCCCAGAATGGACAAGTCACCTCCAATTTTCTTACTAGGTCCTTCCAGTGTCTGTTGGAGGTTGTTGCAAGGTGTGCTCCCTTCTGCTGTCTCAAGAACACATGGAGCAAAACCCTTTGGTATCCCCAGGTGAAGCGTACACTGTGAGACCTGCTGGTTGGGGTCCGGTTCAGCCTGGGTGAAGGGAGGACTTGGACAGGAGCAGGATCTCCAGCCGGGTCCAGCTGCTGGGGTGGGTCAGAGAATCACAGAATCATAGAACGGTTTGGGTTGGAAGGGACCTTAAAGATCATCTTGTTCCAACCCCTTCATTCCAACCAACAGAAACAGACAGCAAGAGCTCCCTCCAGCTCCACTGTTGTTTCTTACAGGAGAAAGGACACCAAGTTCTGCGCCCCACTGTGCAGGCTGCTGGGCAGCTGCAAATTCATGATGCTCGTGGTCTACATCATCTCCACCAGCGCCATCTCCCTGGCTGTGGAGACCAGCTACCGCTGCTGGTTTTACTGGGGGTACCTTTTCCAAGGTGAGGCGTGGTGGCACTTCCCACGTGCCATGGCCAGGAGGAGAGGGATGGAGGGGATGGGGGTCCAACCCCTGTGGCAGCTCAGGGTGGCTGCCACCCTGCTGTCCTCCCCTGTGCCATTGCCTGCACCAGCCCAGGCCTGGCTGAAAAGCATTTCAGCTTCAGATGCCTTCACTGATTCGATAATTATCATTCTTAAAATGCAATTGTTCAGTCAGTCCATGGCAGCCCTTTTTTTCCCCTCGCGGTTTTAGCACAGCTAGCTTTAAGCACCCTTTTAATACTCAATTTTCACATTGAAAAATCCCTCTTGGTCACACTCCTTGATTTCCTTGTCTTACACAAGCCAGCTACTGTACGCAAACCTCTGAGCCTTAATTATATATCCCAGTAATATATAGCCAGGCCTGGCTAATGTCAGGAAAGCCAGTCATGAGCGTCGGAGGTTTCCGAGAGCTCTGGCTGCAGGACCAGGCTCTGTGTGGGGAAGCGAGCGGCTCCGAGGGGCTGATGGGGTGTGTGGTGCATTGGGATGTGGCCAGGACCCTCCTGTGCTGGGCAGTGACCCATGATGACAACCATGGTGGGGTGAGCCTGGCTCATGTTGGAAATGGTCCCTGCGGGCAGAGGGACGTAGAATCATAGAATCATAGAATCATAGAATGGCTAGAGTTGGAAAGGACCTTAAAGATCATCTAGTTCCAACCCCCCTGCCATGGGCAGGGACACCTCTCACTAGAGCAGGTTGCTTAAAGCCCCGTCCAGCCTGGCCTTGAACACTTCCAGGGATGGGGCATCCACAACTTCCCTGGGCAACCTGTTCCAGTGCCTCACCACCCTCACAGTAAAGAATTTCTTCCTTATATCTAATCTAAATCTCTTCTCTTCCAATTTAAAACCATTGCCCCTTGTCCTGTCACCACTCTTCCTGACAAAGAGTCCCTCTTCAGCTCTTCTGTAGGCTCCCTTCAGGTATTGATAGGCTGTTATAAGGTCTCCCCGGAGCCTTCTCTTCTCCAGGCTGAACAACCCCAGCTCTCACAACGTGGCTGGGGACATTTAACGTGAAAGCGGGGAAAGCACCAGCACAGTGCTTGGGGTCTGGCAAGGTTTGCTTGCTCTTCTCTCCAGGTCATAGATGCCTTCTTCATTGCTGTTTACACCACCAAGCTTCTGCTGAACCTGTACGAGGAGCCCATTGCCTACAAGAAGAGCAGCTACAACATCTTGGACACCACCCCCCTCCTCATTGCCTTCCTCCCACACGTCTTGCCCGTGGACACCACCACGCACACCCACCTGGAGGGGACAACCAAAGGTCTCCAGACCCTCTACATACTCAAGCTCATCAAGCACAGCAGCAGGATGAGGGTAAAGCACAGCTCATTAGTTAAGAGGCGGGAACCCAAGCCCAGGAGCTGGGGGAGGCTTTGCCATACCCAGGTGTTGGGTGCCCCCTGGCCCGAGTAGGCTTGATGCTTGTGGTAGTTCATGAGAAAAGGCAAAAACCAATCATTCCTTATTTTTTAAGAAGCCCGTGGCTTGGCCATCATTTTTTTTCCCCTGTTTCTCCTTTCCCCAAGGAGAGGAGAGATTTTCTGTTTTCACTGCAGCAGAGTAGACTCAGAAAAAAAACCCCTATAAAACATAGGTCACGTCCTATTCTTGGTCTCTGTGTATTTTTCTCTCCAGCACACCATCTCCTACTTAGCTTTCTCCTGACGACTCTGGAGGTTTGTTTTTCAGCAAGGAGCTTATGTGGGCAATGAATGCTCAGCCAGCATTTCTGCGTGTAATTAATTGGCTGGGTAGCCCACCAGAAGTGGGATGTTTATGGGCACAGGGCTCTTATAATGTTCACTTCTGAGCCTTCGTTCCTCTAGTTTGGATCGTAAACTTCACTTATCACCAGGCTTTTATATGTTAATTATTCTGTGTCGCTGGGAGAAGGGAGGACACGTTGAAGCCCGTGAAATAATGAATGGTTTGGGCACGGTGGATCGGATGCTCCAGTTTGGTCTGGCTGGTTGTAAGAGAGCAAATTGATGCACGGCAAAACAGGGGGACATTTAAATCAGGGTGTGTTTGTTGGTTTGAGCCTCGCGCTATGCACTGGTGGAACTCCCTGCCAGGAGATGCCTCGTCTGGGGACCACAAGGAAGAAAACCTGTAGGATAAGATTTGGCACCGTTGCCCCCTGAGGCGCTTAAAATGTTGAGGTGCTTTGTAAAAAAAATCCCACTCGGCACAAATCTGCAAGTTTAAGAGCCTGAACGCCTTTGAAAATCCAGGCCATACAACACTGGGTTTTGATGGAAGCGGTGGGACTTAACACCTAAGGGACTGGGGCCACCGGGAGATTGCATCCCGGCTTAGGGTGAGAATGCCTAGAATGGCACTACTGGGGGAAAAAAAATACCAAAGAGGAAAATTCTTTAGGCTCTCACAGTCCCTTCCTGTTCCAGGGATGCTATAAATACCCCGCAAAGCCCTGCCGTGACGCTGCCTTCCAGCTCCGGGGGCCTTTGGTACTCGCCTTTGCGTCCTGACCTTGAAGGGACAAGTGCCCTGAGCCGCTTGGCATCCCAAGAAACAACACCTACTTGCTTAAAATTTGTTTTAAAATGCGATGGGGCTTTCTAAATGCATTTTGCTGAAGGTGCGGGGAGGCTATTTATGCCTCTGTGTGTATTGTAATTTATTAATTGAAGCCTAAATTAGCCCTTAACAGGTTAGCAGTATTTAACGCAGGGAGCTCAAACATGCAACACATTCTTGGCACGTTTCCCTTTATTAATTAAAAACCTCTTTAAAACACTCTGCCTTCCACCTTGGAGCAATAAATTTCCACCTTGAGGAAATAATTTCCTTGTTGTATTCCATACAGAGACGTTCTGTTAGCTGCAATCCCTGTTTTAGTGTAGGCCCCCATTCATCCTTATTTTAACTTCAAAATAAACTTTAAAAATGCCAGGTTGTTCTGTAAAAAAAAAAAAAAAAAAAATTAAAAAAATCAACTTTTCTGCTTTTTTAAAAATATATTTGGGATTAATTCTGATGTAGTTTACTACCTGTGCAGACTGTGAACCACAAAGGCCTTTCTTAATAAAAGCTCATAGGACTCCACAGCGGTTCCTGAAGCAGCCGGAGAAGCCTTGGCAATCGAAAATGGTCCTGCACGGGAGGCACTCGCCCGCCTGCAGTTGCTGGGAACGTTTTACAGCCCTCCAGTCGCCCCCAGCTCTGGGTGGCTGGTTTTCTTTATGACCACGTGCCACAGCCCAAACCTGCCTGATGCCATGACATAACTTGGCAAAAATGTCACCTGATTCTGGGGGTTGAATGGCTTTTGTTCCCCTGCTAGTCCCGGGCTGCGCCTGCCGGAGAGACCTACGTGTGCAGGGAGGCAGGAAAACCCTCCGCCGGTTCCTCCAGGAATTTGTACCAAACTGGGTGGGTTTTGGGCTGGTCTAGTTTGGGCTTTCTGAGACGGTTCTGCAGACAGCGCCGTTGCGTGTGTTGTCTCTGCATTGGATGGTGCCCTTCCCTGCTGCTCCATGCGTAGTGCGGCGAGGGGATTTTCTGGAGCAGGCAAGACTCGCAAAAGCCAGGAATTCTTCAGGAAAACACTATGGGACTCCTTAACCCATCAGAACAAGCTTGGGATGGAGGAGGAGACTGAGAGAAGCCCCTTGCTCTAGCTTCCCTGCTGGTAGGTACCATCCGAGCAGCTCAGCCGGCTGCATTTCAGAGCTTTAATTTGAGATGCTGTTGACAGTCAGAGGTGATGGATGGACAGTCCTTGAATGGGTGCACTGTGTAAGATTCCCCCTGGCACTAGCAGGAACAGTGTTCCCAGGGTGGGGGGCAGCCAGCCGGGGGAATGTACCATGGACGCAAGGAACTGCATGCAGTTGTCTGTGATCTGGAGTTCATGGAAACGTTTGCATTTGCCTAAAAGTCATTACCAACGATAAGCTCAGTTCACCAAATCAACACTCCTATCCGCTCCCAGGAGGGTATTTTGTATATGTTGTTGTCATATGTGGGTCTTTATAAGAAGTGAGATGGTCTCAGAGGTGGTATCACATCCCTTCCTGGTGACCCCAGGCTTTGCCTGGGGCTTTCCCAAGCTGAGCAGCTATGAAGGGATGAGGGACGGCTGCAGACTCCTGTCTCCCATCCAGCATGACCAGGGTGGAGCAGCCGGACACTGAAGGCAGCAGAGATATCATTCTACCTCCAGTTTGTGCTCAGACCGCAAGGCAGGAGGGTTAATAAGACTGCCCATTTTTATTCAGATAATTAATTAGTGCAGAAGCTTGGGAAGATCTGTATTCTTTATCAATAGGAATCTGTTACTCTGTTAGTCACCTGTCCATATTTCAAAAGGCAGTGAGAAGCCCCTGTGTCCTAGGTGTGATGCTTCTGGGACCAAGCAGCCCCCGAGTCTTGCCGCTGTGCAGCACTTACCACTGAGCCCAGTTCAAGAGGCTGATGCATGGCCACAGCCTCTGGGTTTTGTCATAGAATCATCGAATGGTTAGAGTTGGAATGGACCTTAAAGATCATCTAGTTCCAACCCCCCCCACCATGGGCAGGGACACCTCCTTCTAGAGCAGGTTGCCCAAAGCCCCATCCAGCCTGGCCTTAAACACTTCCAGGGATGGGGCATCCACAACTTCTCTGGGCAACCTGTTCCAGTGCCTCACCACCCTCACAGTAAAGAATTTCTTTCTGGTATCTAATCTAAATGTCCCTTGTGGCAGTTGTCCCTCCCCTCTCCTGAATTCCCAGTACAGCCCTCTGGATGCATGCAAGGGAGCTGGTCCAGCAGTAGTCCGGAGAGGCTGTCACCTCCCACATCCCCAGCCCTGCTTCCCAGCCTTCATCCCCTTCATCCCTCACCTACAGAGCATACATTTGTTTTTCCTTTGGCAGATTTTCCCAGATACTCTTGTCCAGACGATGCAGACAGTGATGTATGCCCTCATCCTGCTGGTCCTGCTGATGTTTGTGTTTGCCGTTTTGGGACGTGGATGGTACCAAATCCCAAAAGCAGAGACACTGAAAACTGGGGCAGCTTGACGGCTGCCCTCTTCACGCTCTTCAGTTTAATAACTGTAAGTACAACGGCATTTTCCAGTCTGTCTCAGCCAAAGGACAAACTGCAGATTCTGGAGGGCTGCTGAAGAAGCCCTTTAATTAACCAGTGACTGCATTAGGAAGAGCGTGAACTGCTCGACAGTGAACTTGTCTTCCATATCGCTGGGAAAATTTGCCTCGATAGACAAACTCCCCTGCCCAATACTGCAAATTCAGAGGGGTCCAAATCTCTGAAGCTGACAGCAGAGAGATCTGTACTAGCTGATTTAAACCTGGAACCTCTGAGGAACAGAGAAACTGTTCAGTTTTAAAAAAGAAAGAGAAAGAAGAGGAAGATTTCATATGGCTTGTGAGTTATGCTGTGGTTTGGAACTAACTCTCTGGTCTGCTTAAATACATTTGCAGGTTGATGGCTGGACGGACTCACAGCGCGAGATGGATCATTACGGGTTTACGAGCAGCCACGTGTTCATAGTCGTGTTCATCTCGCTGGGCAACTTCATCTTCTCCTCCGACATGCTGATGGCACTTGTGATAACCGAACCCTAGGTCATGAGAACTCTGTGCACGTGTGTGTGAGCGTGAGTGGGTGGGTGTGCTACCAGCTAATGGGCTCTGGTTGAAAAGCTGGTGCTTGGCTGCTTGCAGAAGTTGGCTTCTGGTCCAGCTGGAAACATTCTGGATACACAAGCCCCCAGTCGCTGAACACAGTAAGTGGATCTTTCCCCACGGTCCCCTTTTTGGGTCATCTTTACACGTCTGCTTTGATTATTTTTCCATGACTCCTCCTGCACAGCCAGTCCCCAGGTCTCCTGGGTGCACACTTTGCACCCAGGTCCTCTCAGCCACTACCCATTTCTGCCTCCGTTTAACCCAGGTCTCATGGTCTTGTAGATGCCTATGGCCCTTCTGCAATGAATTCCCAGCTGGATGTGCTGGGGGAATATGGCAAATGGCATGCGAGAGGCATCTGCTCCCCAGCAGCAGTTGGTTGCCAGCACCGAGGTGGTCCTGCTTAACACCTCTTGCTGCTGAATGGGGCTGGACCAGGGTTTTTTAGAAGCCCAACTCTTCTTGATGGATCTCTTGACACCCCAGATGTGAGCAATGCTCGGGGACTCTCTCGCATCCCTGCGGTTTGGCGTTGGCGTTGGCAGGACTTGACTCAGAAGCACGAAGGGGTCTGCAGAGCAGCGAGGGCGGCTGCTGCTTTTGGGCCAAGAAACAGAAGAACCTGAAAAAGCAGGGGAAGAACGTGAGCAGGTGGGCTGTGGTCAGCCGTGGGCAGACAGCACTGTCTGCACATGTCAAATGCTGTTTAACAGGGCTTCCCGTGGAGGAAAAATTTCCTTTTCTGTCCTCCCCCATTTTTATAATAGTCCAGGCTGCAGATCCTATATGCCTTTTTGGTAGGCTCAACACATGCGTGGCTAGAAGTATTGGGATGGCACATCGCAGTTCAAGTATTATGAAGGTGGAGAAAAACTCTTAATCAGTCTTGATGTGTTTTGTCTGAATTTGTTTAACTTCAAAGAGAAGTTTAAAATGAAATCATCACTTTAGGTCATGTCAAGCCAAGAGCCCTGTCCAGGAGCGGCTTGGACGCCCTTTCTGCGAGCGCTTGAGGGAGGTTGTGCTCCTCCCCGTGCTCTCGCAGCCCGTCGATGTGACGTATCCAAAATGCTACCATGGGCTTGGAACTCATGCTGCAGCCTCTGTAGGAGAGCTGTGCACCACTTGATAAAGGGCTTTTGCAAAGCTGACTTGAAATAAATGCAGTAAAGCTGTCACTGAAATGTAAATGATTAGAGGAACGTGACTCCCTGTTTTCCCCAACTCTTCTGCTCGTTCTTGCTTTTAGAAAAATGTAATTTAAAAATAATCAGTTCAGGATGGCTCGGTTGAGAATGTTCTTGCCTTTGGGCCAGAAAATCACTGGTTGGAGTACTAGACTGAGTGGCCGATTTGGGTCAGTGGTTTGGGTCCCACCCCATGGGCAGGGGTGGGGGTCCCCTCGGGACCCGCATCCCCCTCCCTTCAGCCCCTGCACCGCCTGGCACGTCCGGCGGCTCTGAAAGTGCATTGGGGGTGGGGGTCACAGGCAGACCAACTTCTAACCTGTGGGGAGGGGTCTGTAGGGTGACAGTCCCAAGTATCACCTCCTTCTTGCTAACAGCGTTTTCTTCTTGGGTTTTGTTCTTTTTCACAGCACAAAATCACTCAAGGTGAAGATTTCAGTGAGCTGCTGAATGACATCAAAAAGACTTGGTGCCATTATGGAGGGGTTTTGTTTCACCAACCCATTTATTGATCTGTATTTGCCATTCCTGGACCTCCAGGATGACGCGCTGAACAGGTCAGTAATGGTGGAGCTGGGGACAATAAGAGAGACTCCAAGTTACAAAAACAGATGCCTTTTTGATGTACTAAATAATTTTCTTGGAAGGAATGGACGTTTTGGGGCTGTTCTCTCTAGGGAAAATGCTACTGATCTCATCACAAGCAGTGCTGGGAGCCTAGGAAGGTACCAGCATAGAAATGGGACTGGTGTCCTCCCCATAAGGAGGGCTAAGGCCATTTCCCAGCTCTGTACAGTGTTGGTGTGGGATCAGTGTCCATCACAAATGTGCTCAAGTTCCTGCTGGAAAATTTCCCATTCTTCACTGTCCTTCATTGCACCCCAGCCCCAGCACATCCTGGAGCTGGCAGAGCCCTGGGTGTCCCCTGGGTGCATGGCAAGGGTCCATCCTTGGGGTTGGGCTCCATGTTCTACCCCTCAGTGTGTCTGGGAGAAAGACAAGAGCTCATCCTGGATTTCTGGGGGCAGTGGGGTCGGAGGACATGTTCGCACCAGAGTTTGGGAGGTGAGGAGGACTTGCCACCTGCTTACACTGGTAGTCCAAGCTGAGCTTGGACTCAGCTTTACCTCAGCCATGGACTTCTCTGGATCTTGTTTGGGGAACAACTAAGCCCAGGCAATGAGTCTAAACCCTGTAACCAGCAAAACCTCCCACAAATCCCCCAAATGGAGACTGCTGAGTTTTACATGTCTTGGGTTAACCTTAATGTGATACAAGCCTATGATCACAGCTTGGTACCTATTGTTTAAAAAACTCGTGGTCTGGCCTGGAGTCCAGAAAAAATTCCCTGGATATCAAAAATTGCCTTTTGCCCCGCTCCCCAGGTGGCTGTGGTTACTGTCAGGAGCCTCTGTATTATTTCAAATGCACTGATAGGGACTAGAGCTTCTGAAAAGATTTTGTTGTGTACTTGGTGTGAGAAACCGGGACCTAACACTTGGCACACGTTGTGAAGCCAGTCCTGGGTTGCTCTTCTGTTGTCCTCCTCTGATCTTTTGGGAGAAAAATATTTGCAAGGATGTTAAAGAAAATCTGTAGAGCCAGGGGGCTCAATGTCATGCAAAATACTTGGGACCTTTGCACTGCTCCTTGCCCCGTGGGGTGGATGGAGGGTGCTTGCAGGGGGTGCAGTTCTCTATATGCCTTAGACATGGCATTTCCCACCTTCCATGGTATTTGGGGCTCTTTTTACCATGCTCTCACTGCAGGTTGCAACATCACTATTTCAAACACACTGGTATATTGAGGGAGATTGTGGAGGTCACCAAAGAAAAATCTTTGCCGGCTCATGACAAGAGGAAAAGTCAAGAGCTCTTTACAGGGAAGGTGATCCTTGGTGGCTGTCAGAGCTCTGCCTACAACCTCCTCTTCCAACCTTCATTAAAACAAGCCAGAAATATTTATGATTACAAATAATACAGAAAATATCTGCTCTCCTTTCTTCTCGTTCGTTGGCTGGAAGCGCTGCCCGCCGGTGCTGGCCCCGGGGCTGCAGCAGCCGCTGACGGAGGGAAGCGATGGAGGGAGGCGCGTTGCCGCTCGGAGCTGGAGGAAGCGTGGGCTGGGAAAGGATCAGAGCCCGGGTCTTTTTCCTGGAAACCTTGTGGCAAGGCTGGGACTGGAGCCCAGGCCTCCCGTGTGCTCTCCCTGCCAGCTCCCTCTTTCTAAGATCAAGCAGCCTCGGCGTAGCTCTGAGTCAGAGCAAACCCACCCGCGCTAAGGCAATGGATTGTGATCATCTCTGAAGGAAGCAGCTCGTTTCTGTGCTCTGATGCTGATTAGTATCTTGGAATAACCCCCTTGGGTTTGTCTGGAGGTTTTTTTAACGCAAACACACCCACCTGGCTTTGGGTAATCGGAGAAGGGAAGAGGAGACCGGTGGAGCAGCAGCTGTTCCTCACGGCACGGGGTGTACCGGTGCCGAGGTACAGCCCCAAAGCCCGGGCATGACGGCCGTGACGGTCGACCTGCTTGAGATGATGAGGAACAAGCCACCCTGACCCTCTGCTGGTTATCCAGGGATTATCAGAGCGGGGCTGGCTGCTCGGCTCCGCTTCACCAGGTACACAGTCCCCACGCTACGGCAGGAACCGGGAAATGAGCGTTGGGGATGGTGAAAAGGAGGAGAGTGCCTGGAAGCAATGGGTTTGGGGTTTTGGGTCTCTCCAGGCTAGGAGACATGGGGAGAGAGGTGGGGACACTGGGGACTCAGGGATGCTCCTGGGCTCCTGCAGCGAGTGGGCAGGCTCGAGCTTCCAGTGACCTGGACATGAGGCTGCCACAGGCGCTGCCTTTGATGGCCGTGATGCCTCTGATGATCAGATGTTGAGTTTTTCTCAGTCTCAATAGCTTTTATATGACCGTTCCTTGCAGTTCTGCACGACCAGCAGGAGTTCAGTATTACCAGAGGAACATCTTAAAAATACCCTCTTCATTTCTATGCTATGGCTTCCAGCAGTAAAACAAACGAGAGCCAGACACGAGCAGTATCTAAGCAAAATTATTGACACGTCCCTATGGAGAGGGGTGGGTTGGTTTTGCAGAACTCTCTCTGCCGCTGCCGTGATCCTCCCTGCCTCTCGCCACCCCTACAGAACTCATCTCCATGGATCTTTAAAATTCTTGCTGATACCAGCCCTGGGTTGCTGTTGGCAGGCGGTTTGTGCCTCAAAGCCTTCACCCGAGTCGGCTGAGCGCCGTCAACAGGAGCTCCTCGTAAAAGGGCTAAGGAGAAACCAACGACACAAGCTCCAGCTCAATTTGGTTTTCATGTTCTCGTTTGTAATAGTTTTGTGTTTTATGAGGGATACTTCCTAAAGCTTCCCCAACATGATGGAAACACATGTGGTGCTGTAATGTGTGATGTAACCTATTTGGTGGAGAAACGGGATCAAAACCTGCTTTTATCTGACAGCTACATGTGATACTGCCCAGTGAGCCGGACAGTCGGTGGGACATGGGGCACCCCACCTTCCCCCAGGAATGCCCGCACTGGTCACCCCTCCAGAATTACTGCCTGCATATCTCTGCATGCTCAATTTCCAGGTGAATTTTTCTTGCTAATTCATTGTTTAAACTTTTTCTTCTCTCTCTCTCTTTTTTTTTTTTTTTTCCCCCCAGCTGTGTGCCCATGCATATCCATGTGTCACCCCCGGAGTGACACGGAAAACATCACCTGGGATTTTATCCGAAGTGCAGGTTTGCTCCTATGCTCCCTTCAAGGACGGAGCCAAACCGGGGGAAGCAAACGCTGACCCTAGAAATGGTTTCTGCTGGTTTCAAAGCTATTAATGCCAAGGCTAAAGGTCTTTTGCTCATTTGAATTAGCAAATCCCTCTACAACAGGTATGACTGAGGTACCAGCGTCACTGCCTGCGTTTGGACCACATCACAGTAGGTGTCACTGCACTGGGATAATTCCTGCTGCATTTGTGGTCGGGTGAGTGACGAGGGTCACCATGCCCATCAGCCAGGACCGCTGGCATCCCCTTCCCCACAGCAGTGGGTGCAGAGGGTCCCCAAAAACACGGGGCCCTGGCTCTCATTGCACCTACAGCAGCACCCTGCCAGGCATCCCCAGCTTGGGATGCGGGCTGTGGGTAATCCTGGTTTTCATTACTTTAATGATGAGATAAAACTTTTGTGTAGTGTGAAAAACAATCCTAAGCCTCCCTGTGTTTATAGGGAGGGCTCAGACAGGCTGAAGCAATGGTGTGCAAGGGCCGGAGACTGCAGGACAGCAGCCAGCGTGAAAGGACACCAGTCATAGATGGTCTGGGGATATTTTTTAACTGAAAATAAAATTCTACTGGCAGGAAAGTGCGACAGTGACATTGGTGAGTAATTCAGGATGAATGCAGAGGCCGGCAATCACAGGTAGCAACCAAAAAGTGGTAAAATCCTCTAACCCTGCCGATGGATTTCTAATTTCCAGCTGGGAATGGCAAAGCGCTCTCAAGTTTTTCAGATTCCTTAAGATATTGAGGCCTTGCTTGATGGCCAGAAACATTGCTGCTTTGTAAGAAGCCTCCCTGCCTCTTGTTTTGGTGCTGAAGATGTGCATACGAGCCCAGGAGCTGCAGAGGGCTGCGGCGAGGTGTGTGCCGTGGACGGCATTTTGGGTGCAAAAAGCCCGAGTGCTGGGACCGGGAGCAGACCGGCTGCGGTAAAGGCACCCGGGAATGTCCTCGGATGCTTCTGTGCATTTCCCACCCTCAGCTTCACCTTACATCCCCATAAACTTCATTTTCGCTGCACCCCTGCGCACCTTTGAATGGGCTGAGCTGGACCAACAACTGCTGAAACACCTTGAGAAACTCTCTGAAGGTGTCGGGACATTGCTGAACTGCTTTGCCCGGGCTGGGGAGCAGGAAGCAGCCCTCTGGCCAGTAGGTTCAGTTTTGGGAGGTGCCAGCAGCCTTTCTGGTGGCCCACACGCAGTGTGATGCTGCCCCTTGGTTTTGGGGAGCCTTGGAGACCAACCAGATACGAAATGGGGGTTCTCAGCAAACAGACCCCGCGTATTGATGAGGGAAATTAATGTACTTTGTGAGTTGGCTTCTCCTGCACTTTGGGCTGGTGTCAATTAGGACCAGGCCAAAGAAGTCAGAAGGGCTGCACCAGCGTAAACCGGACTTCATAAAATAAAAAAGAGAGGCCCCTTTTGTCAGGCGATGGCTTTTCCTCAGAAGCTAAATGATACATAATGTTTATATAGTGTTTTGCCTCTCCTAAATGCAGGCTAGACATTAATTGATTCCAGGTTTGCTCTGTGAAGTAGGTCAGCTCTTTCCATTTGGCAGATAAAGGAGCGGTGGGGAGAGCCGAGGGGTCAGCGCCGGCGCGGGGGCACCTACAGGCATCGTCGCCCTCGGACCACGCCGCCTCCCTAAATATACACCCCTTCTGATGTATGTCGAAATCAGCTGGGACTCTGTAAACCCGGCTACATTAAGCCCGGTTCAAATGAAGTCTGTTTATGTCTCCAACGCTCGCTGCCGGTCAAAACGGGACTGAGTGTTCAAAGCCTCTTAAACCTCTGCTCTGACCATCCTGAAGTGAAATATAAAGTACTGGCTGGGACCGGGCGGGAGGCCAGGGAGCCGTTTCAGACTCCCCCCCCCCCATCTTCCCCCCTACTAACCTCGAGCTTTCGCTCGTGGGGACGTTTAGAAAAAGCATCACACATTTTAAACAGTGATGGAAAAAAATAATTGTAATTCACTTCTGTTTACATAGCACTGGAAGCTTGTGAGGGTTTGTAGAGACAATTATTAATGGTTTAAACTGGCACGGCAAAAATGTTGCCTTGGTGTGGGAACACGTGCTGGCTCTCGAGCCCCCGGCGCTGGTTTAGCCAAGTGCTGGCCCCACGGGCTACCCTGGAGGAGCCAGGGAGGGAGGACCTAATGGTTTGGTGGGTCCCACTGTTGTGTTTCCTTTTGGTGTCTTGGAAACAGCCTCCTGCCCATCCTGCTGATGTTGGGCTACCAAAATCCAAAGCCAGGATCTGGGGAAACACCTGGCTCTTGCTGGTGGCCTCCGGTTCTGGATGACCAGCAAGGAGGTGCTGGGTGACCAGATGGTAGGGAAGTGGGATGTCCCACCGCTCCTTCCCTACTGTCTGTAAGCAGACCTGCAAAGCCTTTGTCTAGCTTGATTTTCTAAATTTGGTCCAGCTTTTTGGGAGCGAGGCCCTTTATTTTTGCGTTGGACACTGTGTGAACCAGAGGGTTCTCCTCCAAAGGAGGTGGGGTCATGCCCGAATGTGCCCTGGGTGGACTTGAGAGGGACATCGTGTCCAATGTAACATGTCCTGACCTTGTTCCACCAGCGGCGGAAGTGGGGATGAGCCAGCAACGGCACCCCTGCGGCACGAGCCCAGCCCACGTGTTACACGCATCCTTGCACGCGTCCATCAGAAGACTCAGACATGGTTTTACTGGTCTGTCGCATAGCGGGATCTTGCACCTATAAAACTGCTCTTAATTAGTTCCTCAGTCACTAACCAGGGTGATGTTGATTTTGTCTTATAACCCAATAGGACTTTATTTAGTATAATCCCCTGCCCACCCTAACTGTCTTGCCTATGTGGATGGGTGTATGACCATACACTGCACGTGCGTGTCCGTGGCTGGTTTTTGGACACCCATTGACCCGCTCTCCGAAACTGCCCGTGCCATTTTTGGTCTCCAGCCTGTCCCCACCACGCTGCAGCACTTCCGCACGCTGTGATGCTGCTGTGGGGCTCTAGCAGGTTGGCGGGTGCCTGCGCGAGGGGTAACAGACCGGGAAGAACCTGGTTTGGAGGGTGACAAGCTCCTGGTCCTCCCTCCCAGCGTGGCCAGCTCACACGTGCACGGGGAGGAGGGATCGTCCCCTGTCACCGTGGCACTGAGCGCCTCCGATCCGCTTTCACCCTGCCTTGCCAGCTGAGTTTGAAGTAGCAAAGAAAATAGCAGAGAAAATGAGAGTTGGGAGCTAAGCCCATGCCAGCATCAGCTCCCGCAGCACCCAGACTCCGCTTTGAAGCTCTCCACTCAAAATACCACCTCTGTGATCCCTGGGGATTACCCTGCGCCGTGGTACTCATCCGGGTGCCAATATTACACAATGCATATGCACACAACTTATCTGCCTGCTTTGCAAGTCAGCCTTGCACAACAGATTCCGGGGGCGCTTGAAGGCATGTTGGTGTTAGAGGCTGGATCGCTGTTACTGCTGGCACTCTGGCTCTAGCTGAAACAAGCGCAGGACTAATCTGACCTCATTAACCGACGCTGATGTATTCTAAAAACCAATCTGCAATGTGTGAAACGTCGTATTTAAAAGAGAAAAAATAATTTATGAGGATAAAGAAGTTTGGAGGCTTTTGCATAGAGACCAGAGACTGGTCTTTTCTGGACGTCTCCCTGGAGGTGTTGTGACATACATTTCTCCAGGGCTGCGGACCCTGAGCAATGTAGTTATACGACAGGGAGACACGGGCAGAGAAGGAGCTTCCCTCTGCAATCGTGGGGTTGCAGTGTGGGTTTCTTTTTCCCCTGTGTTGGAAGAAGGCGTTGGATGAAAGACGTGTGAGTAACACAGGGGCTGAGGAATGCTTCATGTGCTTAGTCACCACCCGTGTGAATCAGGCAGGGAGAACAGCCTTTGTTCTGCGAGATAACCCCATCTCAGAGGGATTTTCCTTGAAAAAGGCTCAAAATTTATTCCAAAATGTGTGCTACCGCATGGATTCCAGCCTCGTCCTGCACAAGAGGTAATTTTCAGACGGATGCTGTATTTGATATGAGGCTCGTAGGTGGCATCACGATCTGATACATAAAAGCTACGAGACCCAGAACCATCCCCATTGCCTGTCCCAGCAGCGAGGAATAGTGTAGGGGAGGGTTTCAGCTCAGTGGGAACTTCCCCCAGTTCAAGGGGTGGAGAGTCCAGTTAGAAAGAGATTAGGAAAAGACCTGAAAATGGGCTTTCTGTCGTAATAGGGATAATTATCTGAACCCTTCAGTTCACTCTTCTCTTGCGTGCCTGCGCACCAGGGCTAATTCCAATTGACCAAGTTATTCCGGACTGATGCTGGTGCAGGAAGAGGACTGGTCCCAGAATTTCTGGATCTGACATTAATGCTTACAGGTGGGAGAGAGCACATGGGAAACACGCAACTGGGGACAAGAGTTATAGGAAGCAACACAAAATCTCAGACCAAGCCAGAAGCTGGCTGCGAACCATCCTCGGCACGGGGTGCACCCCAGGGGCCGTGTTTTCTCCCCAGTTTTCCACCTTGCATGGAAATTGGGCACTTCTGAAGAGACGCCAGTGCAGGCTAGTTGTCCTGATCAGCTGCCGGTCCACATGGCACGCTCTTCTCACAGATCTTCTCCTGGCAGGCTGTGCCCACGCCTGGTCCCTGCCTCACCGCCGGGTTACTGCCTGTGGGGGAAGATCGGCAATCGGGACAGAGACCTTTGGGTCCTCAGCCTCTGGGCTTGAGTGCTACAGAGAAGAAAATGGTAAAACAAAACATTTGGAAATCTGTTTCTTATTTACTGTCCTGCCAAGTTGCTGTTAAGACTTGCTGGAATCACAGACCCAGAAAAACAGAGTGGAAAGGATTTTCCTGCTGATGTTGTTGGTGGTGGGAGAGACCTCACTGCCTGCCGCGGGCTGGGACAGGTGGGGACGGGGACAGGGATGGGCTTTCTGCTTGGTTGTGAGGGTGAGGAAAATGTTTGCAAATGTTCCTTGTTTCTCCTCAACACTTTCGGAGAGGGAAGTTTATTAAATATTGTGAAGAACTGAAGAGAAACTTGGAGAAAGGCTACTTGGAGAGACAGGTTTTGGTGGTGATGAAGGGTAAACATGATGTCAGATCGTGATGGCAGGAGAAAAAGTGTCAGATGCTTGGGCCAGAGCAGGTTTTTGCTGGATGTTTGGATGTTTCCACGCTCATGGCATCGCCTGAAAGGATCTCCCAGCACTACCCAACCACAAGGCGCCGAGGAAGACACCAAGGCAGTCATTGCTCTGTGGGCTGTGGAGCAGGAGATGATTCGTGGTACCAGGGACCTCTTCCCAATGCAACAAGGTCTCGCATCTGCCCATTTCCACCTACAAACGCCCGCCTCCCTGCTGGAAACGCTGCTCATCACCCCCGGCTGCTCGAGCGCACTGCGAGTGAGGTAAGCCAAGCAGGGAAAGTTTCCCAGAGACTTTTGGGCCGTGACGCCAGGGCTCATAATTGCCTTGGCAGAGGCGGCCACAGTTGTTCGAACCTGCCCTCTCGCCCGTGAGTCAGAGTGGAAGTGCCGGCATCATGGGATGGCTGGGAGCAAAGATGCAAAGCTGGGAGTTGCTTTCAGAGCTTTTTATTTCCTTGAGGGCAAGTCTGAAAAACACGAGTGAGGGAGCGAGAGAGACTCCGGCAGCCTCAGATCCTGCCTGCAGCCCGCAAAGGCAGCACCAGGCTCTGCTGGAGGGGATGGCAGGCAGTACCTGCAGGGATGGGACCATCTCTGAGGGTCCCCAGCCACGGCCATGCCGGGGCAGGGAAAGCAACCGTGCGGTTTGTGGGCACCCGCGGGTGAAGTGGGTGAGCCCTGGCACCGGTGACGTGTCCCGTGAGCAGTTCAGGGCATGTCTTGCAGAGGCGGTGTTCGCCTGGCAGCCACCATCCTGCTCGGGGCACGGGGGGACACAGCCAGCCCCAGCTCATGCAGGAAGGTCTTGGGGAACACTGAGTCCCCATGTATGGAGTTACATACGTGAGCGTGTCCTATTTAGGTCAGAAAGCATCAGAAGACATCTCAGCAAGGTTTCCTGAGGACAAATGGCTTTGGGCACCTTGGAAGATCTTCTGCAGTGACAATGGTTTTGCTAAGGGGGGTTTTCCAGTCCTCTCTGGTCCATGCAATAGAGCAAAGAGCAGAGCCAAGGGGGATAAAAGCTCAACACCACCAGCCTGGGGAGCAGAGATGGGAGCTGCTCGCTCTCCCAGCATTGTCCTTGCCCATGACACTCTGCCTGAACATGGGGAAAGGGGCAGGAGGAAGGGCTGGAGGCCCAAGGGAGCCAGGACAGATGGGTGCTGATGGAGCCAGCACTTTGCAGAGCCTCTGTGGAGAGGACTCAGCACATGAACTGCTTCCAGCACATGGAAACTGTGATGGGTTATGGTCAACCTGGCTCCACAGGATGGCTGAAATGGTCAGAAACTGGTGGCAGCAGGGATGTCCTGAGATGGGCATGGGATCCATCTGGAGGCAGGTGGGAATGGAAACCCCAGTACCAAGCTCTCCCCTACCTTGGGGAGGTACTGTCGCCTCCAGACTCCAAGTTCATGGCTCAGAGCCATCTCTCGTTTAGTCCCAGTGAATTACTGAGCCCCAGGAAGCCTACCTTACTGAGGCTTTTGTAGAAGTCAAGGGCTCAAATTGAGCAGAAGCTTGGGGAAACTGTTTCCCTTGTTAAAATAAATGTATTAGTTTAATACGTACCAGGAGAGGATAGGGAGTTCTCCTTGTTAAATATTTACCAGTCAAACCCTGCTGAGGACTGACTTGGAGCAATTCAGCTTTAGTGATTTCCTTCTATTGTGGTCTAAGTCTCCAGCATCGCTGGGAAACCGCCCAGCAGGGCCAGGATGGCTGGCGGTGGATCTGAGCCCCGGGCAGTGAAACCAGTGCCAGGATGGTGCCCGATGCTCCTGGGACACCACAGAACCTCAGCGGGTCCCCAGATCCCACCTGGGAGCTCCATGGGGATGCCAGCACCCACCTGGAGTGATGGAGTGAGCAGCATTGTTTCCAAAGAGAGCAAGGCACAGGAAAGATGCTCAACAACTAGGCAAAAATAAATTAAAAGGAAAAAAAAAGATGAGTAGAGGCACAAAATGGTCCTCTGTTCCCTACCTGTCCTGGCAGCCCCTGAGAGCATCCTCATAGCACTTTCCCAGACACACCGTGGTGAATTTTAACAAGGAGCGTAATTTCTACGGGGGCCGATCCCCTCAGGAATGTGTATCTTTGAAAAGAACCCAAATCATGAATTATCTTCATTTCCCTAAGATGTCGCTCCTGCTACCCGATAGCAGAGTTAAGCCATGTTGCAATAATCTTCTATAGTTCAGGATTTCCTGACACAGCTCTTCTATTTATAGGAACAATTTTATATTTATGTTATTTACATGTATATATACTAATTTGACCCACATTTACATTAATAATTTAATTGTCATTTACAAGTTTATATTCCAGCAATCTCTGATGGTTCAAGATTTCTTAACGCTGATAACACATTTCTATCTAATCAAGCTAAACTCAGATTATTTGTATTTTTGGTAACTCCACATTTTTTTGTAACCCTGTTGGTTCCCCTTAAACTCCCTGGAATAAAATGGAAGGACCAGATATGGGAAAACATGGGAGATCTCCATGAGGATCTCTATGGAAATGCTCAGGACTTGTTGGTCCCTCGCTCTCCTGAATGCAGCCATCGCAGATTTTTCAAGGATCGTCGTGAATTTTTTTAAAGAATGACTCTATTAATAACATTAAGAGAAAACAGATGCGTCAGGTTTGCAACCAGAAATGTGGATATTCCAGGAGACATCAATTGTTAGAAGTAAACAGCAGCCCTGATTCAACAAAGCTCTTAAGCAGACACTTAACTATAAGCATGCACTTAACAAAGGCTTCAGAGAGGCGTTAACATATGTTCTGCTATATAAGGAGGGACTTAAGTACGTACTTACAGTTAAGCTTGTGCTTAAGTGCTTTGTTGAATTGGGGCCAGCACTTCAGCTCTCCCTCTGTCTCCCTAACATTAACTGTGCCTGACATCCAGGAAATTCAAGCAGGGGCTGCTCTACTCACCTACCGGCATTTCTTTTCCCTTCAGACGGTGCCTGCATCTATTTTCCAGCACGGATGAAGCGTTCTGGGTGGCAGGATGAGGCCATCTCGTGCACCTTCGTGCCCCCATCACTCCCCCTCCCTTGGGAGCCCCACGCCACAGTGCCCATGCGGCCACCTGTAGAGAAACTGAGAAATGGTCACACTTGTCAGGTTCTATGAAGACTCCACCTAGAAGTCTTTTGTGCCTTTGTTTTTATTGGGTTTTAAATCGAGATGTTTTTCCATAATATTTTGTGTGTTTGTAAAAGATGCTTTGTGCATGTTTTCAGGTGGTTGGTTATTTTAGTCCTGAGCACCAAGAACAGCACTGTGCAAAGGTTTACTCCCCCGGTCAACCTTTATGCATGAAAACTTAATTTTGCAATTTTTTCCTTTTGTAGCTTTTTCTCGTGTTCCATCCCCCATCCACTGAGTCGCGCATATCAACAGAGGAACATGAATGGGAAAGACTTGGTATCTTCATGGCTTACTGATGACCTCCTGAACCAACCTGGATGCTCTGAGGTGCCCTTCCAATTAGCTTGAGACTCTTCTTCTTGGCTGTCGGTCACCTTCATTTCAGACTGAAGTTACTGAGGATGAAGGTCTTCCCATTCTGGTTGCTGCAATGGCACTTTGAATCAGCATCACTTTGGAAACCCCAAAGCCCAGTTGTCAGGTATTTCCATGGCTTGGGATCAAATCATCATAATTTGTTGTCTTTTATTTTATTTCTCTGAAAAGTGAACAGATCTTGTTTCATGAGCCCGGGGAACTGAGGGTAAGTGGGAACCAAAGTTGGTACCTCCAGACCCAAATCGCATGAACAAATCCTGAACCAAGCATCTCCAAAGTTTCCCTGATCTGTAGGTGAAGTTCTGCCCTTCTTGCAATCAAAGGGAACTTTTGCACTTCCTTCAGCAGCTTTCTCCCCAGGATTTTACTTCTGGTCAGTTTTAAACTGTGGGTGAGACAGAAGCTCTCTGGAAGAGAGGAGCCTGTTGGACAGCAAACCTGCTGCCTTTCCCAGTCCCATCTTTCCTCTACTTCCATCCCTGGAAGTGTTCAAGACCAGGCTGGACCAGGCTTTGAGCAACCTGGTCTAGTGGGACGTGTCCCTGCCCAGGGCAGGGGGGTTGGAACTCAATGATCTTTAAGGTCCCTTCCAACTCTAACCATTCTATGATTCTGTGATTCTACACCACTTCTCTACCCAGAAGGTTGTGGCTGGAGAGACATGGTCACTGCAAGAGAGAGTATTTTGTTTCTCCAGTAATGAACCTGTGGCCTTCAGTTAGACATGACTCAGGGAATGTCATCTAGATACTATGGCTAAGTTTTCTTGAATAAAAAAAAATGAATAAAGACCTCAAGGATCGCCTCCTCACTGCTTATTTTCTTTGCAGATGGCAGCATCCAAGTTCCAGTTATTTCTGTCTTGGAAAATGAAAAACACCACCAGAAGAAAAGGAATGTGAGTTTGCAGCACAGTTTGGTACCTGGAAGACTCCAGGCTGGAGTGCACAGTCCTGATTTATGGTGTACTTGTTAAAACCACTTGTTCTTGTCATAACAAAACAGATCGAAGTGAAGCTGGGTAGAAGGTCTCCTTCTAGTTGGCACTTCATCACGGCTTCTTACTCTGTCTTAGGTTCTGGGGGTTTACAGTTATATAAAACTTAATGAATCAGTATACTTCAGATTTCCTTCCTAATGCATATGGGTTCAATTAACTGCACTGTTTGCTTATTTAAGCGTTTTCATTAAATTGCTTTACTATATTTTCCCGCAATTGAAAGGGAGCATGGTGGGGCTGATGCCATCTGCCACCATCAGTTTAGCAGAACCTTTTTCTTTGTTCAGACCCATTCTTTTTTATTAGAAGAGACCCTCCTACCCCCCGTTCCCTGTGTGCCACGCGCTTATTGCATTCTCCTTTTCTGACTGCAGACTGATAAATGAAAAAAGCTTGTGCGAAGACCTTCATGTATGGTAGTTTTTAAGGCTCTCTTTTACAAGATCAGGTTGTGTTTTGCTCCCCCTTCTCTCCCCCCGCTTGCAGATTCCTTTTTGCTCCAGCTTGTGAATAAATAATTGTTGCTATTACAATAGCTCGCAGCTCTTGCTGCCTGGCTCCGCGGGATAGGGATTGCTTTGGATAAAACACCCGGCCAGGCTATGGGCTCAGCCCAGGACAGCGAGGACAGGGCAGGGGAGGCTTTTCCCTTGTATTTAAGGAATAGCTGATCCTAGACATCTCGCCAGGTCCTTCCATGGCAGCGGGTGGTGTCCCTTCCAGTGTCTCTGCTTCACCCGTGGCTTCATTTTTGGATCTGGTGCCATTAGGACTTCCCACACTGTGCTTACCCCGGCACAGAGCTAGTATTTTCTTACATTCCTTCTTGTTGCTTTACTCCAGCCTTTCGAGCTCCATCTCGCCAGTGGAAGTGCTCAGTGTAAGCAGCCCTGTGCTTCTCAAAGGGCTGGTGGTCCCATGGGGGCTGCTGCCAGCGTCCCTCCAAAACACCTCGCGTCACCACGGGGATGCCCATCCGGGGCTGACTCTGCCTTTCACCCCCTTTTTACAGACAAAATAAACCCAATAAACTCACCCACTTGGTTTGGGATGCAATCTGCATCCTCTTACGCAAAGCCAGTGCTTTACAGACATCACTAATAGGAAAAACGCCTCCTGAAGAATATAATAGAAGAAGGAAAAACATTCATCCTTGAGGTCTCTCGTCCAGAGGTTGGCTTTTTGATTGAGAAATGGAGTGTTTGATATGGCATGGGTTATCTACCATCTCTTGGTTGGGGAACAGAGGAAGGCAGTAGTGCTCCCAGAGCAAACTGATATTTTGCAACACAGTCTGGGGAGGAAAACGCCCTCGCGTTTATCATTTTCTGTTCCCTGCTACAGGCATTTTATGTAAGGGAAGATGCAAAGAGAATAAATAACTTGCCCTAAAGGCACACAATGAACCTGTGGCAAGAGAAATGCTTTTAGCCATTGTTTACAAGTGCCTTGCTCAAGCAGTACTTCTGGTGAGGGGATGGCATCCCCTTGTCCTCCCCAAAGTCTAAGGAAACCACTGTGGCTGTGGAGGACCAGGGGACAATGCTGTGGGACCCTCACCCAGCCTGTGCCCCCTTCTGTAGAGGGGTTTCAGTTTGTGAGGCAGTGCACCAGACCAGGCAGCTCTAAGAGTGAAAAGGAAAGAAAGAAAGAGAGAGAAAAAAATAATAATAACACCATCCAAACCCTTCCGTTTTTCAGTAAAGTGAAATTAAGAAAAAGCAAAATGTGGGAAACTACATTTAAACTGGAAAGAAATGCAATTCCTCCTCCACAACTGGTAAAACAGTTTTTCTTCCTTTTCTTATTTTCAAAAAAGGTTTTCTGATTTCTAGTTGTTTGGGGTTTTTTTTTCATGAAAAATGCAGCAAAGGTACCAAAGATTTTGCAAAAGATCACCGAGTTGCCAAATTCACCTTTTGGGGGGAGAGGGTGGGATCAGCTGGGAAAATAACAGCTCGGACCCTCAGCTGCATCCCAGTCCCCCCCCTGCCCTCCCCGCCCGATGCCCGCTGGGCATGGGGACCCTAACCTCTGCTAGCCCCGCAGGCTGCAGGGACCTGCATGCAACTGGCTGGATTTGCCAAAATCGTAAGGAATCACCTGAAAAAAACAAACTGGTGCAGAGCCTGGGCTCTGGGAGGCTTTCTGAGAGTGTGGCTTGACAGCCCCTGCCAGCTCCAACCTCTCTCTGGTGCCTTTTCTTCTTGAAGTGAGGCATAAAATAAATTGAAGCTGCTGGCTGTGGTAAACATTCCCTCCAAACATGCCTGTTCTTGATACCCCAAATGCAGATATTCAATTGTGGAAGAAAATGGAGAGAGAAGGAAAGAAAGAAAGAAAAAAAGAAAAAAAAAAAGGAAAGAAAAGGAGAGAGAGAAAAACCCCGACGCTTCCAAGACACTAAAAATAGACTCTGATCACTTACCAAATGGTAAAATGAAAATGATTTGCTTTGAATAGTCTCCAGAAAGGCTCAGATACAATGTCTTGTGGAGCAAAATTGAATCAGTTGAAAGTGCAGACGCCAGCTCAGCCTAATCCCTCCCAGCTGCTTTGCTTTGCTTTTTTTCCAACAAGCAGCCCCTAAAAGTCGTCTCCCTAATCCTGCAAACTGAAATTCAATCTTGTATTTTTTTTTTTAAATCAAGTTTCAAGCCTGGGGCTTGCAGGGTGGGGGAAGAGGAGGAGGGAGGGCTTTGGGGTTGCCTCCTTCCCCTCACCCTGACTGCAGTAAACACAGCCTTGAATTCAAGGAAAAGCTTTAGACTACAATTCGCTTGGCTTGAGCCAAACACACAAATCTGATGCCTTTAAAGCCCCTCCAGCAGACGGTAGATAGCTTTGAGATGCTCACTAAATGGCTGTCTGGTTGCTGCCTTTTTTGTTGTTGATTGGGGGCCCAAGGAGACCTTGTCTCTGGGTTGTTTTTTCTTCCTTTTTTTTTTTTTTTTTTTTGCTTTTTTCTTTTTTTTTTTTTTCGGTGTCTGCTTTTATCAGTGAATTTGGGTTGGGCATTTACCTAATGCAAAGACCAAGACAAACAATTTCTCACAGAGGCCGGTGATTGTGGCCAGCAGTGCATGTACAGGCTCTGCTATCTCGGGGAATATCGAGAGGTATTTATGACACTTTCCCAAGAGTTTCCCGATTCCTGCCCTCCTCTCCCCCAGCTCCTGCCCTGTGTGTGACTTGCAAGGACTCGGCAAAGGCTCCCGGAGCATCCCAGTCCCCGGCTCCCTCTGCGGCACCTGGGAGCGTAACTCCATCCACTTCCAGACTTTCCTTGTCAGTCCTTGCCACCTGATGGTTCACTGAACCCAAAATCTTTTTGGCATCAAGTGATACTGGCTTGGTTTTGGAGAGTAATTGAGAAGAGATAAAATAACAGCCAAGCATTCAAAACCAAATCCCACGGCTCAGCATCCTGATAATCCAAATTCCTGGGTCTGAACATTTCCAAACTCAGAGCTTCAAAGCTTTTCCCCCCTCTTCAGCCATGCAGGTTGGCCCTGCAAGGCTCTTGCTTGAACCCAGATCAGTGTCCAGAATCTGAGCAGAAAAAAGATGGTTAAGAGTGAGAAAAAGGAGGGTATCTATTTTCCAGTGCAGAAACTCCGCTAGGAATAGCTGCAGGCAGGTGTAGATTTGCCTGCAGAAAAAAAAAAAAAAAAAAAGGAAAAAAGAAAAGAAGAGAAAAAAAAGGAAAAAAACAAAAGGAAATAAAAAAATAAAAAAAAAGTAAATCAGACGTATAAGGACAGAGTGGAAAGCTCAGGTGGGAACCTTTGATATCACTTTGCTTACCCTGATACGTAGGATGACAAAAGATATAACACCACTGCAGCCCCTGTGGGGTTCTCAAGTTGGAAATCGGTCCCATACCGTGAAAATCACACATTTAACAAATGCAGAGGCGATAATTTTGTCTGTTCCCAATGTCCACTTTTCTTCATTTTATTGGCATAAATGGTCTTGACACCCTCCCTACCCCCTCCCCCCAGCCTGGTCAGGAGAAAAATTCTACTGCTTTGCAACTGGCTGTTGTTTCTGCTTTGAGACACGTGGGGTTACATGACATTTACTCAGACAATAACGTTGCTCCTGCTCTCTGTATCCCTGTACCCATCAGTCTGATACAAGACTGGATCACCAAGGGTGACAAAAGCATTATTACTGAAGTTACTTTGAGCTGAATTACCTCCTGTATAACGAGGGCACCCGGATCGGATGGCCCCGTGTGTCGGCTGTTGGATTTTATGGTGTAAACTGATGGACAGTTTAGATAACCATACAGAAATAAATGGGTAGAGACACACAGGTACCTAGAGGGTGGATGGATTAGAATGATTGGCATCATTACACGGACATATACACGGTCTGTGCAGAGGATGGATAATTTGATATTAATACAGAATAAGTGATGATGGAGGAAAAACATGTGTACTTGACACGGAGTAGACAGCTGAGCCAGGGGTTTGGTATGGTAAGTAAGTGTGGTCTTGATGCACATCAGGATGAGCGGAATAGATGTAGGATATGCTGTGTCAGAGCAAGTCCCATCTGGGTGGGCGGAAACTTTATGCAGGAGCATAATGAACCTATGGGGTGAATATGCAGACAGAAGAGGCACTGTCTGCATTAGCCATAAAATAGAAATATTTAGAAATGTAGATCTAGGTATGGGAGAATTATAGAGGGGAAGGAAGGAAGGAAGGAAGGAAGGAAGGAAGGAAGGAAGGAAGGAAGGAAGGAGAGAGAAAGAGAGAAAAGGAAGGAAGGAAAAGAAGGGAAAAAGGGAGAAAGGGAGAAAAAAAGTGAGGGAGGGAGGGAGGAAAAGAAAAAGAAAAGGAGCACAGAAAGGTTAGAATAAACCCCAAATTAGCTAGACAGATAAATATGCATGGGATGGGTTGCAGCATACCTGAGCCTGATAGCCATGTTAAAGCAAGCAAATAGGTGTCCGTGTATCACACATGGGTTTGTTGAAAGGGTGTGGAACAGATAAATGCGGGAGCGAGAAAGCTGGATTGGGCAGGCAAAGTAACTGCTGGGTGGCTGGGAAGTTAAGCAGAGTAAATGTAATGTGGCTAGATTAAAATATGGAAATGTGGACTATCGCAGGTAGGTATTGTAAGTACGTAGCTATAATAGGCAGCAAGTAGATAAGTACAGATAGAACAGAAAACAGCGGGACATATGGAATAAATGGAGACATGAACTGATATCTGTATCAGTTAACATGTTTAGGTAAAGGGATATGTAGAGACATTCTGGGCTACATAAATTAAATAAAAGCGACATGAGCAGCAGTGGCACTAACAGATGTAAAATGGGAAAATGGATGTAAGGAGGAAGAGGTGATCCACTGTAAATACTGGGACTATTCCGGGGTTAGGTAACTGAGTAAAAGCTGGATGGATGGGTGAATGAAGAGATGGGTATGTATACAGACTGAAGAGATCATTAACTGAGCTTCTTTTAGCTAGGAAGATTGACTAGATAAACCTGCAGAGCAGATTAATTAATTAAAGGCCAAAAGAGAAAGAGATTAGATTGAGATGGACAGGTTTATGGAAGACAGAACGTGTGTTGTCTGGGTAAAGGGATGGAAAAATAGCTGGAATGCTGGAATAAATATATGGTTAATACAGCCAGAAAATACGGGCCAATAGGGTGAATAGGACATTGATGGTGGGGAATGTGGATAGAGGGAGGAACAGATAAAAAAGGAACAATAACAGAGTTAATAGATGAGTAGTTAATAGAATAATAGATGAGTAACACCCAAAGAGAGCTAGTTGTCAATTCTCTCGATGAACACAAAGAGAACTGTGAAAAAAGAGACGCACAAGACATCGGTGAGCAAAGGAGGTATCGGGTAAATGCATACAAAAAAAGATAAGGTGCACAGTCGCGAGAGGAGAGTAGATATGGGAAAACGCAAAAAAAACCCCACAAAACACTTAAGGAGGAGTCAGGTAAAATAGCAATGGAGTAAATAGATTACATATACAATTCATACAGAATAAAGAGATTATGCTGAAAAAACAAGCTTGGAACAATTAGCTAGCTAACAGGTTGGACTAGGTATAGGGCAGATAAAGAGACAGAGGAGTATTCATGAGCTGGGAGTGTTGAGAAATTAGCCTGATGATCAAGTACGAATTAGAGGGATGTTAAATGGGGGGGGTAAATCCCGGACAGGATGATTGATGAAGAAGGATGTGGGTGCACCCACCAGATGAGTGGGTACCAGGAAGCTCGACAGAGTGGGTACGAGTGAGCAGAGGGATGAATATGGATGGAAGAAGGAGGAAGATGAAAATATATAGTTTAACATGTGCTATGGAAATCCAGAGAGATTAATTAAAATTTGCATCAGATTGATCAGATAGATAAGTAGTCACAGGCATTAGCTTAATGAGTACGTATAAAAGAGACTGCGGAAAAAAAAATCGTTAATCGTGGCATTAGTTGCAATGATGTCTTAGGCATGACAGGCAAAAGCAGAAGTGAATACATTAGTGCTATAAGAAAGGAGGAGAGCGATTAGTAGATCTGAGATAGACAAGATGTGTGAGACATGAATGTATGCAAAATAGGCAAAGAGGTCAGGTAAATGAGAATCCATGGAGAAAATGGATTGCTAAGTGTTATGAAACTCAAACATAAACACCTACAGGGATGTGTGGGAGAGAAAATTAGGTAATCTGCTGTCATAAGATGGACAGAAAGAGAACAGATCTGTTTATACAAGGAATAAGCAGAGAGAAATTACATGATTGAGCCTGAGATGTGACTCCCAAACCAATCCTAAAACTAACCCTAATTCTGAATCCTGACACAAACCCACCCCTAAGCTAAAAGTTTATCCTAACACAACACTAAGTCAAGCCTAACCCTAACCCAAGAGTACCTGAACATAGCACTAACCCATAATCCTAACCTCACCTAAAACCCTGCACCCAGCCCCTAACCCTAACACAAACTGAGACCTACCACTGACCTGGATACTAATCATAATCCTACCTCAAACCTAACCCACGCCTCACCCTAACCCGGGCATAACCCGGGCATAATCCTAAATGCTGGACCAACCCTATCCCTAACTCTAAACCCATCTCAACCCAGCCCTAACCCTACCCAAACCCTGACCCTGGCTCCAAGCAGTAAACCTTAACCTTATCTCTAACTTAATCTTAACCTTCCATCTTAGAGGAACAGGTGAAAATATATGATACATTTATATTTAGCTGATACGAAACTGTGTTAAAACAAAAGAAAGAAGACTAGGTAAATACGTCAGAGATGGCATTGTCAGTTTGTATTGTAAAGTTATATAGTATTTATTTGCTACAGGGAGGAAGGAGGGTTGGCTCAATGAGTGGGTATAACGTAGAGATGAACAAATTAAATATGTCTGTGTAGGACAGTTATACCAGAGAGCTCAGTGTGTGCAAGTAAATAAGAAAATCATATTTATGATCTCAGATCAGAGATCAGATGGGTGAAGATCTACAGAACAGAGTGATACGTGCAACCAGTGTTTAAATCACACATCCAGGTAGGCTTGAGGTAGGTATTTGTATGGGATGGGCAGGTAAGGAGCGAGGGAGGAGGAAATGTAAGGCACAGGGAGCGGGGGGAGCCGTGGAATGAATAGGTGTGGATGTTGTCAGAGCTTGTTGAAATGTATGGAGAGGGCAGGTAACGGGGTGGGTTCAGGTCAGGAAAGTGGACAGGGCTGTAGATTGGCGGTTTCTCTCTTTTTTAAAATAATTACGACCCCTGTGGATGTGACCAGTGGAGGTGCCAGCCCCTGCCTGGTGAGCTTTAGCCCACGGACCACAGGCAAATGCTGCTTATTGCCCTTCCCAAAGCCCTGGAAATGTGATGGGGGCCAGCGAGGGGACCAGTCCTGCGTTCCTCACATGGGGCAGCATGGCTGGGGCAGAGGGGACAGTCTGGGGGGGGCACAGGCGGGTGGGAAGGGGCTGTAGGCTGCTGTGTTCAGAGGTAAAGAGTGCAAAGCCACTTAAGGATGAGCTTTCAGAGAACGGGATCCAGCCCTTTTTGCTGCCACGCCAGGCAGAGGGGTTGCCCAGGTCCTGTGCTGAACCCAGTCCAGGTCTACCACATCAGACCAGAAGGTCCAAGATCCATCTCCATGGGCGCTGCAGAGCGCAGGGCAAGAGGTGCAAGTGTTCCCCCCTGCCATAACCAACAGCCAGCTTTCCTCCAGCTCCAAACATCTGCACTGACTCGACTCAGGGTATTTTATTCTCCTCACCGCAGAGGACAAGCTGGCGAGGTGGGCAGAGACATCCCAGCCCTGGTCTCTGCTGCTGAGCCCACCTTGGACGGGATGCTCCCGAAAGCTGCTGGTTTCTGCGGATTAAGGAGGTGGTGGTGGTGGGGCTGTTGCCTGCGTTAGCTGGGTCCTGGGGTGGGGGGGAGAGGGCTGGCCCCCAGCCTCCTCACTTGCCTTTCCAGGTTTGCTTTCAAAGGTTCAAAACCCACCTCTGTAAAAGTTTAAAGAGCGGGGGTCTTGCTGCGGGAGAGCCCAAGGTTAAATTTAGGACCCAACTTCCAACGTGGACTCGCAAAAGCGCGACTCTCCGAAGCGCCTCCTTCACCTCGCTTCACTTTGGGCTTAACTTTAAGCAGCTGTAGTTTGCTGGCGTTAGTCGAGCGCGAGGAGGGCTGAGGTTCTCCACGGGGGCACAGCCCCGCTCCCCACAGCACATCCCCAGCTGGCATCCGTGGGACCAGGGCTTCACCCCACGCCCAGAAGCGTTTTGCTGGGCAGTTTCCTTCTGTGCTTAAGTCCTTTCCTGAATTAGCTCTTAAATGAGTGAACCCTCCTCCTAGACTTCCTGGGAAAAAGAGAAGAAGGGAGTGGAGGGAGAATGGGAATTTCTGAGGATGCCTGAGACTCTGGAAGGGATTTGGGTTCCCACAGTTTCACCCAGGCAGTTAGAGGAGCCTCGGAAGGAGCCAGAGCAGATACCTCTGATAGAGACAGGCACTGGGTGCTTTTAAAGATCCCACTGTGCGCTTAGCTGTATCTTCAGACATCTAAATCCCTCTAAAAGTCTCACTCTTAGTGTCTAAATCCCAGGTGCCTAACTCACTTCTAGGAAAATCTCACACCAGGACCGATTCCCTGAATCATTTTTTTAAATCTGGTCCTCACTCACACAGGGCTTTTGAAAATCCCACTGCTAATCTCCTATACCCGGGCATGTATCACTTTGAAGCCTGTAAAATAAATTGCTTTGCGCTCCTGGGGGACAGCAGCTATTTTGTCCCCGCTCGTACTAAGTCAGATTTTTCTTTCTTGCATATTAACACATAGATTTTTTATTTAATTTTTTTTTTTTTTTTTTTCAGGGGGTTAGGGGGGGGAAGCTCTGAAGCTGCTGTGCGAGACTCCAATTAGCAACCCGGATGGGTTGCTGTTTTCCCAAGTTATTCCGGGGAGGCATCGCCCGCTGCTGCCGGGGGTTGTAGGTCTGTACCAGCAGAGGTGGCGGGAGGAGCTGGTTCTGGGCTGCTCCTTTCCATCGGTGGGGTTCGCCCGTGGGCACAACAAGCCTTCGCTCAGCTCCGCTCAGCTCCTGGGGAAGATTTGTGAACAAATCTGCTCATCCCTCACAGAGGCTGAGAATTGTTACCTGCCCTTTTTTTTGCAAGAAATTACTTGGGTGAAGAAGGGGAAAAAAAAAATCAAATACATATGTTCTTTCATTTTTCTTTTTTCTTTTTCATTTTTTTTTTATTTCCTATGGGAATTTTTAGTTGTTGGGAAGTTGTTGGGGGTTTTTTTGGGTAAATAAAATCTTCGTGCATGTGCTTCCTTCATTAGAGAAATTGGAGTTGGGGATAAACAAATGATTTTTTCCCTGTTATAAAAAAAAAAAAAAAAAAAAAAAAAAAAAAGAATAATGACGCCGCAAAAGAAAAGGCTGGCTGCCACTGAAACATTTTTGATAGAAAATCTGCCTCCAGCCCTGCCGCTTAATCAGTTTGGAGCAGAGCGTAGCCTGTAGCTTGTTAATAAGAGCAGCTTGCCCGAGCGGTTTGCACAATGGTGAGCTGCAGCGGAGGCTCGTTGCATAGCTGTGGATTTTATTTTGCAGCTCTGTTAATTAAAACATATTTTACTTTGAAGGAGGTTTTTACTGTTTTCTATGAGGGTGAGCAGAAAACTGTTCTCCTGGATAGATTAAAGGAAGGTTCTGAAGTCATTTTTTTAGGAGTAACAACTTAATGTCGTTTGACGGGCAAAACTTTTAGCAAAAACAATGTGGAGTTTCTTATTTTTATTTGTTCTCGGTCCTTGTATACAGGCTGGTTTATGAGCTTGAATATCTTGGCTGTTTTGGTAATATCGAAATACATTTTCGCATACAGGTTGCCAGACTGCAACAGAAAAGTTGTCACAGATTCTTGTTTAATTGGTAAAGTAATTTTTACTTATACAAGGGTAAACTAAAATAATAAGGCCTGAAACCGTGCCATTGAAGTTAATGACAAACCCTTCATAGGTTTCACATAAAGCCTGTATTTTTATTATCCCAGTTCCAGTGACTTTTGTTGCAAGTTTGCAGCAAAATGTTAGGGCGTTTCTAAGTGTTATTTTTATTATACAAAATCCCATTAAAATCAGTACTGAAGCATCCCATTAATTTAAATGGGACTTTGCATAGTTTGCTGAGTTCCAGGCCACAGATAAAGAAAAGTATGCAATTTGGAGTTAAACTGACCACAGCTTTTTATTAGAAGACATTTAATCTCGAACAAACAGGGCAGTCGGAGGCATGAAGTCTTTGTGAAGTTCATCTGGGCTGGTGCAATAGCAGCCTCCACCGCGCAGCAACCTCTGGGTTGGTCGCCGGGGACCTCTCAGGACCACATAGCGTTCCCCAGCAAACCCCTAGCCCAGGTAGGTATGCAAAGTGCTCCCCAGGCACCCCAGGAAATGCTAAAAGGTAAGCCAGCACACCCAGAACAAATGGAAAACTTGATTCAGCTCTTTCTCCGGCTCCGAGTATCTGCTCGCCTTGACAAAGGCAAGGCTGCAATCGGTGGGCAGGAGTCTGGGCGGGGGGGACTCTCCGCGGCCCCCACTGGAAAGCAGACTCCCAGCAGGCTGGAGCCACGCTGGGTTGAAGGGATGTAGCTCCAGAAGTCCCCGCTTGAGCTTCACGGGCTGGAAACCACTGGCAGGAATGCGCAGGGCGAGGGATGGAAAACCATCGGCTCCGGTGTGCGGAAACACCCACCAGGCAGACGCTGGCACCGGGAGCTCAAGAACCAACGTGTGAAGAGTGGTGGGGAGAGCCATTGTATCCATGGGAACCCCCCCATTTGGGGACTTTGAGGGGCTAAGGGACCATTAAAAGACAGCCCCCCTCATCTGCCCCCAGAGTGAGCACACACCTGGGCACCTCCAAGGGCATATCCCTAAGGAAGCTGTGCTTGGGCAAGGCGGTCCCAAGCCATGCTTCAAACACACCAAAACCCCAGATCATTCAAGCTCTAACCACTGCGGGGGAGACCTAAAGGCTGCTGGAAGCAGGGCATCTGTAGAAGCGCACAGGGAAGGTGTAGGAGCTGCTTTCTGCTCAGCGTCTCCTTGGAATTTTCCTTTCCCTGAGCCATAAATGTGTCAAGATGCCCAAATTTCACCCAGCAGCAGAGGACCAGCTCTCCCTGGTGTGTTCAGAGGGCAGGGGGGCACTGGTGATGGCCAGTGGCACCGAAACCCAAGCTGGATGTGTCCCTGGTCCCCAGCTCTTCCCCGCAAACTGAGTTTCAGGGGGGTTCAGGACTCCGACAACAACTGAAGGCGCAGGAGGGTTTGGCTAAACGCGAGCCCTGCGGCCGCTGGCCTGAGTTAGGACTAACAGTGCTACCTCCAGGAGCAGGAGAAAACGAACACCGAAAATCCAGGCTAAAATAACAGCTGAGGGTTTGTGGATACCACCCCCCCCCGCCCCCGGATGGAAACTGGAGGGGAAAATCAGACTTTTTCCTGGTCTGGTGGATGCTCCCGCAGCTGTAATAAGTGACAAAGTAGCCGAGGAGACTCAGTTCCTCTCTGCTGAGCCCCCAGGTTAGGAGCAAAGCCACTGAGAAGCCCCCCAACCCCGGGAGAGGGGCTCTGCGCCCCACTCCCCGCCTCCCCCCCCCCCCCCCAACTCCACTGCCAGGGAACGGCTCCCGGGGCTGGGCTGCCCTGCGCGGCCGCGGAAGCCCCCGGGGCTCAAGGGGCTCCATGGAGCTGCAATTCCACCCCCACCCTCCACCCCGAGAGGGGAGGTTAGGGGTAGAGGGGATGTGGGACATCCGCGGCCGCGCAAACAGCGCGTTTGGGAGGCGGGGAGGCAGCCCCGGCAATGGCTTCTCCCGCCGCCGGATCCGGCCTCGCCGCAGATAATTTATTAATTCGTTGGGTGAATTATAGTATTTTTTTTTTCTCCACAATATCAATCGTAATCATTATAGCAATGAATATAATAATAATGAAATCAGAGTCTTTTGCGCTTGCAACAGCTTAGGGAAAAAAAAAAAAAAAAAGAAATAAATCGAACAAACTTTAAAATTTAAGATCTCGGAGAATTTGGAGGAGCAAGAATAAAAAAAGCACCTTAGAAAACGGGTAAAACGGTTCAGCGGGAAGGAGCGGTCCCAGGGCTGCCGTACGCCCAGGGGGGGGTTCTTCAGGGTGTGAGGATTAAGTCTTGGGGGAGGAAAAAAACCCAACAAAACAACCCAACCCGTTATTATTTCGTTCTTTTTTCGTGGGAGCAGAAACGCAGGCGGCGAGGAGCGCAACGGCAGCGGGAAAAGTACCGGAAAATTAGAGGTGGGGAGGATTTTCACTGCCCGGGCCGCCCCCCAGGACGGCAGAGACACTCACCCCCTCCCCGAAGAAGGGTGCCTTCACCCCCTCCTTGGCCGGGTCCCTGCCGGGGTGTGGGTTGGGGGGGGACACGGACACACGCGGGGCGACGGCGCAATTACCGGGAGGAAGCGGAGGGGCCCTCCCCCAAATGTCACCACGGGGTGGTGGTGGCGGGGGGGGGAGAAAGCTGCTTTTCTTCTTATTTATTCAGTCTCTTAAACACAGCCAGAAAAGAACATTAAAGGCATTTCTAGATTTCGTTTCGGTTTTTGGTTTTTTTTTTTGTTGTGTTTTTTTTTCTTTTTTTATTCCCATGCTCTTAATTTTGAAAAAAAAAAAAAATAATAAATCACAAAACATAACTTATAAAACAATATATATACTGCATCCTTATCCACAACAGCATAACTGAAACATCCAGCGTAACGTTTACCACAGGTGTGAAATACACTGGGAGAGAAGTACCGTGTGCATTTTATATTATGTTTCTTTGTCATCTACAGGTAATAAGTATCGACAAAAAAAATAAGCAACAAATATGCCTGCAATTAAAACTTCATATGCGTTTTGTATGCGTATTAATAAAGATCATATTTATCATTTCCATGTTTGGTTTTTTTTTTTTTCTTTTTTCTTTTTTTTTGCCAACAAGCACTTGTTAAAGTATCTACATTTACATAATAACACCTTAAGATAATAACACCTTAAGATCGGGGTGGGTTTTTCGGTTTGTTTTTTTCTTTTTTTTTTGGTGGGGTTTTTTTTTTTTTTGGTTCCTTGTTTTTCCTTCACAGTTAGAAAAGCAAGGAACGCTCTCAGCTTTGCTAAGCAACCTTTCCGGACGCCGAGGCTCGCTGTTTCTCCAGCAGAGATGCAGTATCTGGATTCACTTCAGAACAGCCCATTTTTTTCCTCTTTTATTTTTCTAGACTCTCTAAAAGAGGTTCGTGGGGTTTGGTTTTTTTTTTCTTTTTCTTCTTCTTCTTCTTCTTCTTCTTCTTCTTCTTCTTCTTCTTCTTCTTCTTCTTCTTCTTCTTCTTCTTCTTCTTTTTGTTGGTTGTTGTTTTTGTCTTTAAGAGAAAAAAAAAAAAAAAGCAACCCCCTGCATTTAAATAAAGATGAACGATAATTTCATTATCAGGATGGGGAGAACGCTGAGCAGTTTTTCGCACCGCTGGAGGGTTTCTGTGCTCTCTCACAACCGGGGATACTGCAGTCTTTTGGAAAGGACGAAGAGGTAGGAACCTTGAGCTGCTTAGTATCAGGAATGACTGGATTATAGCTTCCAACTAAAGAAAAAAACATCAAGAATCATGCATTTTAAAAACAGTTTATTCAACGGCCAAGGACAATGATCCGGCACAATGCAACGGTAGATATAAATATAACCTTATATAAGTGGTTGACCCTTGTCATTATTATTTTTTAATAGTTTCATACCTAATATTTTAACCATTTTTTCCCGCAGAACCTACTCTGCGAATTATATTTTTTTTTTCCCCACCCACCCCACCCCCCCCTTTTTTTTTTTTTTTTTTTTTTTTAAATTTTCGAGTGTGATTCTGTTTCTCAGTGGTAAACATTAACCAAACTCTTCCCGTGCGACAAGCGGCCAAGAACCGTCCCACCAGCTCTTACCACCGAGGCGTCTCCCCCCCCCCTCGCCGCCCTCCCCGCGGGGAAGCGGCCGCCTCACCGACTCCTGTGCAAGTTCAAGTAAACACGTACAACCCGCATAATCCAGAGAAAAAAAATTGCAACTCATCCATGTACCAGATTTCGGTGTCTCTTGCAAAAGTTTTCTGGTCCGTTTACGGTTTTTTTGATGGATTATTTTTAATTTTTTTTTTTTATTATTTAAAGCGCAGTTTTTTGGGGTGCGCCGTTGCATTAATATTTTTTTTTTTTCCTAGACAGTCGAAGTCCGCGGAGATTTTGGGGTGGTTTGTTTTTTGTTGGTGTTTTTTTTTTTTGTCATGATTTGTTTTGTTTTGGTTTTGTTTTCTCTTTTTCCTCTCTCTTTTTCCTCTCTCACTCGCTCGGGTTTTGCTTGTAATCAGTTTGAATTCGAATGTTTGGTTGGTTTTTTTTTTAAAATTTCTTTGATTGTTTTTTTATTTTTTATTTTTTATTTTTTTTTTTTTCCCTTTTCCGTTAAACGTCGCTTCGCTTCTGCTTGGCTTTGTCGGCGGTGTTTTGTCGGAGGTGGTTTGTGTCAAGTCCGTCAACTGTTGTACTGACAGGCGTTTAGACTGGAGCCGGGGCTTTGCAAACTGCTGTAGCCGAAACTGGAGTGCTGCTTTGATTTCAGTCTGAGGCTGGCTAAGCTGGAGTTGCAAGTGTCCCGGTAGACGCTGTAGGGCGAACCCGGTGGCCCGTAGGGACAGGCCGGCGAGGACATGGCCGTGTTCAGCGAGGAGCCGCTGATGTTGTTGATGTTGTTGAGGCCGGAGTTGGCCATGCCCGGCACTGCCGAGTGGCCCATACTGGAGGGCATGTTCATGGAGGAGATGCTGCTGGGCGCCGAGAACATGGACTGCGAGGAGAGGGGGCTCATGGAGTTAAAGAAAGTGAAGCTCTTGGTGGAAAGCGGAGCCGGGGTGAGGCTTTTGGTGGCCCAGTTGTTGTAGGGGTAGCCAGCGTACATGTCGTCGTAGGGCTGCATCAGCCCGCTGAACTGCGGCACGTACCCGTTCTTGCACAGGTCCATCTGCTGGTTCCGCTCCCGCTTTCTCCACTTGGCTCGGCGGTTCTTGAACCACACCTGGGGAGGGCAGGAGAAGTGGAAAAGTGTGTGTGTGTGTGTGTGGGACACACACACATACACACATACACACACCCCGACACGGCACGGTGAGCGCGGAAACCGCCGCCGCCCCCTTCCTCGCCTCGCAGCGCCGGATGCGCGCAAGGGGAGCGCAGGCAGCGCGCAGCCAAAAGCCGGCACCCACCCCCCCACCCCCCTACCCCCCCGGCCCTGCTCGGGATGCGAAGGGAGGTGGACACGGCTCCGCGGCCCCGCACCGCCTCTCCCCGCGGCCCCCCGCTCCGCGGGCTCTGCGCGCATCCCTCGCTATTCCGCGCTTCTCCTCCGCGGCTGGCAGCGTTCCCCCACCCCCGGTCCCCCCGCCGCCTCTGTCCCCGGAGCCAGGCGAGGGGTGAAGGCATGGCCCGCTCTGATTAGGGCCGGCTCGCCCCGGCTCCGCCGCGTTTCCGAACGCTAATGCTGTGTAATAAAAGTCCCCTGTTACAGATCATAAAAAAGGGGATTGGATTAGTATGTTTAGGTTAAAAAAAAAAAAAAAAAAAAAAAAGAAAAAAAAAAATCAGTCCCCGCATCGCCCTGGGATGGATGCAGCCTCTGCCTTTATATCTAATGAGAATTTACAGCCCTGACTAGGGAACAGAGAAGCGGGGGCCGCTCCTGGTGTTTGATGCAAAAACCTGATCCAGGCTCTCTTTTATTTTTTATAATTTTTTTTACCCCTCGGAAAGCTTTTGAGCCCCTTGTGATGGAAGCCGGGCAGCCCCAAAAATTCTTTTTCCAGGTTAAAAACCAGCATCGCCCTGTCTGCCGGCTGCGCCCGGCCTGCGAGCCTCTCCTGCTACTCCCCCCCCCCGGCTTTCTCCCACCGAGCCGTCGCCCCCCCAGCTCTCTGCGGACATTGCGCGGTTCTCTGGGCCCGGCTCCGCGGAGGCTGCGCTCCCCCCGCCGGGACGGAGGGGGGGGGGGTGTCAGGTCTTCGGGCCTCCTCTCCCGGCGCAGGAATGGCGCAACTATTATTAAACACCGGTCTCAAGGATGGAAACTTCGAGGGGGGAGGAGGGGAATGGATGGCGGAGTCTATTTT
This sequence comes from Numenius arquata, assembly GCF_964106895.1. NCBI lineage: Eukaryota > Metazoa > Chordata > Aves > Charadriiformes > Scolopacidae > Numenius > Numenius arquata. The sequence continues at coordinate 42,200,816 of NC_133586.1, read as the reverse complement.
AAAAAATAACAATAATAAAAAGAATCCCGTATAAATAGGAAACGAAAGCCAACATGTTCAAAACCTGTAATATACTCCTCGGAAGGTGCTTCCAGACAGGAATTTCCTGAAAATGAGGGTAATAGTTTTAATTATGGCTCCTAGACATTTTAAAGGAAGGCCCTCGTAGCAAATTAAGGTTAGATTTGCAATCTGCGATCTCAGAACATCAACCCAAAACATCTCCACGCAGAGGGAGAACGAAATTATGTTAATGGCAACTGATATATTAGTTTTATTTGCTTCCTGAAATATTCCAGCAATATTAATGCAGTTTAGTCTCCGCTCCGGCTTTGTTTTGTTTTAAACTCAATTAAGACAATGCTTTCGGATGCATTTCCCCCGTTGCAGATGGGTGTTTACTCTTGAAAGGTTTAAAGCAGAATCTCTGTAATCCGATTTGGTCACTCGAGGTTTAATTGCCAAGGAGGAAAAAAAAAAAAAAAAAAAAAAAAAAAAAGTGTCTTTTCGGGACGGCGGCGGGGCTGCCCTCCCTCCGCGGTTCCCATTTTCTCCCGCGTTTCTCCCCTCCGCGGCAGCGGACTCAGCCCGCGGCCCGCGGGCGCGGCTGGGGTGCGCGGCCACGGCCGAAACCGCGCGGGGAAGTGTCCCGGGTGTGTGTGTGTGGGGGGGGACACACGACTTTGGGGGGAAACACAAAGGGGAGATGGAGAAACCGTGACAGCCCAGGCAGGGCGTGCAGAAACAGAAAGCCTGCGGATCAATACAGCTCCGCTCCGGTCCTTCATTGCCAGGATATTTCACCCGTAAATCTCTCCAAGGAACTGCCCAGGATATATATATGTATATACATATATATATATATATATGTATATATATTTATTTACATGGTGGCATCGGCTCCGAGGCGCCTTCGCCGTACAAGTCTGTGTCTACAGCGCTTATTGACTTTGGAGGGCCATCGCTCCCCAGCCCTTGACCTTCACTTCGCCCATCGGCGGCCCCCCGCAAACAGCCCTTCCCGCCCGCCCGCCCGCGGCCGCGGGAGATGCGCGGCCGCGGAGGATGCGCGGCCGGGAGGGGCCGGGCGCAGGCAGTGAGGGGCTGAGCCGCAATCCCGCCGCCGCGATGGCCATCAAGCAGCGGTTTGTTGGGATTGCTGGGGATTACTGGGAATAACCAGAGCCGCTGGAAGGGCCGCTGGAGCTGCCCGGTTGCTCGGCTGCGGGGTTGCTCTAGTCCCGCGCCGGCTTTAGGCCAATCCCGGGGGGGGGGGGGGGGAGGGGTGTCTTCCCCCCACGATAGGGCCCTTCCCGAGCCCCGGCCACCCCTCTGCCCCCTGCGCTGCTCGCCCCCCGATTTTTCGGGCCCGTCCCCAAGCGCGCAGCCGACGGCGGCGGCCCGCTCCGGCCGGCATCTCTCCGCGGCCGGGAGCTGAATTTCCCCTCGCCGGCCTGCATCTCAATTTTAACAATTTAAATCGAACCCACAGCAGCCGAGAGCTTCTCGCGAACCGCCTCAGCGGCTCCCGAAAAGGCCAATTTCCCCGAACCCCCGCTTTTCCGGAGGGGCCCGCAGCAGAGCCCCGCATCCCCGCGGGGCCGGGCGCCCCTCTTACCCGGACTCGGGGCTCGGTGAGGTTGGTCCAGACGGCGATCTCCTCCCGCATGCTCATGTCGGGGTAGCGGTTCCGCTGGAAAGTGGCCTCCAGCTCCTGCAGCTGCTGGCTGGTGAAGTGGGTCCGCTGCCGCCGCTGCTTCTTCTTCTTTGCCGGGTCGTCGGCGGCCCCGTCCTCGTTTTTCTGCTCGCCGCTGCGCTCCTTTTCTGCGGTGGGTTTTGGGGTTTTTTGTTGGTGTTTTGCTTTTATTTTATCCTCCCCCCCCCCCCCCCCAACAGAAATACAGCCACACAAAGGCAGCCCCGCCGCCCCCGCACCCAGCCCTGCCCGTCCCACCGGAGGGACGCGTGGGGACACCCGTGTGGGTCCTACCGACCCCTGCACCCACCCAGAGCCCCTCAGCCAAACCCGGCCTTTCCCGAGGGAAGGAAGACTGGGGAAGGAGCCCGGAGCTCGGGCCCAGGGCACCCGGGGAAGGCAGCGGGACCCCCGGGGCGGCCCGGTTCGAAGCGGGCCCGAGGGGTGAGAGGGATCGAGGGGGAGCGGGTTCCCCGCATCATCGGCCTCTTTGCCTTTCCACGGCTCCTTCTCGTTCCCTTCCACCTAAAGGCGCGATCTTTGCTCCATTGTCTTTGTTGTGCTCGGCCGCGATAGGAAACTTCGGAAGGGCAGGGGTGTAAAACCCAGGAGCAATTAATTGCAAAAGGCACTCTCTCATTGCGCCTCTACGCTCCCACGCTTAGTACTTTGTTTTGTTTTGTTTTGTTTTGTTGGGTTTTTTTTCTCTTTGTGCTACTTTTAGGATTTATTTTAACCTGAGGCTGAGCGAAGCCCTCTGCAAAAAATCATATCGAAAGAAGCAAAGGAAAAAAAAAAAAAAAAAAAAAAAAAAAGTGCGTTTTGGCGGTCGGGATTTGCGCGGACTGGAAGCAGGAGGAATCCAACCCCGGCCCCGCCGCAACGGGAGGACAAACCACGGCTCCCTTCTTTTCCTAACGGCCTTTCTGGCTCTTCCAGCCCGGTTTTGGGCCGGATTCGGCCGCGTTGGAAAGCGCTCGGAAAAGAGACTCAAAGGCCTGAAGGAAACGTGCTCCCGGGCTGGGCCCCGGCGGGAGCGGGGGAAGGTGCGGCCGGGGCGGCGGGAGGCTGCGGGGCCGGGGGCCGCGGCCATCCCCCCGGCCTCCGTCCTGCTAAAGGAATCTCCGCGGGGAGATTTTCTTTTTTGAAAGTTGTTGGGGTTTTTTTGTTTGTTTGGTTGGTTGGGTTTTTTTTTTTTTTACCCTTCTTTTTGGAGGGTTTTACCCCGGCCGGCGGCGGGCCCGGGGGCATTTCTCCAGCCCCGACCTCTACGAGGTAAGCGAGAGTCTAAAAATAATCGCGGGCTGCATCCAAAGCCCGGGAGGATTCGTCCTTGCAAAGTCACCCCGGAATCGCCCCTCGCCTGGGCACCCTCCCCGGCAAAATTAGGTGGTGGTGGGGGCCGGCTAGCGAGAGCTCCAGCGGCTCACTGAAAGCCCCCCAAGGGGCTGAGGGCAGCCCGGCTGGCCTCTCCCTCTGCTCTAAGAGCTTTGCAGAGCAAACAAGGCCTCTGCAGCACAGACCCCATCGCCACCGGGTGTCGCCCCCCCCCCCCCCGCCCTCCCCGCTCCCTCCGGCCCCTGGACCGGCCGAGCCGCAAGGCCCGGCGGCGGCGGGGAAACAGAAACCGAAATAACCCCCTCAAAGACAAATCCTTTGGGTTTCCGCCGGGAAGAGCCGGGAGAAACCGGGCCGAGAGGGAGCCGGGGGGGCAGAGGAAAGCGAGCGGCCGCGGTGGGATTTAAGCCCACTCCGGGTTTAACCCCGCCAGGATTTCATTAAAAATCTGGCCTCCGCGCCGGGCTGTGTTACAATTTCAAATCATAAAGCATATTAATTTTAATCGACTTTTGTATTTTTTTTTTTTTTTCATAAAAAAAAAAACCCCACCTAAAAACGTGAAAGGTATTTTGCAGCTTCTCGGAGAAGAAAAGCAGGCAGGTCCTCAGCCCTCCTCCAGCACCGAGGGGTCACACACAGGGGTAGGGCAAAACCGGAGCAAATCTCCCTCTCTAATCTCAAATAATCCCCTCTAATCTCGGAGTCCCTTCCAGACGCCGGTCCCTAACTTTGTTTGCGAATCAGGCTGGGAGGCACAACCCAAACCCTGTTTATCACCGGCTGCCACTTCGGCACCGACTCTTGCCGCTGCCATTCTCTAGGTTACAGGACCTGCTAAAACTCCGAAGAGTAACAACAGCTATTAAAAAATAAAAAATAAAAAAAATAAAATGAAATAGGAGATGAACTGCCCCTGAAAGGGTCTCGGTGGAGAATGGGTATCCCCCTCCTTCCTGCAGCTTTTGTTTCCTTCTCCTTAGCTTCTCTTGTCACTCCAGAAATGTTGCTACTTTAATTAAACACAAACTGGGAAACCACAGCTTTCCCTACAGCCCTCGCACATGGTGGTCAGGGCGCGGGGACCCTTTCCCAGCGGCAAAAGCGCGCAGCCCCCGCGCGAAACCTCCGCGGCCGCGCACATCCCCTCCGCGGCGGCCCGCGCTGCCTGCGCTTGGCCCCACGCCGCCTTTCCTGCTCTCCGGGGCTTTTCTTTCTTTTTTAATTTTTTTTTTTTCTTCCCTCCCCCACCTCCCCCCCCGCCTCCTTTGACAGAGAGATCTTTTTCCATCTCTGCACCACCCGAGCTGGAAAATAAACCCGGGCAAAAGCTGACATTATTTCAGAAACATCCGGCAAAACCGCACTCCCCGAAGAGCCCCCCTTTCCCTTCGACCCCATCAATTAATAACTGTGTTTTTTATTAAAAAAAAAAAAAAAAGAGAGCAGTTTCTGGGATGGGGCTGAGGAGCCGTGTGTGTCCTCCCGGCGGGCTGTCAGCCCCGGTTCCCGGGGCTCGCTCGGGATGGAGCCGCCGGGGTCAACGGCAGCTTTTGTCCCCCCCTTCCCCCCCCCCCCCCCCATCGCCTCTGTTTGTGCGAGGGGTGCGGGCAAAGTCCCCCCCACCCCCCCCCTCCGACTGCCCCGCGAAAGGAAGGCGCGATGGGGAGGGGGAGGCGGCGCGGGGGGGGGAGCGGGCCGGGGCCGCGGGGCTTGGGGCGGAGGGGGTGGGGGGTGGGGGGATAGGGGGGAGTTGGGGGTTACCTGGCACCTCCGTGTCGGAGGATTCACTGGCTGAGTTCTCGATCGGGTCTCTGGGTTCCGAGGATCTTTGCAAATGGAAGCTGGAAGCCATGTCATGGGAGGGTTGGGGTCTCAAGCTCTCGGGCAGTCTCTCCAAATTCATTCCACCTTTAAAGGAATCCATGGCAGGGGCGCCGGGCTGCCTGGGGGAGTTTGCAGGTGTTTATTCCACACGGAAAGGAAAAAGGAGCGCTTTTTTCTTTTTTCTTTTTTTTTTTTTTTGTTTTGTTTTCTTTTCTTTTTAAAAGAAAAAAAAAAAGCAAACAACAAAACCAAAACCAAATCCACTTATTACTAACAGTATTATTTTAAGGGTGTCGGAAGAAGAGATCTGGGCAGTGCCTCGAAGCCGGTTGTCGCTGCGCGGGGAGAGGCAGGGCAGTCCGGCCGCATAGGCAGGGAAGTGGTAAAGATCCCTTATAGAGAAACGCGAGTTGCGAGTTGGACAGTTTAAAGCTAAAGAGATTAAAGTGACCTGCCCTAGAACAAATGCCTGTAGTTAAACGGGGCTCCTCCCCCTTGAAGGTTAAAACCTCCCCGTCTCGCTAATGCATCACTCCATCTAGCGCTCGCCCAGCCCGGCCGAGCGGGCGGACCTGCCTCCGCGCTCCCCGCCGACGTGCGCGCCTTGCGCGGCCGCGGCCAGGCCCGCGGACCCCCGGCCGGCCCCTGCCCGGCCCCCGCCGCCCGGCCGCCTCTCCTCCGAGGGTGCCCCCCTTTCCCCCCCTCCCCCGCAGCCTCCCCTAAACTCGGCGAGGTATTAAAAATATTGGAGAAACGAATGGAAAGGTGGAAAATCACTCCCAGCCCCGCGGGGGGGAGGCTCAGGACCCCCTGCCCGCCCCCAGCACCCCACCAGCCCGCCCTTCTCCGCAGCGTCCTGCCAGCCAGCAGCGCGCAGGTTGCGCCCCCGCGCAGCGCAGCATCTCCGTGGGTATCCCCGTACACAGCCCGGCTGGGCCTCCCGGCCCGGCGGAACCTTCTCCCCTACGCCCTGCAGTGGACGCGCAACCTGCGCACTCCTCAGCATCCCTGCGCGGGGCTGCGCGGCCCGTCCCGGCGCGAAGCCACCCCACGGCGAGTTTCAAGTCCCTTGGGGAACAGGTCCCTCCGAGCTGGAGGGGTTTTCTTTTGGGGATGGCCTCCTGGGGGTTGTGTCTGAACTTCTTCTATCCTTTTTTTAACACTTTTTTTTTTTTTTTCTGGCTGCGGGGTTTATAACCCAGGGGCTCGGACCCTGCGCGGCGGCCGGGGGACCGCAGCCTGGGGAGCAGCGCGAATGCTCCCATCACACCATCTTTCAGCACATGATTAATAACAAATAATTTTCCTCTCGCAGCCGAACTCGCCGTGACCCTCCGGAGGGGTGTCTGCGGCTCTGCCAGCCCGGGGGGAGGCGGGGAAGGGGGGGGAGACCCCCCTTCCTCTCAGCGGGCACCGATGCGGCGGTCAGTCCCCGACGGTGCCCGCGCGGGCCGGTCCCCGGCCTTGAGCCCTCCCGGATAACACCTCGGTTTTTAGGGAGGTGGAAAACCCCACGAGAAGCCCTCAGCCTCGGGGGGGCAGGTGGGAAGCGGGGGTACCTGCGGGGCAGGCGGCGGGGGGCTCGCTGCGCCCGGGGAGGGGGGCGAGGGGAAGGGGGAGAAGGACCCTGGCTGTAACTCTGCCCGGGGAAAGGACCTTCTCTCCTCTTTATTTTCTCGGCTCGCTTTAACTGATCCATCCTGACACTCTATTTTGCTTTCAAATCAAGTAAAGATGTGGGAGAGAACTTTTGAACCGGTTTATGGAAAAGTGGAGGGAAGCAATGTTCCAGCCGCTCAGGCTTTTTTTTTTTTTCCTACAGGGGCCGGGGTGATGCAGCCGGGCCCGCCCCGCGCCCCCCGGCAGCGCCCATGGACCCTGTCCCCCCACTTCCCCCCCCAGCCCACGGACCCGGCGACCCCCGGGGAGAGCCCAAATCTCTCAGCCCCATCCCCTGCACCTCTGATCTCCAGCGCCTTTTGCAGTTCAGGGGATGTACAGGTGGGTCCTGCCGGGGTCAGGTCTCCCTTCCTCTCCCTTTGCTTTTTATTTATTTATTTTTTAGTGGCATATCGGTGTCCGTCTGTCTGTCCGCCGCTCCCGGCTGGATTCCGCGCAGGAGTCTTCGAACGACAGGGGATTTCGGGCAACCGAGGTGAACCGGGTAAAGATGGACGTGGTTTAAAACTCGAATATTCACCGGGGCCTCTGGGCTTCCAGGGGCTGAGCTGATGCAGAAGCACGGGAAAGACGGAGACCTCCCCCCGGGAGAGAAGCGAGAGGCGACGATGGCCTTTCTCCCGAGGAGGAGGAAGGTGACCGTATTGCAAACGCGCACCGAGCCTGAGACCCTTCACAGTCCCTTTTTTTTTTTTTAATTTAATTTTATTTTATTTCCACGGGCCGGGAGCGGCGGCAGCCCCCGCGGCAGGTCTCCGGGGGCTCGCCCCCCGCCCCTCAGCGGGAGCGGGATGGAGCCCGGCGGGCCGCGCTGGAGGGGGGGCTGCCAACAGCCCGGCGGCTCCGCTCCGGCTATTTTAAACCTTCTGCTCACGGCAGCCTCAAAAACCGGAGGCGGGATTTTTCTTTCTTTTTTTTTTTTTTTTTTTTCCTTGATTTTATTTTTTTTTTTTTAATGCTGCTAATTTAAAATTTTTGAAATTTTTGTCCTGCTCTATAAAATTTATTTTTTTAAAAAATTCGTTCTAGGCTCAATTCCTCCTGGTCGGGCGCTGGGAAAGGTTCAGCCCCCGGCACCGGCGTGATTTCGCCCAGGCGATAACGCCGGGTCCGGCTGCCTCCGGGGGCGACGGCCCCCCCGGCTCCTTCTGGAGGGTCCCCGGGGCAGACACCCCCGCATACCGGCGTTAAATGGAGAATAACGGGCCGGCCCTTGCCGCTCCCGGCCCTCTGGAGGGAGAGCAGCGCCCGGCTCCCCCCTTGACACCCCCCCAACTCGTGTCTGTGGAGCGGGTCAGGCATTTACCGCACACCTGCGCACGGGTCGCCGGTCTTAGGCGGGCATATATATATACATATATATGCGTGTATATATATATATATATGTCTCGTGTACGTCCTCTCGCTCCGCACAGACCCAAATCCGCCCGGTTTTTCCCGTTGTTGGTGGCGACAACACGTGTCGCGACAACAGAGCGCACCGGCGGGGCCGTCGCCCCCCGATTTGCGCTTTTCTCCTCTCTCCTCCCCGCCGGACCCGTCCCGTTTCGGGATGCTGGGGACACCTCTCCTCCGGTAACCCCCTCCAGCAGACGCGACGTCACTCGTGTGACGTCATGCCTCGCTTCCCTGACGTCACGCCTGGCCTTTCAGCCAGGCCAGGACCCCAAAGCAAAGCCTCGATGCCCCCGCTCGGAGCCGGCTGGTTTTCCCGCGACGTGAAGGAGGGACGGTGGCCCCACGGAGGGGGACACGCAGGTCTCCCCTCCCCTGCGGACCCGCGACCTTCGTGGGCGTGGGAAGGGCCGAGGAGAGGAGGAGGGAAGGGTCGGGCCGCTGTGCGCGGAGGGCGGGAGGGCATCGGGTGGGAAAAGCTCCGCGCAGCGCGGAGCGGGGCTGGCCAGAGAGCACCGCCGCTCCGCACCCGCGCAGCCACCGCACCCCCAGGCTCCCTTCCCCCCCCCGCCGCGGGCTGGGGGCTGCATCAGGGATGTGTGAAAGGCTGGAAGCCCGCAAATAAACCGCTCCGCTTCCTCCTGCTATAAATAACCCAAGAACGATGGACGGTGCTTATAAATAAATCAACGCTGGCCACGCCGGTGACAACCTCGTGAAGAAGAGGACGAGACGCGTCTGAACGAAAGCAGGACTCCCACTGCCCCCCGAGGGGCGGGGGACCCCGCCGGGGGCGCCGGGGATGGGGGTCCCTGCTTTCGGAGAGGGGCTCCCGTCCCCCACGGGCTGCGGTGGTTGTAGCCAACACAAAACCACCTGGGCCGTATATCAGGCGGCGAAGTTCAGTCTCTGCCAGCTTTTCCTCTTCAGATTTATTAGCGTTGTATAGACTCAGATTCAGTCTATAAATTATTGGGAATTGTTACAAAAAGGAAAGCATCTCCTCCCGAGCGCACCTCTGCCCGAGAGGAGAGGGAAGCCCCCTGAAAAATAGAGCTGTAGTGAGGCAAGAGAGGAGGGAGAGGTTCTCCAGCCCAACCAAACCCAGCCCAACCAAACCCAGCCCAACCAAACTTAACCCAACAAAACCCAGCCCAACCAAAGCCAACCCAAGCAAAAACAACCCAAGAAAACCAAACCCAGCTCAACCAAACTCAACCCAACAAAACCCAGCCCAACCCAACCCACCCAAACCCAACCCAACCAAATTCAGCCCAACCAAACCCAAGCCCGGCCAACCCAACCTAACTCAACCGAGATAAACCATACCAAACCAAGCCAAACGAAACCACAACCAACGCAACCAAAACAAGCCAATCCAAACCCAAACACCACAACCCCAGCCAGACCAAGCCGAGTCAGTCAACCTCTACCCGGTGCCCCCTCCACGCAGCCCAGCAGCCGGGAGGTGCTGCAGCAAAACAGCTTTTAATAACAAAACCATCCTAAAAGTGCCCAGCGGGCGGCAAAGGGGCATCGCCGGGGCGGTGTGAGATGCGGGAGGGCACAGATCCTCTGAGCCCCGCGCCGGCAGCGCCGTGACAACGCGCAGGGGCATTTTTAAAGCTTCCCGCTATATAAATGTCCCCCGCGCGGGTGGATGAGTGGTCTTCGGCCTCCAGCCCCCGCTCCCGGCCTTTGCTGGTGTGTGGCTCGGACCCACGGGATGCCCGCGCGGGTTGGGAAGAAGCAGAGGCCGGGGATGCACGCAGGGATGTGCGCAGGGCAGCGCGGCGCCCCGCGGAGCACGGACCGCACCCGGGGGAGCGGTGTTTACTGTGGCAGTGCACCGGGAAGGGGGTGTGTGTGTCCGTCGGGGCAGTATCCTGAGGGTGACCTGCCCCAAAACAGCATCGCCCCCAAACGCCGCCTTACGCGCAAGATGGAGACCCGGGTGTGCGCCCCCGCGCAAGGCAAAGCTCAGCGCTCCCCGCCGCGACTGTAGCCCCGGCCAGAAGGGAACACGGAGCAAACCCCAAGTAACGGCGACCACGAAACGAGCCTCGGCACCCCGCGACCTCCCGCCGGAGCTGGGTCGCCCCCGCGCCTCGGCCGGGCGGAGCGGGCAGCGGGAAGCAGAGAAGGGGAAGAAACCCAGCCCAGAGAGAGCATGTTAAATCGCTCAGGAGAGGAAGGTGGAAAATTACGCTGGCTCCCAGCCGGCCTGTCCTCCTCTGCGCAGCCAGGAGAGCAATTTTCCTAAGAAGTTGAGCAAAACGAAATCAGCCCCTTTTGGATCCGTAGCCCTTCTCGCTCCGCGTGCCGGCCAAGCCTCCGCCTCCCGCGGGCGCGCAACTTCCCTCTCCCCCAAACCCGCGCAGCGCTGCGCCGCGGATGCTGAGCGGGAGGGTTTCCAGGGCGCTCCCTGCCCCATCCTGCTTCCCTCGGCCCCGCAGCCTCGGCTCTCCCCAATTTTACCATTCAAATCCAACGGGGGAAAGGGAATTTTCTCGGGACGTTTGGTCCGTGACACCTCCCGGGGCACCTGGGGCACCCGGGGCTGCGGCTCGTCGTCCCCGTCCTCCCCCCGCCGCCATCCCCATCCCGCCCCGGGGCTGCCCCGGGCGCCGGCGGCCAGCGGCAGCGCTTGCAAAAACTCGGGATGAAAAAGTTGAAGGCTTAATGTTTTCTGACAGATACAAATGATACCCCAAGGCTTTCTTGAAATGCAGCGACTGACGGCTGGAGAAACGGTTTTCCTATTCGGTTTTCTGCATCTGGAAGCAGACGTGGAGGGGCAGGAGGAGGGGGGGGGGGGCTTCCCCTCGGCCCTCCTCCCCTTACCCTCACCCCCAAAATCAAACCATCTTCTGGGTGTCCCCCGCCAGCCTGGGACAACTCTTTCTTTTTTTTTCTTTTTTTTTTTTTTTTTTCTTTTTTTCCCCCAAATGCCTGGCAGAGTAGTCCCACCCTGGCCCAGAGCTGCTTCCCAGCCCTCTCCGCATCCTTCAGATCCTTCAGACCACAGGCAATGAACTCTGCTCTAAGAAAAATATTAATTTGCTGTTAGCAGCGGCTTGGGTTTATCTCTGCCCCTTCGCAGCCCGATGTGAGCAGAAGAGTGTCAGCACCCTGCAACGACAACGCCAGAGGATGGACAGACAGCTCAGGAATACGGGGGGGGGGGGGGGGGGGAAAGGGTGTTGTCCTGTGGGGAAGAGAGGGAAAAAGTACAATATAGTCCCACAATTCCCTCTCTGAGCAGAGGGAACATGCTTTTCTTATTAATTGATGGAGGAAGGGGCACCGGAGTTTGCTAGGCAGCCTGCTCATGTTACTCCGTGCATCTTTAGATCCCGAAATGCGTCCCTTTTGTGGACTAAAAAAGATGCCTCTGAATCAGGATAATCAAAGGCCCGGGCACCCCGTTGCCATTTGCTGAAGACCCTTTTTTCAGCAGAAAAAAAAAAAAAAAAAAGAGGCTGCATTTGGAATCACCGACATTATGTTTCCATGTGGGTTTCCCCCACCTTGTTTCGGGCGAGCAACCTCTTAATTGCTGCAGCATTTGGATGAGGGGGGGGGGGGGAACACGTTTCCCTTAAACAGGACATTTCCTGAAAGGCTGAAATATTCTAATAACGCGCTGGGCTCTTTAATGTTCTCAGAACAGCAGCGAATCTCTGCAGAGCCGCACATTTCCTGCTTTAAAATGCAAAATCAGAGAAACAATTAACCTTTGTGTGCATTCAGCTTATTCTATATTATTTTATTTCTTCTCCCCCCCTTTTTTATTTTTTTTTATTTTTTCTTTTACATTTTTCGTTTCTTTTCTTTTTTTTTTTTTTTTTTTTTTCCCCTCTCTCTTTTCTTTTTTTCTTTAATTTTCCCCCGAAAGGCTGATTTCTCCCCGCTGCCCGGCGGCACCGCGCTGCTCCCGGCGTGGCTTTGGCGCAGCCCCCGCTCGTCTCCGCTGCCCGCGGAGCAAACACCGCCGAGATAAAGGCACGGGACACTTTTTCTTTCCAGTTTCATTGTGGGAACGGCCGTATCTTAACTGGCACATCTCGGGGAGAGATAGGAACATACCGCCTTCCAGAGGGCTGTGCTAATCAGCGCGCCGGGTTAGATATAAAAGTTCAGGGCAAATAAAACGAATTAGTTTTATTAGCACATTTAGGAGGCGGTCTAACGAAGGATTTCGGCTTTACTACAGAGTGTTTTCTCCTCCCCTTTTGTTGTTTAAAAGCAACATATATCCGAGCTGCTCATCACGGGAGGGAAATAATGCATCGTTCAATCTGCGGTCATTTTCTGGGAGAAAGGCGCTCCCTTCTCTAAACCCCGATAAGAGGAATATACACTCTTGGAAATGCACAATTTCATAATAAAACCTGCGTGAACAATAAAACCGACTGTAAAGGAGAGGCTGCGGAGCCCGCCAGGTTATTGTTCGGCGGTGGGTTTCTGTAGGAAATATCTGCCTCCGTCACAGGCGCCTTTACTTCGGCTAAAACTTTCCCAGGGCGATGTTGCCACCTCTCCAGCGCGGGATTTCCAGGGACTTTGTCCGCATTTCAGGCAAATGAAAGATTTTGGGGAGGTTCTCCCAGTGAAGTAGCTCTTAGGAAATACTTAGAAGTCAGTTTTTAGAGCAACGGCTGGAGTCGGCGCAGGGAATAACCCGGAGAACGTGGACCTTGGTTTGTTAAGTGGGAATTATATATTTTTAAATTGCTATTAAAAAAAAAAAAAAAGCAAACGGCGTCTCGGTCCTCGATTCAGGCACAGCAGCAATATTTTATGATCAATTCCTGGGTCGGACTTTATGTCGCCTGCAGTGCGGTTGGCAAAATTTGGGGAAAAGGGACGAAATAATAGAAAACTCTCCTAGTGACAATTTTTTTAACGTGAGACCTAAAGAAAACTCTCCGAAAGATACCCTCGGTGGAGAGCCCTCACGTCCATTTAAACAGGGTTAAGAAACAGAAAAAGAAAAAAAAAAGCCTTTTCCCCCCAACTCCGAGAATTTAATTCCCGCCGCAGGAAGCGTTATCCCGGAGCGGCGCTGCCAGACCCTCGCACTACACGTAGTTCCTAAAGATGGTGTTTATTTTTTAAATCAGAAAAAAAAAGGAAAAAAAAAAAAAAAGAAAACCAGAAGGGCTATAGAATATTATTTTTTCTGAAAAGCTAATTCATCGACGGCCCAGACTCTTCCCGCCCCGCTTATCCCCGGGAGCGGCCGCCTCTCCTCCGCGGCAGCGCAGCCTCGGCCGAGCATCGCGGGGGGACCGCGCATCCCCGGCCCGCACCCCCTGGACCCCCCCGCTCGTCCTGGACCCCCCCCGCCCCACCGGGGCCGCCCGACCCTCCGCGCTGCCAGCGACAAGCCCCCGCCGAGGGCACCGGGGACGCGGGTGGGAGCCACGTTCTGCTCCGCGCCCCGAGCTCCGCGCTGGAGGCTGAAAGCGGTGCGGTAGGAAAAAAATTAAATATATATATATATTAAAAGGAAAAAAAAAAATAAAATGAAGTAACCCCTCTGGAATTGCATTTCCCAGCGCATTTGTCAGAGCTGACGAAGCACAGAGGCCCCGAAAGAATTTATACACGGTATAAAGATGTCAAGGACTGTGCGGAGAGCGGAGCGCGGAGCGGGCTGCCCGTCGCTCCCCGACCTCCGCGGGCGCGGAGCCGCCGCCGAGCTGCGGGGCGGGAGGCGAGGCCGCGGTGAGGGGCGGCACGTCCCCACTGGGCTTTGTTTTCCAGGAACGTTCCGCACCTCCGTCCCCGCAGAGAGGGGGGACGCGGAAGGGGACGGGGTGTGTGGGGGGGTGGGGAACGACACGGCCCTGCGGGACACGCGTGGGGGGACGCGGCGGGCACGCGTGGGGCGGGCCGGAGCGCCGGGCGCAGGCGTGGGGGGGGGCGGGACGGGGCTCCCCGGGGGCCGTCGGTGAGGGACAGGCGGCGACACGCGTGGGGCGGGCCGGGCGCGGGGGGGGACACGGGACACACACGCGTGGGGCCGTCCCCGGGGGAACTTACCGGGCGGTGCGCTCGGCGGCGGCGGGGTGCCGGGCCCGGCGGGGGCTGTGCGCGCCCCGGCCGCCGCTCCAGGGTTTTCTTGGGAGATTTCCCCGTCTCCTCCTGACGTCAGCCCCGTCCCAGGGTGCCGCAGACGGGGGAGGGCCGGGGGCAGGGCCGGCCGCACCGGGAGACCGGCGGCACCGGCCGCCCCGCGTCCCTCACCTCCCGCCCGCCGCCCAAGGCATCCCCGGGACCGGCCTCCCCCCGCCGCCGGCCCTCGGGGCGGTTCGGTGCTCCCGGTTACGCGGTCCCTGCCCTCCTCATTTCCTCCCGCCCGGTGTTCTTGTCCGAGGGGGCAGGGACAAGGAAAAAAACACTTATTTTTCTTTTTTTTTCTTTCTTTCCTTTTTCGCCCCCCCCCCCCCCCCCGCCATGAAACACGCTCCCGGTTCAGGACCTCAGCCTGGAGGAGGTGGGTGCGCAGCGCCGAGCACCCCGGGGGGAGGCAGCAAACAGCACCCAGGGCTGCAACCGAGGTGGGAGGACGCAGGGCTCCGGAGGGACACTTTGGTGGGCGATAGGGCGCAGGCTGTGCTGGCCACCCGTCCCCAGGCCCTTCGGCCACTTTAATTTTTTCTGGGGATGCTCCTGGAGTTTCAACCACTTCATTTCTCCTACCTCCCCCCCCCCCCCCCCCGGAAGGTTTCCTCCCAAGAGAAAAACACCCAGGTCATGGGGCGACCCGAGCGAACACCACAGCAGGGACATGCCTTGTGCTTTCCTCAGCAGAGCGGGTCACACGCACACACATATACACACACACACACACACACACAGAGGCTATAGCTGTAGCCGAAAACCAAGGACAACGAATATGGAATGGATCAGAAAGATAAATAGCATAAAATCAGGAACAGTCCAGTCCCACACTTGCCATTTGTTATAGAGAGAAGAAGTAAATGGGATTCACATGTCGAGCATTAGCTGGTTGTTAGTCTGTAAGATAATATTAACTTTAGTGTTTGCTGGTTTACTCCAGTTTTCCAAAGGCAGTTCCAGGAGGCGCCCAGCCTGTAATTTAGGATGGCACATACTGTGTGAAAGAGGCTTTGGCACCGGGGCCTACCAGCACATCAAGGTGATATTAACATAATAAAACGTTTGGAGAGGGAGTAGGAGCTCATAAATTAATGCATTCTACTGTTTTAATGCGAGGAGCTAACAATGCGTTTCCTGTTCGGCTGATCGTCCCCGCTGCAGCCTAACAGCTGTTTTAAAGGTGCTGTGAAATTAAAGAGAGGGAAGATGATTGTCTTTAAATCAATGTTTAATGATGTGTTATTAGGAGAAAAGTCTTCCTCCAGCAGATGTTTACATGCTGAGGATGGTGGGGAGCTTCCCAGGCTGCCTGCCTGAGAAGCCGGGGAGACGCCCCCGTGTCCCACCAGTCTCCCAGATGGCCCTGATATCCCCAGCACGGGGGCACAGCTCACTCAGCACCAGGCTTGGCGGAGTGGTGGCACTGGGAGAAGCTTTGCCCAGGTCTCTGGGTGGGTGCTGAGGAAACTCCTCCGGGATGCTGAATTGCTGCAAGATTTTCAAGGGATTTGGGTGGTGACCACGAGCAGGTGACCATGGCAAATGTTGGGAACATCCTGCTCACGTTCAGCACAGCTCAGGGCTGCCAGGATCCTTCCCCCATTAAGACCAGATATGGATTCAGGAGTGTCCCCTTGTGCAGGAGTTTCTGGAGGACCAACTCCTTTTTAGTGGGAGATCAGAATAGTTCTGGAGAGGGAAACAACTGGTCAAAGACAAAGGAGTGGCGGAGCCAGGGCTGGTCTGTGGGCCTTTGGGCTGCAAGGGCAGATTGTATACAGACCCCATCCCTCCTAGCCTAGAAGGCCATCCTCGCTGGGGAAGATCTAGAAGGCTGTCCAAGCTCTTCACTTGTATAGGTCCGTTGGACTGAGACACCTCTGGCCAGCGACCTCCAGGTACTAGAAAAATAAATGTACCTTTAAGGCAAGATATAAGAGTGAACTTCTAGATGTGGTGCCTAAAATAAGGTGGAAACCTAAGCTGTGAGTGCAAATCTTTCTGTAGGTGTCTAAGTCTTCTTATTTCCTTTGAGCTTCATCCAAAGATGGATTAATTAGTCTCAACACTTGTGCTTCAGCTTCTAGTTTAAAAGATGGCCATCATAAATCCTCTCTCCTAGAGAAGACATCAGATGGGTTCAGATGTCCACCCCACACAGGAACTGGTGCCCAAAAGACCCTGAGGGGTGTGCAGGGTTGCTGGGAGTCAGGAGGGAAGGGTCATCCACTGCTGGGCACCTTATCACCAGAGGACCCTCCTGCCGTCAACCAAAACAGCATCAAATTGTCTCCAACCCAACCCAGTTTCCACAAGGATGGTTCCCACAGCCAACCTTGTATTCTGCATGATGGTGGCACAAATTGTTCCTGCACAAACAGAAGAACCCTTTGCAATTGCTTCTTTTAACCATCACCGATGTTCATTAACAGAAAGTCTCTCCGTATTTCCAAATATAGAGAAGAAATGACTCTCCAAGCCCACCCGTTCCTTTATTTGCAGCCTTCCCTGTTAGTGCATCCTTGGAATAGTGTTTAAGAGGCCACACTGCTTCTTTGGGAGAAACTGGGATGTTTGGAACATGAGTGAATCGTAACATTTCTAAACTTCCCAGAAGAGGCAAATTGTAAAAGAATAAGCTTCTTGCTGTGCACGCACATTTATTTCGGAGCCAAATGGAAAGGAGAGCTCAGAAAGAAAAAGAAAAAAAAAAAGAAGACAAATTGTTTGGAAAATATTGTCCTTCGCAAGACAGACCCAACCATATGGGGGGAGGGAGTCAATACTGAAATTTTCCCTTTATATTCGAGTCCAGCAGCCCTCCCATTCACTCCGCTGGGAGGGTTGTGTGAGTCAGACCTGCAAGATCATCCATTCAGGGTAATATTTCCAACACTCCAGTCCCCTCCCTGCTTCACTCCTATTCCCCACTGGAAGAAGTGGGGAATAAGAGTGAAGTGGGGGTTGCCCACCATCAGATTTATGGTAAGAGCAGCGAGATGGGACCCAGAGCTGTCCCTGTCCCTCCTCACCTCATCCACAGCCTGGCATCACTGAGGATGAACTACAGCGAAGGAAAAAGCAGAGCAGCTCTGCCCCTTAGAAAACCTGTCTGCGAGTTTATGCGGATTGCGAAAAGCAAAAAGCACGCTGGAGCAAGGAAAATTAAGTACGAGGAGCAGGAAAAGTCCTCTTTCCAGCCCTGCCCAGCCTCCTGGTGGGACTCCAGCAAGGCGCATGAGGTTTATGTGCCTGCAACCAACTACCCCGACCTCCCCCCCTCAGGGCGTGGGCAGGTTAAGGCAGGAAAAGGTGTTAGGGAAATGGAAGAAGCTATAAAAGAGCGGAGTTTATTGGCATTTTGATCGTGCTTGTGAAAGGCTGCTGCAGGCACACTGGATTGATAATGCTAGACCCGATTTCTTTGTGGACAAAATGGGGCATTGCTGCCTTGGCGGTTAGCTGGAAACACAGAAAATACTTGGTGTGGCAAGGAAATCCCTTCATTCCTTTCAAATCACTGAATTTATCATCACCGTCGTCTTTAAGCAATAAACAAATGCGGTATTTATGCATCCCCAACTGCTAATGGTGACATTTATGCAACGACAAAAAAAGCTACAGCAATTGTGTACGTCGGCAATTAGTGGCGTGGAGAGTGTGCAAGATACTTTGAAAGATTGTTGGGAAAGAGGATTTTTTGCGTGTGTGTGTGGTTGTGTTTATTCCCTGGTGACATGTTGCTAACAAGCTGCAAACCAAGGATCACCCACAACAAACAAAAACAAACAAACAAAGTTTTGTAGAGGGTGGTAATACTTAGTTTAATTCTCTTAGGCCTTTAAAAATAATTATAGCCCTGTCTGTGACAACTGGAAAGGCCCCATTTACTCCAATAAAACTGCTTGTTATTCCTCAAGAATGACATTTGGAGATGCTTCCTTATACAATGTAGACATTAATGGGAGTAGATCTCAATCAATGAAATATTGATGTATTTCTCATCTTTGCACTAGCAGGGTTTGTGCAGCTTGTGGTCAGCTGTTTACTTGCCAGTTAAATCACGACACATTTAATGACTTTCTAGAGATCTGTCTGAGGACTTTCTGCCAAAGAACAGGATCCTGGGGATTTGGGCATTAGTGAGAAGTTACTTAAGGTCTAAACATCGATCCCAAGTATCTCTACTGCAATTTATTCCGTGCATTATAGATTTTGGGGGAAAGTGATAAATGGCACATAGACCTTCAAACTAACACGCATGCCTCCTATGATCTCACCAAGGTAGTCGTTACATCTGGCTCCAAATACTTAGCATTATTCAGCTGTGCTTTGACAGCACGGCGGTGTCTCAGCTCATGCACTGTCTGAACATCTTACTGCATCTTCATGTCCCATGGGTTAGACCTTGGCATCTACTTGAACCAGCTTCTTAGGCCTTGGCCGAAAAAAAAAAAAACCATATAGATATAATATAGATACTCAAGTCTACCTTCCGTTGAGAAGCATTTACCTTAACAGGGACCGAGCATATAATTAAGGGTAAATTTGTGCTCATTCGTGAAGAGGTGGCTGCGGGCAGAGATGTGCAGTGTTCTGGGGACTGTCACTGGGTATGTACTTTATTCCTCCCTCTTCCCAGGGACTGGTTTTGGGCTATGGTGAGAGGACTTTGGTCTGGCCTGGCCACTCATCATTCCTGACATTAAAGAGTGCTGTGGAGTGAAACTTTCTCAGAGCCGGGACTGCCTCCTCTACGGCCCTCTGGGACCTTCTCCATCTTGTATTATTATTGCAGTATCTATTACGATTAATGACTTCCAAAGTTGTTGTAAAACTATTTAAGTGCCTGATGATCCATCTGAAACTCATCTCCATTCTCCGCACAGGTCCCAAGTGTTAATCTTTATAGGTGATCACGCTGGCCTGCGAGTGGAAATGAGATAAATACACATTATTTGGCAGAAACTATGTATCGGACAGCGCTTTCTGGCAGCATACACAGGGCTTCATACAAATGAAAACTGATGGCTTAATATTTTGTTACATTTTTCCCACCAGAGTTATTACCTCCTAATTGCAGGGATGGATTAAACCAAGGAGAGTGTGCTCGTTAGGGGAGAGGCTGCCCTGTGTCAGCCTTGAGCTGTCACCCGGAGAGTGGGGGCCGGGGGGCTCCCCTCCTGCTCCCACTTTCTGCCCTGGTCATGGATGTTAAACACGGGCTGGTGTGGCACTAGAGGTGTCATTTCCGAGGGAATTTGCACTTTCTGTGCAGTTCCAGGGACATGGGAGGATGCAACCAAATCTCCACTGATTTCTCAATGTGCATCTCATTACTCATGGACCTACCGTACAAAGCTGTATTTAGATGACCTCTTTAATTGCCAAACCTATCCCTGAGGTCTGCTGAATTCAGTGAGGCAGAAAGGAGAGGCGGCTTCCAGAGGGAGCCTGAGAGCGGCCGGCGGAGCCGACGTGACAAAACATCGTTTTATACGCCTTTGTGTGTTTTACAGCAGAGCACGGCGCCGGGCTGAGGATGCTCAAGGTGGATTTGGTAGTTGTACGTGTAAAGACCTGCTGGATCTTGTTATTCCCAAAAGCTTTGCACCGCATGAGCTTCCTTGAAGGTGCTCCCTGTGCACAGGGTGCTCCTCCTGCCATCCCGCCCTGGCTCTCCCCATGGGCCAGAGGACAAAGATGCGCAGGCCACCACACTTGTGCTCTTCTGAGACTTCTCTGCTTTAGGCCAGAGTTTCAAAGCCAGATTGGCAGCTCTCTGGCCCATGGCAGATGTCTTGTTGATGTCTCCATCTCTGATTCACCATGATCAGCAGCAAAAGTTCAGGGGCACCTCTGAAGACAAAGCGGCACAGAATCAGGATTTTCACCGTCACCCCCCTGGCTGCTTTCAAAATCAGCAGGGCATTTTGGCAAAGGAGAGATATTTTTTTTGTGTGCCTGTTTTAACAGCGCAGACAAAATGATGATAGACCTTTTATGGAGACTGGCTTGTCCATGCCATGGGGCACAGGCAAATTTTTATTCTCTCTTTGCAAAGCTGGATGGTTCCTGGAGCAGGGCCAGGCCCCCAGGAGGTACCGTCCCAGGCTGGAAACCCAGCCCGAATCAGGAGAGGGAGGGAATTTCTGGCCACTGCAAATGTGGAGCTTGATGTAAATACGTTTTCTCCAAAGGCATGAAAGATTTGAGCTCTCTCCAGCTGAAACACCTGTACACTGAACCTAAGATTCTCATAGCAATGGAAGAGCAAGAAAATGAACAAGTTTGGGTCCAAATATTTGGTGTTTAGAAAGCAGAATTGTCCATGTGTGCGTATTAAAAACACCTTTAGCATTTTTTGCTCTCCCAAAGGGAACATCTGCAGAAGAAGACTAACCTGGAGCTCTCCCAACGACTGGGCTGACCACAACATAATCACCAAAACTAGGTATAAGGTTAAAATTAAACACCTGTGTGGAAAGTGCTCGCAGAAGAGAAGTCCGCATTTGCCTGTGAGCAAGAGAATAAAGGCATTCATCCAGCTCAGGGAAATACTGTGAGATCTATGGGTGGGAAGTGCTAAGTATTACAATTATTATTTACTATATATTAATATTTGTTATTCAGGAGGATTTGTGTGTGGAGAGAACTTGGAGGATCTGGTCTGGCTTTGTGTGTGCTGGGACTCTCGAGGGGTTTTTTAGTGTCTACCACAATTATAGTTGAGGACTGAGTGAAAACTTGTGGTTTTACTCTACAAAACATTAAGTTCAGCAACTGCCCATGCTTTCAGGGAAAAAAAAATATAAATGAAAAAAAAGTCTTTCAGGACGTATTTGAACAGTACTTCAATGGTGTGGCTGGAGGAGGCTTTTCAAAAAGGGATCACACATGGCTATGAGGGAAAACTGTAGGCTTAGGCTCCTGGTCATAAAATCGAGCACTGTGCAGGAGGGTGTCAGGTATTTTAATCCTCCTCTGTCTCCCCCAGCCTGCAGAGAAAAATCCACCTGCACGTCCTGCTCACAGAGGTGTTTTTTGCCTCTGTGGTGTTCGTAGTGGTTGACATTTTTTGTGAAGATGCACCTGGCTGGGGCTTTTCTGGCTTCACCTTTTGGTTCTTGCAAAGGAGAAGAGCAGAACACTTCCCCATTGACTTGAGGAAGTTGGATTTTTGTGTTTTGAAAGACGACGCGTCTTTCTGGGTGAACTGCAAAAATTGCCAAAAAACATTTAAGGTGTGTTTGTATAATTGCTTAGTGTACGTCTCCGGATTAGCCAGTGCATTTAGATGTTTAGTTTTAAGGACCAGAGTTTATTCTGCTTCATGCTTAAGTAAACACTGGAAGTTTGGATCCTCCACACCGGATAAGACCTCTGGTTCATCAGGTCTGGTATCCTGCCTCTGGCAGTGACTCACAGCTGATAGTGGGAGAAGCTGCGGTGTCGGAACTCAGCGATGGAGCTGGGATGTGTGTGCTGGGATGCAGGGATCGGCTGGGCACCGGTGGAGCTGGGATGTGTGGGCTGGGATGCAGGAATCGACTTGGCACCACGAGCTCCAATCCTGTCCCTCCTAGGCAGAAAACCTTTTGGCTTCACATCGTCGCACCTTCCTTAGCTTTAATACACCATAAAACGTTAGAAATGCTTCTTCAAAAGAGCCTCATGGTCTTCATCGGTAGCGCCTGCAGAACTGCTGCTCGCTCTTTTCCCCGTCGTGGCCATCCCGGCACTCTGCCATGAGGAACCTCCTGTGGTTTCTGCTCCTACATACCGGCATGTCCCGGCATAGCTCCTCCCTGGTGTGCTGGGGTCCTCGGTCACGGCTCACACAGAGAGAAATTGCTGGTATTAAAGACTGCAGGTGGGAAAAGCATTCCCCAGGTTTGCCTCGGCGTTTATAACCGCTCCTCCCATCGCTACGGTGCGTCTGAGCCGAGCTGCGGTTTGGTTTTTTTAAACTTCAACCCTTATGTGACATATAATAACTCTAAACTGCGTTACAAGCCAAGATTACAAGGTATAACATGAGGTGAAACAGTATATGGGAAATAAGGATGCATGAAAGGTTTTGTACAAAGGAAGTAACCCACTGTACATAAACTGGGTAGTTGCTCAGGGCAAACCTTTAGGATTTGATGGATTATTATCCCTGGGATCCAGTGTTAAAGACTGTTTATTTATTATAGCTGCCTAGTCCTCCTCCTCCCGCTGTGTCCCAGCCTTGGGGCTCTGAAAGACTCAGAAATGCCACTTCTCCCTGGCTGTCTCTTCACCGATCCCCATCACTTGGGGGTCTCCATTTAAGGCTGGAGCTCAGACCTGTGCTGCTCTCCTGTTGTCTGCTCTGAATACACAGAAGAAACACGGTACAACTGTGAGGACTTAGCACTCCTGCCCTCAGGAAACACGTATGTGGCTGCTCTGTCCCCTCGTCCCCTGTGCCAACGTGTCCCAGCCCTCCCACCCTGCTGCCACCATGGGTTTGCACCTGATGCTTTTTGCAAGAGCTATGAAAGGTGATATTGTTCCAGTTCTATTACCACCTAATGTTGCTGCCCAGCATTTCCAATCCCCTAATTACAACTGCAAATGCAGTGAGTCAGATCCTGATGGATGGCTCTTCCCAGATGCCTTCCTCTTTGTTGGGTGACTCTGACTCTTCCTCATCAAGGCAGGATGGAAACTCTCCTGTGAAAATGACTGGAAATCCTGCTTTCTGGAGGGGTACAGATTTTGTGTGGTACAAAAACTTCCTAGATTTGACTGAAGGAATACTTTGATGCTGAATTGAGGCCAGTCCAGGTCCGTCTCGTGACAAAAGAGGCAGCAAAAGAACAAGAATATTAGCTGTGAGCTTGCAATGCTCCCGTTCCTTTTTTTTTCAGCACTTCATTTGGATCGATTTCTTTTACATTTCTCCATTTCATGCTATCTAACTGCAAATTTGAATACAGTGCAAAATTATCCAGCTCCACTCTTGTTTTGTTTTGTTTTGTTTTGTTTTTTGTTTTGAAGTTCAGGTTGTATTTGTTTTGGTTGGAATCTGGGAGAAGTGCCTGTGCCCCG
The DNA here is from genome assembly GCF_964106895.1 of Numenius arquata. Taxonomy (NCBI): domain Eukaryota; kingdom Metazoa; phylum Chordata; class Aves; order Charadriiformes; family Scolopacidae; genus Numenius; species Numenius arquata. The sequence goes on along the minus strand of NC_133586.1, from coordinate 42,177,670 downwards.
AAGGCAAGAGGTGTGACTCGCAGAGCAGGGTACATCCCTAATCCGCTGACTGCAGTGACACTCCTGGCAGGACTGGGAACTGGGAGTCTCTTTTGTCTCTGACAAAAGGAACATCATGTCTGAAGCATGTATTACTTGATAAGATATTCCTCCTGTAGAGACGGAAAGGAAATAACCTTGGAGGCCAGAGACAGAAATTACATTATCCATTACGCCTGGCAGCACATAGCCCAGGGTTTAGTCATGGGTAGTTGTAACCATCGCTCCTGTGGCTCCCCTGGAAGGATTATTCTGCAGCCTAACACATCTCATCCTCGGGAAATATTTCCTGATATTCATCCTAAACCTTTCCTTTCTTAATCTCATCCCATTACTCTTAGTTATGCCCCATGTATAATTCCTCTCCCTCCTTGATGTTTACAGCCTCCAAATACTTGTAGGCTGTTATCATGTCCCCTTAGTCATCTCCTGGCTGAGCTATACGTGTCTCGGTCTTTTAACCTCTCCTTAGAACTCACGCTCTCCATCGAGGCCACCTTATTGTGGTCCTCTGCTTTTCTCCAAACCCCTTCCCAGTCCCTTCCCCAATGCTGTTCTGCCGTGAAGGGCTCTGACTGGGATGTAGCTTTTCCCCACAGAGCTGGGCAGGCAGGGCTGTCCCCACTGGGCATCCTTCGGAACATACCCTGGTCCCCATGTTCTGGTCATGCTGTCACCCTCCCACACCTCATGGTGCTCCTTTCTCATCTCCTGCAGCTTCTTAGGATGGAGCCAAGCTTGGACAAAATTGTGTTTTCAATCTGCTTTGCCTTTCTTCTTCCAGACCCTCTCTCAGCTCGTCTCCTTCATCCCAGGGAGCCAGGAGCCACCTCTTTCCCTCTTCCCTGGGCAGCAGGACTTGCTGAGCTGTTGCAAAAGATCCCATCTTGTCGTGACTTTTGTTTTCTCGAGTACTTTTCTCACTCAGAGGAGAAGTTAAATCCCATAGGTTATTTGTAGGATTATTAGTGTCAACACTGGTGGTTGGAGAAGAGTCCCAGGATGTCTGCATTTAAAGAAGCACCTGCCCAGCAGCAGAGCCCTCCCACAGATTGCCCACAGGCTTGGAGGCCATGGGAAGATGTTGCAAGGTGCGAGGTCCCTCTTCCCCGGCACTCGTCTCCCATCACCCAGTGGCAGCCCTGAAACCCAAAACGCCTTCTTCCAGCCCAGGGCAAGCTGGCTGCTAATTCCTCCCAGTGTAAATTTACCCCCGGAGCTCTTTTCTGACAGGAGGGCAGGCCGGGAGAGGGCTGCCCGGCCACTACAAATTAGAGCACTGAGTGGCAGCTCTCGCAGGGATGCTGCTCCCTTCTCCTGACATGCCGGGCAGCCTCAGGCTGCAGGCTCTTGATGCTCATTGCAGTCATCATGGTATTTTCCCCCTCGGTGCACTGCGGTTAATTATTTCTGTGTTGGGTTGCAGCTATCATCTTCCCCTGACCCACGGTGCCTGCAGCAATGACAAGAGTGAGAGAAAAGGGGTGACTGGGAGCCCTGCGTGGTGGGAGTGGGGCAGCTGGTTCCATGCAAGCCCTTTCCCTCCAGGATTGCTGTGCCGGCGCTGGACTGTAAGTCTCAGTGGTGAGATTTTTGCCCTCTTCCTTTTTCAGCACATGAGGAGGATGCAGATGCACATTGTCAGTGGCAGGAGGGATGTGCTGGGGCAGGTAGAGGCCCAAGGGAAAGGTCACACCTTGTGTCACCTACGGATGATGCTCTCTATCCTCCAGCAAGGGTCTCTGGAGGAAAAACCGTCGTGTCTTGCATGAAGCCAGCGGGGAGCTGGGCTGGGAGGGGAGATCGAACCCTGGCTGAGAGTGGCAATGGCCAGCTCACACTCAGCATCACACTGATGCTGACTGCAGGACACTGATCTTCCTCCTGGAAGCAGAAATCAAGCAGGCTCAGGCCACATTAGGGTCCTCTGGTCCAACCAAACCAACCTGGGAGGAATCGCTGCAAACCACCACCTTTAGACCACTAAGGGATGGATAATGTCTGCAGTCGGTGTGCTGGAGAGGAACCTCACTCCAGGTGAATCCATCCCTCCTGCCAGCACCTCCTCTTGGGCAGGTGGCTTCAGATTGGTAGCTCCCTTGCCAAGGTGTTGTGAAATGGTGTGGCTGACCTTCCTCCCAGGGTAGCAGCCAGCTCTCATTCTGGTGGTGGTGGCAGAGATGGGAGCTTGTTGTGTTAAATGCCTGTGTGAACCCCAGGCAAGGTGTGCCCTTGGAAAGCTCCATTTCACCACTGTCCATTGCTAACTACTCAAGAAGAGCAGGAGCTCCCTGCAAGCCTGGTGACACCAAAACGCCCGCCAAGGGCTGTGCACAGCATCAATGGCTATCACCACAGCTGGGAGACAAGGCATTGCCAGCAGCACGAGGCGGGCACAGCCTCACAGGCATGGTCCTGCGGTGGTATGGGTGGTAGGAAGAGGAGTATTGCACCTGGATGTGGAGCATCGCTCCATCCCATAACGCAGCCATCCCGCAGGAGAAATGCTTGGCATCACACGCAGAGCTCACCACAGACCAACGAGTGTTGCAGGCAGGTTGGCTGTCAGGCTAGAAAGCATCTTACCCTTCAAAACATGCTTTGAATAGCATGAAACTGGCACCTCCTTATAATTAGGGAGTTGGGGAGTTATATTGACAATGTGAGTCACGCTGCCGTGTGCTTTGTGAAGTTGGTTGCCCGTGTTACATGCTCATACACTCAGACACACACCTAGCGTGAAGGGCTGCTGTCACGCTTTCCTTTTCCCAATTTTAGAAAATTATTATTATTAGAAATGCAAACAAATTAATTGGGAGTGATTCACTGGTTTGGGTAGTGTAACTTTGTACAATTCTGTCTAAGTTTGCTGTAAACCTGTGAGTTTTAACAAACATCATGCCACGACCTTTTTGTTTGCTTGCTTCAGGTTTATAACTTACAGTCAAATAAATCAGCAGCTATTGACAGCTATCAATTGCCTCTGTTTTATGCATCTGGACCTGACTAATTTTGGGACTTAATTTACATTTTACCTTCTGAAAGAAAAAAACTTAATTTATTGTGGGCAATTTTATTGACATCAGGCAGTTTTGTACAGAAAAGGGTTCGATGTTGCATGTGTCCTGTTTTTCCAAAGGTTTTGCTCAGCTGCATGTTTGCTCAGCAGAATACTTTCTGCTGTTCTTCCTCGTACCTATTCTTTCAATAAATACCATTTCACTGTGATCTGACAAGCTCATACTGCTCCGGTGCAACGACTTGCCCATACATATTGTGGTGGTGTATTATAGAGCTCCCTCATTATTTCGGTGCTGTGTGTATCTCCAGCATTTGTCAAGGCTTGTTCGATTCAAGCGTGTTTGTCTTATCAGAGGGGAAAAAAACAACCAGCCCTTTAGAACTGTCACTGAGGACAATTAATAATGTTAAAAAAAAAACCCAACAAAAAAAAGAATAGTGCACCGTAAGGAATGCCTCGCTCTTATGGCACCAATAAGGAAATAAGGTATTGAAGGCAATTTGGAAATGACCTCTGTGTCCTGGGCTGAATCCATGCCCAAACCGGGGAGTGTCACGTAAGGAGATGGGGGACGACTGGAAGCATCAGGGATGTGAAAGCTCCCAGGCGCCCTCCCTCATGGACCAACCCTGGTCCAGGCAGGGCTGAGGTCAGCCCTGTCTCTCGTCTAGGCAAGAGGATGGCTGAGAAATGTGCTCTCCTCCTCCTTAGTGCCGTTTACGTGTAATGGAAGTGTTTCATCAATGTTTCAGTCACCTGCCAGGAAAACTTAAAATCCTAGTGAAAAATCTCCAGCGGTATTCAAAAAATCCCCAAGTGCAACCACCTCCATGACTATTTGGAAGACCTACATTAAACATTTAATAGATGTAATTTTCCTTATTCAAAATTCACACTTTTAGCCAAAAGTAGCTAAAAAGCTGAATTTCATACTTTTTGACCATTTCGTTTTACGTGCTAGCAGGTGGAACAGAGGCAAGAATTTCAAGTCCTTTACCTACAAGGCTTAATATTAAACTTTTATCACTAACACTAATTTTATGCTGACACAGTCTCGTTCACATCACTGATGCCACGGAAATTACACAGGTGTTATCTCTGCTCCAGAAAACATCCATGGATCTCTGGTAAGGTGAGGAGGATGTGTCAATCTTCTGCGCTGGTTTTACACCTGCAAAGCCCCCGGATTCAGTTGCTCTCTGGGGTGAGTGTGGATTGTCACTTCTTGCCTTTTTTTGCCTCGGGAGCCCATCCGTAAAATGGATGTCACCATATCCCATTTCAAAATGCTCTGCAGTAGCTGCTGGTGGTGTTACAGGAGTATTCCCAGGCATCTCTCATAGTGGATTAAATTCATTTTCAGACGATAAAAGTGTAGGGTATTTTATTTCTCAGGATATTCTTTAATTTCTTGTTGCTTTATTCAAAACCCTGCCGTGACCCAAATCTGTGCTGTCCCAACGAACAATATCAGCTCTAAGATCAGAGGATTCACACACACGTGCGGTGCAATCTGAATAGCAGAAGGTAAGCGAGATGACTTTACCGTTGTTGGGAAAAAGCAGCTCACCGGCTTTTGTTTAGCACTTGCTTTGCTCTTGCCATCATGTTGTGCAAAACCAAGAGCTCCCCTTCCATATGAATTTGAAGCTACTCAGAATAACTCTCTATATCCAAAATATATCCAAAATATATCCAAAATATAGCTCCAAAAGCTGCTCTGAGGAAGAGAAAGCCAAACTTTGCCTTTGCTAAAATCAGAAGATTTATGAAGATTACAAAGCTTGGCTCCTATGACATTTAGAAGTGCAGAGTGTGGTTGAACACCCTCGACTTGCAATCTCTTTGGTGCTTTTTACCTGCTGACTTCTGCGGAATTACTCACTCACGCTATTCTGTGCTGTGTTTGACCTCGCAGGGTCCCCCTGAAGACAACGGGTCCCTTTGCTTTCCAGACAGAGAGTGAAGAAGACCCCAAGGAGAGAAAGAAGACCAGCCCGTAAGTACCATCCTTTCTCATTCACGAAGGACAGATTTAAACGGCTTGAACCAGATATTGCCATAGTGTGGGGCACAAGCCTGTGCACGGCTTCTTTTGAGCCTCTCTGTCTTTTCCTTCCTCAGCCTGCCGAGATTCCTGGCAGTGGGATGCAGGGCTGTTCGTACTACTGATGTGGCGGTCTTCTGCTCTTACTAAATGGAGCAGAGCAATTCCCATCGCTCTCAACCTGGGTTGTGTTGCCAGCCCTCAGTTCACTTGGAAAGCTTTGGTCTGATCGCACGCGTTCAGCACAGGCTCTTTTAAGTGGTTTCCAGCACTCTCCATAGAAAGAAGAGGGAGAGGATAATGATCCTGTGGAGATTTTGGAAAGAACTGAGCATAACCTTGGTGTCCAGGCTGACATTCAAGATCTTCAAGGCTATGTGCTTTGCTGCTCCTTTGTACTGCTCCAAGGCAAAGATAATCTAAGGTAATTAAAGTGCTCGTTTCCAAGTACATCTCCACATACAGGCCCATCTTGTCATCGGTATTTTGCTTAATGCTCTCAGCGTGTGCAGAGATCTGTGTAAAAGCAACACCTGCTTTTTCTCCTTCTCTACCATTTCATTCCATTAGATGCATTCTTTCCTGACATGCTCCGAGACTACATGTTTCCAAACCTTGACACACTTGGATTTTACTGGGTTCTTTGCACATGTCCCTGGCAATGGCCTGCAATCATTAATTATGACCATTAGCAGAGGTTCAGTACAGCTGAACTCAAAATTGGATCCCCAGAGCTGGTCTTCCTGCCTGAAGCCATGATTTCGCGACTCTGTCAAGTAGACACAGCTGCCAAGGCAGCAGGTTTGTGCTCCTCCAAGGCGAGGCTGGTCCCTGTTGTCCATGACCACCCCTTCGGTGCCCTGGTGAGCCACCAGGTTCACAAGACCCAGGATGGGTTAAAGCAAAGGAAGCATGAGAAAAAATGGGGAGTTCCCTGACATTTTTCCCCAGGCATCTTGGAAACGACCTGGAAAAAAGTTGCCCCAGGGAGGGTTGAGCACCCCTCTTGCAGGGATGTGACAGAGCTCAGGGCACGTTGACTGGGACCAGTTCCCACCCTGCAGCATTAGGGGCCAGTGCTGGATTACTCAACCTTCCCTTTTTTTAACAACCAGAAAATTTTCCACTGTTCCCCTTATGGACTGCAGTCCTGGTAGGGAACACAGTGACGGTGACTATTGTATCAGAGCTCACTAAATCTTTCAGGAGTTCTGGGTATCTGGGCTCATGCCCCGAGGATCATTTCCATCCCTGTTGCTGTTGCTGCTCTTTGGTCTTGCCATGGCTCTGTTGAAGCCTTTTTCCAGTTCAGGTCCCAGTTCCCTGAGGAAATAGGTTGCAATTTCCCTTTGCTTCCTCCTGAGAGTCCCCCTGTATGAGCTTTGCACTTTATAGGAAATATGAGCATCTGCCATAAAATCTCAATCTCCTCTGTCCCTGAACAGCAGCATGTGTGCAGCAAATTACACATCCTAGATTTTCCATCTTTGAAGCTGTAAGATGATTTGTGCCTTCTCTTCCTAGATATCAAGATCAGGTCTATCTTCCTCAGGAGGTTTGAATACCGGAGGCTTTCAGGCTTTCATTATGGAGGATGGTCCAGGTCCTGTTCTCAAGTTCAACAGAGCCTCGGGCCGGGCTCTGCTTTGGAGACCGAATTCCCTTTCCCACTAGACCATCTGATTACAAATAACCGTGACTGGATGTTGTATGTTGAAATCCATAATCCCCTGCAAATTGTTTAAAGTCTTGTCCATTGAGCTGCAGGCCATTATCAGACATAACAATTTATGGGATTCCATGTCTGGCAAATGCAAATATAATGTGTGCTGTGACATGTTTTGGTGTCAGATTCTCTGTATTATTGGATAATATTATATAGTTCCAGGCTCACGTGAATAATAACCCCAATTAAAATGTGATCTTTGCCAAAAAGTATAAATAAATCTATTTTAGACAGCTCAAGTATTTCCTTGTCAAGCTATTTTATTTTTAAGTCCCTATTTTTATTTTACAAGTTACTTTTCTGTACATGAATCTGTGAGCAGCACACTCCATCTCCGGCTCTCCTTTCATTTTGTTCTAAGTGGCAAACGGGGAATAACACTTCCATGTCCAAAAATCCTTGCCTGTGCTTGTGCTGGATGACTTTGATCAGAAATTGTATGGTTGCACCATGTCGTGAAAGAGGTTTTCAATTCTTTTTTCCTTTTTACTGAGGCTAACTTTGCCGCATTGGGAAAGACGTCTAGTCTGTGAGAAGGTTTGTGGTGCAGATATCCTCAAGCAAGACCCACCCAAGCTAGCGGCGAGTCAAAGGCAGCAGAGATGGGCAATGTGTTGTTCCTCCTCGTGGGCTCGGTGCTGCATTAACAGGGTCATCGTCCTTTTGGTACCCGAGCAACAGGGCTTTGGAAGGTGTGACACATTTTATAGAGTCATCAGCTTGCTTGGAGCAAACTCACAGATTTCAAACAAAGTACCTCATTTTTCAGTGGAGACGTGCTAAGATGCTTAAAATAATATTTGCAGCCATTGGGCTGCACTCAAAAGCGGTGTAGATCTTGGGGGTTTACTTGGCAGGGGATTGTGCTAAGTATAAGGATTTATTGCCTGCTTTGCACTTGGATGCTATGTTTTATTCTACCAGTAAATAATGAGGGCAGCAGAATTGCAGTTTAAATTCTTAGAGAAATTTGGTTCTTAAGCTCTTACTGGATGGCTGGTCTTGGAAGAACAACTTATTCCCTTGCTTAGGTAGATAAAAAGTGGGATAGAAACGAGCATTTCTAGCTGTTTCTGTTTGAAGAGGCAGTGTACATAAACGTTTCCATGAACCTTATTCTTGCCTGGAGAAAAACCCAACCGGAAGGTGAAAAAAAAAGGCAAAATGGAGTCAAACACGCTGCAAGCATAAAACAAGGTAATGCTGCAATATGACATAGAGCCGCCCTGGTTCACTGTGAGAGAAATTGGAGTGAGTTAAAATGTGTGCTGTGCTGGCGAGGTTGCGTGTAGGGGAAAAATGTGAAGTCCTGCAGGATCGCATCTCTGCAGGGAAATCCCACCACCGAGGAGATGGGATCACTTTCCTCTCCTTGATACCCAAAACCATTCTGGTCCTTCAGGGCCTGTCTATGACTTTTCTTGCTTGCTGTGGACTTGAGTAACGCTCAGTTCTCCATTTGGGTTCCTGCTGGCTGGGGAGGGTATATTTTAAACAGCGTTAGTGGAAATTTTGATTCAGGGCTTTCTGAAATCCCTGGAACTGAAAGCTTGAAGTTCAGGCTGTTGCATGGTTTCCCTGGACACGTCCTCTTTTTCAGCTTGGAAATTTTATACCAGTGGAATTAGGGGATTTTACATATTTATCCAGGATTTCCAGCATCTGGTGCCTGGCTGGAGCAGTAGCCCTGCCTGCCCATCACTGATGCGGACACACAGGGCTGTGCAGCCCTGGGGCAGCCCAGACCCTCCAGCATCGCTGGATGAGCTATGTGTGCCCGGCCACCGTGGTGACCAGTGTGGTTGACCTGATGCTTGCCAGGAGCACGTGTTACAAAGCACACAGTTCACTTTGGGCAGCCCCGCAGAGATACAGCAGACACGTTGTCGTTGGGTCGCAGCTCAAGCTGCTGAAAATCAGGAGTGATGCTGTTCCAAGGGCTGCAGTTTATCTGTGGGAAAGTAAGACGATCATCAGCCATGGGACTGCCTCATGCGAAGCGACTGAGAGCCTTAATAACACGGGAATGGCCAGTTTTTTTATTCTTGTAACTCATCATTTGTTGTAAGAGCCCACAAAGTCCTTTATCCTCAGGTAAATTCTCAAAGAGAAATGGTTTCCCCTTTCGCCTGTGGACAGTAGCTCGGTCTGAGGGAGCTAAACTGAATCAATCAGTTAGGGATAAGAGGAAAACCAGTTTCAAGAGAACTGATGATAAATTTACACCGGACTTGGCAGAAGCCTGCAATGTTGGATCCAACCGAAAATTGGCTCCGCGGGTGCTGAGACAAGGAGCTTCCTCGGCTCTTTGGCTCGGTCCTCAGGAACCGATTTCAGCTTTAGTCCAAGAAACCGCGGAGGATTTCCAGTGCCTCCCCCGGCTCCACTCCTCCCAGCGCCCATCCCTTGGTCCCACCAGAATTTCACGGCACGTGAACGAGGAGGTGCTGTGAGCGCTGGTGGGCTGGAAAAGTCAAACCTTCTGTTTGTGCAAAGGATGATTTCAAGTCTTCTATTTCCGAAGTATTTAAATATTTTTTTTTCTGTTTGCCAGATTTCTTTCATGAATTCTGTTTGACACGTTTCCAAGTTCTTGCAGAAGCATGAGAAAAATGTTATTTAAATGGATCTAGACATTTTAGTTTATCAAACCTCTGTTCACCCTGTGAATATGACAACCATTTCAATAAAGTTTTAATAATATTTTGAAAACTGGAATAGAGAAAAGTGAAGATTTTCATCCAATATAAATATGTTCAACGCAATGAGCAAATTTTCCTCATAGGTTGTTTTGGGTAAAGAGCTATTGCTTAATAAGGAGCATTCATTTATTTTTAATTTCTCCTAGAACTGACTGATTGTCTCTTCTGTGGAGAATGGTGCTGAGTAGATCTGGTGGTTTTGCTAATTCAAAAACAAGGAGTTAGATGGAATCATCAAGCAATAGGAATCAGCCACGATCCAGCCATGAACTTTATAAAAGTGATGGCTTACTGTCTTCTGCTTTAATATCAAACCAGAACATGCTTTCAGAACTGAATGCCTACAGGTTGTTGATATATCTTTTTTTTCTGGAGCCTTGTTGCACATTTTAGGCATTTCCTTGCTGAGGAGTTGCCCAAAGCAGGTGGTTAAAACCAGAAATCTCTGTTAAGACCCCTCTATTTCTCTTTACCTTTTCTCCATGGGCACTCCTTTATTTGTATCTTGCATTTTAAAATTTGAACAAACTGGAACAAATGAGGTTTATCCTTTTCTCTCAAAGTAGTGTTGAAAATTATTTGAAGGGCAGTGAAAAATCGTGATTTAAGATGGCTTATGCTTTGAGTTAAGGAAAAGTAAGAAACAAGGTAGTTTTAATGTAATTTCAACTTCCAGGAGAGCTTTCTGTGCAACAAATTTATCCCATTCCCATGGTTCCATGAAGGGCCATTCGTTAACATTTTGTGGGAGATGAACAAAATTCAGAGAACTTTGCTGAACCTGGGAACCGAAACACAATAGAAATCTATTTAATGAGGTAAATCTGACCAGAGATTAACTTTGTTGAGGGTATTTTCTAATAGGAAAGAAGCAGTGGGGTCACCCAGATCCCTTTGAAAATTTATTGCTGTGCTCAGGAATTCCTTGTACATACCAGGACTGGGAATCTGAGCAGCAGGCTGCTGTGGCAAGTAAAAAAATAAATGGTGTTATCTTGATAGCCAGATAACACAGTATCTGCTCACATAAAGTCATTTGGAGAATATTGTTTGTGAAAACCTCTTTGCTTTGGATCCATTCCTTCTCCTTTCCGTTTTCTGATAAAAAATCCTAAACACCAAGCAGTTAAAGGCTGCCATAAAACTGAGAAGAAACACTGACACTGGTGCTTTATCATGCTCCATCTGGGAGGCGAGCCAGCTCTTCCTACTTCAAGTTTATTTCTACTACTCTGCTTTACCTCAGATAATGTCTCATAAACAGTTAAGAGGGTCATTTATAAACGTCTCGGAATGGTTATTGCTCTCATCATAGGCTTTGGATCTTCGTGCTTTCAGCTAGTGAACATCAAGGTAAAAACCAAAACAAATTCCCAAGCCCAGGGCACTGGCTCTTTGGGAACAGCTCCCCATTGCAGGACAGAAAAGTTGCTATTTTTTTCCACCTTGTTTTTTAATTATAAGCTTCATTTCTGAGATTAGGTGAGACTTGCTAGTTTTCCATGCTCGGTATACAACTGAACTTCTGCTATACCAAGGAGTAGGATACCTAAACCCAGAGCTTGACTGGAGCATTTTAACAGAATGTGGCCCCAAACAACTGGGTTACTCGGCAACAAAGTCTCTGGGGGGCAAAGCACTAGTTTCAACCGAGCTTAGACGCGTTTTTCCCAAGGTTTCGTCCCAGCTTTGTTAAATGAATTAAAACCACTGGTTGCCAGCGACAGCAGCATGTGTCGGGAAGGCATGGAGGACTGTTTTCTCCTTCTCCTTCTCCTTCTCCTTCTCCTTCTCCTTCTCCTTCTCCTTCTCCTTCTCCTTCTCCTTCTCCTTCTCCTTCTCCTTCTCCTTCTCCTTCTCCTTCTCCTTCTCCTCATTTGTGCCTTGCTCATGGGTGCTCCTGTTTTTGGGAGAAGACAGCCTGCAGGTATTAACTGGCTGCTTGTAAAACCCAGGTGCCTGTTCCCAGATCAGAAAGCACGTGATATATCTTAATATCCCCCCAAAATGTTGCATATTAAGCCTCTAAATGTCTGTCATCACGCGCTACCCACAGCTGGGAATGCCAGGGATGCCCCATACACCAGGCTCTGTGGTGCCGACACTGGGAAGCAGGAGAGTGGCACTGGGAGAGGAGCTGGAACAACCCAACCATGCTCAAACTCATGATGAGCAAAAATAGCATCCCTGTGCCCTGTTTCAAGCGGAGGCAGCATTAAGGTCTCCTTCCCCATGCTCCTGCGCAAGTCGGGACACTTTGTGAAAAAATCAGCGTTTGGCTAATTTCTTGTGACTGTGTTTGAAGAGGCGGGCTGCATAAAAAGACATTTACAATAATCTTTCATGTTCTCCAAAGGAAAAGAATCCACCTGTGTAATCTTTTAAGTTAAGCTTCCCTCAGGTCTTGTTTAACATTATGAAAATGGCAGCTCATATAATTTTATTACCTGAGCTAAATATGATTCTTTCTCTGTCTTCCAGCTATTTCTCCTAATCCATATCAATAAAACTACTAGGGTATAATGATTTTATAGGCTGCTGCTTCTTCATCTTCTTTCTTTTATTGCTCTGAATGTATTCTTTTCAAATAAACTAATTAATCTCACAATTAGAAACCCAAAGCAACATTACACAACACAAGCAGCTACATCAGTCAGGAATGTAGAAGCAGAGATGACCAAATATTTACTTGTGACGTCCCAGCTCTGAAAGGATTTCTTGGAAAACAGCAAAAAGAGAAGAAGAACCTGCCGAATTGGGAGAGGAAACTGGGGATTCCTGGGTTGTTTGATCTGGATAGTTTGAGGATAGGCTGGCAATTTGGAGAGGTTCTGCTCTGAGCATCTCTGCTCTTTGGCTGTGGGAGAAGGGAAGGTAAAATATTCCCCAAATTTATTTTGTACGGAGAGGGTGGTGGGTTGGTGGTCCAAAGCCCTGCTGAAGGTTGCGTCTGATCAGAGAAATCGAACTGCAGCAGGCACAACCAATCAGAAATTTTCATTTACTGCTAATACCAGGGCAAAGCTAACTGCTTTGAATAATGAGATGTGAGGCTGGGACTTGTAGACTCTAAACTCGTCTTTGATGCTGGACTTGAGCAAATTGGGTATCTTCTATGTCTTGACCCTCCATAACGTAGGAGCGATGAAAGACACCTACTTCAAGCAACGTTAGAGATTCCAGTGCATGTTTTTAATGCACCCTGCAGCAATCACTAAGTAATTATTAACCACTATTTTTTTTTTCAGCCCAAGCCTGTAGTCCCTCCTCTCTAAGGGATAGTTTTTGACTGCTGCAGTCAGTGTGGTATCACTGCTAAAGTTGGCATGGGTGGATGTATTGTGGTCTGAGCTTTACTGAGGCAAAATCCCTTCTCGTGCAACACAATATACGTTATTGTAGGCAGGGTGTATTAGTTATCCTTACATACATGGAAAATAAATGACCGTAAAGCTTGCTAAGTCACACTGTCTGTATTGATTGTCTGTGTCTGCAGAGATTCCAATACTGGATCTCAGTGATTTAAAAACAAAATTAACTGCTCCACCTAATTATAGTTCTGTGCACGTATAGTTGCCTTTGAGTATTTGCAGCTGTCAGGTTCAAATATTTCTAATAACTGTGGCTGTGACATTTGTTCAACAGATGAGGTAAGAATAAAAGATAAAGGGGCAACAGCCTGGTTTTAGGAATGGAAAGAAGATCGGATGCCATGGAGCATTGTAACATAAGTTTGAAGGTGGACTTGAACGCACCAGGTTTTGCAACTAAAATAAAATAGCAGGTGGTATGGTAGCAACACTGGAAAACAACAAGGGAAAAACACCTCCTGGAGGAAATGGTTGAGAAATACACTTTACTCCAAGCCCAGACCTGAATGTCAAGGTTTCTCTCAGGAAGCGTTTAAGGTCCTTGGGTGGTTTGTGCCATTTCTGTCATGTTTTCCTATGGCAGGAGGGCAGCGGTGTGCAGATGTTTGTCTTGCTCTAAAATTGGTAAGCACCAAAACCTCTGTGCAGACGTGTTCAACTCCGGGCTTCCCTACAGAACAACCTGGTGCTTGTGCCCTCTTTGCCCCACACCATTCATGCTCTTCCCTTCCTTTTTCTGCACAGGAGCTCACTCTTTCCAAGCTGTGCTGAAGTTTCAGGCCTGGAACACCCTGCCTGTGTCTTGCATAGTTGATTTTTCTCTCTTTTTTTTTTTTTTTTTTCCCTTGCAAATAATTTTTTACACATTTCTGTCCTCAACTGCTGTGATACGCTGTGCGTAAGCCACGAGGTAATGACAGAAATATAGTTTTGCAAAGACTTCCACTGAGAATTCCCATCATGACATTGCTGACAGGAGATACCTTAAAAAAAAAAAAGCACTGTAAGGAAAAACACATGTTTGGGTTTTTTTTTTTGGTGGGGGGGAGTGGAGGGAGGAAAGATTAGTAGACTATTCTCAATGTGTACGTCTCAGATCTATGATCTTTGCTGCAGAATCCAACTGTGCAGATCTATCAAGTTCAGCCACGCTGGAGTATGCCACACAGGTGGATGGTTTAATCTTGACAGTTGAGCTTCCAACTGAAAGGAGGCAGAAAGAATGAGATGAAAAAAAAAAGAACATGCTAAAACCTGTTCGGCTCCCAGTCGGGCTCCGGAGCCGTGCTGCTGGATAACATTGCTGCTCGTGAAACAAAGGCAGAGCGATGGGTGGCTCTTTCAGTCGCAGGTACCGTATTGGTTTTCCTGAAGCAATTGCAAAATAGCAAGGACCCTCCCACCTCGGAAAATAAAGGAGACGGGGTGCAGCTCTGCTCTGGCGAGGAAGAAACAAGAACACGGATATGCCCTTGGAGAAATTGAGATTGAACGCAGCTCGAGCAGAGTGTGTTTCACGGGGGAACGATACAACCCCCCAAAGCGGTACATTTTGGGCTGGATCTTCAAAGTTGCCCAGGTCATGTGCCCACAGAGTTCCCATTTCATTTCAATAGGACAAAACATCCAGTTCTCAGCAGAAATATTTCGGTGTTGCCTTGTTCACCAGCGGGTGCATCCGAAATACAGAGGGTTTGGATGCACGTTGCATTTCTGCTGCAAGCTTCTAGCCGCGTGCGTAGAGTTAGCAGGGCTTGGGTTAACGTTAAAGAAGGGCGATGTTAATGAAATGCTTAAGCACATACCTATGACACAATCTGAAACAGGTGGATGTGGAGCGATTGAAGGCCTCTCGCTTCACTCAAACCATATGTGAAACTCCTATTGCCATCCTAGGAGCAATGATCAAGGGCAAGAGATGGCTGTTAGTGAGCATGATTTAAAACTGACTTTGGAAAGAGTAATTTATGCTTTGGAGCCTCCTCAGATGTGTACCCAGTAGGAAATTCTGTAGCTACACCTGTTTACACATCTTTCAGCTCACCCAGATGCTAATGAGAAACCCAGCCCTCGTGGTCACAGTGAGAAACTGTAACAATTACTGGACTCCAGAAAGAAAATGGGTTTCAGTGACTGATTTATCAGCAGGCTTTCCTGTAGGACAGATAATTCACGCCAGGAGTTTCGAGGGGCCACCAGTCTGAACTCAGCTTTTGAGGTGGAAGGCCAGAGACTGCATCCAGCAGTGCCCCGGAGCCAGGGACCGTCCGAGCCAACGCTCCCTTCCACCTCTCTTTCTTTTTGCTTGCACCCACATTTTAAAAATCTCTGGCTGCCATTCACATTTGTGAAGAATTTTAGACTTAATAGGCCTTCAGATCACTTCATTCTTTCTGTTGAGACGTATTCTTCATTCATTTATTCTCAGCACCATGTGCAGTTGAGGGCCTCCCACTGCAGCACAGTCCACTGGGGGCTCAGCATCAGTTTAACAACATCCTACCCTGAGCCTTAGCCATTAGTGCTGCTCGTTAATTTAAGTAGAGAGAAACCAGCGTCCTTAGACTCAGGATGCATACAAGGGTAAACCTCCATCATCACACTCAGTCATTGAGGGTCCCCTTCCAGCTGCAGACTGATGGAGCGTCCCACAACAGAGTGTTGGGTCTCTGGAGAGGTCTCTGTCCACAGAGAGCCTTAAGAAGTGGGGTTTCTTTGGCAGAAGTGAGCCATGGTGCACCCTCTCAGAAACCACAGACCAGTGGCAACTACTTCTCCAAAGGACAGAAAAAAGGCTTGATGTTAGAGGATCTTGGTCTTCTTTCTAAAATCCCCATGAACTTCCTCTTCCAAATCCCCACCATCTTCCTCAGGCAAGCGTTGGGGCTAAAAGCAAAGACCCACTTTGAAGAGCTGGTGAAAACCTTCTGCGGATGTGCGGAGACCCTTCCATTAGAGATGCCCAGACCTGGGGGCAGATCATGGGGCGGCGCCAGAACCTTCTGCACAGCAACGGGTGCCTGCACCTCCTCATGCACCAGGAGTTCAGGCTGGGAGTGGTGGGAGTGAGGAAAACGCTCGGGGAGATTGCAGGATCAAATGGGTTGCTTAAGTATTAGTCATTAAAATTTTGTTTGTGAATCATGATTTTACTGTGTTAAAGATAAGTACAAACATGGTAAAAGAAGAATAAGGCTCGGTGTAAATGGTTTTGCATGTTTAAAAAACTGCTTCTGCAGTTTTTGGATGTGATTACGTGGTGTGAATATGCTCCCATCAAAGCCACTTTGAGAGTCCAACCCCAGTCTTATCATTCCCCTTCCTAAAATCAGATTGCAAACGAGCAACAAGACTTCTGCTTAATTATAGCCCGAGGAGCGATGTTTGGGCTGTGAATCATTTTAGATTTCACACTGATAGACTACGAGTACATGTGCTGATACCATCTGCAGATCGGGCACAGTTCGCCGGCAGCAGTGGAGCCTCGCAGAGGTGCACGCCGTGGCGAGGAGGCATCCCGCTACGCTTCATCCCTGGCAGGTCCCCTGGTCCCACTGAGAGACACTCTGGGACCAGCAAACACATTTATTTTTCTTCCTGAAGTGCAGTTTTCCTACCGTGCAGCCTCGCTGCTCGCCCTTCCTCTCGTCTCCGAAAGCCTTGGGAATTGGAAGACTCCTTTTTCTCTTTGCATAAGCAGGACATAAATTCAAAGGGTTCTGCTGAATATTTGTTAAGATGCATATTTATGTGCAAAACCCTCCCTACGCCTCAGAAACCATTTAGTTAAAAGAGGATAAAGATGATTTACTTATGCCTTAGGGCTGTTGCTATTTAAACACTGCACATTTATGTCTATTTACTCTGGTATTTACTAGAAAAGCATAGTTAAATTAGCAATCGTTGCCTCTCCTCAGTAATTTCTGAAGGCTCTTACAGCACTTTTTTAAGGGAACAAACTCAGGGATGAACAAACCAGGTCATTCTGGCTGGAAGACAGTGAAAGCAAACACCCTTTCCAGCGGCCACAGGGAAACAAAATGACGTCCAGGGATGTCTCAGTTTGGCAAACTGCTTATTTTGGTGAAAAAAAAGCAGCTTTGCAAATTGTGTTGTCACCACGCGATGTATCCAGTATCGCTGAGATGATTTGCTCCATCACCCAAGTTTACATGCAGGTTCCTGACAACCTATGAGCTCCATAAATGGTAGGAAAGGGGCAAAATCCCCGGGACTCTCCTCCTTTTCTCCTTTGAGCTTGACAAGGTTTTGTTTTTTTTTTTTTTTTTTTTCTGCCCAGGGATATTAGCAGTAACGACACCGGTGCAGTCGATAACTGGCTGGCTGCACTTAATGACCCGAGTCACGTCAGCTCCTCTCAGCTGGCTCCCAATCCCCAGGAAATGCACCCCGGCTTGATTACTGTCGCCTAAAGAGTCACACATGTATGCTGGGAACCTTCTTTTCATTAACTTCACCTGCGTGCAAAGAGCCGCTGCAGAAACATATTTTTTCAATCAGATAATGCATTTTCAATTAAATGACTTGGTTTCTACCCGTTTTCTCTTCCTTTCCTGCTGTACAGGAGCTATCTGTGTTTAATGCTGTAATGGGATCTTACCATAAAGTTGGCCGTGTCTTTCTGAAGTGATGGCAACGATAATTAAGATGTGTTATTGTTTTCCACAGGGTGTATTTGTACCATATGGACAGGCAACGTGACTCAGAGCAAAGACTGTTCCTGGTAATTCAAGACAAGATACGACGGGTGAGACTTCATTGGGAAAAGTCACTGAAGAACCTCCACACAAGCAGGAAGCTACTTATTCCCGTACCTGCCTGGAGTTCCCCTGCAGATGACTTTGGCAGCGGTTTAAGAAACAAGCACACACATTTGGTATAAACATTATGAATGATATACGGCGAATGTTTGCAAAGCGACTGAGAAGAAAAGCTGCTGGGGCAGGGTTTTGGGGCTTCAGACTGCAGCAGTGAGCTAAGGAGTACTGAGCTGAAGATAATATGGCTTTGAGGAGTGCCAGCAGAGCTGAATTAAGCATGAAGCAGAAATCTTTGTTGAGTAGTGAGGTAAGAAATGGGAGAATATTTCCATTCCAGACACTACCTTCTTTCCCCTCCAAAAGAGCATTTCCACGAGCTGTTAAACCATGGGCTGTTCCACATTCCAGGCTTACCTTTGGTGCCGAGTGGGAAATTGCATGCGCTCCTCGCTCCAAAATCAAGAACAAGAATAAAACTGCTCCTTTCCAGGCAGAAAAAAGCCATCAGCACCCAGAAACAGGCTGAGGTGGCCCCAAAGACCAGCCTTCCCCCTCTGCTGGGAAGTGATGGAGGGTGGTGGTGCTGCCCCACTCCAGGTGCCATTCCTTGGGTCTCTTGGGTTGGTGATGAGGCCAGGAATGGCGTTTTGCAGGTGAGGTGACATTCTTCTAGCAAAAATTTACCCTTCTGTCTCAGTACCCAAGTGCACTTGGTGAAACTGCTGTTGGTTTTCGCCTCCCCAGGCCCTGTCCCAAACTTTGCAGCTTGTCACACTTGACGTTGCAACATGGGAATGAGTCACCAAGACCAAAGACATCTGGAAGTGGCAGTTTCAGGTTGCGCTTAAAAAAAATATTTATTTTTTATTTATTTATTTTTTTTTTTTTCTGAGCAGGCACCAGCTCTCCAGGACTGCAGAGTGCTTTGTGTTGAAATCCTGGTTTTGTTTTGCTGTGGTTGGAGGATAGAAAGGGGGCAAATAAGCGAGTTGCTCTTACAGGAGGAATATGGGTCAATTTATTCTGTTTTCTTTTTAGTATCACCTAAGTGTTAGAGAAGATCCCTCATTCTGAAAGTGGGTTTTGCTTTGCTGATGTGACTTCCAAGAGTCTTCTGAAGAAAGTGGTACAAAAGAAATAACGTTTGAAGCAATTTCCTGTATATAACAAGTTAAATAGCTCTGCAATGAAACGTGAAGTAAATAACTTTGAAGCATAGTTATTCTTTGTTCTTGGTTTCAGTGGTGAATTTCTTAGAGCTCGCATGGCATGGAGGAGATCTTTTTTCAGGGAAAAAAAAAACAGTAAAAAAACCAGCCCCTTGGCATGTTTAATGGAAATCAATCTGAATTGGAATTTCAACTGTTAGTAAATCAATGCCATCCCCATGCTTTCTGTGAATACTCGCCCGTTCCTTAAAGATGATGCTCATATTTATTTAAAAAAAAAAGGCTGGACAGCGTTTGGTACACAGTGAATTAGACGCCAACAGTGCTTTAAGGCCACCACAAAGGAGCGTGGGCTCCTGCAGAACGTCTTTGAGAGAACAACCATTGCTTATGGCAGCCTGTTCATTGCCTCCCTCTTACAGGGTCACGCTGTGTGATGCCCCCGTGTCCCGGAGCAGAGGCATAGGTAGAGAAGCTCTCCATAGGTCATGCATTTCCCAGAAAATGCTTTTCCGTGGCTTGATACTACTGAAATCAAACTGCTCGTAAGTGGTCCATGCTGCGCACCGCGGCTCCACCTCTTTAACAGCGGAGCTTGACAAATTGGGCAGTTTGCCATTAGCTCTCTGTCCTGGGAGGTTGTCACTCAACCCTCGCAGCAGCTTCTGCCTGAAGCAATCCATCGCCATGTCAGCAGCAAGCCCTCACTTGTTCCTTTCTATGGATCAGAAGCAAACGAAAGACACATCCAGGGAAGGGAGGAACAGGTCTACGTGTCTTGGTGTCATACTCTCAAATGTGGGTTTTTTTTTTTTTTTTTTCAGCGTGCATGACCCATGGTGAGCACCCACCCCACCTGGGGACAGGGGTGGGACAGCACCAGGCACACTGGGCATAGAGCACAGACAGGTCTCTCGAGCTGGTTATACCTTTCCTGGTACCATGGCTATCACTGGCATGCCAAGGTCCTTGCCAGTTAGAGGAAGCGTCACACAATAAATATGGCATCTAAAAATTACCTGCTGTTTTTCATGCTTAGGCTACCTGACTGTCTCTTGCAGTTTTTTATTGCTTTTATATTAATTAGTTTTCCACGTCCCACCATGTCACAGCTCTGATCCTGGACATGAGCAGAACAGATGGATGGGAGACTCTAGGACGGGAGACTCTAGGATGGGAGACTAGAAGATAGGCACCAACGCTGGGAATTAGGAATCTGCATGTCCTTGAAGATACCAACTTTTGCCCAGTCTCACGTAATGTGGAGGATTAACCAGAGACTTCTTAAAAGCACCCTGAGAAGAGAGACGCTGGGGGATCCAGTGCAAATGCTTTTCCTGAGTATTTTTCCTGCTGGAAACATGCAAGGAAAGGACATTTCTGGGCTGTTTGTGCAGGTATTCACAGGCCCTGAGTGTGCGATGTGCAACCCTCCATGCTCGCATGGCAAGCCCTTACCTACTTAATTACTGTGTGCAATTTGTCCCCCGTGGCAGCCTTCCCGTCCCCACAGACAGCACAAGCCGGGGAGAGGCTGCAGGAAGAAACGGTCCTTCTTCCATCTCCGTTCATTCCTGGAAGAGAGGCAGAAGGAAGGGCTGCATGCACAGTTAACACTTGCGTTATCTGCCCCATATGCAGCCATCTGGTTCTGCTGAAGGTTTTGATCTCTCAGCCGGGTTTGATTTATGTGGCAAGAGCAGCGGCATTCCCATCGGAGAAGTGGAGCGCGATGCTTAGCGTTGCCACTGCTTAAGGGTAAAGCCGGATCCCACCAAGGCTGAGTTTTACATTGCCCCTTATTGGACACATCTGGTGAGGGAAGGGCTCTCTTCTCGCCCCTGGCCCATTTCGGCTGGGTTCGGGCCAGGCAACGTGAAACCCGTTTGCATTTTGCGATGCCTAATGTCTTGGTTTGCGGGAACGCCGCTTTCTGGATGATGGAAGTTCGGGAAAATGATACTGAAGGGTATTTTTGCACTACAAAAAGAACAAAGCGCGGGGATTTTTAACTGGGTAGAAGGAGGCTTCTGTCCACTGTTGTGAGGGTGGCAGCACCGGGTTTGGTGTCTGTATCACGAAGAGCCTCAATGAAATGTTTCACGAGGGCAGAGCTCCCTGGAGGAGACTGGCATCATCAGTTTGCACGTGGGGAATGTAACATTGCTCATCTTATGTCCTGGGTCTTCCTCATGGACATTGATGGTCTTTCTCCTTTTCCTTCACCTCACAGAGGGTGTAAAATACCATATTCAACACTTGCATACTTGAAACTCCTCTTTGTGTGTTTTTTTTTTTTTTCAGATCTATGTCATTAACATCACGTAATATGACATGCCATTATGCATTATCGGAGCTTTTTACACTATTTCCTTTATTACATGCCACTTTGCAAAGTTCATGAATGAATAGTCATTAGTTCCAGCTGAGACCTGATTGTTGAAGGGGTCGTTCCTGCCTAGGAGGCACCCCAAAGAAAAACTGAAATATGAAATTAGTCTGATCCAGGGCTATTTATTTTCCCTTCCTAGTGAAATCCAGCAGGCTCAAGGTGACATGCATCGATTTTCATTAGAAGAGCGTTGTGTTGCAACATGGTATTTTGGGATGGGAATTAAGGAGACACAACTCCGATTGAAATGTCACAGGAAAGTCGGGAAAGCAAAATATCCTGACCCAACCTGGAGCGAGTACAGCTTCCCGCGGCAGGCAGGGCTGGTAAGCCCTGCAAAAAGTGATTTGTTAAGGTTAGGGTGAGTTTCTGTGATGTAGATACTGGAAGGAATTTTTATGGGATCTGGCCCTGGAATCGAGAGGATTAAATAGCAAAGGAAAAACCAATGTGCTGTTCGTAACTGATAGCGCACAGAAATGATAGTTCTGGTAGCAACTGGAATTTGAGTCACAGTTGCCTGTAGCCAGCCATTTCCAACCATCTGCGCCCGGAGGAAGCCTGGGAGCCAGGGCTGAAGGAATAAGCTGAGGCAGCCCTGGATTTCCTCATGGCTTCAGAAAGGATGTCCCACGGTGGGAAAGGGGACACAGCCCCCAGAATTAATTTTTTTTGTTTGGGTTTTTTTTTTTTTTTTTTTTTTTTTTTGAAGCCATTAGTCCATGCGGCAAAATGTAGTCCATGGGGCAAAATTAGTCCGTGTGTAGTGAGTAGGAGGTGCCGAAGGGAAGGTCCACAAGCACAGCATCAAACCCAGCCGGAAAAATGCAGGAGGCAGGAAACAAATCATCCAAATGTCTCTGCAGCGATGCAGCCCACGCTCCTGCCCCCAGTGCAGCGGCACGCTGTGTATCACGGGCTGCCATGTAATGCTGATCTGCCTTTCATCAGCAGCATCTGAGACGCTTCTTGCGCTTTTTGCTATTGGAATTAAACCAAAATTCAGCAATCCTGTGGTCAGGCTTCCAGGAGAGGATATGGTCTGGGGGTTTGAGCGCAGGACTTGAAACCAGTTCAGGGTCCAGTCCCGTGTCCTGGTAATTCAAGGTGTTTTCTGGGCTCAATCCATGATTTGTCTGTGCTCTCGTTCTGTCCTGTGTCATCACGATCTTGGAGCGGTGTGGCACTCAGCTAATTTACAGGTGTTGGAGGAATGTCTGCAGTCTGAGATGGAAGATGGTGCAGAACGATCCCCTTTTGCATTTTGCACGTGCAGTAACTTGGAGCTTGAATTTTGCTACCGAAATGGGCCTTTGAAGGGGTGTATGGTGGGGGCTCCAGGTCTCGCCTACATAAAGAAACCGGAGTGTCTGAGGGAGAGTGAGAATTGGGGACCAATCTCACCACATCCCCTGCCTGTGCTGTGCTTGGGCACTGGGGCGAAGTTCACCTAAGCCGGAAATATTGGGATTTGTAAAAGCAGTCGGTGGCTGCCGAGCCTCTGGGAATTGCAAAGGCCCTTCCAAGAGTTTCTGACTTGTCTAAGGATGTTAATTAAATGACTCGGTGAGCAACACGCAACTTGCCAGCACGGGAAACACGCAGGGACCAGCGGTCCATATCTCTGGAGCCACCTGGGATGGAGCGATGCTGCGGCCGAGGGATGCTGCGATGGCAGCATTGGTCCCCGTTGAACCTGGACTGTTCTCCTCTCCCAGAGCCACGGCAGCAGTGGGGCAGGGCAGCAGCAAACCTTCGGGATGCGTTTCCTGTCAGATATCTTGTATTTTGAGCTGGGCCATTGGCCCTGCTGCAGAAGGCGGTGGGGAGGAGGGAAGGAACGCCAGGCCTGCAAATTAGCATCAAAGGGTTGGTGCGAGGTTTATGGGGACATTTACTAGTGTTGTTTTCATTATTTACACCAGCCCTGATTCTTGGAGTTCTCATTAAAAGTGTAATAAATGTAAAAATATTTTACAGGCCAATAAAAGTTCCAAAGCAAAAATAACTTTATATAGTGTGATTTTTTTTTTTCTTTTACAAAATACTGTGTGGTATCATCTTGAACCTGCTGATTGCTGATGGGATGAGAGAAGCCCCTTCGTTCTGGTGGAGTGTAAGGGCTCAGGACAGCTTTCCAGCCAACTAATTTGTCAGGTAATGGGTAACTCTTGTGGCCACTGACTTTGATGAGAGCATATTAGGCCAAATGCAACCTTCTTTTTTTTTTTTTTGGGCGGGGGGAAATGAAAAAAACAGATAATTTATATTATTTTTTAATTTTTTTTGCTGGTTTAAAAAATATGAAATATATCCAGAAAGGCACTGGAAAATATGGGACCGACAAAGGGAAAATACATTAATGTTTTCAAGTTCCTCTATAAAATATGTTTGCATAAACACACTGTGTGTAGTCAGAACTAGCCTACAGTTTCTGGAAGTATGTTAAACAAGGAGAGTGATATTTGCCAAATCCTCTGTTATGGTTTTGGGATGTGCAGTCTTCTGCAGAAGGACGGAACTAAAACGAGGAAACACTTTGGAATGAACTCAGCTTGGAGATAATCCAAAAATCTTGTGGAATGGGTGGAGACGAAAAAAAAAAGAATTTAACCATTAAATCATCCAGCAACTTGGCATCTGCAGCATTTGTCATCTTGTCCCAAAGATGATAATGTTCCAAAGTCGTAATGACATCTAAACATCTTTGATCACAGAGCAGACAATTTGGTCCAAAAATGCTCAGTTTGGCTGTCTCACCCGGGTTATCCTAATAAATACTGAGTCAGCTTTGCAAACAGAGTGGTTTTCTAAAGTGTGGAATGAACGTAGATGTGCTTGACCTAAAAGAAGCTGGAGGTGCTAGTTGCAGCAGCCAGTGGACCTCCACTTGCCTGAAAGCAAATTTATGATTCCTGCTTTTTAGGCTCTGGCATCTGTCAATGCTGTGAATGTTTTTTTCAGACTGACTCCAAAAACTGCCTTCATAATTTTTCATGAACAACGACTTTTGTTCATGCAGGGTTTTAGTCCCAATTTTTAGCGCTTCGCAAAGCCAAGCCTGTGCTTGGGGAGAGGGAATGGGGATGAAACTGGTTTCTGCTAGAGGAAGCCTCTGCCTCTTTCCCTGCCCACTTACTGAGCCGACCCGTTGCCAGGATTAGGGGAGCACGAATTAACAAGCACCAGAGAGGTGCCACCATCACAAAGACCATTAATGACACAACTAGCCCAATGCCATTTTTGAAATCCGGTTCAAGAACGGAATGCAGCCAGGCAAAAAGACCGAAGCATTGGCATCCCATCCACCAGGTACGAGCTGAAAGCTCAGGAAGGAGGAGCAGTCACACGACAGATTAATTTGGGCTTTCGACCTGAATCTTCCACTGCTGGATTTTTTTGTGTATGTCTGCAACCAGAGTAGAGAGTTTCTCTGCGAGGCTATTCAAAGGGGAGGCACGAGCCAGCCAAAAGTCGTGCAACATTTTCTTTGCAGGAAATAAATTTAGATCCTTGAATTTATTATGATTCTTTTTTTTTTTTCCTAAAATGTTGGAAGGAAACACAGGGCTCGGAATGGGATGATTGCTGCAAGAAACCATGGCTGGTTTTACTGCGCTTGCTATTGCGCCCCAAGGCCACAATTAGGTCTGGAATCCCATTGTGCCGGGCATTGTCCAAACACAGGGGAAGGAACAATCCTTGACTCGGAGGTCTGCAGTATCGATTAATCTTTATTTGTCTGTGCAATTAGTAGTTTATTATTAAACACTGTTATTTTCTCTAGGAGGAAAATGTTCTCAATTTGGAAATAACAAGTCCAGGTACCAGTCATAGCATAAGCCATGCACTGCTTATAGGCAACATAGAAATATTTTTTTCATTTTCATATGGGCCTCATTGAAGTTTCAGGTTTTCGGGCAATCCTGGGGAGTTACAATCACCGCCCATGAAAGCCCGTGTGACCAGGACACAGAATTCCTGGCAGCCCCTTGGGAACCTGCATCCTAAAATGACACGTCCCTAAGCCCATGTGAGACAGCAGCAGAGCTACGACTAATAGTATCCCATATCCCAAGCTGGTTCTCTTGAAATAGTATCTCTTGTTTCTGCAAAAACGGACATTCTCTGAATATGCCTCTACAAACCATTTAACTGCAAAGTACACTTGATTTAGCTTCCAAGGCATGGGTAATCTACATGTCCCTGCTTTGGCTGCTGGCTAAAATACCATTTTCTTGTCCACACATTGATTTTGGCTTTCCCATTGCAATGCTGTTATCTCTTTTGCTATCTCATAATTTACAGGAAATTCAAAACTGGATGCAATCACAACTCATAATTTGAAATGCTAATCCTTGGCCTGTCACTCCAGCTGTAACACATACAGCCTGCTCTATTAAACTTTAATGTCTACCCTAATAGCCATGTGAGTCTAGAAATCCAGGGATTAGCTTTGATTCCAGTTTAACTACTGATAGGCGCCTGTAGTATTATAAAGGACTCTTTCTCTTCTGAGCAGCGCTGAGCATCTTTGCTTCGGTTTGTTTATAAGCTACTGAAAGTTGGTCTAACATAGATTTTCTCCAAAAAGCACTACTATAAACTGGGTTTAATCTAGCTGAAGAGCGGTGCACTCGGAGCAGCAATGACTCAATTTCTCACCCTGTGTGTATCGCAGGCTGCCTGCTGTAAATATGCTGTCTGCTAGGGAAAGAGGTGAATTTTCATAGAATCATAGAATAGTTTGGGTTGGAAGGGACCTTTAAGGGTCATCTAGTCCAACTCCCCTGCAATGACCAGGGACATCTTCAACTAGATCAGGTTTCTCAGAGCCCTGTCCAACCTGACCTTGAACATTTCCAGGGATGGGGCACCCACAACTTCTCTGGGCAACCTCTTCCAGTGTTTCACCATTCTTATTGTAAAAAATTTAGCAGTGACATTCAGGACCATCTGGATTCTGTGAGTGGGTGGAAGATTGGGTATGAAGCAACTGGATTGTGTAAGATGGGTAAAAACCTGGCCCTGTTGAAACCAAGGCTAACACTTCCACTGATCGGTAGGGCCAAGATTACCCACGATATTTTGGATTGGGTTAATGGCATTTGCATTGTCCAAATAGATGCTGGCAAGGGAGGTAATTATGGGTTTTGGTTGTGTCTCTCAGTCACATGAATGATCTCTCCACATCATGTTGGTAGGAAGGCTAAAGAAGGTGTAACAGCAGAGGTTTGGTGGTGTTCTCATGTGTTAAAGTAAGTAGAACTCGCAAGCATATATTCTTCTGCACAGTTAGTACTCCTGAGTTATATGCTGGAAATCATAGAATCATTTAGATTGGAAAAGATCTTTAAGATCATTGAGTCCAACTAACGTAGCACTGCCAAGTCCACCACTAAACCTTGTCCCTCAGCATCATGTCTACAAAAGGGGTGCTCCCATAACTGCTGGCTTCTCTGGATACAAAAAGACCTATTTGGATTGTGGATTGGGAACTCTCTTGGCTGAAGATGTCTTATTTATTTTGCAGTGGAAGATCTGGTCACTGGCTCAAAGAATGAGGTTGCAACCTGTTCTTCAGCACGGAGATCTTGCCACCATAGTGAATGCCTGTGGTTACTCTAGGGCGTATCATTTCCATCCAGCCATCTGTGCAGCTCCTCCCAAAGACCACCAAGGACAAGTGAGGCAGGAGAAACTGCTCCTGCAGATACATTCAAGCATGTTGGTGAGCAGAAGAGGACTGTGGAGGTTCAGCAGATCCCCAGTGTGGCTGGAGGTCCATCTCTGGAAGCAGCTTGCAGAGGCTGTGTTTCTGTATGTGGTCTGTAAAACCTCTACAGCTGGTTGGGAATGGGTTTTGATGAGGATGTTTTAAAATTTGGAACACAGCAATGAGTTCAACCAGGAAGTTTTAATTTGTTTGTTAGTTTGTTTTTTTTTTTTTTTTTTTAATTTAAGAAATGTATTATTTTTTATGCAGCTTGCACTGGGAAAGATCTCTTGGGACTGGAGTAACATCTCTTCCAAAGCACACAAAGCCCAGAAAGCTAAACAGCCTGACAGAGATGGAACTTCCCTTCTCCACCAAACCTCCTGGTTCATGGACTTGCTCTGTGTGGCCTGAGCAGGAAACACAAGTGTCACCTGGTATCACAGTGTTGGGCTGGAGATACTCTGTATGAGGCAGTTTTCCCCAGCGCATCATTCTTTCCTCACGGAAAGATTGTAATTTTGCCTGGATTTGGAACAGGACCCATTACTGAAGCTTCGGTTTTGGGGTTTTTTTTTGCAAAACTGAATTCTTGTTGTTCAGCCAGTCTTCAATCTCTCGAGTGAAGGCAACCCACAGTCAGCTCCAGGTCTTCATTTTCTTATGGGATCTACCTTTTAGGATCTGGGAGCTCTTCCCTGACGGAATGCCTTGTCCGTTGTACTCCAAGGCAGATGGTAAGTTCAGACAGGATTTTGGGGATGTGTCACCAATTTGTTCCAATCCTTGATAGATTCTGAGGATGACCTTTGGTTGTGAAAAATGCTCACTCCTCTCAATCCAGGCATACTGGCTTCCTGAGGATTTTATGAGGATTCAGTGTTACTTTTTCTTGGGATTATGTTGAATGGGTACCTGAGTTGCTGGTATGGATAGGTGGAAATTTTTCATGATTGCCGTGTGTGGTTTATAGCTATTTTTGTGCATATTTTCAATAGCCACAATGGTTACGCCCATAAACTGAAAAAAAGAAACCTCTTTCCCGTCTGCTGGCTTTTCTTGCGGCTCATGTATATTCTTGTTTATTCTGCCTGGCTTCCAAGATGGAAGTTTGTACAAACATTTTAAAGTTTTGAGAAACAACAACCAGAGGCAGAAGGAGAAAAAGAAAAACAAGGAGCAGGGCGACCGGCTCTCAAGTGGGTCTGTGCATCCTTTTGCTTTATTGTCTGGAGCTTCAAGCTGGCATCGATTTTTATAACTCTTGGGAGATGCGGAAGCTCCTATTTGCTGCTCTGTAAATGAATATGACATGTTGTTTCTTTCACGTATATTCTTTGGAATCCATCCCCTGGCTGCATAACTCCATGCTTCCTGCAGATTATGTACATATGAAGGAAATAATCACAGCAGATGCCACCCAAATACCTGTGGGTGATCAGATAACCCAACCAGCTCTACGGCTTTCGAAAATCCTGAGTCAGGTGTTTGCTATCCAAAGATGTTTCCTTAAAAAAAAAATATCTTTTTGGGGTTTGCACACCCAAACTTCTTTCATCTCCTCTTGTGGCTTTTGCTGCAGAGACACAAGCAATCTCTAGAGACAGAAGGAGAAGAGGTTAAGAGGAGGGAGATAGGTGAGTGAAAAACATTCTCCAGCTGGCACCAATGGCTGGGAGTCCTCTTGTGAAGAGACAAATTTTATACATAAAGTAAAAGCAAGTGGAGCTCGTTCATCTGGTTTGCCACTTGTGGCTGATCTAGCAATATCTACAACGTCCATCATAAGTACAGTTAATGCCATTTTGTATAATTCATTGATTTTCATAAGATCTCCATTAGCCATGGCACCTATGCAGGAAGCCAAGCATGTCAACTACTTTTTGATATTAACTGTAAGTTGAAAAAGAATAGAGAGTGTCTGATTTTCACACCGAATCACCCCAGCTGCAGGTAGATGTTGGAATTAGCCAAGGATGCTGGCTTGGCTACGGTCTGCAGAAGCTCACTTGGGTTTTATGGGATATTTCCCATCTTCCATGGGTTTCATGCAGAGAGAAGCCCGACTTGGTCTGGCTGCAGCCCTGTGGAGACCAGGATCCATCCCAGCACACCCCGCCGAGCACAGAGGAGCACCCACCACCCGTGTGCTGGCGGCTGAGCCCGCAGCCAGCGTCGAGGGCACCGACAGACCCGAGCTGCTGAAACGGCACAAACAAAATAGCTGTGCGGAGGAGAGCCACGTCCGATGGGTTGCAGCTGTCCCTCTGCCTCCCGGCCGCCCCCGCCCCGCTCCAAATGTAAATCATCACCCTTTTCCCTTTTAACATAACAGTTGTGTCATTTAAAAGCTCAAAGAGCTGAGAAAAAAGTCTACTTGTTTAGAGAAACCATTAAAACAAATTATGAGCATTTAATAAATGGGGAAAACTGTCTGTTTGTCATAACACAGAATTTTTCCTTTAAATATCCAAACAACTGCCCAAAAGGTTACTTGTAGATGGGTGTGTTGGGGGGGGATATTTCCAGGGTCAGTCTGCACTGGGGTCCTCGCTGGGAGCCTTTGGCCCAAATCCTGGCTGTAGTGAGCACGGATGGGTGGAGGGCTCAGGGTGGGGGACAAGGCTGTGCTGAGGTCCTTCTGGGGCTGGCAATGGAGCACAGCAGCTTTACCCAGCCTCGTGGTACCCATCTGGGCTGGCACACGTGGCCTCTACCCTGGCAGAGGAGGGATGGGAGCACAGTGCCCATGTGACACATCGTTCTCAGCTCTATGGACCACTCTTGGCTGCTCTGTGGGTCTGCCCTGCATGCAAATGGCATTTTTGTAAAGTGTCGACGCATCTCTTGAATAAACAGTAGCTTGGCGGCTGCCTTTGGAGAGCAGTTCAGTGTTTTTTTCAGTTCTCATGTGATATTTCTTTCTTTTTTTCAAAACATTTCCTGATCCCGATCTCCTTCCTCAGGTTGTGAGAACATTCAGGTTTGGATCTGCAGTGTGTGGGCTGGCCTCCCTCCAGTTGTTTAACAGATGATTGCTTTGAATAGGATTATCTTGGACAGGCAGAGAATCATCTCCTCAGCGCCAGGGCTGCCTTCACCCTGGGAGGGGGGAGCGACCAGACCACGCTGCAAGATGCTCGGCTCTGACAAGTGTCTCCTCCAGACAGCGTATGCAGGCTCTGGGAGCTGTGATCTGATCTTTAAGAGCTATTAAGTCCTTCGTCCTTAAGAATGATTGATTGCCGGCTAAACCTCCTTGTAATGAGCCTCTTCACCTTTAGGACCTACTAAAGTTTGGGAGAAGACCTGCTGTGTGTCTCGCTGCTTTGTGACTCAGGAGCCTGGAGGTAAATAAGTCCTCAGCTTTTGAGCACACAACATTTTACTGTATCGCAGGATTGCAGCTTCACTGGTCTGAAACCTGCCTGCTGGCTCCCGGTTGGCTGCTGCAGGCACGGAGAGCTGCAGGTTGTCTGCAGTCGCGCTGTGGACCAGCTCCTGAGGGCAGCAGACACTGTCTGAGCCAACCCTTCTGCAAACTGGGAGCTTCAGCGTTGCAGGCTGCTGAGGAAAGGTGAAACCAGATGGGCTCCAGCAAACAGAACGTTACCAAGCTCCTCGCTGTTGCCAGGCTGGCTGTTGCATCCCTGCCACTCTTCATCCACTTCTGATGGTGCCAGGGGCGACCAACTTGCTGGAGGTATCTCTGTGGCTGGCACCGCTACAGAGTGCTTCTAGTTTTCCTGAAGTGTTTGGAGCTGGTGGTTTTTACAAGGTAGTTGGCCAATGAGGGGACCACATTTTGTGCTGCTATCACATTGGAACTGGGCAAAGCAGAGAGAAGAGGAAGAGAAAGACCCTTCTGGGTCTGTCTCCACTGTGGCTGTAGGTTGCAGCAACATAACAGAGTGAGAGCCTGGGGCAGCTTGTTGGAAGAGAGCATACAAGGTTTTGCTGAATCTGTGTAAATATGTGAATTTGGAGATGGCGATTTTTAAGGGTCCATTTTAAGACTTCTCTGTGGGGCTTGTGGGGAGCAAGTTCTGTGAAGACCAGGGTGAAAAACCAGCATTCACCCAAGAAGGCACTACTGGAGGGACAATGGGAATGCCATCAGTGGGAGCCATCACTGTTTAAGCACATCAGGCAGGAAGATGTGGGTACGAGAAAAGCCAAATAACTTGGGTTTACTGTGAAGAAGATGGCAAAAGATATGGCCTGAACAGGACTTTGGGCTATGCTAACTGAAGGAGGAAAGAATCAGAGAAACGTCACAAGGACAAAACAAAAAGGTTTTGAAACAGCCTCAGTGTGTGGGCAAGAGTGAGATGTTAATCACAGTTAACTGCTCAATTACAGGCTTTGTCACAGGCAGATGGAGCAGAGGTGGCTCCCATCCACAGAGGTGACAGCCGAGGTGAGGACTCCTCTCCTCTGACACTGCCAACAGCCCAAAAGTCTGGTCCCAAAATGTGGAGTAAAGCGTTTTTCTCCTTCACATCACCCTTTTGTTTGCTGAGCTGGTTCTAGCCCAGCCTTCAGTGTCTAGCCAGCTTGAATCTGGCATTTGGGACAAAGCAAAGCGTGGAGACAGATAAACTCTGAAGGACCTCACCTAAAACTAAAAGCTCAGTTGAGGGATGGTGATTCAAGGGGACACTGCCCTTTGGTCGCACCCTGTCCCCAGTATGAATATTAGCTCTCTTAATGAGAGAGGTGATGTGTCTCCATTTCAGGTTGATAATGAGTATTTTATTACCTCCCTATCATTAAAAAAAAAAAAAGAAGATCTTTTTCTTTTAGCTTTCCTGGTTCTTTAATCTCGGAGTCCTCCTCGGTCAGATGTGAGGAGACTTTTCTTTGTGAGTCGGGAGCAAATTCTCCAGCTTCTCTCCCACAGGTTTTAATCCCTTCTTTTGTTTCACCATGTGGTTGTGTAAGCAGTTCCCTTGAGAACAGGGCTCCAGGAATATATAATTAAATCAAAAGTTTGGCACTAATAAGTGATCTTATCACTTTGTTGGGCTTTTTTCAGGTCTTTGTATGATATTCCTAGGCCGCTCATTTGAAGTTATTTAATTACAAGGCCCCCACAATAGAGCCAGGGCCTTGGAATTTTTTTTTTTTTTGTAGATGGCATATTATATCGTGTTATGATGCTTTGTGCACTAGGTGACCTAGGAGGGGCTGACAACCCTTCAGGACTGTCACTGACAAAGCTGACTCTGCAGAGGTTGTTTTTGCTGTGAGTAATTACCGAGGAGAAACTCCTCTTCAAGCCCTAACAAAGCAGGTAGTTGAACCCCAGAATAGCTGTCACTGTCAAGATGGGCGCTGGAGCCCACTGGGGACCATGCCTTGCTGAGGGTAGGAATAAAGGGGAAATAGAGCAAAAGCCTGTAAAAGCTCCCATTCTCAGCGAGTTTTCCCGTGTCCCGTGCTGATCAGAGCACTGTACCTTCTTCTGAGGTCCAAGTGTGGTGGAGGCGTGCAGCTGCTGTGACCTCTATGGGGTGGGACGGTTGCCCAACATAGGTTTCTCCACGGGCTGAACCTCTCCATTGTTGAGCTCCCAGCAGCGATGAGGTATCAGGGTGCAACCCTCGCCCTTGAGAAGCCTCAGGGCCTGAGTTGACTAGGTGTGAAATTAAGTACTTCAAGATGAAGATAAGATATGGAGATTTAAAAAATCTCTATTAGAAACCTGCCATCTACTGAAGTGCATTCTAGGTAATGGAATATGTATTCTTGGGATGGAACTAAAATTGGTAGGAAATCAGTGTTTGTGAAAGTCCATCCTCCGGACTGTCTTCCAATGACCCAAGCACCTCTCTGCATCTTTCAGTGCCTAAATAATTTTGACAGCTGACCTGCACCTCCTCCCCCAAAAGTGTGCAATATGATTGAGAATGATGTGAAACGTGAGTGCGACAACACAAAGGAAGGCCTTGGCGTGGTGCCGGGGTATGACTATGTGGTGACGTGGCAGCATGAGCAACACGGTGCTTTCAAAACCCCAAAACATGTCTTGGTTTGGGTTTAAGGAAGTATATTCTTCCAACGCTCATCTCCATTCTGGCTGCTGGTCTGTTCACAGCTGCTGGTCTCCTGGAGAGGTGAGAGTTGGGCTGCCACGGGCAGGGTGAGAAGTGGGGGTGGTTGGCTTTCACCCTTGGATAAGATCAGGAGGAGCCACCAGCCAGGTGGAAGGAGTACAGGTTTCAACCATGGTTCCCCCTGCTAGATAATATTTTCTTAAATGCACCCAAGCTGTATTTTCCCCTTTTCTTACTTTTTTGCCATAAAATGTCAGAGAGCCCTCTCTGTATCTGAAGTTTTAGGCTTTACAATGTTATGCAATCTGTGATGGAAATGGGCTTTTAAACTGATCTGTTTGCTTGAAAAACCTTCAGTCTCTCAGCAAAAACTGCCCCAGGAAACCCTTCCCCCTCTTCAAACAGCGAATCTGTTTCAAGAGCTTCAGCCGTGCCAGCACTATCTCTGGGCATGACAGTCGGTGGAAACCTCTCCGCTTTCCGTTGGCCACGTGACTTGGGGTAAGACCTCTCTGTTGTTTTAATCCATCAACTGAGAACCTGCTGAGTGATGCCCTGCAACTGCCCTGGCACGCTTTGCTGCGCACCTGAGCCCGGACCTGGGTTTGGAGCTCCATCCCCTCGCTACGCCCGGGCAGAAAGCCCTCCGTCTGAAAGTCAGGTGCTAATGAAATAAAAACTGAGCGGAGATTAGCGTACCCTCACAGTGTCATTTTCAGGTCTCAATTTGTTGCTTTTCTGCCCACTTGGAATGCTGCTCCATTTACTAGCTTCTTATTTGCTTTACTTCCAGCTTGCTTACCTATCATCACTAATTACAGAACAAACAATTGCAGTAATACAGTAATGAATAGCAACCTTTTGGTTTTTTTTTTTTTGTTTGTTTTGTTTTTTTTTTTTTTTTGTAGGTGCACCTGGTTCAAACATTTAAGATAAATGGGAGTGACTTTCCAACTCTGCTCTCCTTTGCCCAGCAGCAGAATTTCTATCAATCCATTCAGGGATGGTGTGAGCAGGCAGCAGGGGTTTTTGCCAGGTAGGCAGAAGGAAAGGGTGTTCTGAGATATCCCGTAAATGCAGAGTTCAGGGGTTCCTGCTGAGCACCATCCCCTTCCATTTTTAATTTTTTTCCCCGCTTTGACTTTGTGCTGGCGTTACTGTGAGCAGTTCTTTGTGATGCCGGTGACACTGTGTGACACTGGCTTTGGCTGAGCTGAAACTCCTTACAGCAAACCTTAGTGTGGCCCCCAATTTACAATTTCACCATTAGTTCAGAAAAAGGGGAAATTCAGAAGAGAGACCTAGAACCAGTACCCTAACCCAACGCGGCACTTGGGCTAAGCTCAAGCACAAGCTTCGTTGATTTCGCTGCTGTTCTGTGTAAACTTCTGCATCCACAGAAGTGTATCTCTTCGATCTGGATTTGAGATTACAACGGGACAAAAAGCAATGTAAATCCACCAATAAGTACGTCAATAAAAACATCTCACAAATGAAGCTTAACTAAGCCTTAAAATGTTCCTGGAAATACAAAAATACCTATTGTAAGTGAAATAGATGTTGATATGAAGCATTTAATTAAAATGGAATTAGTGTTTCAGTTAATCTTTCTGTATTTCCTTTCACTGTTGAATACAGTTGGGCAGGGACATGTCCCCGCCTGGGCTCGGAATGGCTCTGACTGGGGACCAGTTTCCACCTTGGACCTACACAGCCTTAGGCAGATATTTTGACCAATGTGATATGATTCAGGAGCACGGTTTGCTTTCAGTGAGTTGCCATAATTTTTAATTATTTTTTTTTTTTAATTTTTATTTTAAAATCCTCTTCTACTCTAACAATGCCCAGGTCCTCCACCCTCTGCAGTTACAGGGATTTCTGAAAAGCAGGTGTACAATTCTGCTCCAAATCTACTTACGGGGAGATATGATCTGCTTAATGAAAGCAACCCCTGAGTCACCTGC
Source organism: Numenius arquata (assembly GCF_964106895.1). Classification (NCBI taxonomy): domain Eukaryota; kingdom Metazoa; phylum Chordata; class Aves; order Charadriiformes; family Scolopacidae; genus Numenius; species Numenius arquata. The sequence continues at coordinate 42,142,682 of NC_133586.1, read as the reverse complement.
TGAACTTCTTTGATGTTATTTTGGTGTAGTGCCAACTGGTTGTGCACCAGGATAGCTCAAGAGTCACTTTTTTGAGGATGCAAGTACCCACCATTTGCAAGACTGTAATGAATCACTCTGTTCAAATGGATCATTAAGATCCATTTCTAGAAGTAACAAGTCTAGAAGTAACAAAAACATTTGGATCAGGCCTCAGAAAATGGAATTTGGCTCAAAGGTCTTGAGTTCCTCCTCCAGTAGTGGAAGGAAAATGCCATATATAATTGTCACTCCATAGATGGATGGCAGCAGCTCGGCGTGGTGCAGAGGACCTGGAATGGATGAACACAATGGTGCATCTCACAGATTAACAGCTATTGGGCAAATGGGATCATTCATCCCAAAACAGTGGGGACCAGGTAGGCTGAGATACAACACTTGCACAGTGTCCCCTTGGGCTCTTCTTGTCAGAGTCCCTCTGTCTGGGGGCTTTGTGCATCTGTCACCTCTGTCCCAGGACTTCTCTCCTGATCTTCTGGGGCTTGCAAAGCTTCGGGGCAAGCAAACACCAGAGAAAAGTCAGCAAGAGGGAAGGTTGCTGCTGCCTTCCCTGTCCTGGCTCATGAGTTGTCTGGTATTTGGACACTAAATTGTGCCACAAACTCAGATTTGGATGCTGGGAAGGTTCATGGCGAAAGGAATGGGGGTGTGATGGTCAAAGCGTGATACCAGGGCTTTAGATGATTTCCTTGGTGCCACCTCCCAGCCGGACATTGGATGATTCACGGTGCTCATCCTTTGGTGTCAGACTCTCCCTTGGGTTTGCTGGATCCATGCTGATTCCCTGTGTCTGCCATGTATAATTGAAGGAGCACATCTAATATAAATGCAGCAACGCCTCTGTTACTGACTTTACCATGTTGCCTGGTCTTATGTTTGCATTTTCACTGCTGTAAAGCACTATGAAGCACTAGTCCTGCTTGCATGAGCCGTGGTGAAATGCTGGACCACAGCAAGGGAATGCCCCGGGATGAGATGGTATCATGAGCCACGGTGAAATGCTGGATCATGGCAAGGAAACGCCCTGGGATGAGAAGTTATCCTGAGCCCAGTGAGGGCACGCTGAGGCCAAGCAGGAGGAAAGCCCGGGTGAGCAGAGAAGGAAGGACACTCTCCTTGACAACCATTCATTCGCACACCAGCAGCGGGAATCGCGTGTCGTCCTGGGGTCACGGCTCCACCTCGCAGGAACAGCTTTCATCACCCAGCCCCAGCATTTCCCCAAGAGTTAAAAACATCGACCTGCTGGGACATGTCCTCGGCCTCCAGAGGTGAAGGAAAGACCAGGGCTGGGGTGGAGCCACCCACGCCCCTGACACAGCAGCGTTGCACAGGGCATGGCACCGACCAGGGCTCCTCGGCCCCATGCTGGTTGCTGGTTGCTGCTAGAGGAGGGTGCACAGGCTGTGTGGGTGCTCCCCTGCACCCACCCCAGGTCCTGCAAGAACTGCCTCAATGTCCCCCCTTCCCCGGTGCCACCATCCTTTGGTGGCATCGTGCCTGGTGATGGAGCACCCACATGGTGCAGAAGAAGGGGGTTTTCAGGCATTTGGAGGAGGGCAGTGACTCTGTGTACAGCTCCTAAACTTCATCTGGGTTTGGGGCTGGAGCTCAGCGTGCCCCCGGGCTGGGCACTGCAGTGGTGATGGGTGGAGAAGCCTCCTCTGCAGATGCCGACACAGTTTACGTGTGAGATAAACCCTGAGCTGCACTGCGCAAAGAGAAGCAGGGAACTTCTGGGAATATTAGACATCTGGAGAACTTTAATGTAGAAAACACAGATGTTTATAGATGCTTGCTGCAAGGTCAGGGAGGTTGGAAGATCACCATTTCGTGCTTGGGCATCTAAGTCCTTTTGCAGATTTCTTGGCTCCGCTGTTTGCTTCTGCAATGGCAGAGGAATGATTTGAATTAGAGCAGCACACAAGCTGCTCAGGATAAATGGGCTCGCTACATCCACACGGAACAATTCTCTCTGTGCCTCACTTTCCTGCTAATTAAAATTAACACATTAATAATTCTAGAGGTGTTGGGAGGATCATTAATGAGTGGCCAAAGTCTCAGTCTTATGTGTGAAGTTGCACAGGAGTTCAAAGTACAGCTACTGTCAGTTTATCCCTCATTACATTAAGCCAATCAATTCATGCCCTTTTTAAATGTTGGCTGGCAGGTATTTTGTGTCTAATATTAAATAAAGCACATTACACTTATAGCTACAGTTCTTCTCTTATTGTTTTGCATGAAGGCAGTTCTCACTATTTGGGCACCACTAAGACAAATAACATATAATGGGGATATTTCAACAAGAGGCAACGAGTGCAACTTCCTTGACCTGGATAAACAGCACTGGGCAAAAAAACCCCATCTGAGTGCTGGGGGGACTGGAGTGGGGACAGACGTAAACCGGTTCCAAATGGGAACTTGGAGTTAACGCTATCCTTTTGCCATTTAGTTACAACACCGCCTTTTGCTTTAAAATAAGACTGAGATAGCATATGGTCAAAATGCTACCCATTAATTAGGTAAAAAAGCTAAGCCCTGCTTTCCTCCCCAGGTCCAGGGGAGCTGAGGGCACCAGCCTCCCCAGCACAAGGTGGGAAGTGATTTACTGTAGCCCCAGCACAACGGGCATTTTCTGGGGCCGCAGCACATAGACACGCCATTGATAATTCTGCCTTTGTTTTGATTGCTTCCAACTGCAGAATGAGTGAGACTTAATTGGCAGAAATTACCTCATTCCTGGCTTGATTAAGGTCTCCATATGTGTTTTATAAATAAAGTAGTCTTTTTCAACTGTTTTATCACTCGGAGGTTTCAGCAGACTGAATATGATTTATGGTGTTTTGCCTTTTTCCCTGATGGGCGACTATTTCTCATCATCCCCCCTTCCTGTAGCCGAGGACACTGGCACATCGAGAGCCGATGGGAGCATGTCCAGTGCTCGCCAGTGGCTCTGGAGGTGGCCTGACATCATCTGACCCCTCCCTGGGGTGTTTGCCCAGCCTGGAACACGGTTGAGTGAAGGGTTTCCATGGGGTTTACATACAGCAGTTGGCAGCATCATCGACGTGACCATCCCTGCGACATGACCGAACAAGGGGCTCCTTCACCGCACGGCCAGGGCTTGCCCCAACAGCACTCACAGGCGATGGCCGCATTGGCTGCCGGTTGAATTCCCCTGCTCCCTTTCTTATTGTGTCACAATAAAGGAATAAAGTGAATATATGCATTAAATCAGGCTTTCACTAATTATTTGGGCTGCAGTTTGCGGCCTCCTGCAGCATTGAGAAAGGCTTTTACTGGGCAGCCCCAAGGGACATCTCCATCCGAGTGAGCTGCTGGATCATCACCCTCTGTGCCCGAGGGCAGTGGTTGAAGATGGGCTTCAGGATGGGATCCCACCATCCGCTTAGTCCTCCCAAATCCACCCAGCGTGAAGTCAGAGTCAGGGGTGGAAAGATGAAGAGCGGTTGGATGATGCTAGCCAGGTGCTAAGCTGTGAAACCTGGAATTGTGCTTTTAAAAGAGATTGTCAGACAAGCAGCAATGGAAAAGAAAAAAAAAAGGATGAATAGAAATAAAATCAAAGCAAATACACCTCTTACTCCACTCTGCATCATTTCAAGTCTCTTTGTTTTCATGTAGCTGTATTGCTTAACCCAAGCTTTCAGAAATCATGAGCTTGGCTTAGAGCTGGAGCTGCAAAATGTTTCCTATCAGGTTCTTTATTCCCTCTCTGAAGGTTGAACATTTCGCACTCGTGTGCCTTTCAGGAAGGCTGGAAATGCATTAAAGAGAAAAAGCTAGTTTAAATTGTTAGGTTAAAAAATGATCCGAGCTCTAAATCACCAGTAAATACAGATGACTCACGTAAAAATGGTGAGAATTTAAAATACCGTTAGCCGTTGACAGAGATAAAGAGGAGAGGTATATTTAGTGGGATTCTTGTGTCTTAGCATTTGGTATTCTGAACTGTCTAGAGAGAAACATGCTGATTTCCTTGGATTACTTGATCATGGTTCACTGAGTTCAGGTTTTCTTTCCTTTCTTATTTTGCTGCTAATTCAGTAGCAGCGAATATTCTTGTGAATGAATTCACGCAGCTAAGCACATTTTTCGAGAGCAAGAATATCTTCTCTAACAAAGATCATTTCCTAGCTGAAGCGTTGGCAAAAAAAAAAAAAAAAAGAAAGAAAGAAAGAAAAAAGGTTTGTTTTATGTAATTGTTAGTTCTGAGTTTTTTTTTTAAAAAAACAAGCAATATAAGAAAGCCGGCCTGAAATAGCTGGATGTGAAATTCCAAACAATGGAATTTGGGATTTTGTGCCAGACTGGATGCAGCTCGATGGCAAAGCAGCTATTGAGAGCTGGCGCGGGAAGCAGCCAGGGAGGCCGAGGGAGGGTTTGGAGAGGATGCGGGACAGGCTGTTTCTGCTTTGTACCCTCAGGGTGCTCCGAATAATACTCCTGGAAAGGGTCCCCATCCTGTCATCGGGTCTGCCTGCTCCCATCACAGCTTAAACCGCGTTTCTTTTGGAGACGGGGGACCCACAGCAAGGCGTAATGGCAGGGCGAGGGCGCTTTGTGCCTGTCACACAGGGAGGGACAGCACAAGCGGTTTGACACCATTCCTCCTCGGGAAAACCCTGTTGGGGCAGGACATCCCGGCAGACAGGCTTCTGCTCAGGTTCATCCCGAGGAGTCCTAAGGCTACACAGCCAAAAAAAATGAGATGTCACTGCGTTACCGTGCCGGCAGCGAAACGTAAACGCGGTGTTTCCCCTGATGGAAGAAAGGCAGAGGCTCCGCGGTCGGCATTTCCACGTGCTTCTCGCCACAAGGCATGCAGCAGGGAGCCCGCTGACGTTGAATGAAATCCTTCCTTTGTGGCTGGCGGGGAAGAGAAGTCCTGCGTTATTGCTGCGCTGACAGCATATCTCCAGGAAGGTTATTTTGGTTTTGGCTCTCCTTCCCTTAAAGGAATGGCACTGCGTGAAAACCCAAGGTCCGTTCGTGACCAGAAGGTTTTTTGGTGGGAGATGAAATGAAGCACGCTCCTGCCCTGCTGAGGTGGGAAGAGAAAAATACCCAGAGAAACCTCTGCTTTTTGCCTCCTTTGGAAGTTACAACAGTAGCTTCCCAGCAAACTACAAACGTTTTAAGGCAACGCTTGGGATGTGTGCTGGCCTGGAGCAGAATTCCAGACACCACCAAAGAGTCCCAGCCGGATTTTTGTCTCTGCGTAGCAGGGGCTGGTGCCAGGGTGAGTAAGGGAGCGCTTCTCCTGAAAACCACCACGGACACAGCTCTTCACAGATGTTCTTTCACGGAGGACTGAAGCAATCTTGCCGTTGTTTCCAAACAGGCTTTTCGGTGCTCTCCTGGAGGCTCAGCCCAGCCTGGTCCTTCTGGGACAGGGCAGGAGGAGTGTTTGCAGCGCGTTGGGGGACATGTCCTTTGCGTGGGGGACGGTATGGCCAAGTGAAAAACTCCCTAAAAGTGGGTGTCCTCGGCAGGGTGGGGAGGCGGAGGGGTCTGGGACCCCCCGCACCCTCTGCCCTTCCCCAACCTGCCAAAATACTCACTGTCCTCCTCTGTTTGGCAGAGGTTAACTGCTGGGGAAGTGTAGGGACTAATGATTAAGGTTTGCTGGACAATTCACATGCCTGTCCCATGTGGGTCGGAGAAATATTCTTCTTCTCTCCCTCCCTCCGTGTCGGAGCAGCTCTTTATTCAGCCGATTTCTCGGGAGAAATCTGGGGAGAGGGAGTGTGCCTGCTGGAGATGTGAGCTGAATAACAATCGTTAAGCCCCCCGCCTCCTGCATCAACTTCTGCTCCTGCTCCTGCTGTTCCATATTCTCTGTGGCGGAAACATTGGAAACAGATTTTCTGGGTGCAGAAAAAAAGAAAAACTGAACAGCCGTCAAGATGCCAAACGACAGAACACATTTTCCTCGCGCAGATAACGTTTCTGATTTTGTTAACGAACACCCAGGTTTCCCTGAAACCTCTAACCAAAGCAGAGTTTTTATAATAATGTTTGCATTAGGCTTCTGGTGGGCTCAGGCTTTTGGAATTATATTTGAGCTTCCTTAGCTTTCAGCACCATTAAGCATATTTTAAAAACACATTAAAAGGAATATGTCAACTTGGTTTAGGCTGAAAGTTATGCTGGGGAAGGAAAAGAAAAGTGGTCAAAAGAAAGAATTTTACAAAATGCAAATGAAGCGAGAGTGTTTTCATAAAGGGAAAAAATAAAGAAAATATGTCGTTTCAAAGTAAGTTCCTTTCTCGTTTTTTAACCTATAGACCGGGCAACTCAAACACATTGACTTTGTGCTTCTGAATGAAGAAATCCAAGTGACAGAACTCAAACCACTCCAGGTGATGTGAAGCAAAACTCCTTGGTTTTGGGAAACAAAACAAAACAAAACAGGAATACCAAATGCAAAAATATCTCAAGTATCACCAGAAGCACCTGTGAGTTTAAACAAAACAATTTAACTGAAACACAGTTTGTTTCCTTGGTAAAGAATACAGGAAATTTTCCTTTCATTTTAACATACGGCACATGAGGGATGGAGATCTTGGTGGCCTCTCAGCTCTTGAGCAGGTTGATGTCTTGGATGGTTGTGTCTGGGGTTGTCCTCCCACCAGGTGCCTGAGTCACGCTTGGAGGAGACCTCTGTGCTCCACCATTGATTTCTCCTCTCTTAGGAAATTATGGTGTGAAAGCCCATGTATTTTCCATGGTTCCCAGTTGTAATGGGCAGTCATGATAGAAGAAGGGACAATGTTAATGACATTAAAAATTAACAAATTTAGGACAAGAGGAAATGGCCTCATGTTGCACCAGGGGAGGTTTAGGTTAGATATTAGGAAAAATTTTTACACCGAAAATGTTGTCAAGCATTGGAACAGGCTGCCCAGGGAAGTACTGGAGTCGCCATGCCTGAAGGTATTTAAAAGACAAGCAGACATGATGCTGAGGGACATGGTTTAGAGGTGGTTTTGGCAGTGTTAGGTTAAGGGTTGTATTTGATGATCTGAAAGGTCACTTCCAACCTAGACAATTCTATGATTCCATGATTAATAATGGCACAAAGCCTTCTAGAAGCCTTGCTGCATAATCAGCCCGTGGCCTTAGTGACACGGCTTAGTGATGGTTTTATCAGAGTTAGGTTGATGGTTGGACTAGATGATCTTAAAGGTCCCTTCTAGCCTAGAATCATCAATTCTATGATTCTATGCAGAGCCTCCTTGAAAAGCCTGATGCGCCTTTGTGTTGCTGCCCTTTACGTCAGCTTTTCTTTAACTCTAACGACAACTGATGTAGTCATTGATAAAAACACGTGCAGTGTTGCTTCTTCTCTGGATAATGCCACTGGTTTTCTGTCGGCTTCAGCACCAGCCAGGTCTTCCTTCTGGGCTGCTGTGAAAAGAGGAAAGGCGAGACGTAACCGTCTGGCCTTGCCACGGCTTTTCATCCGCCTCCGATTTTTGTATCGGGCATGGTCAACAGCTCCCTGTTTGCTACCCTTGTGTATGGCTTAATATGGAAAACACAACACGGGTTGCCAAGCTCTGTGTGCTACCATGTATGGTGAAAAGGAGTGACTTCCCCGAGGCAGAGGCATAAATTCTGCTTTCCACATATATGAAGAATAAAAAAGATAATATGAAGCTCCAGCCCTTTCCTTGTTTGGGTCAGCAGTATAGGAATGGCCAGTTATAAATAGGAGAAAATGTGCTTTCGGGCAGATAAGGAAAGCAGCAGTGTATACAGATTTGGGGGAATAACAGCTTTTTTCCATACGGAAAGGTCTGCAGCTGGAAAATCACTTTGAATGTAACAGAAAGGCAACAATAAAATAATAACAAAGAAGATGATATTTTTTAAGTCCCTATCCAATCTAATTCTAGAAATACAAATTAAGTTTTTATTTTTATTCTTAATACTACTAATAATATAATAAGCAATAATATAGTTAATATATAATTATATAATACATCATTAATATATTATATAAGGATAATTATATAATACATGATATAATTAATATCTAATAAATTATATATTATATAATTAATATATAATTGATATGATTACATAATGTGTTATATAATTATATAACACATTATATAATTAAAATAGAACTATTACGTATCATAATACACTGGGCAGGTAGAATGACCCCCCTCATCCTGGCAGGGGCAGTCGCGGGTCCAGACACACTGCCCGAGTGGCCACTGCCAAATGGCCAAGAAATGCACCATTTTTTAAAAAAATCTGGTATTTTCTAAGGGATGAGCAAATCAAGAATCTCCCCAGAGATGATATTCTCAATATTTTCTTTTAGTAGTTTAAATAGTTTGATCTGAATTTTCATCCAAATTTCAGCCAAAACAATTTTCTCTTGGGGTGTGAATGTACCTGCCAAGCTGCAGCCAAAGCGAGAGGTTTTGTGTTAAGCGATAGAAACCTTCATCCTGGGGGTAAAGAAGAAGAACTTAAAAGATATTCATTCCCATGTGTTTACACAACAGACCCTAACAGCTCCAAGGGGGCCTTTAGAATTAATTGGGAGAGTGCTCTCTGCTGTAAAAGGTCCCTAAATACGTATTTACCTAATCCGGGCTTTGAGCACAGCTCAGATGTTTGCCTGTGACCAGCTGTAACAACTCCAGGGCTGCAGGCACCTCAGTGTGTCCCGACAGAGGGGTGGGATGTCCCCAAGAACGCCGTGACTGTGCTGGACCTGGCTATTGCAGCACCCAAACCCCTCAGCTGCCAGAAACCAGTGGCTTCACCAGTCGAACAGGCTTGGAGGCTTTTTGCCCATTTCCACACGTAATTTCCCTAGTGATGGCTTCATGGCTGAAGGATCTCCAGGTTCACCTTGGGAAAAAATTTGCCCCCAGCCTTCAGAAGTGTATTTCTTAGCTAAATCCCAGCATCTTTAAGGAGAACTGGGGTATTTTCCTTTTCCAGGACTGGTTTTCATTTGGAAGTGTCCCACGTAACCCTGGCTGGTTGGATTTGGGCAGCAGCTATCAAATCAGCGGTACTGGGTTTTGCAGCCCCACGTGTGGGTGGAAAGGGTGAGAAGTCTGGGGATAGGGGTGAATTCAGCCCCGTGTCCACACTGGGACAAGGAGGCTCCTTGTTCCTGTTCGTGGTCCCTTTGAGTGGAAGGGGATGGGCAGCATTGCGTGGGTTCCCAGAGCAGATGTTACCTGAACTGAGGTGACAAACTTCGCTGAAGCGACAGCGTGAGCATCCACCCACCTGCATCACATATAAGTATTACACACGTCGACCCGATACAGAAATTATTTCACAACTTTGGTCCAGGCTCGTTCTGCAGAACTAAAACGCAAATGGAGTTAACGCCACGCTGCAGAGTCTATAAAGAAATCTTTCGTATGACCTTTATTGAGGACTCGGGGAAAAAAATGTATTCAGCAACAAAGTGGTTAAATCAAAATAACAAGGGCGATTTATCTAGTAGCTTTGCCTGGCTATACTCAAGGGGGGCATATCTACCTATTTGTCAAGTCATTGACAATCGCCTATTTCTTTCTTCCTACCCATATGCTTTATTAAAGAAACACTTGACCTACCTGTCATATCAAACTGCTTCCTTTATCCAAAACAGAATAATATAGACATTTCCCTTAAGGGAATCCTGATGCAAATATATAAGGACAGGTTGCCAATTTGTTGAGCGTATTAGGGTACAGAAAACTGTCAAGGGAAACAGCTGTAATACAGACTGTTCTAACAAGCTCATTTTTCTTTTTTTCCAGTGGTACTTTTGGTCTCTCTTTAGTTTATATTATACGATTTGTACGTTAGGATTTTTATGGACAGCTGTCAGCTGCAACTCGTCTTTTTCACTCTGAAAAAAAGAAAAAACCTTCAGATTCCCGGCCGTGGCTCTCATCTATTGTTTAGTCTCTGACAATAACTGTCACAAACCCTTCAGCTGCACATAGCTGCGAAGAAAGTTATGGGACAGGGGAACGAAAAAGCAGCAAAGCTTGTGATGGAGAAGGCTCTGACTGTGATTTAAAAGGCAGGTATTTTCACATGAAGCCACTTAAATACAGGGTGACACTTCCCATTTTCACCTGTCTGCTTCTGGGTTGCAGAAAGCACTTGCTGTCTCTCCCTGGAAAGGTGGTTTGGGCAATAAGTCAATTTTGAAACGATGCAGAAAGGTCCAAACGTGGTGCTTTGCACAACCAAGCTGTGCTGTGGCTGGGGGTGATAGATGGGAGGCAACCCGCAGGAACTCAGGTTTCCCGGGGGCACGGCGGTTAATCCCGAGCCGCTCGGTCCCCAGCACTGCTTTTGGTGCACAGGTCCCCAAACATCACCGGCTTCCCAGCAAGGCTTTTTGGTGATGCTGTACAGACCCGCATCGGTTTCCAAGTGAAATCCATAATTTTCAGCAACTAGAATCTCCCGAGACCAGAAAAGATTAAGAGCCAAATCCATATAATTAGAGGTCTACTTTGACTCGTGGACAAGGCAAAGGCTGTGCTACAGGAACAAAGAGCAGATTAAAGATGTTAGTCCTGTTCCACTTTGGCTGCTGCTCCGCTGAAATCAGTGGGGTTACCCCAGGGATTAATTAGTCCATTTATGCTTGTTTGCATAAAGGATGACATAGATCATCAGCTGAATAGAAGTGACTCAGCAGGACAGAGCAAAAGTTCAGGCAGCGCAAGTCGGGGCAAGAGGGGAGAGAATTAACCGTGTCCGGACCGAGGTCAGGGCTCGGGCTGATGCGGTGGCTGGGCTGGAGCATCACACCCACCGTGTGCCTCTAACCACCGACCTGCGACGGGAGGTGACCATGGGTATATTTAATAAAAGTCAGCTCACCCCAGGAAAATGTCTTTAAAGGGTGATACAAATGTTTGGGTAGAGAAGAAAAGGAGCCCTGGGATCGGTGCGTGACAGGGTGCACAGCAATGGTCCTGTATTTCCCCTGCTCTGAACTTCTGCCCCATTCCTGTTTGACATCCCAGTGACATGTCCTTACACCCAGCCATGGGCTCTTCTTCTCAAAGGTGTGAAAAAAGTGATTCCTAATCCTGGCTTTTAATGCGGGAGCACCCAAATGAAAATAAAGAGCAGTAGGTGGCATCCTGGTCCTGCTGAAATCCTGGGGAGTTTTCTCGTGCCCTTTTCCAGGGCCAGGAGCTCACCCGTGTATTAAATATTGGCACCGTGGAAGGAGGGAGGTCTGGTGGGCTGGTGTCCCTGCCAGGCTGCCAGTGGCTTTAGGGGACATTTTGCTGGCCCATGGCGTATGAAGGAAAGCTGTCAGAGATGGCACTGGGGGATTGCAGGGTACATCCAGAGATGAGAACAAGATCCTAAAAACATATTTGTAGCACTGGCTCTGCCTTTAGAAAAGGGCTGGGTAGTTGGAAGTCATTAACAGGCTTTCTATAGCAGACACTATCCCAGCCAGAAACGAAATGTTACCACAAAAGTTTAACAAAGTGGGGCTGGGCAAAAAATAGCTGTCTGTTCCCTCGGGATAGTGCAGAGAGCAGGGGAGAGGGGCCGTCAGACACCACTTTTCTGTTCTGGTTTTGTAAATACACATACCCAGTACATGCTCACCAGCTGACGAGCATTTTCTGACAGAAGTGAAAACATTGCCTCACTTTTTGGTACATGGTTTGAATCTGCAACGCATTTTCTGGGGCCAAACCGTAGCTCAGACATAGCGAGAAACCCATACATCGCTGGGACTGGAGCTGAGCCAAGAGCTTCTCCTCTTTTACCCTGCCTCTGACACACATGATGACACTTAATGATCTCGTGTCTAAATAGCGATGCGCTGGAAAAAAAGACTTGAATACCCAGGGGAGGGGTGGCGTGGAGGCGAATGCGTTAACGGGCACGGTGTATTTGGTAAATCCAAGCCCCTCGGTGCAGCCTGGTGCCTGCAAAGCTCTTGGTGGCAGTTCCAAAAATTGGGGGGGGCAGGGGGACAAATCGGAACCACCCTGGGGAAGGACAGGAGCCGGGGGGGGGGGTGGTTCCTAAGGACCAGCAATGGCAGCAGGAATTAAATGTTGATCAAATATTGGCCTAAAGAGCTGCTTGCCTAAGTCATGTGAGATACCCAGTGGGCCAGATCCCCTGGACCAAACCCAGGGTGTTCCAGTGAGGATCTGAGTCACAGGTCCCGGGGAATAACTGCTAATTAGCATTAGACAACTGTTTCCTGGGGGAAGTTTGAAAAACAAGTATGTCCCAATCTTGCTTTGGAAAAGCCACATCTTGTCAACAGAAGGGATTTTAAACACTTTTTCTCAAAGGGCTCCCAGGTATGAGTCCTGAAATGTTCAGGCAACGTTGGTGTAAACAGAGTGATTCGGGGTTTTTTGTATCATGGAGAGAAACAGTTCAAACATTGCAGCATCCTCAGCAAAATCACACCAGACACTGCTTATATTGAAAAGTAGCTCATTTGGTTTTAATTCATCCTGTACCATGAGGTTACAGCCTGCTTTAGTTCCTGCTTGCTTTTTAGCTGTTTTCTGTTACTTTTTTTTTACTCTTTTTTTTTTTTTTTTTTTCTGGAGCTTGTGAATTGCAAGGTCAAGCTAAAGTCAAACTTTACCATTTTGGTGATGAAATGCAAGCAGATGTGGCTGTTTCATGTGACCCCGCGTCTGTCCTGCCGCGCTGGGGTCCGTGGGTGGTACCTGGCACCCCGGACCGTGTCCCCTCCCTTGCTGGGCACCCCAGACCACGTCCCCTCCCTCGCAGCTCGGCACTGCCCGTTCCCCAATTCGGATTTCAAAGTGGGTGCCAGGCTGGATGCTGTTCATCCATGGAAGCTGCCATGGGAAATGATTTTAAATTTCAATACCAACCAGGAGCGCGGTGCCCACAGCTGCTGTTTGCTTGGCCTTAGGAAGGAGTGTAGGCAGGTGACCGATGGCTTGTGATGGTGTTTTCATAGAATCATAGAATGGTTTGGATTGGAAAGGACCTGAAAGACCATCCAGTTCCAACCCCCTTGCCATGGGCAGGGACACCTCCCACTAGACCAGATTTTTCTTCATAACGTTCCATTGCATCCGAGTCTGGCTTCCTCGGGGACATATCAAGCTGCCAATTATGCAGAGTTTCCCCTGGCTCCATCGCTTTCTGCGGATCTATCCATTTGCTCCCTGCATCTCTCCTAAGGTTTGCAGTTAGCAAATGGTAATCGCTTGGCATTGAGTAGGATGGACTCTCCTACCTGAAATAAAACTAGATTAACTCACCCAGCCCCAGGCTGCTGCTGAAGCCAAGGACACTTTTTCATGGAGGTGACGGTACTGCTTGTTGCTGTTATTGCTCTTGTGACCTCTTCCCACCCGTGAGATAAAACATGGATTCCCACGAGATGAGGCAGATAGCTCAGCAGAGCTGCCAGGCATGCTGGAAGGACGGCGTCAGCCATTCCTTCTGGGACTCCTGCCCTCTCTTCCAGCCACCTCTTGCTCAAGGCATTACCTTGATGGTCATCCATGGATGGATCAAATGAACATCCAGAGTCTACTCCTGAGTTTGCCTCTAAATGTAGAAATAAAAGCACAACCTGCTTACACAGGGTAAGATGGGGTTGGCAGAGAGGTCTCTCCTCGCTCGGCACACCCTGCGCTGCAGCTCTGGGTCACTCGGTGGTTTCATTCATAGGTTTGAAAACTCATTAAGCTATTCTGCACAAAACTGGTCTGGTGAAGAGTTGAGTCTTGCTGGTTTACGTTCATGACCCCATGGTGTGCAGTGAAGCCGCAGTAATTTGAAATATTTCTCTTGGTTGTCTTGCTGAGGTTATTTATTATCTAGGTAGAAAACATACATAAGGTTGTGCTCTTTTGTGGTGATGGTGGGAAATACAAGGTTAGCAAGATCACTGAGAATTAATGAATTTCTAAAGAAATTTGAGAATGTGCGCTGGAAATTTTTCATCTCTTGGTTTGTGTACACACGGCTCTGTTGCCTGTTCACAGAGCGGGATGCAAAGCTTCGTATCAACGAAAACTATCCAAGTAACGCAACGCAGCGTATTCCTCCCTCAGAAAAATCACAACCAGGCAATATTTTTCTACCTACTTTCAGCCTTACATTTTTCTAGGTCCGGGATAAATTTTTTTCTGTGTTAGCTAAGAGACAGGAGAATGCCAAACCCTAAAATCCTTCTGAAAACCTGAAGTAATCTCTAAATAGAGAAAAAAAGGAGCTGGCGGCTCGAGCCCTCTGCTTCGGTCAGCGCGGGCGCTGCGAAGCCAGCCTGTTTCCCTCTCCACAGCGCGCTCCCCGATGTTTTTCTCTGAGACCTTTGCTTGATGTTGTTTTGTTTCTATTAGGATTAGCGTGACCCTCTTAGTGGTCTCGGAGGAAAAGCTCCGGGATGGTTGCTCGTACGGGGGCAGGACCGATGGTGTCCCCCGTCTCAGGAACATCGCGCTTTTCTGGCCGAGATGCGTGGAGCTGGAGCCGCTTCCAGACATGTGTTTGCAATTTCTTGTTTGGTCTGCCTTGGTTCTGAGAAATGGTGGGTTTTTTGATTTGCTGTGCTGAAAGGGTTTCACACTTTCGGATACCGGCGTTTGATTAGTTTTGATGATAACCACAGTAGTACCATTCTGACTTCCAGATTGCTTTCCAGCCTGACACTAAGCAGCCACCCATCTCCAAGGCTGAAGACATTCACACGTGCATTTGATTTTTTCTTATTATGAAGGTGCAAAAAAGTGCAAAATGCTTGCCACCAAAAAAAAAAAAAAAAATTAAAAAAAAAATCACATTTCTCATCCCTCCTTCTAGGGTAATGTCAGTGTGAGCCTGTGCTAGTTAACAGGATGGGATCTATCAAGAACAGGGTAGCTCCAATTCCTACTTTTATCATCTCCATGCACCAGTTATCTGCCTGAGCAATTTTTATAAACTTTGTTCAACAAAGGGCTGTGTTTGTCAAACGTACCATTTAAAATAGAGCTACTGGACTTCAGAAGAAAAATTACTGGGAATTTGAAAGTATCTTGCCCAGCGATAACATAATATGAGGATGACAGAAAAGAGCAGGCTAGCATTTCTATCACCCTTTTTCCCTGCCTACTAATGGTTTTGATTCTCATTATTTCTCAAATGCCAAGAGTAAAAACTCTCCAGAGTACCAATTAGCTGTGCCCAGTTTGGATACAACCGCCCTCATCCAGGACATATTTTGAGATGCTGAAGCTCTCTTTGGGAAAAGGCAATTTGTGTGCAGCTATGTGTGGTATTTTTCAAGGATTTCATCTTCTTGGGAAATAGAAGTGGACTCATACTTAATTTAATTAAAAACAGAGCTTTTTATTAATTGACTTTAAATATAACTAATTAACATAAATGGGAACCTGGGATCTGTGTTTACAGATCATTTTTATCTGCCTCACATATTTTATTGGGGGTTATACTCTCTTCAAAAAAAAAAAAGTGGCACTTTGAATTTACTTTTGGATGAGCTTTTTGCCTTCTCTACAACCTTTTCCATCTGCTTTTGCATCCTTTTAAGTTTAGACAGTTGAACAATGATAGCGACGGCATTTATTAGTGTGCAACTCTGTTTTTTTACCTTTCCGTTGCCTAAGCATACTGTGCACGTAAGGCACATTTTCTTATTTCAAAGAACGGACGTAGATAATTTAATGGTGGAAATAACAGCATTTTGGGCTACAGCTTGGGTCAGGATAGCTGCGATATCCGTGGCACTGCGCTTGGTTAATCGGCGCTGATAGAGGGACGTTGGCAATGCCGGGGCTCAGCATCCCTCCCGCATTAATTGCTGCCGGCAGCCCTCTCCCGAGGTAGTGCTCGCCCTGCTTTGGAGATTAGGAAGCAGATCTGCTAAGACTGACGCTTTACTCACATGAATAGCTCCATTGAGTCCAACACGGCTATTAAGTGAGTTAAGTTCAATAATATATTAAATCTTTGCAGGGCCTAAGGCAACTTGGAGGAGATTATTTAAGAAGTCTGCCCTAGCCTTTTGCTGCAGCCACAAAACCATCCTTGTCAGAGCTCGCTGCTTTCCCACTCCTAATTCCGTGGCTTGTACAGTATTTTCCTCTTACAGACACGGCACCTCTCGGAGCATCCTGCCTCTTTCTGTCACTCCCTCCCTTGCCCTCCCCTCCACAGCCCTTTGCATCTCTCCAACCTGCCTGTATTCCCTTGGATTTTGTTTTTCAGTACTTCAATGGGAGCAAACAAAAAGGAAAACCCCCCCAAAATCCCCCAAAAACCCAGAGAAGCAGCTTCCACTACCCTTCCACAGCCAAAATAGCTCCGGCTTTTATAAAAATTGCAATACTGGCAAAAGCAACAGAGGGAGCTGCTGCCGATGGCTGGGGTCCAGCAAAGCACTATGAGCTGGACTCGCCTAATCCCCGGCAGCGATCTCCCCCCCAGCCCTATCGTTTAGGATTCCTTGAAATGGATAAAAAAGAAAAGGGGAAAAAAAAAAAAAGCATGACGGTCTCAATAAGATTTCTTTTGGATCAATATTTAAAGTGCTGGAAAAATTAAGAGAGAAAGACATTTGTAAATTTCCAAAATATTTTCTTAGCCTCAGCGTAAATATTTGTAGAGAAAGCAATTATTGCGCATAAGAATTTTCTGTTGTGCCTGTTTCAATTCTTTGAGTGAAATGATTGCTTTTTTGGCCTATCCCGGAATAACTAAGTAGAGGTGATTAAAAACCTTCAAGTCTGTCGAATTTATTGTAATGTAACTGTTTTTGAAAGCAGATTTAATATCAGTACGCTATTTATATTACCCGAGAGCTGACATTTCAGAGACTATACCGATATATCAATGCCTGATGCAAAGCAGATTGCACTGAAGATGAGCAAATGTATACAAGACGAGAAAACTGCTTATATTCAATAAAGAACCGAGAGATAAACATATTTTAATACAACGGCAGAAATGGCTTTGAAATCGCCGGGTTCCTACTAGTTTACTCCATCCACCTCCCTGACGTTTCCCTCCTGCATCCCAATGGTGTGGGGGGGGCACCGACCGCTCCGTTGCACCTAAGGGGGACGGCAAATGCAGACCCGATGGTCCCCTGAGTGATGTGACAGTTTCTTCCATGCACATCAGGCTTATTTTTATCCCCAAATACATTTTCGGTCCTGCGCTCCTGCTGCCGGTCCCAGGGCTGCAATCTGCCTCCCTGCTCCTGCCCTCTCCTAAGCTTTCCTCTCGCTCCCGGTGCCTCCTCCCTGTCCTGGGATTTCTTGAGGGGACCCTGCAGGCTTCCGAAACGCCATCCTTGAGCTCCTCTTGCCCACAGTCACCTGCCCAGGCACTTGCTGGAGCATCAGTTGAAGATGAAGGTCTGACCGCCCTGTGCAGCGCCAGGCTCCGGTGGGTGGGATGGGAAGGGGTGGCTGCAGGCAGCCCTGGTCCCAGCACCCAGTAACTGCTCCGAGGCTGAAGAGAAGAGCAGGTAGGTAGCAAAGATGTGGTGGGGAGGCAGAGGGGTCTGTTCAGGCTGTCAGTGCCCAGCACTGAGGGGTTCCTACCTCCAGGTTCGTTTCTGGGCTCTGAAGGGACTGGTTTCCTTTATAGTAGAGAGTAGAAAGCATTCCCTTTTTTATACAAATATTTAATTTTCCTTGGTCTGTACAGAAAACAATGGCTATAGGGGTTTAAGGCCACCAGATCCAGCCTGGCCATGCTCCTCATGGATGTCCCCAGCGCCACATTTCATGCCCATGCCACGGCAGAAGGCTGAGACCAGTCTAACACCTCCCTGCTGCGCTTTTGCCTCTCACCGCTGCACTCCCGCTGCCTCTGCACCGTGCTTTCATACTCGGTCGCCTCCATCCAAGATAACCAAAGATGCAGAAACCTGCTGGTCTCCCTGCTAAAATCTTCCAGTCTCAGCCCAAGGCGAGGGCTGGGGCTGCGGAGCCGAGCCTTGCTGAGCTGAGCCAAGACAAGCTGGGGCTGGGCAGCCAGGCAGCTGGCTGCAGCTGGATGTCCATCATGCATCCCCCGTGGGCGAGCACAGGACATGCATGTTTCCGCCCCTGTCCTCACCCCTCTTTGCAGGGAAGTCCAGCCATTCCTCCCCTCCCTCTCTGCCTTTGATGGTTCATCCATATTTTACTATCGGCAGCAGCCTCCTGCTCTTCCCAGAAACCTCTCTTCTCTGAGCTTCTCCCTCCAGCCAAGTTTAACCACACCAGCACCCTATGGCCCCAGGAAGATTTCACAATTCCTTCTCCTTTGGCCATAAATACTCTGTATCAACTCCCTCCTTATTTTGCACATTGTTCCACCTCTGTGTGGCCAAGTGAATCAGCCATCACTGCTCCCCATCTGTGCATCTCATCTCTGCTCCCACCTCTGCTCTCCATCTCTCCCCCCCACCTCTGTACCCCACCATTGCTCCCCATCTCTGCTCCCCATCTCTACATCCCACCACTTCCCCCATCTCTGCACCTCATCACTGCTCCCCATTTCTGCACTTCATCACTCCCTCATCTCTGCACCCCATGATTGCCTCCATCTCTGTACCCCACCACTGTTCCCCATCTCTGCATCCCATCTCTGCTCCCATCTCTGCACCTTCTCTTCCACGCGTGTCCTGGCATGAGCATTCCCTTTTTGCCCCCAATACCCTGTCTGTACCCCCGTAGGCTGGTGGAAACCTCTGTTGCCTTCCCCACTGGCTCATCCAAAGCAAACCCTTCCTGCAAGCTCACGTACGCGATGTTCAGCTGCAGCCTGGAGGGGAAAGGCGTGAATGTCCCAAACCCACATGGCCAACGCCACCTCTCCTAGGACAGGCGGTTTTCACCCGGGGAGTGACATGGGCGCTGGTGTGACCCTCAGAACCTCCCCATCTACGGCAAATATATTATTAAAGGCACTAATATTTCAGCCGGTTTCCAGCAGGGATTCCCTTCGTGCCACCTGGTGGACAAAGGAGACATTTTCCCCTTTTCATTTCACAGTAGAGGAAGGAGCTCCTGGGAAAGTTCATTTTTGGTGGGGAAAACTGACTGAGTATCATCCGAGTTAAATTTTGTGCGACGAGAAATGCAATCCTGCGATATCACGTCCCCCGGGGTAAGCCCAAAACCAGCCCACCATTAATCAAATACCTAATTCTTACCCATTGCTGATATTTATATATAATAATGCTTTTTAATTGTAAGTAAAAGCTGTTCAATAAATCTCAATTCCTACAATTGTCTTAACAAGAAAATAAAATTTTCCCCTCCTCCCCTTCCTGAGCTGGTGACAAATTAATCTTCTTGCTTTTATTTAGGTTTGAACAACTGCTTTCTGATTTTTTAACAAATGTGCAGTTTGAATCCCTCCTGTGGCCAGTCGCAGGCAGGCTGCGAGGGATGGAAAAGCTGGTTGAAAGTCTGTGGAAACAGAAAAATTTAAGTAAATAATAGCGGATGTTCCTGGCAAGTCTTGGTTTTTTTTTTTTTCAATTTATGAACACAAACATTGCACGAGAACCTCGGTTCCGAGAGATATTTTGGTTCGAGGATTAGAAGTAAATCCCTGAATTGAGGTGCTTAATGAAATGAACAAAAATGGCTTTTGCTCTCAAATCCCTGAGAGAAGTAGTGCCCAAACTGAGCTGCGAAATAGCTTCAAATAATAAATAAATAGTGAGAAAAACGGCAGCGTGCTCGGAGCCCATTTCGGAACAGCGCAAGATGTTGATAGCCGGCGAGGAAATCCATCGACCGGAGTTTTCTCCCCCTATTAACAGTTTTACATCCCTAACGCGGAGAAATCCTGCCTTTCGTGAAGTCCCTGAAAATTTTAACAGTGATTTGACTTGGGCTGGGATTTTGCCCCAAATCTTTTGGTAAACTCAACAAAAACGACCGCAAAAAAGCATATAGCGTGGACAAAAAATCACAGCCAGCAGCTGTCGGTTGCTAACGCCGGGGATAACATGGGGCGGTTTGAGGCAACGCTCTAGAAAATGAAGAATTTCTTTGTGTACATAGCCTGAAATCTCTGCGGGCAGAAAGAAGCTGAAATTTGGCTACAACGACTCTCACCGATACCCCGACTGCTGCAAAAAGACTACCACAAAATCCTTCTGCCTGCAATTAGCTCGCACCGTGATTTTGTATCTCACTTAAAAGACGGCATCTTCATAATATCCCACGTAATCTTTCGGGGCAGTAACGCTTCTTCCCCAGGACATTCAGTTCAGCCACCCAAAGCCCTGGCTTTGTTTTTCTTAAAAGAAGGGAAAAACGAGCACAAATTAAAAATATTTTGACTTCGGAATGAGGAAAATCATATGTTTTACTTGGAAAAGAAACAAATTGCTTTTATTTTCTTCAGTGGCAAAACTCATATAACTTAGACTGTACAGAAACGAAAAGCTTTTTTTTTTTCTAGGGAAACAACCTCCTTCCCTCTCAATGATTCAATTTTTACTGACTCAGAATAACTTGCCCTGACTGAGATTAAACGAAATATTTTAGTTCATCTCAGACTTTTTAAAATGGTCTGAAACAGTTTTTTTTAAAAAATCCGGCTAATCAAAGTTAATAAAAAAATGAAACACAAACACGTTTTGCCTAAAAAAACATGCAGAAATAAAGACTGTAGGTTTTTCTTACCCTCATTAATTTTTTTCCTCAACCTCCACCCACCCACCCCCCCCTAAAATTTTTGTTTAGTAAATGTTTGCTCTGAAAACTGTCGGGGGAGTGAGTGCCGGGGCAGGGGCTGCTCTGTGGGGAAGCAGGGGGTGTCCGGCCACCTCCAGCCTGGTGCTGGCATCTACTGCAGGGCTGTGGAGGTGACACCACCTATGTTGGGGACAGGAGCCACCTTCATCCTTGGACCCTATCCGCCTGGTGTGCCCGGCGGGGGATATCGCTGCCTGGGGAGCTGGGGATGGAGGGGACATGGGCACTGAGAGGGGATGGGAGGTGGTGAAGGGAGAGGGTCAGGAATGACAGGGGACATTTTTGGGGTGGGGGAGCACAAGCGGCTTAAGCCGGCTTTATCAGCATGTTATAAACCGGCAATCAGCAAGGCTGAGATTTGGCAATCAGTCAATACCGGCTCAAAAACAACCTGGCAAAATGAACCTGGGACCCACTTAAGGTGACCTTTGGAAGGAAGAAAAACAAGTTTAAAAGAAAACAAATGTTTCACAGTGGTGTTTTAAACAGCTCCGTTTAACCAAGGGTGTGTAAGGACATTTTTTCCTCTGTGTGCGGGAGCTCTTTGTGTGCCTGGAGCTTTGCGGTGACACGACACGCTTGTGGCCCTTGGCCGGTCACGGGTGCCCCACCTGCCTATACGAGGGACCCATGGGTGGCTCCTGGGGGCTCCCTGATGCCTCCAACCCCTCAACAAAGCCGGGCAAAGCTGCTTCACCCTTTCCCGGGACAATCCAGGGGCACGTACTAATGAAGAGGCAGCTGCAAGTCTCCCCTATTTATTCTTTTCCCAAATGACAGCAGCAGTTGCAGGTAGCCCATAACACAGCTCGGTATTCAGAGGCAGCGAGCACGGCCGTTGAAATCCCGACAAAGTTTAGCCCAGGGTCTGCATTCCAGTTTGAGGTCGGCTTGTCCCCTCCTGGGAACACAGCAATCGCACGAGGCCATTGCACAACACGGCTCAGGAGCGGCGGCTGATTTTCACCCCTTGTGCTGCTGCCCCCCAGGGACTGAGTTCCCCACGAAACCCCCACTTCCCCCTGGCTCTCAACCAGAAGATGCCCCTTTCTTTCCCCGCCCTCCCCCCCGAAACTGGCCTGCTAGTAAAAAACCTCAACAGTTTGAAACCAACTGCCCTACAAACGCCGGATATGAAGCCCTGCTTCTGCCCAGACTCTCCCTAAAAACCTAACGAGGAATATGCGAAACGTTTGAAGGAGCCGAAATGGCCCAGCCGTGGATGGCGTGTAGCAGCCCCACTGAGATATCTGGTTTCTGTTACGTGTTTCTTTTCCTTGCATTATCTGTATTAGAACTTATAAAATGGATGATTTGTATCAGCTGTCCCGCTTTGTTGTTATTGCCATGTTCTGCTAAAATGATAACGAACCGCTTGTCCCAAATCTTCCCCTCCCACAAAATATCCCAGCTATGCGAACTAAAAAGATGCCATTTTATTACAGGGCTGAACAAAACTGTATAAGAGGCAAAAGGAAGGGCCCGTGAGGGACACGACTCCACGGAACTGGAGGAAAAGATGGTGGGGATGATGGCAAACAAAAAAAAAAGAATTATTAACTTGGAAATTATTTGTCATTTTGCAATCACAATCAGGACCCTCATACCTTCCCCCCATCGCATCGTAGCCTGGGACACTAGGTTTTGAGAGGACAATTCCCAACTTTTATACGGGATTTCACACCGAAGCATTTTGGGGAGAATATATAATTTGCTCTATGAATCTGGAAGCAGCCAGTTGACCTGAATTTCCAGGTGTTGGGAAAAATTAATCTTTCAATGTACCTAATTTCATGGGGTCATGGAGAGTGGGATATTTTGGATCTGCTCACCCAAATGGGTGTTCCTGATCCTTCCCCGATGAGCCTTGGCCAAGCCACGTGCATGGCCAGGTGACTGCCATGGTGCGTTTCTGTACAGTAATTCCCTCACTCGCGAACTGGGAATTTTTTCCTGCCACATCTGGTGATGAGGTTTTTCATGAGAAAGGCAGCAGTGTCTGCATTTGTGCGTCTGTAAGCTGAAAGCCCTCCCCGTGGGTGATTCATGGGATCAACAGCCGCCTTTCCCAGGCTCCAAGAGCCCCTCTGCAAATACAGGCTGATCACATCCTGATTTCAGTGAAAATTGCCCCCCAAATCATAAAGTTATATATGGCTTTTTTCTGGCTCCTCCACCAAAATTTTATGGTGCCCTCCTCTTCAGTGACCACAGTTTCCCTCAAAATATTTAAGGTTTTTATATCCCTTCTTCACTTCAGTTCTTCTTTCCACCACTTGGGTTGTGAGGTTGGTACAAGCAAATATAACCTACAAAAAGGAGGCAGAGCTGAAGTGATTTATCATTAAAGGAACTGAGGTCAGATCCAGACCTACAGCTCGGGAGAAGCTGTGAATACTGCTCCTTTGCCCAAACCATTGAGCCGGACCCTTCTTAGCTTTGGTAGTTCCACTGCAGGACCACTTTTGGAGAGTGCTTATCTCAGGAGTTGCAAATACCATGACATTTCAGATGAAATCTCATTGAGCAAGTCTACTTTTCAGAGGAAATATTAAGGAACTTAACAACTTAACACTTCAACAGTGATAAAAACTTATTTGTCTTTTATACAGAAAAGGGCTGACAGCCAAATTCTGTAATTGAGAATACTTCCTTAAGTATATAACACTGAATGAGCAGCAAAAGGGTCAATTCATATTTTTATGAAAACAAGCAAAAGGACTGTTCTGTTTATGTTATATATGCCTGGAGCGTGGGCATCCTGCCTTTGGAGGCGATGTGAACTGTCACAGGACTTAAAGAAAAATCTGGAATGTCTGGGTGAAAAGAATATACAGAAATCTATTTCAGGACAATAAAAATAATAATTTATCATCAGAAAAAGTCCCGTGGTCAGGACTTTTATTAGCACTTCCGTGAGGCTACACCAAATTGCATCAGTGGGAGAAAGGGTTTCGGTGAGTATTATTTTAAGTGGTCTGGTTAAAGAATACCTCCTCGCTCGGCTTTGCAGCGGATTATTAATTATTATTTAAAAACTCAGTAAAGCTTTTGTTTCTCCATCTTTCTGTTCTCAGCAAAAACCGCACCTCATTATAGACCCATTATGGCCCTTCTGCAAATAGAAGGCGACGTGTTTCCCACTTTAATCAGACATTTTCATTTGCATCTAACTTCCTGTTGAACATTACTGACTTCAAAGGATTAAAATTCTTAATTCTGGTCCAACAAGAAAATTGTTCTTTTTTTCAGATGATCAGCATGAGAATAAAAATGTCTTCTTTTTGACCTCCCCTGCCTTTTTCTGTACATTTTAGAAATCTTTCTTGGTAGATAATTTAGAAACACTTGTCAAAATCTTGTTAGCAGAGTCAAGTGTTAAATACCCCAATAGAATAAAAAAAACCTAATAAAAGACATGGTTTATAACTATTAATTTTTGCAGCTGTAAGAAAAACCTCACACAACTGTTAATAGTAATTCTTGCTTTGCTGATGACATCCATGTATCCTCTTTCCTCTAAATGCCAGCATTCCTAAGACAGTTGCAAGTGTGTCCCCCTCGATATCATTTCAGGAGAGTCAAACCCAAATTTTCCACTAAAGAGAACTGGGAATTGTTCCTTTCCAGCCATTCTGCTGCCTACCTGCTGAACTGCTCGTCCAAAAGGTCCCGATTTTCCTTGCTCATCAGAGGAACATTGCAAGGAGGTGGTGGAATTTGAAAGGAAAACTGCTTGCGGGTCAGCTGGGAATTGTTCTGCAAATTTGTCTTCAGCTGTTGACAGACTCCCTGGATTACAAAGACAGAGGCAGAGAGGAGAAACTCTGCTTAATCCCAAATGCAAAGCACAGGTGGAAACTATCCAATAAAACGGGGGTTGGGGGGGGGGGGGTGGTTGGAAAATTCTATTTCATTAAATTGCAATTGTTTTTGCATGAACATGTTCATTTAAAAAAAAAAAACAAAAACCCAAGACTTTGCTAGGAAGGTTTTTCAGATCCAGGATGTCGTTTCCTGCCAAGGCTAGAAAAAAGGAAGGACTGTCATTCTTCCTCCAGCCCATCCAAACCACTCGCCAATGTAATTTCCCAGAGATAAGGGGGCTTAGGTTTCAGAATTTTCCTTTGCCTCTCTTTTTCCCTTGAAAAGTGCCAACCGGACTTGGCATTGCTTTGGGCTGGAACCAAAGGTCAAGCCCTGATTGCTTTCAAGAAACGCAGTTGCTTTGCAGCCAACCTGGCTTGGAGAGGTGCATCGAACGACAGGGATTAAATTTTCGTGATGGATCATATCGTTCAAAATAAAGAAGGTTCAGCTATTTCCCTTTGCTCTTCCCAGCAAGAATGCCTCCCAGCAAAGTACCCTGTGTTTGAATTTTAGATCAAAACAGTTGCTGCGCCTCCAAAGCCCGCGGTGCCTCGGCCACGCTCGCAAACAGGGAGAGGCGGCCAAAGGAGAAAACTCTTTGAGACACAAGTCGGAGCGGGGAGGGAGTGGAATAAAAGCTACTGCTTGAAAATCCATTCCAGAGGATGGGATTTGACGTCCTGCAGCTGCCAAGCAGACTGTATGTGTGGCGATGGGTGTTGTCTCCCACGCCGAGCGAGCGGCGGGAGAAGGCGAGCCAAAGGTGGGGGAGAACTTGCTGCGAAGGTGCTCGTGCATTGACTTGCTCCTCCAACGGCTCAAAACATGACATGGCTAGCTTGCAGGGAAGCTGAAAGGCTGGTCAGCCCTTCGTGCCACCCAGATCCTGTATTTTGAAACCTCCATGGGCAGGAGAGGTGCAGGACAGGCTGTTTTGGGGAGCAGTAGAAACGAGGTGTGTGCTTCAACACAAGACCTAGGGTCAGGCTGACCCTCAATTTTTATGCACTTTACAGGGAAATAGTAATAGAAATCAATTTGCAGGTAATTCATTGGGTCTTTCAGGGGACAACAGCAAAAGGAGAGTTGGTGCTGATCTTGCATGGGCAGAGGTGGTCGCTGCTGAGCTTGCTGGGTTTAATCATGGTCCAGATGTTCCCCTTGCACGCCTCTAACCCAGTCCTGCTCCTCTCTCTGCCTCCCATTTCTTCCCAGAGGTTTCCTTCAGGCACCTCGCCTTTGCAAAGGCACTGTGCTTTACATTTCGACCAGATAATGAACTGGGGAAAGATGTTTCCAGGAGGAATTTTTGGTGCTTAACGGGAGCCAAATTATTGGATAAAATTGTAACACGCTGTGTGAAAATCACTTCATATTCAGAGCCTCTGCTGAATCCTTCACTGTTTCCATTTGAATGTCTGTATCTCTCTCCGGAGGTGCAGGAAGACTTTCTAGAGCTGATGTAGGATGGAACAGGGCAAGAGCAAACTTGCTGTTGCGATGAGAAGATCCTGCCAAAAGAGTATCTGGCCACCAGTTATTTGAATAGAGAGAGAGCTGGGCATTTCATGGTGCCCTGAACTCTATTCCAGGTGGATTCTTTATATGAAGATTTATTAATTTTCAGGCCATTGGATGTGTGGTAGCTGTCCAGTTAGGAAAATGGAAAATAGAAATAAAGAAATAACTAGGAAACTGCAGGTACTGTGTGCCCAGAGACACCTGGCAAACGCTTGTCCCCAGTGCCCCAACTTCTAAACAAGGTGCTCACATCCAGTGGTCAGCTCTTGACCACTCCCAACAAATTTGTTCTCTGCCATCCCCTCTGAGCCCTTTGTTCACTTTTTTAAAAAAGAGAATTTTCTGTATCTTCATTGCCATAATTTTTTTTTCTTATTATATTTTCTTATTATATATATTAAGCCATCAAGCCTGCTGAAAGGTTTCCCCTAGACTAGATGCAACAGCAGATGAAGCTCTTCTGCCCTCCAAATGACACTGTAGCTTCCTGGACAACACATAGACCTCACTTTTAAGTATAACATAAATAAAAAGAACCAACAAGGCTCTTTGGGATACTACCTCAGGAAAGGACAAGTAACACTAAGGTTCAGAGACTTGATGGGAGGAGCATTACCCACAGCATATTTAGATTTCAAAAGTTGAAATGCTGCAAGCCACTCCACGGTTTCTCCTTGTTTTGGCAGTAAAATTATGGCCAAATCCAGTTTTCCTGCATTGTTTCCATTTCCCATGCATGCACGGTAATGACCGAACATTTTAAAAGCAAAAAAAGTCCCCCAGCACTTACCAAAGAAAAGATGTTTAACAAACGTTTGGGGTCCAACGAAGTGGGGACAGCAACGGCACGGGCATGTCCCAGCCCAACCTGCCTTTCCAGGAATGCAGGTTTCCTGCAAAATTGCCCTCCCCGCCTCAGGGCAACACCCCCGGCACCTCTCCTCCTGCCCTGCTCCGTGGTTATTGTGTGCACAGAGGAATGGCACAGACCCGTGCGCCGGGATGTTATTGCTGGATAAAGCTAATAAAACATTTGACTCACTGCGAGGAAGCTTTCCCATCCCACCACACGCCTGATCTTCAGGGTTACCCGCGTTTGCCTCCTCACCTTTGCATTGTGTGATGTTATTCTAACCTCTTTCATCTTTGGCTTTTGGCAGTCTTTTCTGCTTTAAGTATATAGTTATCTTAAGTTGAGCAAGATGTTTCAGGCTACAATAACTGGCTGATGTTTTAAATTGAAATCTCCTAATATGCATTCAATTTACATGTACTAAGGCTCTCATTCAATCTGAAATACCAACCAAGTATAAAATAATAGTGACACTTGACATTTTCACAGAGATTTGCAACTTCAAAGGGCTCTACAATATAAACGAACTCTCTCTGTACTTATGAGATGGGTAAGCAAATACTATTAAGACAGAAAATGGACAAGGAGAGGTTGCAGAGCTTGCCCAAGGCCAGACATGGAGCCGGTGTCGGGGCTGGGGTCCTGGCTCTCTCTCACGTCCCCAACCCCCTAGCCAGCTATTAACTTTAAAAGCTGTATAACCAATGTGGACGAGTCCTGCATGTCTACATCCCAAGCAGATATAGGAGAAGTTAAGGCACTGGAAATGAATGCCGTCATCCAACACAACACAGGTGGTCTCTGCCCAGCCCTGGGAGCTCCTGGGCATGGTGGATGCTGTGGTTCCTTAATTCTGAAGTGTCCCTGCACTGGCGACGTGGTTTTGGCACCCAGATGGGGGACGGGTGGGACGATGGCTATGGTTCAGGTCCTTCTTGTGCAGACCTGCCTCTGGCATAGCCATGGTCCCACCCTGAATGATAAAACTGGTAGGAAGCCCCGTGGACCGAATGTCTTTAGTGACAGGCTGTGCATTTCTCTGTGAGGGTGGTTTCAGCCTATTTTCTCATTTCTCAAACTCAGGCCGGGTCCCTCCCTTGCGACACTCCTTCGTTTCGGGGGGAGGAGATGGCTTTCCAGCAGCGCCACGCGCTTGCTCCAGTAGCCTGAATTAGAAACCTGCGCGCCGTTTGATGGATGCTGCTATTGTTAACGCAAATAAGCGGGTGGATGTTTCATTAATCACAGCCCATAAAGCATTTTGACTAACCGAAAAAATATTTCCTCTTTCTTATTCATGCGATAGTTTCTCTGAGCCTTTCAGCCCATTTGTACGGGCTGGAGAATGAGTTGCTACCCGTTATACAGCATGTCCTGCCCTTCCCTTTCTTTGTAAACACGAGCAGCTCGATTCCATGATGTGTTTTGATGAACTGCCAAGAGCCAGCTAATGTACTGTTTGCTGACAAGTATTTGTTATTAATCCAAAAGCACTGAGCTTGTGGGTTGGGATTTTTATTTTTTTTTTTTTAAAAGAAATATAAAAACTAAATTAAACAAGGGTGTGGAGATTCCTCAAATGTAGCTACTGTTCCTTCTGTGATGCAGTTGCAAATAGGCAGCTCCTCCAGTTCCAGGGAGTTATTTAAGTAATTCTGCTCCTTTGTCACATTTCTTTTCCTGCAGAAATCACAAAATCTTAACTAGATGTCCTCTTCTGATGATAATTTTCACTAAAGAGCTAGAATTTTAAAGCAAATGAAGGGGGATAAACCTGTGCCAACACTTCCTTGTACATGTCTTGCTGCACCTGGGACCAGGTGACAGTGGGGTGGCAGCTGCTCGTCACCACCTGAGAACCCTCAAACTCGACATCTGTGTGACGCAGCAAGGATGTCACACATCACCTAATGGGTTTCTTTTGGTGTATTTTTGACAACACCCCACCTACAGCCTCCATGGCTTTTTGGGATGCGCTCAAGACTCCAGCATAGAGCATGGGACATGTTGCTACCTGGACGAAGCCTTTTGCAGGGAGCAGCCCATCAACTCATTGAAGAGCTGCTTCCAGCACAAACCATTGCTGGGACCATCCCCATCCCATCTCCCGAAATGGTGCATGGGAAGGAAGTGTGTGGAGGAGGAAGAGGAGGAAGGAGAATTCATGCTTTGGAAGCATTCCCAAGCCAAGCACGTTGGAGGCGAGTGTCTCAGCACCATCCACAGCAGCACGTCAGGCTGTGGGACTCACTGCACAACAGGTTTGTGCAACGGGACCCCCCACAACGCGGAGCAGAAAGCGCCCCGGGGGCAGATCAATTTTAAGCTTGATGGAAAAAGATGACAACTATATACGAGCCGAGGAGGCAGAAAACACAGGGGCTTTCATTTTCATGTGCAGGGAACCATTTGCCTTCCATATTCAACTGACAGCTTTTGAGGCAGTTCTTTCAGGTGACAAATGGTAATAAAGCTCCTATTTACACTGGCTATTGACTCATCTTAGGTGGAATTATGTACCCAAATAAGTAAATAGCTTCCTATTCAATGTGTTCCATATACAGCTATGGCCCACAGTACAATGCAAAGCTCCTGTATAGACAAGACTCTTGTTTGTTGTGTGCTTTTCGAGGTCACTTAGCACTTTGCTTCATAAATGTGCTTTTTAGGAGTGAGACTCCTGGTGTGAATGGTCTTTCCCTTGTACAGAGTAATTCACCCTTAAAAGCTAGCAAAGCTATGATTGCTTTTTAATTTGCATTGTAAACACATTAAAGACGAGCTGAACAAACCAGGACAACTTAGAATACCTTTTTACAGACTTGAATTTGAGGGCTTGTACAGTTTATTTTGTTAGTATTTCCATTTATCTCATGAGTTTTGGGATTGTCAGAAAAAACATCTTGGGAAAAGGTTCTCAAGATAATTGCATTTCAGATGGTGCAATTGCTGGACCTTACATGTGCATGTAATATTTTCATAGCTCTGGTTTGTGTCAGTCAAACTGGTGGAGGGGCACAGAGCCTATTTTTGGGTTTGGGCAGCATTTCTCTGGGGCCTTGGAAGCCATTTTGGGGATATTTAATCCAGTTGAAAATGTGTGATTAAAAAATCTCTTTAAAACTAAACAAAACAAACTCGAAGAGCAAAAGTCAGCAACATGAAAAAAAAAGGTGTATAATGTTTTCTCTCTTAAACCACTCAAAATTTAGCATAAGCATTTTTGAACTGGACTCCCTCCATGATGCTGTTCTGATCTGCTCCCAAATCACAAGGTAGAAGTCAGGAAAAGTAAAGGAACAGGAGATGGGGCTACTTGACGGCTATTGTGGATATCTCAAGGAACACAACATGTTTATGAGCTTGTATTCCACTGATTTTATGGCTCTGAAGGACATTTCAGTCCAATTTCTGCTGACTTTCCCATTGGATGGAGTCATCTTTCTCTATTGACTCTCCAAGGATTGTGGAAAAGCAGTGTCTAATTTAGCTGGCAAACTATTCGGGGTACTTTGAGCCACCTACCCTGTAATGTAGCCCATGTGAAATCCTGGTTGGTCACTATCTCTAGAAGCTGCAAGAGATGCAATGTTGTGGTTTTCCATATACACAGATAAGCTTTTTATCTTAGGCCAGAATAATTTACTTTCCAATATCGATACACATCTACAAACGTAAAAAGAATGTGATTCCCCATGACCTCAGTCCTCTTGTAAGAAAGACTTATTCATCAAGACAGTATAAAAATGATGATTCCAGGAGTTAAACAAATCTGAAAGTTTCCCAAAACTGTCACCTGCCAAATGATGTTTCTGTTCCCAGAATTTTCTAGACCAGCCAGTCTTCAACTTCTTTTTCTTTTATTGATGATACAGGCCCTGCAGCATTTAGGAGAAGAGAGACTAATTGTGGGAAATAGAAATTACATCGAAGAGGGTTGAAAAATGCAGTTTCTTATTTCTTGGCACTGGAAATTGAAATAGTGTAGGGAACTGTATCTGTTTCTAAGGATTTAGAAATGTAACACAATTTTCTTCTTTCATTAGATTCTTCCAAGAGTGACTGTAATAACTCACCCAGTGCGTTCAGACTCGGTCATTATCGAGTTAGCATCCAGCCAAAGGGGCATGACTGTGAGCTCTTAATTCTGTTTCCTTTGTGATTCTGGATTTGTCTTGAAAGTTCCCAGCATCTCCAGGCTGCCCAGAGATTTTAGCACTTGGGGAAGAGGAAGTGTTGATCAACTGAGCTTGCAAGGGAGTTTGAGGAGGTGCACAGGGACAGGCAGCATCTCATGCGCCCTGGAAATATTAACTCATGTGCTGCAGGGGAAGTTACTTCCCTTTTACCTCTTCTTATCTTCTATTACTAATGTTCATATTTAACTCTTCAATCCCTCCTTCAAAGCAGTCCCATTGAAAAAGCATATAGTAATGTAAACAAACATTACTTTCACTTCCATCTCCATTGGCTTCTTTCCCAATTATTTCTCTATTTGATACTGAAATTGCTGCTTTGCAAAAATCACTATTCAATCAAAAAGCCAGGTATTGGTACCACTTTGTGGGTCTTTTCGAGAGACCTGAGATGTCACTGCCAGTGCATTGCTGAGGTGTATGTGAAGAAGAATCCAGGTCTTCCAGTGCTGTTGCAGGATAGTGTCCCACCATGACCCCTGAGAGGAATCTTTCCCATCTCAGAAATTTGTGTTTCTCTGCAGAGAAGATCATACCTACATGTCTGATGCACACACAAATGCTTATGCACCTCTGCTGGAAGACAACAAGCCTTGTCTTCTGTTGCTGGAGAGTAAAAGAGAAGTGGGGAAAGGTGTTGCAGTTCTCCAGAGTGCAAAGTGACCTACAGCCCCTCAGTGGGAGGCATGAAGTTATGTAGCTCATTAAACCTTAAAAAAGCAAGGAGAGAAGCTGCTTCCAATTATCAGGATGAAAATTAATGAAATAAAAACTACAGACAGGCTGCAGAATTATGCAATAAAAAGGGCTTTGCTGGCATTAACAAGGCGGTGTGTAATATTTGTGTGGTTCTAGCTCAGCCTTGGCTTGAACACATGGTGATTCTGCACATAAAATGTATCCAAATTAATGAATTAAAAATCCTTGATAATCCCACTCAATTTTCTGTTCAGACTTAACTATTATTACTTGGGAAGTCTCCTCAGAAAGGGAAAAGGAGGTTGTGATCTGTTGTCTGAGAAAACAACCTCTTTGTTAGGACACAAAGAGCCGTGTGGAATGGCTGGCCAGATTCACGCAAAAGCCCAACTGCTGTCTCCTTGTTGTAGGGTCCAACGTAGCAGAAACTGCATACAACGGGGTCCAGAAGAGACCTACTGTTTGGGGGACATGGGACTGAAGCAAAGTGAGTGTGATAGTGAATATGCAGAAGAAAAACTGCCTTTAGGCACATGAACAGTCTCATTAAGAGGTTTCACATCCACCCCACAAGGAATGTCCTCCGCAATGTTAGCTCTGCCTCGGGACCCAAACAGTGCTGCTGTGTTAGTCCACATCTAAAACCAATCTGGTGGGCTCTGCTATAACCAGAGGTCATAGCCTTCAGCATCAAGAGAATGCATGAGCTTGATGCAGAAAATACTGCTTTTTCCTCTAAAAGCCTGGGTCACCCTTTCCTTTTCGGTCTCCTTCTCCCAATTCCTATTAAAGGGCACAATTGCCCTTCTAGGCAGCTGAGCAAAAAACGTTCTTTTGCTTTGCAAACTCCTTAAATGTAACCTTTGTTTCTCTTGTGGTGATGTCTGTCTGGCATAGGATATACGTATGATCCAGAAAGTGTTCACCAAGGACTGAAGAGCCGTGGCCTGGTGAGCGAGGTACAGTGGACGTAGTATACAGGAAAATGTGTTAGTGAGATTGCTATTCCCGTGAATGTAGATACAGAATCTCCAGAGAGGGGAGAATGTTGCAATCTAAACATTTATATTATAAAAAAATGGAAAATCATTTGCTTAGACATAAATTAGCCCCTACAAGACAGATTTATTGCGGCATGGAATGTTTTAATGAGAAGAGGAGGTTCCACAATCATAGGATAGATTTTGCATCAAAATGCCTGACATATAAATAACATTTGGGGCGAAATTCTCAACCCTGTGATATTTAGCACTTATCTGGGGATTTGGAAGGAATTTAAGGAAGAGGCATGTGTAAATTGGTTTTTCAGTTAAATTCTGAGCGCTCTGAAGTCTGACGTCAGGTTTACGCACGGGAGCCGTGCTGGGATGCCCACCGCGGGGCGGGGGAGAGGTGAGAGCTGAGGTCTGAAAGGCTCACAGAAGTGATGTTTGTGGAGGGCAGCTCTCCCTCTCTCTCTCCTTCGTGCAAAGCCCTCCCTACGCCTGGTTCTGGGGGTAAGAGAGATGACAGGAGCACAACTTCAGAAACACTTTTTTCTCTTTCACCCCTTGATACCCCAAAGTCCTGTGTTTCACATGCTTCTAAACCGTTTGGTTTAACAGTGATTGTTCTTGGTATAGGAATGGACTCCAGGCTCCCTGAACGCATCTGAAAAAGGGAGGTAAAATTCAAATTCCTGGCTGTGTGGTGGTGTCAGAAAGAGTCAGCAGTAAGTGATTCCCGAAGAGAAATCAGTGGGATTTGTCCTATTTTGTATGGCAATTAGCAGTGAGCTTTCACAATCTCTGTAAGAAAATGCCAACATATATTCAAAGTCATGAGCTGAATACTCAGCTGAGAACATCTTATTTTTTGCCTGCACTTCTGCCAGGAACAATTTCTTTTGTTTTGTTGTTAGCTGGTGCTTGAAAGATGACAACAGCAACCCCCAAACCTCTTCCTCCTGGTCTGATTTGGTGAAATGCACTTGGATAGGAAATAATGAAAAAAAAAAAGAAGTAAGGATTATGAAGTTACTATGTCATTCTGATTGGCCATTTACTGCAGAATCATAAATATAACAGAATATCAAGGGATTTGAATTCAGATTTTAACTCCTCAGATTTTAACATTGGTGTCACTGGGTGTTTTGTAGACCTTTGAGTAAATGCAGACAAATGAGCTTGGGTTTATGGGCTAGAGTCGGTTTTCACACACAACCACAGAAGGGGATGCTGAGCAGTGGCATCGGGGAGACTCTTTGGCTAGGACTGAGGGCTGAATCAGCGTATTTTTCAAGGTCTGAGTCTCTTTTTTCCACCCCTGGGAACCTGGCAGAGGTTTGGGGGACAGAAGCAGCGTGGTGATTTCCACAGGTATCGCCAACTCTGCCTGAAGATCCCCAAAGAGTTATTACCTTTCAGTTCCCAACCGCAGTACTGTGATCCCTATCCTGGTTATCGGCTGACTTTGCTGGTGTGACACCCTTTATTTAAAGAAAAATACTCTTGTAGACACCCTCCCAGGAGAGTTTGCACTGAAATCCATGGGATGCTGTTTCTAGTGGAGGCACCGGGATGAGCTGCTGCTCCCTCTGCTCTCAGTGGTTTTCCGATGCTGACTTTCCCAGAGGAAATATTCCCACTCCTACAGGCATGAGGAAAAGGAGAAACACTGGCAGAGAGAACTGCTGGAAATTGCAGGCGTTTAGTGGCCAAAGCTGGGGGAGAGATGGAAAAAACCTGGGACATCTCTGGGACAAGTACTCAAAGCACATGCCTGCCATGCTGGCTCTGAAGAATATGAATTAATATTATTTGGGTGTCTGACTTAAGTATTCTCTCTAGGATGCTCAAAAAGATTGTAACAGTCATTTTGTGTTTCCAAACCCATGGTGAAGAGGAAAGCAGGTATATAAAGCTTATTTCATGAATGATGTTTATTAAGAAGTGTTCTTGGGGTTGGGAAAATGGGCGTGCAGTGTCCCCAGAACATATTTTAAGCTCAATCACAGCAGTCCTTTGACTTATCTTGCACATAAAATTTGGGGTTTATTTATTTATTTAATGTTAGGAACAGAACATTGTATTTTAACCACTGAGAATAACAATTAAAACAGTAGAACATCTCCCAGTGACAGAGAGGGTGCAAAAATGACTCGTCTGCCTGGATTTTCTTTGGCAGTCCTTAGAGATATGGATCCTTTTTTCTTATCCAGGTTTTTTCTCCCTCTTTTCATTCCATCATCTTTCACTGCTGCTGGCATTTCAAAGCCGGCAGTTAAGGAATTACTACAGATAAAAACATGAAAGTTTTATTCAAAAGCAATCTCTTCAATAGCACAGTATTTGAAGAAAAATCGCAGTGTTTGGTTTCGACGCATATGAATTAGGGGAGGGAGAGCAAAGTATCCCCTTTCCTGTGTTGATAATTTTTAGCAGTTTGGGGCAGAACAAGGAATATTGAAGTTTGACCTTGAATTTGTTGTGGTTTTCCACAAGAAAAGGTCATGTTTAAACAGCATAAATGCCTCATCTTTCTAGGAAAAGCTGTTTTCACCTAATTCATAACGTTTGCAGTTCTTATGTTGGTAATGAACTGCACTGATTTTGCTGTGTAAGTAATAAATTCACTGACTAAATTTTGCAAAAATAGCAACCCCGACCGGATTTGCAAGATCTTGGGAAAGTCATGAAAACCATCAATCTTGGCATTCAAAAGTTTACAAAGCGAAACTTTGTTTTACACAAGTGCTGTTACAATAATTTATATATTTCATTTAACATTTCTTTTACTTAATAAGTATATAATTCATACAGGACAGAAATTAAATTGTACAACACTTGGTTTCAATTTTGCAGTTCCTATTAGGGGATTTTAATGCTCTCCTATTATTGCTACAGGGTTTTTTCCCTGCTATTGGTCCATATCATCCGTGCGTTGGTCAGCTTAGACGAAAAGCCACATTGCATGTGCTAAACCTTAATACTAATGCCAC
Source organism: Numenius arquata (assembly GCF_964106895.1). NCBI lineage: Eukaryota > Metazoa > Chordata > Aves > Charadriiformes > Scolopacidae > Numenius > Numenius arquata. Next base: position 42,106,760 of record NC_133586.1, on the reverse strand, counting down.
CAAATTAATCAATTCCTACTTTCTGACTTCTGAACCTACCCTAAGGTGAAGGAAACACGATCCACTGAGGATCATCTTGCAATTAAAACAATTCTCTATGAATCAGCATGACAATGCAGGTGCTAAGCAAGCATCTGTTCAATTAAGTTGGTTTAGCAGTTTTGGGGCAAGTCTATTTTGCTTTTTTTTTCACATCATTAAGCTTACACTTAATGCTTGCAGCAAACAATAGCTCATTAGTGGATTAGGGGTAATTACCAACAGCAGTCATTATTCCTAAGGCTTAATGGGCCAATTTGCTGCTGTAATAGTACCCCAGTATTGTGGTGCTCTGGCAGAGAAGCTGGGGGTGCTGGAATGAGCCGTTGCCTTGAAGGCCCTAGAAATGTCTGAGCAACCCCACCCCTTCCCAGGACACCCCACCATGGGCTGGACAGGGTCTTTCCACCAGCTGGGGGGTCCCATCAGCTCCCAAACTTGTATTTTGGGAGCTGGACTCGAGCTGAGCAGCATCCACTTGGGGACAGCTGCCTGTCCCCAAATCTGCCCGGATCACTGGCTGTAGAATGTCCCTTAAGGAAAGGGGCAATGCCAGAAGATGTGTCCACAGGTCCAGTGGCATTGTCTCAACTGGAGCCTCTCCCCAGGATTGCACAGTGATTTTTTGAACCTTTTTCTGTTCTCATTTGGACCAGAGAGTGAGAGACAATATCTGGACACTGCCCAGGTATGAAAATCTTCCATGAAGCTCTGTAAGAGGTACCACCTTAGCTAAACAGCTGGCGGGCTGGAGGAATTCTTGAGGAATATTTACATAAAATGTTAAGGGATGTTTATGGAGCTCAACCAGAATGGCACACGCCTGCAGTATTATGGTAAGGAATTAGGTTCACTTGCCGTTGCACCACCTTCTAGTTGCATTCAATGACCAGAATGAAGAACAAGTGGCAAAAAATGTTCCTGAGCTGGAAAAGGATGAATGACTTGGGTCCATCTTCAAATTTCCCAGGCTGCCTGCGAGTCTCAGCACCTCCATCTTCCATACGGTCCATGGGCAGGGGTTGAGCAGAGAAGCCAGGGACCGGAGTGCAGAAGACTGAAGGGACCATTAGAAAAGTTGAAGTATGTGTAATCGTGGTCCTGTTTGCAAGCCGAGTAAAATGATATTGACAGCTATGTTTTTATTTTTAGCATTATATTTTCAGTCACTCATTTGAACTTAGAGTGCCATATCATTTTTCTGCTTTTAGGAAGGGGATTAAGAAAGGAAAAAAAAGACATAATGCTATAGTGGAGTTAAGTGCCACTTCTTCAGGCTCCTGTCAAATCTTGTAATTTGGAATAATTACCAGTGTCAGGTTTGGGGAAGGAGTTTGATGTAAATTGCCTCGATCCGTACTCATCCTGTGAGAAAAGAAAAACAGCATGTTAGAAAGTAGAGGACTGAATAGGCATCACCAGGAAAATCACTGTTTAAGCAGCTTCACTTTAATATACCTCACCGTATTTTATCTCCTTTTTTTTTTTTTTCATGTTGCTCAGATCTGGGCAAATCCTGCTCATGCTGAGACCAGTGGTGATTTCTCATTTATTTTAATAGCCCAGCCTATAGATTTCTGCTTAGCAGGAGGTCTTGTGGGTTGCTAAGCATTGTATTCATTACTATATACGATCCTTTAAAAAGCAGAGAAAAGCTAACCAGACTTATTTGTAGCTCCATGCAGGAGAAAGACCAACCACCTTCTGCAAGCACCCTCAAAAGAAGTTTGGAGGAACCTGTCTGGATTAGGTCCAGCCCTGCAGGCCAGCCTTGGTGTCCTGACAAGCCTTAGCAGTGATATCTGTGTTTTCTGGGTGGTACAAGTGAGGATGACAGCAGTTTTATGAGGGGATATGTCTGCTTCAGCCTGAGGCCTCCAGTTGATGTGGAACAAGAGGAGATGCCCAGGTTGGAGCAGGGAAAGGAGCCTTCTGGCTTTGGCCTGCTGTCATGTCCCACCCAGTTACTTTCTTGCATCTGCAACTCGTCTAAAATTTTAATTTAGATATTTTTTTTTTTTTTTGATGGGGAAAAAATGTCCTTCTCAGAAGCATTTGTATACTTCTAGTGAACAGAATCCAAAACCCAAACCCCATAAAAACTTGAAAATAATCAACCCACTCTTTTGGAACATGTATCAGAAAACAGAGTATTTTTTATTTCTTTCCATTTTGTGTGCGTAAAAAAGCATGCCTCGTTTTTCCCTCTTTACAATTTCTTTTGAGTTATGGGAGCAGTTTCTGTCCATGTATTGAAATAAATCACCACCATAAAAATCACAGTGTATTGCCTTCTCCACTTCTTGGAAAATGGCCTTCAGATCCTGGCACCATCATGAATGCCATGAAGGGATCTCAAGTAGGAGCTTTTGAGCTGGGAGGTTTTTGCAATCATGTCCCAAAATTGCTGTCCCATTGTCATCCTTAAATCCTGGGAGCCATCAGAGGGCATGTGATCCCAAAGGTTCCTGTCATGAAAATGTCATCAAAGCTCACTCCCCTGGATTTCAAGAGAGCAGACTTCAGCTTCTTCGGGGACCTGCTTGATAGAGTACTGTGGGATAAGGAGGGGGGCCGAAGAGGGAAGGAGGGCTCAAGGAAGCTGGTAAATATTTAAGGATCACCTCCTCCAAGCTCAGGAGTGATGCATCCCAATAAAGAGGAAGTCAGGCAAAAACACCAGGAGGCCTGTGTGGATGAACAAGAAGCTCCTAGAGAAACTCAAACACATAAAGGAAGCCTACAGAGGGTGGAAGCAAGGACAGGTAGCCTGGGAGGAATACAGAGAAATTGTCTGAGCAGCCAGGGATCAGGTCAGGGAAGCTAAAAGCCTGAGAGAGTTAAATCTGGCCAGGGATGTCAAGGGCAACAAGAAAAGCTTCTATAGGTACGTCAGTGACAAAAGGAAGACTAGGGAAAATGTGGGCCTTCTCCAGAAGGAAACAGGAGACCTGGTCATCTGGGACATAGACAAGACTGAGGTACTTGATGCCTTTTTTGCCTCAGTCTTCACCAGCAAATGCTCTAGCCACACCACACAAGTCACAGAAGGCAAAGGCAGGGACCAGCAGAATGAGGAACTGCCCAGTCCAAAAGAAGACCTGGTTTGAGACTATCTAAGGAATGTGAAGGTGCACAAGTCCATGGGACCTCATGAGATACATCTGCAGGTCCTGAGGGAGTTGATGGATGAAGTTGTCAAGCTACTATCCATCATATTTGAGAAGTTGTGGCAGTCCGGTGAAGTTCCTACCGATTGGAAAAGGGGAAAACTAACCCCCATTTTTACAAGGGAAAAAAGGAAGACCGAAGGAACTACAGGCCAGTCAGTCTCACCTCTGTGCCCAACAAGATCATGGAGGAGATCCTCCTGGCAAGTAAATAAATGTGGAAGGTGTCCCTGCCCATGGCAGGGAGTTTGGAGCTAGATGATCTTTAAGGTCCCTTCCAACCCAAACCATTCTAGGATTCTATGATTCTATGTGCTGGGTGGGGATGGCAGGGTGGTGTGCCTGATCATGATCCATTCCCAGCTGAGCACCACTGACCATGCACCCAAGGATGTCAGTGCTTCGCTGCTGATGCCCACTGCTGCAGCCCCCAGTGTCACCTGCTCATTTATGGAAATGTCATCTTTGGTTTTAATTGCCTTCTATCACAGCAGTAACTAACACAACAGGATGGCTGAGCCATGCAACAGGCAAACTCTGCTCAATGCTAAGTGGATTTTGAGAAGAGACTGCTTGCAACAGGCAGCTCTGGGACATCTGTGTAAAGGTGAGTCTGAGCAACCCGTGAGTCACTGCAGCAGGTTCTCGCGTGCAGACAATAAATGACCTCACCAGTCACATGGGGAAAAATGTTCCAAACTCCACAAAACCTGTTGCTTTGAGGGGTTTCCTAGATTTCAGCACGTTTTTGTGATGAGGTAGAATTGATGACCAGCCGGAGTCATGAACTGGGGCATGCTTTCAGCAGCAGCTCTCATAATCATCATCTGCTCTTTTGCCAGTACTCAATTCCCACCTCAACACTAAATGTTAATTACTACTGGAGAGGCCGAGCAAGTAGCGAGTCCTTCAAGTGACTGGATACTCCATAAGAATTCCAGAGACGCACTAAGAACAATCAGATGCCAAATGTTCTTTTTTCTTTGGGAGGCACAGCCATTTTTTTAGGTTGATGGTGGCACTGGAGAGAGCCTGTGGTCATAGCAGTGCCCATCTCAATATTTCTCATGCCTGAGCTCTCTCTGGTCATCTCTGCTCTTGCCAAAAACATCTTGCTGGGTCAGGAAAGTGGAGACATGCAGGCATGGAAAGGGAAGGAAAAACTTAACGGCAGTTTCTTTGAAATTAGTTGGATTCCTGTGCATAGGTGGGAGGGTCAAGTTTGCCAAGGATCTGAGAAGGACTTTGCCCTTGTGCTCAACCCAAAGGTGGCCGAGCCCTGAGTGTGCTGGACACCCCCTACAAAGGATGTCCATGTTATCACGCTTGCTGGCAAGAGCAGTGACGTATGGGAAGGCGAGATAAGAGCACAGCGTGGGTCTGCTGTAACTTCTTGTGGAATTTAATAGGCAATAAAATCACGTTTGACAGAAAATATATTTGCAGATTATTTAATTGCATCATATTGCAGTTATTATGAGTTGTATTACAGCAACAGTGAGGGGCCCAAGAGAAGCCCTGCTGTGTGTGCGTTGCCTAAATATATCAGGGGAGGTTGTTTCTGCTCTACAGTTAGTAATCTAGACTGAAAAAAGTTACAATGGGAAATTGAGGCTCAGAGAAATCAAGCAATTGACCCAAATTATTAGAAAATTAATAGGAACTCTTGGGAATCCAGGAGAGACCTATGGGGTTCCATTTTACGGATGTGCTGTTCACTTCATCTATGAGCCTCTTCAAAGCTGTGAATAGACGGCTCTGATTTTCTGTTCAATGCCCCAGAAACATTCAGTCAAAGAGCATGAAGGAAGCAAAATTTCTCAATTCCTGCATCATTTTCTTCTAAAATGTAGGAAAACTCATCCATATTGTTTGAAAATATTGGCTAGTAATATTTGATTTGCCAAATGCTAGTAATCACAAGCCTACATGGAGGAGGATAAAATTAACACAGGAAAGATAATACTGAGCTCAATTTAGAAGCTCTGTACTGAAGTGACGCCCCACGATGTAGCAGATGATGTCGTATTCCCATGTGTTTATCCCGTGGTAGCTCTTCACTGTGAGCATGCCCTGCAGTTTACCAAATCCTGCAACGCTCTTGCCGTCGTTGTGTGTGTTGCTCTTCTAAATATTCCCTTGTTACAGCTCGTCTTAGGCAGCGGATAATCTCATACTATCATAATATACTTCAAAGCATAAAGGAAGTCAAAATAACATTCATCTGTATCAAATGCGGCTGGTGAGAACAGGAAACCTGCCAAGCACCAGCCCGGCAGTCACCCATCGTGAGGCTGCAAGCGTACGGTTAAGGAGCTCTGCAGTGGCTAATCCTGTTGTCATCTGAATTAACTTTCAAATAGGGGGAAAAAAAAAAACCCAGCGGTTGCATAATAAGAGGCTTAAGGTCTTGAGCTGGGGAGTAATGTGTGTATTTTGTGCACGCCTGCTTAGCGGTAGCACTGTGAATGTCACTTGGCTGTAAGAGGATTGTTTTCCTGGGTAAAAGGGGTGATGCTCTTCAGCATGCTCCAGCCACAAGCTGAGTGCGTGTATTTGTGTGTGCTGAGAGCCCAAGATGACAATTAAGGATCCCATAAACACTGGCTGGTACTGGATACCTCAGGGAGTGATTTTGGTGAGGCAGCGGTTGGTCCTTCTCCTTCTGGGGCACGTCTTGCTCAAGCAGGCACTTCCCAAAGGAAGAGTCTTACCTGCACACACTCATACCAGCTTGGAGCTCCCCGATTGCATTTGGCACGTTTGGCAGGATATTTCGGGTATGTTTTCAAACAAAATAAACATTCAACACATCCTGCAGTTATTCACCTGGCTCTTTCAAAGCTCCCATGGTCCTTTCCAGAGGAAGAGGAGAGCAGCGGGTACCAGGTTGCTCATGCCAAGGGAGGCTCTCACACACGGTGCTGCAGTTGCAGCTTTTTAGACATATCTTTCCATCAATATTTAATTTTCTCTAGAATAAATCATTACCAATATATGCAATAAAACAGACAAAAGAACACCAAGGCTGATGGGGAGGAAGGGAATTGCCTGCGTTAAATTCACTTTGTAACAGCCCTTGAAGAAGCGTGAAGGAAAACACAGCTGGGAGCAGTGTTTTTCTTGCTAGATGTTTGCTGCTTGGACTTGACCTTTTTTTTTTTTTTTCAGAGGCAAACCAGAGAAATGGGTTGGGATTCAGCACTGAAGATGACTGTGGCAAGATGGCATTTTGTTCATGAATGGGGTTTTGAACTGGATTTGTTTGTTTTCCACTGTCAATGGGAATCTCCTCCCTGACTCCCGTGAGCATTGTGCTTGGTCACGCCTGACCAGAGCTCTTGGTGCACTGCGTGTCTTGGGAGGAGAAAGAGGAGAGATGTTGGTGTTTGGAGGAACCTGAAGTCTCATTGTCTTCTCGTGGAAGAAAGAGCTTTTTCCCAGGACTTGGGTTTCAGGTGAGACACTGCTGTCTTTCCAAAGGGCTGATGTACAGTACTTGGCCAAGTTAAGGGTACAGATCAGTGTGTTACCCAATGGTCACCTTATTTTCCCTGGTGACTCACGCTGCAGGTAGCCCTTGGTGCAATCAGAGTGTCCCCAGAGAGATCCCACCCAGGAGCCAAGGGAAAACCCGTGGCCGAGCTATGGGCTGAGCTCTTGCTGCATTGGGGAAGGCAAGGAGTGATGGGGAGCCGACGGCTGGGCTGCTCTGCAAAGGGGCAGAGCGTCTGCTGAAAAGGCTCATTAGCTTTTCACTTTTTAATTTCTACAGAAGACAGAGCTGAGCCCCAAGGGGGATGACAGCAGTCCAGCGGCCGAACTGAGCTGCAGCCGCTGCTCTGCTGACGGCTTTGTGGGTTCACCAGCCATGTAAGATGTTTGCCAGTATTTAAAACGTGCATTGTTGTGGTTTAAACTCGGGAAGGATTTTTTTAAGGAAAGCTTGATGTCAGAATAAATGCCAAAAAGCCCTCAGCCTACAGCTGGTGATGCAGATATCGCTGCAGATGCTCCTGGGCAGGCTGTTTGCTCTGCACTTCTCCTCTGTGCACATCCCTGGAAAGCAGAGTCAAGAGACAGAGCGATTTAGAGTGAGTTGTTCCTCTCTCAGCTGGACAGGGAGATGTTTCCGCTGCTATGATTTATTTTATAAGCCAGAAATAGAGAGATTTCACCAATAACCATTGCGGGTCCGGCTCTTCCGCCCCCTCTGCTGGCTGCTGAGCATGCGAGGTCCGAGGCCAAAGCCCCCGAGAACCATGGTGTGCCCTCAACCAGGAGAATGGGCTGGAGCACCTCGGCCCTGCTGTGTGTCCCGGGTCACTTCTGTGCCATGAAAAGTGGCTGTTGGTAGGGGATGGAGGAGGGACAAGGGTAGCCCTCAACCAAAAATCACTGCTCGCTTGCCTTGGGTCTCCCATCCTCATGTCTCTGCTGCAAGGGCGAGCACTTGTGGACTTCAACATCAAATAGTTAAGGGGATGATGAGACTTTTAAAGCCAGTTTTTGCCTCTCATGGTTGAGTTGCTTAGTACCTAACTCTAAACGTTCTTATTTTCCCCCACCAGTTGGGATATTCATTAATCTCTCACCAGATATTTTGGTCTCTTATAACTGGGCTCACACTTCAGTCTTTCCTCATGTTGTAAAGTTTCTCACGCCCATTTTTGCAGAATTTGTCTCACTCAGTGTCTGTGAGACCTCTGCAGCTCTCTCACACTTGGCTAACTGGGACCACAGGTTTGATACCAGCAAAACGAACGAGAAATGGGTTGGCTGGTGGGAGGGCTGGTGGCTTCAGGCCAGGCTGGCAAAGCTGAGTGCTGGGGGAAGAAAGACAAAAACCAAAATCAACCCTCCCCAAAAAACCCAACCAAACGAAAGAGACATACCTTCTCAATCTCTTGGGAAGGCTCATGTTTCCCAGTTTAAACTTTCTGCAGCTCTTTTTTTATAAGTCTGGTTATTCACTTCCCAGCTCTGCTACTGCTGTCTCTTGCAGCCGTGGAGAAGACACTTATTCTCTAATATGATATCTGTAAAGCAGAGAATACAATGGTTTCTTTTGCTAAATATGTTAAGATTTACACACCTAGTCATGTGGATTTTTATTTCCAATCTGTGCAATGAGGATTTCAGGAAAAGGAGGGTCCTGGACCAGGGGCACCATTTGAGATTCCTGATTTTCTCCTGTTCTGCAGATTCCAGGGCACTTTGCTTCCATTTGTGTCAATCTTTACATTTTCAAGGCTCCTCGTTGGGGTGAATCACTGAGGAAGGCTTTGTTGCCCTTTTAGCAACGTGATGGGGATGGACTCCCTGAGTTTGGGAAGGGGAGGTGGAGCTACGTGCTTCCAGAGCTGATGGTCATTTCGTGATAAAGTGATAATGCTAATAATCCCTCGGTCCTTTTTTTCTTTTTTTTTGCCTTTGAACTGAACACTTTGCCTGTCTCAACCGTGGTTGCCTTTTTGAACTGTCAGTTTGGGAGGATTAGATGCATGTTTAGGCTGGGTGAACTCATGAATGAAAATATTTTCCTTGGCAGTTTTTAAAATGCTTCCCCCCTTTAAGAGCTGAACCCTTTGGCAACAATCTGCTTTTTGCCCAGATTACCACTGTCATTTTGGGAGGTCTTTCCCCGCAGAACAAACAATGGAATTTTAATAACACAGTGAAATAGATTCAGGCCCGCTTTATTTATATTTTCTTTATTTATGCTTGAATACTTAGTATGCAGCTCCAGCAAAGACAAATTTAAGCTTTGTATTACTTCAAAATGATGAATTAAGCTCTGGGAGATTTAATTCCCCAGAAAAAGCTATTTTGATTCGCTGCTTTGAGCACATCTCATAAGAACAATAAATATCAGAGAAATTAAAAATATATATAAAAAAACTGAGTAAAAATTGCAGATGCAGAGTGGAGCAGATGCAGCACTGCTCTTTCTGCAGGCAGGTCTGCCAGCATTTGCACTGCGACACCCTGCTTTGGTGAAAGTTTGACTCAACTGACCATTTCTTTAATGTTAAGTCCGACTCGCGTCTGTGTGTTGAAGGGCTCAAACCAACACCAGCTTTTGCTACCTGAGCAAACTGGAGCTGGTTAAGCTCCCAGCGCCATCGCCTGCAGGGTTCTGCTTGCAGGGCATCCTTCGAAATTGTCTAATTTCACACAGGGGCGAAGAAATCACAGCCATGCAAAGTGAATTGGGAATTATCTGAAGTGAAGCACAACATAGCATCTCTTAAGGCTATCGGCTGGGTCTACCTATTACTAAACTGAAATAAAGTAGTTTGTGACTTGCACAAGCTCTTCTCAGAAACTCTCATAGGTTTGAACGTCAGCTTTTTCTATGAGTAGGGTTGCATTGATTGCAGTGGTAAATATTATTGTGCTTGACGATTAATCCCTCGGGGTTTCTTATAGAGTATTTTTCCCCAGGAGAGAATTTTCTGTTATTTTGTTTTCCCTGCACAATCCCTTCACTCCTGGTGCACCATCCTCCCAACTTCCCAAGCCTGAGCAAGGAGCCGAGGGATGGAGATAGTCACAGATCACGTATAACAAATCTGTTCTGGGGCTTACAGTGTTAAATAGCTCTCTGTCAGATAAGCCATTGATACGCTGCTGTGTTCAATTAAGATAGATGGCATATGGTATGGATGGAAAGCAGCCAAACGTACCAGTGCTTTGAGTCTGGAGATGGACTAGATTGAGAGATCCAGCAGTGCACTGGAAGGAAGGGCTGTACCGTGGGAGCTGCGGAGAAAGGGAAGGAATTGGGGTATTTTGAAGGATGCACTGGGTATTATTTGTGCCTTATTACTCTGCTTTTAGCACCCCTGTTTATACCTTGCTTCAATGAAATCACTTCAGGTGATTTTTAGTGCACACAGAGCATGGCATGCAGCTCATTGCTGCAGCCCAACAGGAATCTGAAAAAGCCGGTGAGCGGGGCTGGAGCAAAGCAGGTCACTGAATCACCCTTTGCTGAACACAACTATGATTTTTCAACTCGGACCTCATCAGCGCTTGGTGGCATTCGATATGAACTGGAGCGACGTGGGCACTGGCTCTCTTGTGGTGTGTAACCTGCCTTTTGCTCCCCTGCGCTGGCCAAAGGATTTTTGGAAAGCCCTGTGCGTTGTTGCCCGGTGCGTGTTCCTGCAGTCCCACATCCACAGGAGGAAACACCAGCTAAACCCTGTCAGAATTTCATTTGGCTGCTGCCACAGCAAAAGTGAAGGGATTCAGCCATCTCACCACTGAGATACTATAATTACCGAGCTACTGTAAAGTAGTATCTGCCAAGGATATTACAGCTGCTTTTCCATTTCCCTTCTCCTGTAAAATCAAGGGTGAAGAAGCTGCAGGAACATGGCTTGCATCCAGGAATGTGATAAAGATGCAAAGAAAAGCAAGGATTCATGGTGGGAATTAACCTCCTCGGCCACTTGCTGTAGCCCTTCTTGCCTGGATCAAAGATGCTGCTGTGTCTGCACCGCACAGTTGTAGGAGATGCTCTTCCCCACTGTGATGGGAGGTGGTTATTGCTTATTCAAAACAGTCTGTTTAAAGCAGAACAGCGGTTTGTAGATAAGAAAAAATGCTGCTGGTGACTGGGGACCTCTGGTCGAGATTTTAACACCTTCCCCAGCTAAGGAATTTGTCTTCATACCTTGCAAGGGCAGAGCAGGTGGAGCTGGTGGTGGAGCTTGCAGAAAGGAGAAGAGCTTGTTTGCTCTCCATTTCCACCTTTACATCAAACACTAGTTTTGGGGCAGAGTGTGGAAATGCAGCACTTTTTGTGCTCTCAGCCTTCGGAGTGGGCACGGAAAAGAGAAGAAGGAATTTGAAAGCCAGGAGAGCTGTCAGCTCTGCTGCTCTCCCAGGATCCACGCACCACTCTCCCTCTGCAGCCAACAAGAAGTAACATAATTGGCAAAGTATGCAAAAAACAAGTGCTGCAATTGGGGCAGTGAGTGGCTTCGAGAGCAAAATGTGTGAGAAACAAGAAATCAGAGGTTTTGGACACTGAACTCCCATGGCACACCAGTGCAGCCTCAGCGGAGGGGGTGTTTAACATCCTCCTGGAGTAAGAGCACCAGCAACTGCTTTGCCGTGGGGCTGACGGTGCCAGGGATGAGGCAGCAAAGAGCACCCAAACTTTGGTAGCTAAATGCCAGTGCTGAGTGCTCTGGGCTTGTCCTGGCAAAGGCCACCACTGGCTGTGGTGGCTCCATGATGGTTGGTGAAAGGCATGGGATGGGATGGGGTTGGACACATTCCAGAAGAGCAGAGGATCTGGGAGAAAAGGAGAGAAACAGGGATGTGCAGACATGAATGGGATATCTGTGTAGAGCTAAAGCTACAGGCTGCATCCTCTAAGCTCACGAGAACATCCCTGGGGCTGGGTGCTTGCTGTGTCAGTGCTGTGCGGGATTTCCCGAGGACCCAACCTGCCCTCTGAACTCAGCTGCCCAAAATCTGACCAGAAGAGCAGGGTGAATGAGCAGCAAGGCTGCTGTTCTTCGCAGCCCCTTGCCTCATTTTGCCTCCCACCCTGATGGCTGTGATGGAAACAGAGATGTTTCACAGAGGTGACAGCCTGGACAGCATGTTGTCCCGGAGAGTCCCACCAGCAGGACAGTGCCTGGTGGGACCCTGCCATCCCGTGCTCTGCATCCTGCAAGAGCCAGGATGTGCTGCTTAGGGGGCAGGGAGAACAGGCACTAAGCTCTGATATTAAAATATTTATTTATTTATTTATAATTTACTATGAACCTAGTGCAAAAGAATCCTGTGTCTTACTTTCTGCCAAAGATTTTCTTACCGTGTCTGGGACCTGTTTTTATTCAGATTGATATTTCGCTATGCACGAACGCTCATTTGAAACAAGAACAAATCATTCTTTAAAAGGCTTCTGTATCAGCCCAGCATCCAAGAGCGCTGAACACAAGCCAGAACTGCTATAGGCTGGAAGCAGATAAAGGATGGAGAATCGTGCCGTACCTGCACATATCCATTTCCCACGTTGTCCCAAGTGCCTCGCAAGCATTTAGTCAAAAGACGAGAGGAGAAAATGCACAAGGCATTAAGTAAGGAGCCTGAGCTAAGGGCTGTGAGGTCAACAGCTCCTGAGCTGGAGGAACAGCACCCAATGAATCATTCGCAGCAGCCAAGCGGGTCAGTTTAAAAGCTCCTCTAGTGTTGTAGGTCCTGGTCCTGTAAAACTTTAAACGAGTAACCTCATGGTCCTACAAACAGCTGCTGCCAGAGTCCACGAGTCTACACAGGAGAGCAGAGTTAATAAAGTGCCTGATAGCTGCAGATCTGTTGGATTCAACAGAGCAGTGAATTGCACCACCTAGAAATCTGCTCATCTTTTCATGAAGAAGACGCATGTTTCTTCCCTTAATAATAAAGGTATGAAAAAGTAGTTTGTCAAAATCAGTGTGCCTCCATGCTAATAGGGATGAAGAGGGTACCTTGCCGTTACTAAACCCTTCCCTTGATAAACTGTCGTGTTCTTCCGTCACCAAAAACACTTGCAGAGCTGAGGATTGGACGGGGAAAGGAGGGAAAAGCGTCTCCATCCTGGAAGCGTGGCTGGAGGTGTGGGCACAGCTCGACAGGCACATCCGTGATTCCCGTTATCCATAGCTATGCCCAAACCTGCTGGGCAATTTCAAGAGAAACCAAGGACACCTAAATTGAACCTAAATTGTAGTTTTGAGTTTATTTAACCATCCGTGATTTAATTTTATCAGGCACTCCAGTAATTTTAATTAGTTGGACCAATAGCTTTAATTTGGATAATGGTTTGGTTTTGGTTTTTTTTTGATTTCTGGTCAGTGAGGTCAACGAAAACACTTCATTTCTTTCAGCTAATGCAAAATGTGAAGTCAGTGCTTTGTTGTCCTTCCAGCATGCTGTACCTGCCTTCCACGGGGTCTCAGGTATCAGAGTTTAATCAATATTAAATCATCCGCATAGCCTAAGTGTTTGCTTATGTTCTTTGATTTGTTGCATCAAGAACCGCGGTGATGCCCCTAATCTGCTTTCACTGGGCTCCCCCGGACCCTAATTATGTCATTTAGAGGAGGACATTTCCTGGCAGCAGTTCCTCAATTCACTGCAACAGCCACTATTGGAATATGGACAAAACAAGGCTGTAATAGCTAGCACATGTGAACGATGGCTACGGGGACAATTAACCTTCATTTAAGAGTGAGCACAAGTCCATTTTGTTTAATATTTCCAAATGATGGTACCTTACAAGCAATAACACTGCACGCCAAGCTCCAGGACTTGCCCCTCTGGCGTTACACTGAGGTGTGCCATTCCCTTACGGCACAGGCTACAGAAAGCTCTAGGAAAGGGCACGGATATTCCGTAGCTCTTCAGAAATGTTGGATACGGCCAGGATCCCATGGGATCCTCCGTGTGCATGGAATTGTGCAATGGCAAAAAGCTTCTTTGCAGGTACGAGCTTCAGGCAACCTGTTAGCAACGAGCTGTGGGTGTTGGCGAGTATAATTAATATGTTAAAATGCACTGCGTTTCTGCGCCTAGACTGGATTCTTGTAGGGTTGGAGGAAAGGATGAAGATTTTAGCTCACACAAGAGCCTGGGACCACGTCGTGGTGGGAGACACACATTTGCACTAGAAAAACAGATTCTTTTTGGGTATGTTTGTTTTAGTTAATTTAATTCTCGTGAAGGTTGTTCCCGCCTGCAAAACTTGGCTTAGGAGCACTAAAACCATGGGCACCCATGCCAGAGGGTGGGAAAAAAAACCCAGCTCACCTAAGTCCACTCCGCACACCATTTACTGACCCAAGTGGGCTTTGTACTGTGGTGGGTGGGAAGTCCAAGTGACCATTTAATATTTTTTTCTCCTCCACGTTTAGGCGCTCCCTCTGCGTTTCTTGCCGGTGTATTTCTGCGGCAGTATCTTCCGGCTGGGCAAACGTGGAGCTCATGAGTGCAACAACAAATCAAAATATCCACCAAATGCTTTAGCTGATTCCTCCTCACATCTGCAGTTCACCTGAAAAGCCACGACTTATGAAAAAATTATAAAAAATTCATTTGTCAGTTCTAAAAAACAGTGTTAATAGAGACTTTCATGGCTGCCTACAGGGAACAAACACTGAACATCTTTTCAAGACAAAAGGCTTCCAGGTGCTGGGACCATCAATATTTCAGAAGGTGCCAGGTCAAACAGTTCACTGATGCCCACAGTGTCACTACCATGAATTGCTAAAATTTAGCTATTTCTCCTGTTAAACCTTCTATTAGGTCTTTTTTTTTCTTTTTTTTTTTTTTTTCTGTAATGCCCAAAAGTTTCATGGAAGAAAAATTGATGAAGAATTATGGGGAAAGCCGGGCCAGTCCCTGCGCGGAGCTGCAGCTGCGGCTGTGCTGCCCGATGTGCTGCTCCTCTCGGCTGACATAAAACTTCCTGATAGCCGGGATCGTGCGTGCTGCGAGCAGGGAAACCGGGTGAAAAAGAGAAAAGAAAAAAGAAAAAAAATAGTACAGGCAGATAAATAATGATAATATAAAACTGAGGGGTAATTTTTGCAGATTCATTGAGCCAAACTGGCTCTTCCTTTCCTCCTCTGTCGGCTTGGCACAGCAGAGGCGCAGCTCGATGGAGATGTGCAGCCCCCTTCGAGCAGCTTTGTTTGTCTCTGACGCATCGAAAGCGGCCACGAATTATTGATAAAACAGCACAAGGCCAAAACCACAACCAACAGCTTCCCCAGAGTCAACATCAAGGTGTTGCTACTTCTCCTGTTCGTGTTTACTAAATAAAATAACCTTATAAGTAGGGGTTGTAAAAGCCTGATAAGGTGCTTCTAATTAGCAAAACATCAGAGGTAAAGGTTTATGTTAAATGTAACAGAGACAATGAGAAATAAAGTTGATATAGTTTGTGCGCTGATAAAAAAATCCTCATCTGTTTTGCATTCACATATGGAACATATTCCCCGGGGAGAGCGAGCGACATACTTTTAGGACACTATTTCATCTTAGCAAATCAATGTACAGTCTATTAAAACTCCATTTTTCCATGAATGATAAGTGTAATTACATCTCTCTTGCAATAAAAACTGGTGCTTATTAAATGTAAATATTTAACAATGATTAAAACACATTTGAAGGAAACTTTATAGCTTTAGTTTATATGTTCCCATCTGGGTTGCCTTTCCTAAACCACTACACTTTTTGGAGAGTTATTAAATTATTATTTTGAGAAGGACTAACACTCGGTGTGTCCCTTGCTTCAATTTTAATTTCATCCCCTTTCAGAATTTATTGAAGTCTGGCGAGTTTAAGATTCAGTCAATGCTCTATTTTATTTGTAGAGCTGCATCGAGGGGAAAGTGGCTTCACGAGGTAGGAAATGCCACACTGACATGTCTTTTGTGCGTCCAGTTTTGATGGCCAGATATAGTTTCCTAACTCCACACGCTCCAGCTCTCATTTGTTTCCAGAGGAAGCAAGTGGGTTCCTTAAACGGGTTCCTTCAGTTTTATGTATGGCCCTTCTGGGGTTGTTTTAAAAAAACTAAGCTTCAATAAAAGGTCCAACCTTACAAATTGCAGATACGTATAAGCAGCATTAGGGGTGCGAGTCGCTGGCCCCGGGCACGATTCGTGGCTCTACAGGCGGGACTGGCCCTTCACAAAGCAGCCTAATAGGATTACTTGAGAAAGGAATTCCCGGGTAACCAAGGGTTTGTCAGATCCAAAAAATAAACCCTGTTTCCAGCAAAAATCTTCCCTACTGAAGGTCCTTTTAAATGCCCCGGGAAGCATCCCGATAGATTTTAAGAGAGTTGAAGTCAGTTTTCTATAAAATCCTGCAGTTGATTTAAGAGTTGCATTGCAGGGATATAAACTATTACACTGCCATGGAACAGCTTAAATACTTCCAGAAAGGACACCACTCCCTGTTAAATTTTAATAAGTTCTTGATATAATTTGCACTCAGATGTGCCGCTTTCACCCCGATCGTTTTTACAAGGGCCACACTCTTCCAGCGACCCCGAATTCTCCCGTAGTGTTTTCCTTTTTTAAAGGAAACTTGCGCAAAGTTCAGCTTCACACTCAAGATCATTCCAAAAGGCTGGAGTTAATTTTTAATTTGACGAGTCATTTCGGTCATGTAAGCAATATCACCGAAGTCAGTTACTTACTTGAGAGGGTGTTAAGGGGATCAGGCCGCTGCGAGCTCATTAAAACTCCTGATCCCGCAAAGAAGCAGGAGCTCAAACCTCCGCAGAGTTTCTTGGAGTCACCAGGTGCCCTTTATTGCAAAAATCACGCTGAAAAAGTCACTACATGTATAATTTAAAAATAAAAATTAAAAAAAAAAAAAAGAGAGAGAGAGAGAGAAAAACTCCATAGCCTTGCCCAACGTGTTTAAAAATAACAAATAACTGCCCCAAATTTCTCATTCAGGAGCGAGCCAGCCACGCCAACACCCAGCAAGGAGGGTGCTCATGCATTTAAAACATCTTTAGAGTTGATATCCTCCTCCTGTCAGTTTATTAAACTCCTTTAGCAACTCCGAGATGCTGCGGTAGAGAAAGGCTCAATGTCTGTGTGTGGTTTTTCAAATCGTTTTCTCCGAGGAGGAAAATTTCTCTTTAAATAAATCTCCCTCTTTTATTGCAACTCAAAAAAAAAAAAAAAACCAAACAAAAAAAAACCCCACGCAAGGAAGAGGCTATTTATTTCTGAAATAACACACAGGACATCATTTCACAACAGTATATTCAGTGGTTTAAGTTACATCTGATGAAAGGAAAATTAATTTAAGGCATTGATTTTCCACAAGATAAACCTTTGGATAATAAAGATTTCTCCTAGAGAAAAATAAATAGCAGTAACACAAAAGGGCTTGGCAGCGTGGGCACCTTTAATTACTTGTTTAATTAAAGAAAACTAAATTTCCATTAAGTGAATTTCCATTTATTTATTTTTTACGTATTTTTGGTCATGAAAAATATTGCTTAAAATTAGAACATACGTTTGTTGGTTTTAATTACAGACGTATTTTTCCTACCAGAGCAAACAGCACCTCTTGCACACAATAATGTCAGAATAACGCAGGCAGCCTCCCCTGGTGACTTTTGTAGGCCCTAACACAAGACAAATATTTGTATATTTTTGGCTGTTCCTGTTGCCATTGAAGCCAATGGGGCACGAGCCCTGTTGGGAGCAAGAGCAAGCGCTTTCTGATACAGATCTGATGAAATAATTTAATTAAGGCAATCGGTTTTCTAGCATTTCTGAGCCATTTTCACACAACGATTAAACATAAAGCAGAGTCAGACGCGCATAGGAGTGTGCAGGCGAGCTTTAAGTTAAAATCCCCTAAATATGCTACAATTTCTCAAATAATATGTGGTACTTGTGGAAAATTCTGCGTGTCTTAATAATTAGCCCTATCTGTGTATTTTACCTATGCAAGTAATTTCATCGAAGTCATCACGTCTGCTTGTCAGGGTGAATTAAGAAGGACTGACTCAAATAATATACTATTATTTAGATCTTGGACACACGGCTTTATTACCCGCGGTCTCCCTCAGATTTAACTTCTCAACACACGTGTTTAAAATGCAACGTCCCCTAAAAAATCTAGTTTGCCTTTAGAAAAATAACCTTTTGTCTTCTTTTGGAAAAGAAAGTTTTTGTTTTATATTTTTGGATTCATTATTCCCCTCTCCTGTCTTATAAACCAGCCTCCTGGAGGTGCTTTAAATTTTAAATACAAAATAAAAGCATGCATATATTCTGCACGCATACACTGGAAATAAAAGAGCACGAGGCTGTTTTCACAAGCATTGAAAAGGGGAAATCATCGCCTTCACTTCTGTCCTTTGTTCCCACAATAGTTTCTCAAATTTAAAATCGCAATCCCAGGTTCTGGCTTTAACCCCTACGCTTCGCTCTGGCCGAAGCTGCTTTCATCTCTTTCCTGACAAAAATTAAATACCAGCCTGCTGGCGTCACCGGGTACTTTCAGCGCGGCTGGTAATAATGCCCTTTCCATAATTCTATAATGGCAGATTTAGTACTGAATAATTATACATTATACAGAATAGCAACTGCTTATAGAAAAAAAAAAAAAAAAAAAAAAAGAAAAAAGGACCTGATCCAAGCCCTCTAAAATCGTGGTTATTTTTTTTTTTTTTTCTGAAAGCTGCATTTGCTAAATGTTCAATAAACGTAAAGCTGATCCAAAGTACATCGGTGACACAGTTCTGTGCCGCGTCCATGTTCATCCCAACGTGAGCCCGGGGAGATGGACGCCGTGCTTCCAGGTGTAAGGGCTGAAACTCTCTCTCCCTCCGTATTTTCCTATTTCATCCTGTGCAGGTAAAGGTAAAGGTGTTCGATTTAGGTGGAAAATTTGCTGAAGGAGCAGCTAACCTGTGTTTCTCTGTGCTGCTTCCCCTGTGCGGGGCAAATTTGTGATTGCGAATACGGGATTCAGCGCAGAATTTGCATTTTCGTTGAATAAATCATCCGCAACCAAAACATTCCCATCTCCAGGCTGCTCGCGGTGGGCGACAGCAAAGCCCGGGCCGCTAAAACAGATTTACCCACAAACTAGGAAATTCCGCAGGGCTAATAAAATCCTTCTCATTCTAATGAATTATTTCATCACTTTGCTGTCTCCCGGTTTTTCCCCGTGCTTTGCAGCCAGCGAGTGATTTCATCCGTGCTTTCCTCCAGTGGATCCTGGGATGTTTAGGCTTTTCTGCGGTGCCTTTTATACCATTGGGTTCGTCCTGCAGCCCTCGCGGTGTGCGATACCTGCGGCCGGGCTTGGACCTGGGGGGGGTGGCAGGGGGTGGGAGCCCGGACCTCCAGCCGCAGACCCCGGGGCTGTCACACCAGTCCCTGTGACTGTTTGCCGAGGGTTTTTAGTGTCTCCCTCGGCATCTGCCGCTCCGTCGGAGCATTTTAGGGAGTGGAACGGGGGAACGCAGCGAGCAACAACATCAAACCCGTCTCTTGAACCATTTGCTTCTTGAAAAACACAGGGAATGCCTTTAAACGCACTGAGATTTCTCGCTTCTTGATGGGAAAACACTAAAAGGGGGATGCTTTAATCTTGCTGTATAGCCCCAAGTTCAGGGCTTAAAGCTGAAAGCTTGCAGTTCCAGTTCCTGCTCTTTTCGCAAGGATCTCTGACGGGACGTAATGTAGCTCGCAGCGGCATTAATCCCCCCTACAGCCCCTCCACCGCTGACACCTCCCCGTACCACCCAGGCTCCACTGGCCCAAGGCTGGCAACAGGAGGAGATAAGGCAGCCCTCGCTCCTCTGAGCCCCTAATTGCTCCCATTTATTGCCGGTAGGAAATTTGGGAGAGGGCCCAGCCCCGGTCTTTCCTGCGTTTCGCCGCCAGACAAGAGATTTCAGCGGCCGCAGCATCAACCCCGGAATTTTTGCCCTTAAAACTCAAAGGAGCTCCCCCGCCTGGGGAGGGAGCTTGAGGAATCCAGATTTATACTGCTGCAATTAAAGGCAGAATTTGGCCCTAAAAATCCCGCTGGTGTAAACAGCCGGGCTGCAGGTCAGCACCAAGCGCACAGCCCGGGATTAACGGCAGCTCACTACCGGAGCAATTATCTTCTGGCAAAGCCAAAAAACTCCCTCGTTAAGCAACTTGGTGGGGCTCTCGGTACCCTGCCTTACACCTGTAAAATGCCAGATAAGGCCATCAGACCAGAGAAGTCTTTTTTTTCTTTTTTTTCTTCTTTTTTTTCCCTAGAGTTTCACTGAGAGAGCAACTTAGCGAGCAGCATGTTCTTAGTATTATTTAGAAAATAAATCTTCCCAGCCTCTGAAGAAGAGTTGAGGTTGAGTGGAGTGGCCGGACCTGATGTTTACCGGGAGAGTTGACGAGGCTGGCAATAAAACCCTGGGCAATGATGGCTCCGAAGAGTTACATTTGCTTTGGAATTTACTTTTAGAAACGCACGAAATTTTATGTAGAAACAAGATCTATAACCACCTATATAAAAGTAAGGGGTTTTAATACCTCTGAGAATGATGGACTGTGTTCTGTGCTGCTACTGCAGGACAGAGCTCCTATTAGGACTGTGGGATCAGAGCTCAGTGAGTAATTCAATATTGGTTATTTCATAAGCTTTGTCTTCGGTGAGCATAAAATATGATTTTCTTGAATCAATTTATTATATGACTTTCTGTTTTATGCCAGTCTCCCCTTGACAGACTTATTCTTAACATTTACTGTTGGAAATTCAAGCTGGTTTGGTTTCTTTGTGCAAATATGATTTCAGGAATGATTTTCTTTGCCTTTTTTTTTTTTTCCATAGTGTTTGCATACAGTTCAGTCAGTAAGGGGACTAAGGCACAGGAGAGGTAAGTTCACAAATTAACTTGTAAACTTGAAATAGAGATGAAGGAGGAATGTTTTTGTCGAGTTTGCCCCACTTTATAACAAACATTCAGTTTAATCCTCAGACTCGTCACAGAGAAATGAGACATTTTCTTCAAATACCTCTCCCCAGTTCTCACTCTTCTTCATGACACAATTTCACAAAAGCTCAGTTTTTACCACCGTATCCAGGCAAAATTTCCCTTAGCAGAGATACAAGATTTACCCGAGTAAACCTGGAAATATTGAGGATAACAGTTCTCTTCTTCAAATGCAGAACAAAAAGTGTAATTAATGATGCTGGGTAAAACTCCAAATTAACTTAAATCAGGGCAGGATTGGGAGGGAATTTACTTATCTCCTTAGGCAAAAGCCCGGCTTTCCTGAAAAGAGCAGTCACAGGAACAAATGGGATCAATTTTAATTTTTCCAACCCCTCCCATTTCTCTGGGATTTCCAGCTCCGATGGGGAAGCGGAGCGGGGAGACGGTAGAGCCCGGCCTGGCGCTGGGGCCGCTCTGCTCCCCTGGGAGCCGCCGGAGAGGGGCTGCTCTCCAGCCTCTAGCTTTCCAAACCCCCCTTTTATTTTTTTTTTTCCTTCCTCCCCATGCTTTTTTTCCAAGCATCAGATGCTGGAGTGATGTTTCCCGTAAGCCGCCCGTCCTCCCTTGCGAACCAGGACCCGCGCTTCTGCGTAGACGAGCTATTTAAATCGGCGGAGTCAACGCTAGGCTATATCAGCGCCTTTATGCGAGACATACCATCCCAATATCCCTGTTACTATAGGAGCAAAATACACGTAAATATTTAGGTGGATTCCTTCCAAGTGCAAGGGGCAGCTTCGGAAAAAAACACACGGCGCCCTGAGCCAGGACATGATTTAACACAGGTGGAAACCTCAGGCAGGTGAGCAGCGCCCCCCGCCCCCCTTGGATTTCACGCCGGCCGTGCAAATGCCAAGATGTGTGATGCTAAATGCATACCGAAATGTCGGTGGGGCTGCTGTCTGACTGCTTAGAGGAATAATCCCACCAAAGCCCCGTAATAAATGTTTGCAGGATCAGGGCCTGGAATGATTTGGGAGAAAGTTTCCCTGGTTTCTTTTGTTTCTTTTCAGTCCCCGAGTGACAGATGACATGTAAGAGTCAGTCCCTAAAGACCCCATGCATTACAGACAGACAACAGCCATAAAATCCTCCCTTGCCTACAGGTCTTGTTACTATAAAAAAAAAAAAAAAAAAAAGCCAAAAAAAAAGCTTTCCTTTTTCTGTAAGACCTGAATTCATGTTTATGATGGTTGGAGAGAAGCTGGAGGAGGGCTGAAAGACCCCTTCCCTTAGCTTTACCGTGTAAAGAAATAAGGTTTTGGAACAACTGCTTAGCTGTTAAACTATTATTAGACAGAAGATGACATTTTAGGTCAGGAAAAATACTAGAAAACAAAAATTCTAGTTATAAAAGAAACCTACAATGCCTATGAAAAAGGGCTGGATTTACCTCCCTGCTCCAATGGGTAATGATGCTAAACTGTATTCTGGGTGGCTTTAAACAGAATTTAAATGGCTCTTTATTGCCTGTCTCTATTTTTTTAACTGGAGATAAATTGGTTTAAGTCATTTAGAGCACAGAGGTTTTTGTCTGATATTAGTGTACGGAGCGGCCAGTTGTCTCTGTGCTGTAGTTTATTCATTGTTCTGGAGAAAAGTAACAAATATTGGCTACGCACCAATAATTGTTTGAGAAAACCAGATTTTGGCTGTGTTGTTAGTCCTTATATAAGCAAAATGGGTTGTTTCTAAAACACCGCGCTCCTCCGAACCAAGCGTACAGACGGTATTTGTACTAATCAAGCAAATTCTGCCCTCCACGACATCCGCACAAAGGCCACTGCCAAGTTTGCAGCCAGACACTGCAAATTTATCCCATTTGGGAAGTTCTGGACACTGGAGAGGTACACCAGTATGGGTAGAGATGCTCATTTTCCCCTCCCCAAAGTTTCCCATTAGGGAACAGAAAGGAAACCTGATAAATCCTCCGGTGGCACATACCATCTTTAAGCCCTCAGCTCCAAACCCCTTTACAAATCTCTCCAGCCCTCCCAACTGAGCCACACCATGCTCTCTCCCACCTATGGTCCCCCCCTTCCCCGTGGAAAGGGGATTCCGACATGGGATGAGGATCCCTGGGGGTTTCCTATGGGCTGTGAGCGGTCCGATACCCTGCACCCGCAGCAACCATCGCAACCACGGGCGATGCGCTGGCGTGGCCCGAAGCTCCCCACGGCCAGCTTCAGGGAGAAACCCAACAATGGTGCACTGTGTTTAACACCGTGCGCTGTGGGAAACGGAGAGAAGACAAATGGACTTTATTTTACAACATAAAGAACGTTACACCCTTTGGTAATACGTAACTAATAAATTAAATCCATTAAAAAACTGTGTTCTCCACTATCCCCCTCACGAACGGAGCCAAAGCTGTAAAAATTCATGAAGGAGTCAGTAGCAGGCTGGCTGGGGTTACAAAATCTACAGAAACTGCTAAAAGTCACAGTTTTCTCCAGGAAAGTCATGGCCATAACAAATATACCACACAGCTTGCTCCCTAATCCATTCCCAGGGCGCTGCGTTGTGTGAGGCTGAGCGGATCTCGACGTCCAGCGAGGTTGGGAGGCAGCAAAGGGACACGGAGAGGAGGGTGCGTGGGGACCCGACGGACGCGGGGTCCCACCGGGTGCAGGCTGCCAGGGCAGGAGGGGACCCCGAAACGTCACCCGACGCCCTAGACCCGGGTTTACCCCGCGGTGGATGACGCAGAGCTGGTAGTTGACTGATCACACTGGAAAACAAAAGCTCTGCCTGGAAGAAAAGGGCTCCTTTTCATTTCTGTTCCCTCTGTCAGGCAAAAATTAATGACTAAATGCACCTTTCTCTGATGTTGTCCATCATGCAAATACTGGTGGGCAGGAGTCAATATGAACTTTAAACACACCTGACACAGGTGGCTTTTGCCTTTCAATGCTAAATGGCCACTGGCCAACAATTCACGGCGCAGCATAAAGGAATCCTTGTGGCGAGCAGCCTTCCCTCTGTTTATATTTGTTATTCCAGAATGAAGCTATTCATCGGGGCTGAGATGGAACTGCCCAGGTGAATAACTTCCTGAAACCCATGGCTCCTGCAGGAGTGCGACCAAAATCAACTGCCAAATGAAGGGGGGGGTGTGAGTTGGAACGTCAGGGAGAAAGGCCAGGAATTAGAGAGACGCTGGAGGGGAGGATGCAGCCGGCAGGAGATGCTCAGCTGCCCCGGCATCCTCATCGTGGTGTCTCTCCCAGGTTGAATCACTACCCTGGGCATTTTTATCCGGCCAGTGGGTCTTCTCCTTGTCCTCTGGGCCATGTCCTTCTGCCAACGGACCAACACTGTCACAGGCACGGATGGAAAAAATAAATAAATCAGTGAATGATATTATGTTTCCTGAATTTAGCAGTCAATCTGTGGGTTTTTTCCAAAAAAAAAAGCCATCTGAAATAAAATTCAGGCTGATCTCAGAAGGGTTTCAAAGGCGCTGCTTTTTTCCTATAAAGCAGTTGCATCTTATCTGCAGGAAAACAGACATAACCCTCATCGGTTGTACTTCATCCTTCTGCAATTTCAGTGCAAGCCTGCGTGTAATTTCTTTTCTTTTGGATGAAGCATATCCTATTCCAATACCATTTGATCAAAATAAAAAATAGATTGCACTGTATCCAAAAAAGATATACAGACTAAATATTTTGGTGTGTAGTCACCAAAATAACTGTAAAGGGGAATTTGTAAGCAGTTTGGGAAGTTTTCTTTCGGTTTATACACAGAGAAATCGTTACATACTATCAGAGTTGGGATTAATTTATCACCGAGCCCAGGAACTGTTCCCAATCGGAATTAGCCACACTAATGTCTGGAGCTGACAAGCACAGCTGCAGCGAGCTCCCTCCTGTTTATTATTGTACTTTTTCTTGTCTTTTAACAGTTTGTACAATAATGGAAGAGCAGGAGCTAAAACTGCTCATCTTCCCTCTACCATTGCAGTGAGTCCAATAAGGCGATAAAGCACCTTAAAGGCTGGTTTTTAAGCTCGTGACGGGCTCAGTAGCAGGCGCAGAAAATAGCTGTACGTTCCTAAGTCTTTTCTGGCTGTTCTTTTAGAAAATCTCTGAACGCCGAGTGCAGAAGATTGCATTCAGACTCACTTTTCTGTATTGTTTCATTCCTGTTTTAAAGCCTGCTTTGGAAAATAGTGGTCTGCAGCAAAGGGCTGGAGGTACAATCCTTTGCTGAATGGGGAATGCAAGCAAAAAGGAAAAAAAGAAGGAAACTTGAATTTAGCTGACATATATATATTTCAAGTATTGTGAGTAGTAGAAAGAGTGTATCAAGTGAGGCAGCTGGCAGAGAGATGGGATATTATGGCACCGAGCAATGTTTTATTTTCCTTCATGTTTGTGCAGGATGGAAGTCATTCTGCCTCTGCAAAGCAAATGTACTGACAGCATGAAAATCTTATTTATTCAATAAGAAGTTCTCATAGATCAAACTGACAGGTTATCAACTGGTATGTGTTAAAACTTCCATGCAACGTGCATGGTCAAATCAGCCCTCAGGAGTTACACAGGAGCCCTCCCTCGACTGTGGGCAAGTCTTTGCGTGGGACCAGTGGCCACATGAGATCTTTAGGGCTTTGCTATGGCTTCGGGCCAGTGCACCCAGGTTTTTTCACCCAGGTTTTTTTTTTCCCATGGAAAGATGGGAGCAGGGCAAGAAAGCAGGTCTGACATCTGTCTCACCTGCCATGGAGTTGGGAGACAGCCAGGACGTGCATCTGGACTTGGGGCTTGGAAGCAATTCCAGGTCCTGTATGTTAGGCATCATAATAGGTCAGTAATGTATTTCTATCCTCAAGTTCATCTTCAGCATCACATGTGCACTAATTCAGCTGGAATACACCCAGATTATCTATCCATTTACACAAGAAAACAGCCAGAGGCAGAGCAGCCGAAGAACAGAGTGTGCCGGTGACTGCCAGATGTCGCGTATCCAGCAAGATGTTCGTTTGGCCGATAGCCCTCATCCTGGTGGCTGGACCCAGGCGCCTCTGCCAGACACCAGCCTCAGTACCTGCCTGCTCGGCAGCAGACCGGGCATCCCCTCTGATCCCCACCTTCCCGGCCCTGTCCTCTGCAGGGTTTTGGGGAGCTGCGGAAGGGCAGAAGCGGTGGGGAGGGAGGAGATGAGGGGAAGATGAGATGAGATGAGAAGAGGGGAAGAGATTGCAGAGGGACAGAAGAGGAGGGAGATGAGTGGGGATTTCTCCTGGTGCTTGCATCCTCTGGAAGCTCATCACGACCTTTCTCCCAAGGGTATCTACCCTGTCCTACCTGTCTCAGCCTCTCCTGGAAGGACCTGTGCTGTCAGCCAAGCAGGCTGGCTTTGAATCTCTGCTGCTCCCCCAGGTGGGAAAAACCAGAATTAACTCCGGAGCAGCCGGCAGAGGTAAAGCACTTGCCCAGCAAGCCAAGAACAGAGAAAACACTTCCCCACCTGGTCCTTCTGACAAATCCCTCTTACAAAGCTGGCTGTACGTGTGTGTGCATGTGAACTGCTGATTCAGACCGATGCTAAATTTGCTCACCATTTTCCATCATGTATAACTACATATTCCCCTCAGTGCCCCAGGGGATTAGGGTATTCCAAGGATATTGCTAATGATCTTATGGAGCCCTTTACCTGCAGCTCACCAGCAGTTCAGCTCAGCAAAGCTTAAAAGTTTTTTATTTGTATTTCCAATTATAGAAGAAGGAATGGGAAAAAATATTGGTTGAAACAGGCAATCAGCGGGAAGGGGAGCAGATTCTAGGACTTCTTTTGGTTGATGTTTTTGCACGAAAGCTGTGAGAGAAGAGGGATGAAATAGTCTGGCAGAGTAAGGAGAAGGAAAATAACTACATGAGATTGCTCATTGAGGGGATGGGGAAGAAAATGAATTGCCTTATCACCTTTGCTTCTCTTCTCCGACCCTTCGCTGTCCCACTTTATCTCTGACAGTTCATCACAAATATGTCGGTAAGGTCGTACGGACATAGACGTGCTGGTCCTTGGTCCCCTGGGTGGTGCAGGATTGGGGTGGCTGCTCTGTGCTCAGATGGGCAAACCCGCTGTGCCTTGGGCAGGGGGGGAAGGGGGGCTGGGTTTTTTCTACTTTGGCTTCTCTTGCTTTTCAGAGCAAGGGACAAGCAGGTGAGCAAATGAGCCGGGGGTTTGGGTTCCTGCATCCCTGCCAACCAGCATCGCTAAGCCTTGGAGTGAACTCGCACAGCTTCCCCCTGTGCCTTACCAGTAACAAGTGAACACCCTGGGCTGCCTTTTCCCCCATCTCCGTTGGAGGGAAAGCCGTAGGGACAGCACGTTGTGCTGAGATGGGAGCTGGGGTGCACTGGGAACGGGTGACCCAGGTGTCTCCGTGTTACGCTGCCCGGGAGGAGATGGTATCATACCAATTACAGCAAAGTCCTGGTGTTGTTTTGCTGCACAGACAGGAGAAGAAGGCTGTGTGCCTTCCCTTTGCCTCCACCACTCTGCTGCTTTCCTGTAGTTATTTTCATTTTAGCCGTATGCCAAGTTTAAGGCTTCAAGGATTTTCCTGCAGTGACCTCTAAATCCCTTCGCTGGTCAATATGATGCATCACCATTCAGTATAATATCCTTCTGTCTGGTTTGCTGGCCCCAGACTTATTATTTTATGTTTCTGTACATTAAACTGCATTTTCCATTCACTGGCCCAGGCAACCGGTGGATTCAAATCCCTTGTTCCTCGTTATTTGTTCCCTCTCCAATTTTGTGCCCTGCACAAACTTTGATAGTTTGTGGAGGTATTTTCATTCAAGTCATTTGCAGGTGTTATAAATGAGGGAAGTCCCTTGGTGTTCTCATTTGTTGAGCCTTTACAATACAGGATTACCTTTTCAAAGGAGGACGTAGGGGTTTAGCAGCATGACTAGTGAATATTAATAGATATCTCTTGGTACAGATCCTCTGAAAGACACTGCTGCTGTCACGGCGGCTTTCTCACCTTTGCACGGGTGAAGGCTGTAAATCAGAGCAAGGGCTCATGTCTTTTGCTAAAATTGCTCTGGAGTCTAAGGTCTGTGAAAAACGGAGAAAGAAATAGGGGGAGTAAGGCATTAGGACCAGCAGCTGATTAGGGAGTGGGAGCTATAAGAAAACAAGAATTTGAGGCACCTGAGGCTCAGGTGCAAAGGGGAACTTGGATGTGAAATATGGAAAAGACGGGAAAGGAAATATTTTCCCTCTATCAGTGTGTTTATTTGACCCTGTTTATTTGATGCCCTGTTGATGGCATCACCATCAGTATCAGCCCTGCTCCCTGCCTTTGGTCCTCTGGTGGGTATTTCATCACGTTGCAGTTGAAAAAACTGAATTGTAAACCCAAAAGCTGCAAAATTAACTGGAGCCCCGAGCTTGATGTCCTGAACCCAGCCCAGTGCCACCGTGGGAGCAAGTCATGGCACAGCCCGCCAGCTCAGCCACTGGACCACAGTGACGGTCCAACCCAGGCTCAAGCCCAGATTCCTTATGGATATTTGCAGCCACCTCGGCACCACAAAAGGAAACAAAAATGTCTCCTCATGAACCGTGCAGGTTTTATTAAACATGTGTTTTGGTTCGAAGCCAAGCGGCGCTCGGTTGTTTTATCACTGTTTATTCCTGTCTTTCACAGCCTTTATCAGTTATCCACATCAGACCTGTGAGCACTGCGAGGGCTGAGTCACACAAATAGTACTTTTATCTGCAGTCAGATCTATAATCAGGCAACAAAACTCCCTCATCTCGCTTCTATTTAGAGTCCCAATTCGGGCTCTTAAAGAAAAAGGGACTTCACAAAGGAATTTCAGTAATTATCCTCTCCCCTCCGTCCCCCAGATGTTGTTTTGCATGATATAGGTACCTGTGGATACTTGAAAAGAGCACTCAGAGCTGCCGTCTCTTTAATGGAAGACTTTTAGGAAAGTGAACTTTAACTTTTAAACTTCCCTATGAAAAACAGATCCATGTTAAGTTTGATACCATTTGCCTCAGGATGATCTCAGCTCTTAAAATATGATGGTTTTAGTCGGATTAAGAGCCTATATTGTTGCTGAAGAGAAAGAAGGGTGCCTCTTTAATTGCAGCTCAAATCTACCTAACAATTGCCACATGTTGAACAAGATTTAAGAGTTATTAAATATGAAAGCCACTATTACTCCTCCACTATGAGCAGCCTTTGTTTTTTAAACCTGGAAAACACTAAGTAAAAGGGGGAGGAAAATGTAAAAAACAAATAATAATAAAAAAAACCTACCCTAGTGAAAATCTGAAATCTGAAGAGGCACGTTTGCTTTCTGTGAAGGCTGAAGTTACTGCAGTACATTTCTCTCTCCAGCAGCATCTGCTGCATTAACTGAAACAAACTCCTGGCAGGTCTGGGAATCTTATTGCTAGGAAAACTCAGTACAAATTCCCAACAGTTATTGGGGCGCTGCCATCTGTTACCTGAGGTTATTTACAAGCAATGGGTTGATAACTTGACTGGAGCTGTGCTAAGCGAAGTCTCCTCTGACTCTGGCCTTGGGTGTAGCATCTCAGGTCACGGCAGAAGGGCTCCCGTGCAGCAAAGACACTGGGGACCCCCATCTGTGAAATCTTCTTTAAACCTTTCCTGCTCTTTGGTCTTTAAAAAAGAATAAAAAACTCCTCAAATTTGGTGTTGTGTTTTGTTTGGTTTTTTCTTCAGTATTTGTATGATGAAGGAGCAGCCTGAAAATTGAATTATTACTATCGCAGTGCTTTCACTTTCCATTGTGTTGCTGAGTAGATCTGAAATACCTTAAAATCAGCAACAGTCCTGGCTGCCATTTGCTCTGGGGAGAAAGCTCTGGGCTGACAACCATCTGAACCTGCTTCTCCCCCTTAGGGCCACAAGTCCCTGATGCTCTGGAGCACAGCAGCAGTCAGACACAAGAATAACTCACTGTTGATGCCATCGGTTTGGGTCACTTGGCTTTGCAAACTTGACCTAAGCCCAGGTACCAACCCCAGGGTAGAGAGAAACCATCAGGCAGGGCAGACCCTGCACCCTCTCAGCTGCCGGGGAGAGGTTTTAAGTAGTGGGATGCTCAGGTTCCTTGCTCTGCTGAAAAGATGCTTCAGGAATGTGGCTGTTTTGGAGAGCTCTCTACTCACTTTGCATCCTTCCGTGCTGGAAGTTACTCATCGCTGTTTAGGATGTTGATCCCTGCGGTAGCTCGGCTGGATGGATTCCAGAGCCCTGACACTGGTCTGGAAGGATCTTCAAAGTGGAGCGCTCTCTCCTTCTCCAGCTGTGCTCAGAACAGCCCGGCTCATTCAAGGCACTTCTACCCGTTGCTCATCAGTGTGAATTTTCCATGAGTCTGCCACATTCTTTTGCCTTTTCATGTTAGGGATAAATCTCCTGTGGACAGAAGCTCTGCTGGGCTGTGGTGGTGCCTCTTTGGGAACGGCCTTCATGGCCTGAGCCATCAGCTGCAGTCCCAAAGAAACAATCCAGCACGTCTACTCAACCAACTGAGACCACGGGATGAAACTGTGTAGGAGGCGAGAGCAGACATAAAATAGGTCAAGGCAATGAGGGGTGTTTCTATAAATCATCTGTTATAACTTGTAGAAAGCCAATGTTTGGTCAGATGGAGAGTTACAGCTACCGCATCTGCAAAAAAATAAAGGAAAAGCTAAACTGTGATTTTCAGAGGTCAATGATTAAATTTCTTTTCAGATGTTAGCCCCCTACTCCTTTTCCGTTGTACTTGATACTATTTCAGAGACATCTTCAGCCTCTAGCAGCAGGATTTTAAAGTTATGGTAATATAGTTTTCATACAATACATTATTCATTTTTCTAGCTCTCCGTTTAGCAATCCTGGCAGCTAAGTAGGATGGTATAGTTTAGGGCAGGGGCCACTGCAGATCTTTGCAGTCTGGCAGGAGAACTCGGTTAAGCCTCTCAGGTTACAAAGGAAAAGCAATTTTCATTTTCCCTCCTGCTCAGCAAAGTAAAACCCAGCTCCTAATTTTCAGCGAAGAAATCACAATGGTTGGATTTCTTGTGTCTGATCTCAGACACACCCCTGTAAATCTGGAGACGCTTACAGAGCTGGGAACCCGGTTCCCCCTTTGGCAAGGTGCGGGAAAGGGGAAAGCAATTGGCTTTCTACCATGTTTTAGAGCTTCCCTTTCTATAGGGCTAACAGAAAGCATTAATTCCTCCCAAGCATCTTGTACTGGCTCAGCATTGCCCCCTGAGATATCTGCTGGGGAATGCTCCTGCAGCACGTTCTCCAGCCTGTTTCCAACTTGTCCTTGCCACGGCTTGATGTTGCCTCTTCCCTCTCCTCCAGCTCCCCTCTTGCAGACCTTGCCTTGCCATTTCTGCCAAACACCAGATGAGCTGCTCACGGAGTCCTACCTGAGGGGATGAAGACATGAAAGAGGCAAACCTTTTCCTCGGCCTAAAATCTCCCCCCAAAATTACAATTTGCATTTACAAGGCAAAATTAAGCCCCTTCATTCTTACAGTAGATGGGAACATTGTTTAGAGCACGGGATTGTGGTCAGGACTCCCAGGTTCTGCCTTCGTCCATTCTGCTCTGTTTCCTTGGATCGCACTTTCCCAGACATGATCATGGTATTTTGGAAATTTCTTTGACCAACAGAACCAACTTTCAAAATAAACTCAAACCTTTATCCTCTTATCCATCCCCACAGTAGAGCTAGAAAGCTGGAAGAAAGATTTCTTGACTAATCACCACAGAGGGAAAAATTGGGGCATTCAGGGAATAAACTAACTTTCCTGAACTTTCACTCTTTGGCTCCATCCTTTCCCCCAACAGTAAAACAGATCTTCAGTTGTGGCACTAACAATTATGTGGACAGGGAATTGGCATTGTTTCTTCTTCTTTTTCTTCGTCTTAATTTTCTTTTTTAACTTTTTGACTTTTCTTTATTATAAAATTCCAACTTCCAGCTGACCCTTGAATAATTGGTTTTGTTGCAAGGGTTATTTGAGGTCTAAATGAGCCCGATGACATCTGTTTAATTTTAGATGCCTGGAAAATGTTCTAAAATTAATGAAATCCAAATGTATGACAAACTAATAGAACAATTTTATTTATTAAAAAGGAGGTTAAAAATAATTCTAAACATTTCAAGAAAACAAAAGAGGTGAATGGGATTTGTCATTGTTTAAATTGTACTTATTATATTACATTTCAGTGAAATGCCCTCTCGACCTTCCACAGTTTGCTCGATTTCCTCGTCAGGCTCCTTCCAGCTAATTTGCTTTGACATAAACAAAAAGAAAAGAACTCAAGAATCAAATGCAGTCGTCCAATATTTGGGGTCTCGATGCTGATTATAGCCAGATACAAATAAAAATGAATGGAACTTGCTAAAGGCAGGACCATGTTATTAATTCTTCATGAACATTTGGATGGTCATGGGAAATGTATGAAGCCACACAAATCTCAGATGTGTCACAAAACGTAGCTTGAGCGCTCATTCCTCCTAAAAATGTGTAGTTGAAATGCACAATTTGCCGTTTTCCTCTTTAGGAAGTTTTAGTCCGGCTCTTTGGGCTGCAGAAACGTTAGGTGGCTTAAGTGAGCAATCACAAATCACGCGTGAGGAAAGCTGATTTACCCATTTTATGCACTTGATTTGCTACATGTATTGTTTCGCAAGGAATGCTCAGCCAGAGGAATTACACAGACATCATGGATCATCCAGGAGACAATTTCCGCTAACGTTTGTAATATTCTCAGGGCAACTGGTGCTGGGATTCTAACTATCGCCTCTTGTGTGGCTTAAAACCCTCCAAAAAAAAAATACAAATTACAGTTTGTGGGAATATATATACACACATATAATCTATGTCTTTTAATAGGAAATAAAATAAAACAGACCAACATGGGGTTTTATGGTACGTTTGTTCACTAATAATATAAGTATATAAATAGCAAATTGGGCAGCACAAGTGACTCTGCAGGTAAACATGATCTCGTCAATAAAGGCAGTGATAATTCTCACACACCTCCACCTTTACAAAGGAAATGAAACTTAATCCTGGGAATAGAGCCCCCCTCAGCCTAACGGCCCATCTCAGGAATGTTTAAAATAGATTGGTTAGGACAGGTTTTACTGCATAGAAACAGAACGTCCCCGGGATAGACCCTGCATTTGTGTTTCATTTACAGCTTCACCAGAAATGACAGTGACATTGTATGACAATGGTATGGCACCCGGGCGGTTCGGTGCAGAGTTCCTGAATCTAATGAACTTTTTGAAGTTGCCCACCTGGACTCCAAGGTCAATTTCAACTCTACTCATGGACTACAGAAGTTTGAAAAGCTAGTACGAGGGTCAGGTACCTGGAAGCCTCTTTAAAATTATGGGGTGTAGAACTGCTCAGAAAGGGGCTCAGTCTAGATAGTCCCTTTTTGTTTCCACCCACCCTTTTTCTGAGCAAATAGAAATAAAAATCGTGTTGAAGATAAAATTATTAATGATCCTGAAGAGCCATTTGAAAGCCAATGAGGAATCAAGACTGTAAATGTCTTCTGACATTAGCCATATCTTCAGTTATTATATTTGAGGTCTTCCATTTTGGGGGGCTTTTTCTGGTTGGTCTTTACAGTATCTTTTTGCATTGACTTCTCTGTGCTGAGTGAATTTTTGACTCCTTTGTTGAAGTTGCCAGACAAATTTATTCCTATTACAGGTCTGCTTTTGTACTCCGGCAATTTCCAATTATTTTTGAAGATTATCTTGCTTTCTAGGTAAAGGTTACCCTCAGATGGTAACTAGTTACTGTCACTTACAAGCCAAAAGCTGTCTGACCTGTTTCCAAATTCTCTGAATTCTGTTGTCAGCTCATCTTCTATTTCCTCAAATACCTGTGGGTGTTTGAAAAGAATACCCCACCTTGCACAGAAACCGCAATTTTTCATGAAACTCCAAGATTTCTGTAGGGGCAGGGAGAATCCACTGTGGTACCCGTGAAATCTCTCAGGTTCTTGAGAATCGGTGATTGTCAGCAGTAAATTAGGATAAAGCTGACATATACATAAAAGATGGGTGGAATCAGAGTGATCAACATCATTCTGGAAGCTGGTTGTATTTGCTGTACTTATATCTGATAACAAAGTAAAACTATTTAACCGTAGTTTATTGGACATTTCTCTGTAGTACAGGTGCTGAGCTCCAGATAACTGCGTTACGTGGCTCAGTGCTTAACCTTATCATTCCGTCATTTTTAGCTCAGTTGACAGAAGGATCACTGGTGTAGCTGTAATTGGAGTTTACAATGTTTGCAAGTATTAGGTGACTTGTAGCTTAATGCCATAACTATAGGGACAATAAATTACATGGTCATTAGAGGGCTTTAGCTATTCATATAGTATTAAGCGTAAGGAGGACAGTAACATTTCTCTAATAACACATAAAACATCTATTCCAATTAAAACCATAATAGGATAGACTTGGCGTTATGTTACAGCCTCTCATGAATTTCACTGCTTAGAAATTATTACCGTTAAAATCATGGTTTCAAAGACTTGCACACGGGAACAATAAATTCTCACAAGCAGGTTTAGACAGAAGCATTGAGCCCCCGTGGAGGGAGGCTGTGTTTTAGAGCTGTGAAAATGCAGCTCGTGAGCAAAGGTTTGAGGGGTTGGGTTTCTTGCTCTCCTTTTTGTTCTCCATGTTTGGCTGACTCCCCGAACCAAGCGAGGCTTAATTAAAAGCAATTGAGCAAACAGAAAGCAGTCAAAAAAGATATTTCGACGCTTTTATCTTCTTCTGGAAGAAGTTCTGCCCCTGTATAATACTGTGTGTTTTGCTGTGTTCTTGGGAGACTTATTGAAGGGATGTGGAAACCGCCTTATTTTTAAATCCTGGTCTGTTTTCTGTCCTTCATATCTGCAAGGTTTCTTTTACCCAAAGAGGGTAGTGAGAGGTAGACTTTGTCTAAGGAAGAGTTTAATGCAGTATATTCTCCAGTGTTCAAATAAGAAGCTTTTACCTCTCTTTTCCCTCACCGTTGATGTTCCCAAGGACAGCACACAGCTGCTATGTCTGCGCATTCAGACGTCAGAGCTCGGTATATTCATTATCCCAAGGGTATGTTGCATTTATGTTTGAAGGTGTTGAGTCCTATGAAACTCAAGCATCTGTCTCACTACAAGGCAACAAGTACGTGCTTATATGACCTTCCAGAAGAAGGCTGCTGGTCAGAATGGGACCCCCTTTCTTTATTTGAGATTAGGCCTCCTTGTTTGTTCACCAGTCACTTCATCCTTGTAAAGCTGTGTGAGATACGGAGCTGTTTGGAAGACAAACTGAACTGTGCTGCCTTGGTCAGTTCTTCACCCCTCTCTCCCTGCCCATCCTGCAATAACCTCCTTAAGTCTCGGTTGTTAAAATGGTTATAAACTTGCTTTGGGAGTTTATGGGTTTGCATCACAGTTACACAAAGATTATTTGAAGTGTGGTTAAAGTGGACTAGGACTTATCTCCCAAAGCTGTTTCACAACAAGCACAACTACTAAAGACCTCATTCCAGATTGTCAGGAGATTAGAAAGGAAAGTTAAATGGGTCCCCAGGGGGGAAAAATTAAACACCTTTTAGAAAATAAGAATGTTTATTGAAACAGAGTTGCAAGAATGATTAAGAGATTAATTGACTGTTTTTCCTCAGGAGTCTTCAGCACCAGACAGAAAACAACAACACATTAGCAAGGCTGAAGCCACTACCAAGATGAAGAGAGTATTAGAGCCCTGTATTGCACTAAAAACTGCTCCTTTCCCTAGAGTTGCAGCAGACCGCAAAACTAGATGATGAAAAGGACAAAGCTGGCTGTGTCAGCAACAAGAGAGTCACTCCGCAGTTCCTTTGCTAGTGTTGCTGTATTCCCATCTTTTTTATCCCTCCCTCTTTTCAAAAGAAAATATTTGGTGGGTTTCTCACACCCTTCCTCCACCCACGATCTCCTGTGGGAACCTCCAACAGCAAACCCACCCACTGGGAGACCACCTCAGGCTCGAATCTTCTCTGCCTGGACCATGCAGCATCACTCTCCTAATCTCTTGTGTGGAGGGAGGAAGGGGGGGCTTTGCTCTTTCTTGCTCCCGGAGCTCAGGGACTTCATACCCTAGCAGCTCTGGCTTTGATGGCCAACTTGCTGACACTGAGAACGTCTCTCCTTCATTGGAGAATGGAGACACATGGGGCAACTGTGCCTCAAAACTCTGCAAGCACCAGCCCGTGCCGTAAAAATTATCCTTCCTGCCCTGTTGAGGACTTGGGTGAACAACATGGACCGGATAATTCCAATCAGCTGTGAGTTACATCCCTCTGACACATGCCTCCATAACGGACAGCCCCCAACCCCCCCAGTACTTTAGGAGCTGAAGGACAATCTGCCCTGCTCTTCTCTACAAAAGTTTCTGGTATATAATAAAAATAAACAAAGAATAGTCTCCAGCGCACAGGCCAAAGATCTTATAGTTGCTGTAGGAAACATACACAAGTATCTTCTAATGGAAACAATGTGATGTCTTCTTGCATGTCCGAAATTTTTCATTCTGTCATAACACTGTAGTCTCTCCACTCCTCTTTATAAGCCCTTCATCCCTCTTTGCTAATGGTTTACAATATAGAACAATTTAACTGTATATATTGATGTAAATCATGTCACCTTCTTTGTGAATTATATAAAATAATTCATAGCGAAGAACTCATGGAAGGGTTTTTAAGGCTGCAATTCATCTTCTCTTTTCCATTACCCTGGGCAAGAATAAAAGCCAGATACAAATTTGGCTCTTTCCTTTGGAAAGGAAAAAATATAGTTATTTAATATCTGAAACTAGTAGTTCCGCTTATTCATAAATTGGACTGTACAAGCTCTGAGGAAGGTGTGTTAGTCCAGACTCTCTCTACTGAAACCAGCCGAGAAGCTGCATTACCTTGGGAGTGGAGAATCCTGTCCTGTGCTCACCCTCTGCTCACTGGATGCACTGGGTTCGGACTGGTGTCATGGACTGGCAATCCCTTCCCTCAACCAGCCCCTGTGGCTATAACCAGGAGTGACACTGCAGCTTCCCCAGGCTGAGAAGAAACAATTTTGTCATCTTTACATCCTTGTAGTTATTTGGAAAGCTTCCAGACTTCTTCTAAAGGAGTCATATTTTATTTGACTTATATTTTCTCAGCCTCCGGTTGCCAACGCTAGCCCACAGGGCTGGCTCATTTGCACGTAAGATCTGCTGCTGAAATACGGGCACTTAAGCAAGTACTGGGCGTTTAAATGGTCCAATTTAAGCATATGAAATAAGACTTTCATACATTTTTTCTCAACCTCACCACCCAAAAGTGAGATTTAGATATCCATTTAGGTGGCCACATCTGAGAAACTGGCACTCAAAACATATACAAGCTCATTAAGTATGCAATTATGGTCAACTAATTGTGGTATTCCACACAGGGGCAATTGCTTGGATTTCCTGTGGGGAAAAATGAGCATACGTCCGCTATGGAACAGGAGAACATTCAAACTGTGTGCAGCTGTACTTGTATGCACAAAATGCATGGAAAATCCTTGGTGTGGGGCATCTGTGTTAAAACCAGGCAAGGACAACCCCAGAAACTCAGGTATTAGGAGTTAACATTGTAATAGCACAACTTTAAAATCCCTCCTTGTACTGTCACTTTAAATGTTTTATTGATTAAGGCCTAGATTACTTAACCTAAACCCCTATATTTATATTTAGTCAAGGTAAGTTATGAGTCACAAGTAATCCTTTTGATCCAGAGGTTGCCATGGGTCACCAGAGAAATGAGTTGAGTTATAATATCCTAGCAAACTAGCTGTGTGTACAGAAGAATAAATTAAATAAACTCTCCTTTAGAAAGCCTCAGTGATTCCATACTCTGTTTCTGTTTAACCAGAAAATGTTGTGTTTGTTTTCTTTTCTCCTTCCATCTAAAACCAAAATGTATTTGTGATGACAGATGCAAATATAGTCACTGGTGTTTGTAGCCAGCTGAGTTGTCTTTCCACTCACGGTGTCAGCACTTCAGTCTTGAGCTTTGGCTGCTCCAGCTGAAGACTAAAGTCTTTAAAAAACATATGTGAATAAATTTCACTCAGGTGACTTCTCTGTGTTAAACTCCAAGTTGAAGTGGCCTCACTCAGGTGTGTTTGCCTCTGTCCGATCAGGTCTGCTGTTCGCCACTACAGCCAGACAAAGCTGATCCTCATCATCCTCAGAACCTATGAAGCATGTGAAACACAAGCATGGGTCTAAGTGTTCCCCTGTGTGTGCAGCCCGAGTCTAGCCACAACGCAGTAAGTTATTTCAGTTCTCAGGCAGGTCAAGTCTGCAGACCCTAATGAGAATAGGAATAATTTTTTTTTCTTGCTTTTTATAGTCTTGGACCCTGTTAAATAAGGTGGTGAGTGCCCACAGCTCCCCTTCAAATCCTGCAGGCCTGTTTTAGCATTAGCATCTTTGTCTCCCAGGGGCTGTTGCCTGCGTCACTCGCGGATGCCGAGAGCACCCTCAAGGACCGTGCTGCTATGTGTCTTCACACCCACCTCTGTCCCATGGTCCCCACACAGCTGGACCATGCAGTCACAGCAGTGTGAGAGGACTGAGGTCTCTGCATACTCTGGGGAAGGACACAGAGTTACTCCGTAGCCCTGCACGAAGCTGTTCTTGCAAGTTCTCTCTTTGGACACACAGGAAATTTTGTCTAAGGCCAGCCTGCTGGCAGACCCCGAGATTTAGCACAGACATAACCCAAGCCGTAGGTCTGAATTCACTTTGAACTGAAATTAGTATCATAAACTAGCAGAGCCTTTTCCTTTGTTTGCTTTCTTTGGTGTGGTTTATTTTTTAAATGTATGCATAT
The DNA here is from genome assembly GCF_964106895.1 of Numenius arquata. Classification (NCBI taxonomy): domain Eukaryota; kingdom Metazoa; phylum Chordata; class Aves; order Charadriiformes; family Scolopacidae; genus Numenius; species Numenius arquata. The sequence goes on along the minus strand of NC_133586.1, from coordinate 42,068,069 downwards.
TTCCAAGCAGCATCTTGAAAATTTATTTTTATCGTGGAAATGGAATGCTTCCTGGCTTTTTTGAGTGTCTTGGTGTAAGCTTATGCCCTAGATCAAGTTAATGTTAGCAGTTGTATACCAAAACCATGGAGAAGAGATTGAAATGGATGTCACTTCCCATCCAAATCAGGTAGACCTTGCCCATATGAAGCTGGATGACCGGAGACTAAGGAGACTGTCCACTGAGCTCCTTTGACATAGTTTAGTAACCTACTGGGCAGTACACTGAGATTGGCTGGGCTTGCTCAAAATAGAAGATACCACCTATTCTTCAGAAAACAGATGATGAGTCCCAGATGTTCAACACTTGCGGACTACTAAGGAAAACAAATAGAGCAAACAACTTTTAAAGGACCTAAACAAAAATGTCTGGTCTGGTTTAGGTTCCTAACTTGCTCAGTGGGTGAGTGTCTGTTCATTCCCAAAGAAGTGTGGGAGCCCTGGGGCTGTAAAATCATTGCATTAAAAACTCTCTGTGAGCTGGGACTATAGATCACACGCAAGTGTGGCAGCTGACTGCATATTACTTCAGCCGCTGAGTCTTCTCTTAACAAGTGTGCCAATTTTATGGTAGAGAAAAACAGATTCATGAAAGAACCCATCCCAGTAACTGGGGGAGACTGGGAAGAGTGTTGATCTCAGGGCTTTGAAGTACATGATTGTCAAAACTTCCAGTTTTTATTTATTTACTCCTCCATCCGTATCAATATGTGGTTGTGTAATTTACTGGGCTTAGTTGCACTTGATCTTTAAGTACAACTCAATGAAAGATTTGACCTTAAGAGATTTCCTGTTTCACAAGTGGCCTACTTCTGAAACAAGATGATAAACAAAGGAGTACTTTACTACCCCAGTTCAACAAATGATTCCACATTTATAGCCTCCAGCATCCAGCGATGGAAGGTCCACTTCCTTCTTCTTCTTTCCATATACCACTGGCATTTTCTTGTTCAGTCCACAGGAATCTGGATATCCATTTTAACCAAAAATAAAGTTAGTACTGGTAAAAGCGTCCTCTACTTCTCGCCTTTGTGCATAGCTGAGGAGCCCCCTTTGTCTCCTACTTTTTTTTTACATGTTCTTTTTTCTCCACTTTTGGTGCTCAGTGACCGAGTCTAAGATTAAAATATAGACGAAGGAATCAACAGATCTGATCTACAACTCACAAAACCTCCCGCTTACATACTTCAGTGAAAACTCTATCCCGGAGCCGAATTCCTGTATTGCAATGTGCAGTTTTACAGGTTAATAGTTTGTCGTTTGCTTGAACACACAGGAACTCATTGGCAATTCATCATTCTGCCTTAGTTCCTTTTGTTGAATAGGTAGGTCCTGGTAAGGCTGACCTTTGCACGGGTTTAACGTTTCCCCTTCACACCTTCAAGGCTGAGGAGTCTGACTGACATCAATAATTAATTTTTGAACAAATACGGCACACCTTCTCCTATGGTTCCTCTCAAAGATAGGAGTCTTTGTGCATCGCAACAACAGGGATGTTATGAAGGGGGCAGTCCAAAGGACATTGGTGGGGACTGAAGTCTAAGATTCAGCCTGTTTTGGTGCAGGTGTTAATGCTGTGTCTCACCTCTCCTGTGCTGTCATGTCCTTCTGGGTGCCATAGACAAGACAGAAAAGTATGTGTGCGTACTGCAAAGCTCTGTACACTCAGGACAGGTTGCACCAGCTGCACTGAACAACTAAATAGTTACTGTGGGCACATGCAATAACCATGAGGTCACTTTAATTGACTGGGTAAGCCAGAGAAGTTTAAAAAAAAAAACAAAAGATCCTCAATTCTGCCCAAGAAAATTCCTAGTGGAAAAAGAGCCACGCTAGCACTGGAATTATGTACCAGCTCATCTTGCTTTTCTTACTTTCCAGGTGATGGAGGTGAGATGTAAGCCAGCTGAATGAAAGAGAAACCCTGTCTTCATTGACAGCCTGATGGGAACTAAACACTCCCACAGAGCAATGGAGGAAAGGGGAGAAGATTATCCATTAAAACAAAATATTTAGCTCTCCAGCATGGCTGACCATTGCTCATCTCTACTGATCTGAACTGGTCACCAGTATTGGCACAAACACAGCTTTAAACTCTTGGAGACCGAAAAACTTACTTTTTAAGTTTGAGACAGAATGACGCAAATTTTGAAAAGACCTTTGTTAATTCTGCCGTGTCAACTTTGCTAATTTATATCAGCGTGTGCTAGCAACTAAGAAAAAGAGCAGTTAAAAAAAAAGAAAAGCCATTGCAGTGCAAAGGTAATATACCTCACCATTTGCTTGTTTGGTATTTTTTATTACTATTTCTGGTCTTATGAAGGACATTCAGACTGGAAAACCGGGCTAGTTCTAGACATTATTATTATTTGTCTTTACAAATTTTGACTTAAATTCCTCTATTCCTGTATGGGAAGCACGTTTAAAATATTCCCTTGAAAATTTGGGTGAGCAAGCATCCCCAATGCCTTCAGCTTGCAGAGTCCTGTGACCTGACTCCTAAACCATGCTGGCCATGACTCGACCTTAAGGGAGACTGGTCTGGGGAGAAAGGAGGAATCTGGACAACAGGTGCTCTTGTTGGCATCCCTCGCCTTTGAGGGCAGCATAACTTACGATGCAATTTGTATTGCAACATAAATCATGGCTGCCTCGAGCACCACGTAATTCCTCTGGTACAGAGTCTGCCATTCATGTGATACGGTGGGGGCTGAGGGCTGGTGGTGAAACAGATGTTGGTGAAGAAAGTAGGTGACAAGTGACATTGCCTCCATGGTCTCCAGCCTCCAAAAAGAAGTGACAACGGACAAGGGCAGTTTTTCTGAGTTTTCTTTCCATTTCAGTGGCAACTCATCAATAGAAGATGGGCAAAGGGTATGATCTGAGAAGAGTTTAAGGTCCTTCAGTTATAGAAGGCGGCACACAGATGCTTTGGAGCAGCCCATTCAGGTTTCTACCTGCATCTTGAGAAACTGGTAGAAATCTGAGTCAAAATAGATGAAACCTGAGATAAACGAGGTCAGTTCTTTTCTTATTCATGCAAGAGGGAGGAGGGTTTGTTTTGCTTTTGGACATATGGCAATGTGGCCTTTCTGTTACCTATAGAAAGGGAACATTAGTGTGCTTAGATTTGCAGGGGTGTTTCTGAACATACAGCTTGTAACATTATGGGTTCTTCTGGGAGCTGCTCAGTGAATCCCGTTGCAGGTGGGTATTTATTTCAGCCTCCACATGCAGGAAGCGAGAGAAGCTTTCTAGGTGGAGGAAGCCTGGGCTGAGCAGTGTCTGGGAAGAACTACAGCTAAGTCTGGTGAGGAGGTCTGGGCATTATGTCGTTATGAGATTCCGTGCACATAAAGCTGGATTGTAGCAGAGGGGTCTGTATGACTCTGCAGTGTCTGTGACTGCTTAGGAGTGGGGAAGGAAAGCCATCTGCTTCTAAATACTGCTTTATATTTCCCTCTTGTCAATGCATTTCTGTCAGTTTGTAGATGCTCAGTGCCTGGGGAAATCCCATCACCTTCATTCTAAGGATGAGCTGGAGCTCGCTATCCACTTACGTCTAACTCTGAGGTGCCCAAGTCTTCTTGCACAGCAAACTCAGCGTGAAGCCCGGTCACACCGGTGACTTACAAAGCCCCAGATCCCAGTGTAAGAAATTCAACCAACTCCATTCTCTTTGCTTGAGTATGACCATGCAGCTGTGCCACAAGCCCGTGCAATCAAGGATTTTGAGTACTGAGGCAGAAAATCCCCCTGAATCTTGCCGTCATGGTGTTTTGACCTCAGTCTAGGTTAACTCTTGTATATGTTGCTAAGCATAATGTGCTGTAATGTCCAGACACCAAAAGAACAGCAAAGGTTGATATTTCATGGCCTTTGTAGGACAAACTTTAACATACAGCTATGGCTAGTTAACAATGACTACTGTTATTTTGTTTCTAAAGAATATAATTCCAGAGAGTTCAGGAGGAAGCTAAGAAGTAGCCACTGCTCCTCTGGATACGAGTGGATTCTTGATCTGAAACAGCTGATAAAATAGTTGACTGTTCTTATAAAATAAATCCTGGCTTCTGAGGAAGCTGCAGAAAATGGATTTTTCGCAGCTTCCACGGTCTTAGTGCAAGAATCCACGGGATGGAGGTGGGACATGTTTCTCATCTAGTCATGCTCTTAAGTAATGTTCTTGTCACAAAACCCTCAAAAAATGGCAGTCACCTGGCACTGGAACAGATGTCATTGTTCTTCCGCCAAACTCCACTTCTAATCCTCTGTTTTGTGTGTTTGAAACAGACTGTAACCAAAAAAAGAGGAGGCAGAAGAAAGTCTGGGAGAAGCTTAGACCTTTACTGCACACACCACAGAGAGGCACCCCAGTGGAAAGCCCTCCTGAGCTTTGAGGAGCCGGCAGGCTTGGAAGCTTGTAGGCAGGGTTGCAGGCAGCTTCCCCTTTTACTGGGACTTGGAAAATTCATTAGACCTGAAAATTGCCAGATCTACTCCGAGGGGAAGGGAGAAAGGTCATATAAAGTTTGGAGAAAATTCAAACCGCTTTTTTTTTTTTTTTTTTTTTTTAATTTGCAGATTGTGAAAAATTGACCTGAACTTCCAATTGTCAAATTTTTGTCTAATAATAAAGTTGGGCGGGGCTGATCCCGCCAGGAGATACAGTGATGAAGTGTTGGGCCTGGGCAGTTTCCACTGGCAGAGATCTTCTGGAACCCAGAACTGGATTTTAAAGCTCCCCACAGGAGCGAAGCTGGCCACCAGAGCTCATTCTGTTCTGCTTCTTCATCGGCACTAATCCATACGTGCAGCAGCACCCCAGTTATTTATAGTTGACCTATATTCGAAAGTTGGTTACGATTGTGCACCAGAAAGATGCAGAAGGCAACCTGGAGGCTGCCTAATCCAGAGGGATGTGCAGAGTGTGTATCCAAAGGGAAAGGGCAGGGGTAATGGTACGGAGCAGGTTGATAATGAGTTTTGAAAGCTGGGATTTGTTGGCCGCTGATTAACAAAATGAGAAACCGAGGTAGAGTGCAATTAGGAGGATTACTGTGAGCTCACAACTCCTCCCCAGCTCCTGAGAGAGTGGTTTGTTAAACTGACCTTTTGCGGGGCTGGGCTGGAAAGATATAAATTAGTTCATAATGCAAGAATATTTTCATTTAATAAAACTGCCCCCAAATTTGTTTGGAGTTCCCAGGCTTCTCGGGAGGAAAAGAATGAGAGCTATTATGTTCTACAAAAACAATGACATTTTACCCTCTGTATTTACTCTTCCCAACAGAAAATCTGCAGTAGGCCAAGGTCCCTATCACGGCAACACCTGGTGCTTCTACCCTGTATTTCACATGCCCTTACAACCAACCAAATATGCTTGGAGAAGCACTTCACCTCATTCACCGGTGCTTCACCTTCCCTGCAGTAAAACAAAGCTCCTTCAAGCCAAGGTGGAGGTTTTGGGGCAGATACTGGCCACGAAGCACTGGCCAGAAATGAGCCTTTCGCTTTCTCAGCGTCCCCAGTTTAAACCCTACATGGCGTTTCAGAGCTGCAGGCGCAGGTATGGTCAGGCGTGTTCGTCAGTCCCCAGCTCATTTTGCAGAGCCTGAGGAGTGGACAGCCACAATCTGAGGGGAAAGAGTAAAAAATGACGAGGCCATTTTATACCCAAATAGAAAAGGGGAGTCCCTGGGCCAAGTCTCAGGCTCCGCCGTTTCAGTGGACCTCTCTGGTTTGGGAGAGGCTACAAGCTGGCTGGGGTGGCCATATGGGAGATGTTTTAGCAATTTTGTGGCTGACCAGCATGTTTGGGTTGTATTTTGAGAGCAGGGTTGGACAAGGGTGCTGAGAGGGCCTTCAGGGCACCTCAGGCCCAGGAGTGGTGCCCTGGTGTCGCCATGGCAACCAGCAGCCTGCAAGGGCCTGAGGCAAACTAGCGGCCTGCCTGTCTCCCTCCGGGGTCTGCCTTGTCCTGCGAAGGTTTAAGATTCGTTATCTTCTTTGGCTGATTTTTTTGGGTTGTTTCTGCACTTTAGCATTTGCTCAGTGCCCCGTGGAGGAGAGGTTGCCACCGTTTCCCTTTTCCATGCCATACTCTTCCCTGGGCTGTTAATGGGGAATGGCTGCCTCTACTGCAAGAAACGCAGGAAAACTGTGGAGAAACGGAGCTATTGATAAGTCACTAAAATATCCACTTTCCTTTGAAAACCTCCCTGTGTGGTTTGCTGGAGTACCAAGTAACTTAATTGTTGGATGTATCTAAGTAATTTTAAACTCTGCCTTTTTTTCTCCATGTTCAAAGGGAAAGGGCCTGTATCGGTACAATTCATTTTTAAAAGCCTTTTAAAAGTTCTCTTTGGCAACACCTCTTTGAAGTTTAATCCAATCTGCAATATATGTCTTCCAAGTTAATCCCAATTTTTTCAGGACAACTAGTAATGTTACATAAAGCCCTTCCAAAGAATAAAGAGTGCAAGGCACAATATAGTTAAATCTCCTGATAAGGGGGACAATTCTGCTGTTATTTACAACAGCATAAATCCACAGTCACTCCACCAGTGGGCTGACCACTCAGAACCAGCCCCTGGAAACCAATTTACTTCTCAATTTTGCTCTCGAACTGAGATTTGGGTTAAAAATATTAATTTTTAATAAGCAGCAGTTATATTTTAGAAGACTCCAGGAACCAGTTCTGGTTTGTGTTCATTACAGAGCTTTATGGCCTTCTACAGATCTCTCTAGACCTTCCATATGCATTTTCTAAGTACCTTTCTGCACAGTCTGTGCTGTATTATGCTTGACACCCAAAGAGTGAAATTAGGGACTCCTCTGATACAAAGGAAGACACTGGATAAAAAAGGGCTGGAAAGACCCTTAAATGGGAGGAAAGATCCATAAGTGGAAATGAAATTCTAGGTTGCACTACCAGTCCTTAAACATTATGAGTAAAAATCTATTTAAGGTTGGCAGATAGCCAAAGATGGAAAAATCAAAACTGAAACTAAGAGGTAAACTCTTAAACATGGTATAAATTATTAATAGAACAGCTTCCCAAGGGACACGGTAGAGTCTCCATCGCTTGAACTCCGGTCTTATTGCCTGTTACGATTTTCCTCACACAACCCCTTTCCTCAGCTAACCCTCCAAAACTGCAGCTCTCTGTCTCAAAGGGTTAAGATCTGATCACCTTCCTCAGCTCCTCAGATGTCAATCACCCTTTTTGTTCAGACTAACAAAATAACTAACCTAATTACACCATGCAGAGAAGGTTTTCTCAGCCTATGTTGGGCTTGACATTGACTGCTTCTACAAGGGTTTTGTGTCCCAAAAATTCTCTGTTGTTTTCCAAGAATATTCGGTCTAATTCAGAAGTGTCACCTCTCCTCACAGACTGCCTCTTCAACTCATGTCTTCTGAAAAATACATTCAGTAGCTCAGCCACGTGTTGTTGAGCTTGGTACAGGAATGACTGACTTCAGCAAAGAGAAGGGAAGCCCCCGTTATTGCTGTGGTCCATAGGGCCTTCAAAACGGGCAACTCTTCACTCAGTGTCAGTACCTGCCAGCTAGACTGAGATGGGAAGCTCTTTATGATAAGGTTTCCCCCAAAACACCTTAAGCACTATGTTACTGCTTCTTTGTCATCAGAAAAACACCTGGGCAAAAGCGGTGTCCGGTCTGAGCTGTTTTGGGTTTGATTGTTGCGCTTTACATTCCTGGATGGTGGATACAATGATATGTTAAGCTTGCGAGCCAGCTTTTCTGAGCCATAACTGCTTTCCAGGACTTTCATTATGTGGCGCAGGTGTTCTGCATTATAACTCATTTTTCACTCACACGGCTGTAAGAAGATAGGGCAGCCCTGCTTATTATTGTCTTTTTTTTTAACAAATCATCTGTATTGGTGTTTGCTGCTCGCTGATGGCTCATTTGTACCGTGAACGGTATGATATGTCTAGTAATATGACCCAGCAGATTTACTGCACAATTGGCAACATTAGAGCACCCTGAGACATCAGCCAAAAACCTATGAGGTCTAGAATAGATTAGGTAGATTGCTATTGCAGATACAATATGCTTCTACAGCGCTGTCCTCAGGGTTCATTTGGATGCTGTTAAGTGCATTTGGCTACGAAACGTAAATCTGTTTCCATCTGCATTTATTTACCTTGCAGCATGTATATGCTATTTGTGTTTGCATGTACATCTGTGTGGACACACGTGCCTGTGTGTTCATATATATGTGTTTATATACATATATATGTATGTACTTACCACCCAAATATTTTTCAGTTCAAGAACATCTCACATGTTATTCCATCTGTTGCCTTTTACTGCTTTAAAAGACACATCTACTAAAACCAGTTAATTTTCCCTTGCTCTCTTTCCTGAAGATGTGCTGTTGGTCTGCAAGAGTAAGAGAATGTAATAAAAATGACTGTTTATACAATGGAGACATGAACGAAGAAATGTAGCATAGACTTTGCAAATGGAAATTAGTGATGTGTGGAGCTGATAAAATATTGGGCACGGTTTTTCTGCAGAAAATGTGATGAAAACAAAGTTTCCATTAAGAGCAACTTGTTGGCAGGAGCTAAAACATAAAATTTGCACTTTTCAGCAGATACATTTCAGTGCCCGGGTTTTCCTTTTTCCAGTGAAAAGACAAAGTTTTTAGCAGAAGGAAAGCACTGTCCATGAATTTCTTTTAGTTGGAACAACAATTTTCCACAGAAAAAACATTTTATTTTTTTGATTTTTTTTTTTTTAAAATAAGGTCTAGCTGTGTGGTTTTCTGGCTTCAGACAGTAATTCCAGAACTGGCTTAAACTAATATCTGGCTAGATGAACAAACCTCAGTTAGATTTAGGTCATATGTTGAACACTCATGTCCCAAATTATTGCCTTGTGGCCTGTATGACTTCATAATGGTTCTCCAGCACAATCTGATCCCTTTGTCAGGCTGATAAACAGCTCATTAGATCATGCCACCATCGTCATAGTGGGCTGACCCCTTTTTCTGGTCAAAAAACTGCTCGCTCCACGTGTGATAAGCTGAGGACTCACCTCATTAATTATTTATGGAAGTAGTAAGTTTATGCAGCCACAGCGGGGCTGAACATAACCCCTACTCCAATGGTTGCACAGTAACGTGGCGCAGTTATGATACGATTATAGGTTGAGAAATCCCATATTTCTGTCCTGGGCTTGATTTGACCAAATACATACCCCAAGGTGATCTGTGCAAACCCAGCGGCTGCTGATGCAGGTCTTTTGGGCAGCCAATGATTGCTACAGCTCTGAAGAGACTGTATAAACGCATTTAAGTGGGACAAGTTGAAGTCAAAAAAAGGATTAAAGAAAAAAAGGATTTACCACACGCCCTGTGGTAAATATCTGTGTCATTGTCCCTCCCTTCTCTAAACTGTACCTCATGTGGAGGCTTTCCCAAAATCAAAATATCCACGGTTATGGGTTTCTTTTTTCCTGGCTGCAAAAGGCCTGGCCTCGCGCATGGAGCAGTGAAAGAGTTTCGGCAAAAGTAATTGCTCTGCCTTTACCAGAGTTGTATTTCCAAGAACACAGTCCCCAAAGAAAAGGGAAAGCAACTTATTCTTTTAATTTTAAACTGAAAACTGAGATTCTGCTTCACATTTCTGGGTCTCCTCTGCCAAGAAAAGAAGTTAGAAAGGCCAGTGGCTTTGCAGACCTGCAAAATTCACCCCGAGCCATTCTGAAAATAAACAGCATCAAAACTCGATAGTTTTGCTGGAATATAACCCTGTAGTAATAAAACAAATGACTAACACTTTCTATTGGTCTATGTAGCATAGTACATGAAACATACATGTAAGCAAGTCAAGATGGATGACTCATCTTGACTTAATAAAGCTTACAAATACTTGCTAAATATTTGAGAAGTCACATGCCAGGAGCCTTCATCACTTGTTTTGTTAGACTCCTGCTTTGCCAAGTCAAAACAGTCAGAAATCATAAAAAATAATCCACCCAATCTGTCTGAAAATGCAGTTTTCTAGCATTGTTTTTCTTGGTTTACAGCAGCAAGTCCTTCATTCTGCCATCAAAAATTTTGCAATAGAGAGCACGACTTCCTCTCCTCATAAGGTAAGCAAATGTTTTGCATTTATCAAGTTCCCAGAGTCTAAATGGAGATAGAGAGTCAGCAGACCTCCCATGTTTATGTTTCTGTACTGGAAATGAGCCACGGGAAGTTGCAGTTAAAAGGCTGCTGTGTCTCAGGGTTCAAGGGACACAATAGACTTCAATGGCTTTACCATAGCTGAACATCTGAAGCTCTGTTCGCCTCAAATATGAATTATAAGTGCTCAGAACCTCCCTGAACAGGGCCAGGAACCACAACCCTACATTTATTCATGAAGCCCACTGCTAGTTCATCTTGGTTTACAACCTTGTTTTCCTATTAAAAAAAACACTAATTGCCCCCACCCCACCAATCCAAGCCCCATCCAATCTAGAGCTACTTCTACATCTGGCTTTCCCTGGACGCATTTCCCTTTTTCTCCTGGAAATTTTGTCTGAGTGTAATTTGGAGATTTTTTTTTTTTTTTTTTTTTTTTTTAATTTGAGGAGTGGATAGCCAGATGTTTGGCAATCCAGCCGGGTTATTGTGCCAGTTAAGCTGCTGGCCACCCTGAAATCTCAGCTCTGTCTGTTGCCTGCAATTAGATCAAAGCAATCACAAATGTGCAGTGAGATAAGTGCTTTGGGGAGAGTCAGACCTGCTGGCCAGGAGCTGCAGACACAGTCTGCGCTAGTGATAAACATGATGCGTTCAAGACATGGTGGGTTGACTGTACCAACGCATGCACACAAGGAATGAGTCTTCCTAGAAATGTCAGGCTCGTTAAATATGCCTAAAAGTGAAAACACTCGCTTGGTGTCTGGAAAGAAATATTGCAAGAGACCCCAGCAGTGCGTGAAAAGTCTGCACAGGCAACAAGAAAAACTTGTTACTTCGAACAAAAGCAAGGAATGCAATTGGGCAGGTGGAAGGATTGAAGTTTCAGTTGCCAATTTCCCTCCGAGTTCCCGGTGCAGGTTGAACCTGTTACTCGCTAAACAGAAATGTAATAATCAACAGCCAAACTGGCTGCTCTTCTCTTGCAGCTCCGCTCCATAAATCAGAACTCAGGTGTGGCCCTTTGGCAACAGAGATAAATAAGTGATTGAATGTCACTGGAACAAAACAAGCCATGGAAAGGGCTAAATGTTATACACTGAGTTGCTGGGGAATTAAATTAGCTTAATTGACCATGGACAGATAAAATTTCTCTTGTTACCTGACAGTTGTGGTACATTTGCCGTCTGAGGGCTTAATGCAGATTTAGCTCTCTGCTCTCCACATGCTCAGCGCCTGGGAGGAGTTGGTGCGCTGCTGAGCCAGAGTTCTGCAGTTGTAAACAGGAAGAAATATCATTTGGCTTTTACTGTAAAATTTGTGTCCCGCAGCCTTTCTCCCATCAGAATTCATCATTTGCCTCTGACGCAGAGGAGGGGCTGCAATGTTACTGGAAAAAAGACAAAAGTTGCTCCATTTTGGACATGGCCTCTCTCCAGTTTTCCTCCAGTTCAACCTTTGTGCCTTGCAACAGCATTTTACTGAGCTCCAAGCCAGTTGTAACTATGAAAGCCAAAATTCTAACTGGTTGATCAGCTTTCCCACAAAAGTACCTAACAATAACTTGTCGATCACCTTTAATCATGCAGATTGTAGCTTGTCCCACGATGGTGCACCATTTTTAGCTGCCTTCTGCAAGTGAAGGTGGCTGGTTCTCCACAGACAGCCTTGTGCAAAAAAATTAATTAAGGCTATGGATCTATATGATTTTGGAGGGGCTTGTCTGAGAAGTACTGGAGCCCTGGTGGGAAATAATACAACCCAAACCCTTATTCACAGAGAGGAAATAATATTTTTCACTACATCTGTTTATTACTGAAGTGTTGCTATGCTCACCATCTTCTGTCCATTTGTTTTGAGCCTTAAAAGAGGCCACTGATTGTGAATTAAAACTAATTCCCCATCTCATGGTGCACACGCAGAGATGATGCGCAAAATTGAGCAACCTGTAACTGGAGAAAAATGTACTGACCAACTGAATTTTTTTTCCAACTTAAGAGCCACATTTTCCCATGGAGCCATAGGGTCACTTCGACTGCTGTCCGTGGCTGCTCTGATCCGCTCCACCTCTTTGAAGGCTGTTTTCAAATATATTTTTTTTAAACAGCCAAGGACCTCTTGGTCACGTTGGTATGTTTTAGGCCCTGAAGGAAGAACTATAAATTTGTGAGCATTTCTCTTTCTTTTGGGTCAGAACTGGAGTACTAGGAATGCAAAGAGGACAGCCCTTTCCAGGTAGTTTTTACCCATTGCATAACCCCAGTGGCCAGGACCTTGCACCTTTCAGCGCCCGCAGGGTCTTTAGTGCACAAATCAGCTTTTATTCGAGGTGCTGCTGACTATCTTCTCTGGGGTAGGTGGCTAATGATACAGAGATCCATTCAAAAAACCAGTTGTATCGGAGGCATTGCGTCTGGTGTATCTGCGGATAATGCACAGCTTTTAATATAATTTTTGGCAAAGGAATGCAAATTGCAAGTATGTATTAAAGATCACCTTTGCCTTTATTGGTGCTTGGCTCTTAAGTGAACCGCCTTTTTTCCTGAACCCGTTACTAGTGTCTGAGTTATTGTTACCTTCCCAAATCCTTGCCTCAGGCCCTTTAAAAATTCATGTTTCTGTATCAGTGGCTTGATGTTGTATCGTCTCCTTTTGGTTGTAAAATTTCATAGGTGGGAATACAAAGAAAATGGAAACCTAGTAGTTAAGCACTTTTGCCTCCACCAGCTGAGGAGGTGCTTTAAACAATTGTGTATATGAAATGAAAATAGTACAAAGCTCTTTTACAACCTATTAAATTACTGGGTTTTGATTTTAATTAAAACAGATCTTGGGGAGGGAGGGAAATGAGCATCATTAAAACACCACCGTACTGTAAATATCTCTGGTGGCAACAATGGTTAATTTTTCACAAAGTTTGCATAAATTATTCCTATTATGTAAAGGTCTACTTGTGTGTCAGTGCATATTCACAAGATGTCTAGAGGAGGAAGAGATTTCATTCACTGTACCAAAAGTTCATATGAGCATGAATAGGGATTTTAGCAATAAGCATAGGAAAAAAAAAAAGACAGATTTTGTAGCAGATCTACCAGCTAACTGGGATCAGCTGGAACATGCACAGGGCGCTTTCGGACCAGAAAGACATACTCTTGCATTATTCCTATTTGTCTTTGGGAAAATTTATATCTCCCAAGAAAATGGTACTGCTTGTGTGAGGAAAGGAAAAAAAAACAACTTCTTGGAGAGGAAAGAAAATGTGTTCTTACTTACTCCAGTCTCTGTTTTAAAGCAGTTAGGAATACCAATTCTACTAACTTTTCCAGTTATTTTTACAAAGCTTATGTGGAGAATATGCAGACAGTTATTAAGTCATTTGCCTATTGCAACAGAAGATTAGGAAGGGTTTGATCTTCACTCATGTAAGGGCATTGTCTTTACTCATAAAAGTTTTCCTTTGAACGTGCAGGGCTTCCTAACCTGGGGCTGGATCGCACCCCCACCCCTCCCCTATGAAATCATGGGGGAGGTTTTTCCCTGTGGACTTTCCCATATGTCATCCAGTCGAGAGGGCAGTAGTTGTTGCCCTCCGCTTCCCCCACCTCCATCATTTTTTCTTCCCTCATGGCCTGAGCTGTGGTTCACAACTCCAGAGTCCCCCTGGGATCCAGAAAGCCCTGGTTGCTCCCACAGGAGACCATGTTCTCCAGATGACCTCTAGAACCTCAATGCTGCTGCTGCCCAGCACCTTCTCCCTTTGGAGCTGAGTGCCAAAGGCTGCTCCCTGGACCACCTGAAGGTTTCTCTTTCCACCCTGGAGATGGACAGGCAATAGAGGCCCCCATGTGGTAAGGTGGAAAAGCAGACCCCCACTCTTGGAAATTCCTTCTGGGAATTTTTCAGGTATACCAGAGAGCTAAACAGTTGTGAAAAATGAGCAATATAATCCCACAGCAAAACAACCACAACACAGGGATTTATAAACATAGAATTTAGAATTCTTTTGTATTTTTTGGCCGCTTTCAAGGAAATCACTCAGTAATGCATATCAATGACAATAACTTGACTCAAGTTATTATGTTTTCAACTACTGAAATTCAGTAACCAAACCATGGAGAATAAGACTGACACAAATAGTTATTTATTAGTGTTCAAATTTTAATGAATAGGACTCTCTTTCTGTTACTGGAATAATTAAATGGAATGATGTTTTCCCTTTTTGATAGTATGTGCCTTGGTATCTCCTATAGTGAAGGAGATAGTATCTCCTTCACGTCATAAATAGGAACACATCAAAGATTTTACACTACTGTAAAATAGTCTGAATTATATTCATGTACAGTGCTCCTATATGCCTATTTTCCTACGATTTTTTAGAATATGGAACTTATTTTCATTTCTGAGTACCTTAAAGGACTTAGCACCCCTTCCTTTTTAGTAATCTTCTTTGTGTTTGCTATGCCCTATGTTCCTCCTAATAAAATAAAATATTCAGACTCCCATTTTACAAGCTTTTAAAAGAAGACCAGACTCCAGTGACTCGCTAAAATCTCTTTTCTGACCAAAGCTTAAAAAAAAAAAAAAAAAAAAAAAAAAAAGAGCAGATAACTTGGGAATGTGTGGCATTCTTCTTTGCCTTGAAAGCCTTTGATTTGACAGTATGTGCAACCACGTTTTGTACGCAGTTGTTCAAGACAAGCAGTAACTGGGCTGGCTTATCTTGGGCTCCACGGTGGGAATAACCCTCTTTACATACAATCTAAGAGATTTCTTTAGCAAAATGTGCCTTTGAGTCCACTGTTTAATTGCACTCAAAAAGCTAAGTAACTCTGGCAATTTTTATATAACAGCAGCGGGAACGGTATATTTGTAATTCAATTTTAATTGTTTTCATTGCCTTTGTTTGTGAAAAAGATCTTTAATTGGGCCTGAAGGGAGAACATTTTGTCAATATGGCATTATTACTTGTAATATCAGAGTTTCCATTTTTTGCTTCAAATTCATTTAAAAGTCTAGTTGTAGTTTTGCAAGTCTTTAAGATGACCTTGAAGAATTCTGAATCAGGCCTTAAAATGCTTCAAATTAACTGGACATACAATATCAAACAAAAAGAGACGCAGCAGAAGGCTAGCTAGAATATTCTACAGAATCTAAAGACTACACGGCACTGAAAGTATATTTTCCATTTTCAAAAATCTGTTTAAGCCATTTCTAAAATCTTTGTTTAATTTGTTCTTTGAGTGTTTGCTTTCTACAAATTAAAATGAGTCATTTCAAAATATGGGAGTTGATTATTTCCACAGAGAGACACTTCCTCAAGTCCTACATTTCTTAAGTTAGTAAAAGTAAAAAGATTGAGGTTAGCTGGTTGAATTTATCTTACTTATTCTGCGTGTAGAAACCCCCAGAATAGGCTTTATTTTTATAACAAAAAATGGAAAGGGGTTTTGAGCTAAGGAAATGTTTTTTCTACATATCAGCAGAAACAACAGACACAGAAACAGCTTAAATATCAGTGGTGGATCATAAGACCCTTCTCATGTTAGTCTGTGCAGCTGAACTATATGAGAGCAGCTTGTTAGTCTATAGGTTTTTATTGAAATGCCTATTGAGTAAAACATAATTCATGCTGCTGTTCACCCTTAAAACAGGAAATAATATACCCATTTAACTTAATCACAATTTATATTACATGTGCATATTTCTAAACAAGTGCTGTAGATGGAGAGTTTGGTAGCAATAATATTTATGAATTACACTTTTAGTTAGCAAAGGAAAATGTGTGACCTCTTACATTTTGTTTGACATTTGAATTTGGTATCCCGTATATGTGACACGGGTGATGGATGCTTATTAACACAGTGTATAAACAGGAAATGCTTCTAAGCTGACCATTTATTAGCGCAGTATGTGTTCAAACCAAAATTTGAATTTTAGTTGCAGTATTCTTCTCTGGTGGCTCCAGAGCTGAAATATAAGGCGGATTTCTTTTTTCTTGCTTGCTTCCCTGTACAGAATGGAGAGATTTAACAGTGTATAGTTTTTATATCTATATCAGTCTTCCACATGGAGCCCGAGTATGTATATGAACACAAAGGCTTTCCTATTAATTGTACAAAAATAGAGCCATAGGAAATGCATCCAGTGGAAGGATTTTTGTAGAATTCATAGTGAATTTTCCTTGGTTAAATAAATAAATATATGTGCCCACATTCCCCTTCTCACCCTGACGTATGCAATGAGCCGTTTCCCTCTTTACTTCATTACTGCAGAAACGCAGGGAAGAAGTACCTTTGACTTCACCAGAGCTTTGACAGTTGATCTACTTTTGATCTATCCTTTGCGGGACTGGAGACATAATAATTTTTCATTCACACTTAATAGCTTTTAAAAAAAATCTTAAATTACTGCAAATATCTGAAAGGTTTTTTTCAGTAAAAGTTTCAACACTTCATCTTATCAAAGCAGAAGTGAAAAACTCCCCGTCTAGAAGGATTCTTCCAGCAGAGAAAAAGAATATAGTTTTTCTAAAAAGCAATCCCTCCTCTCTAATTTTCCTGATGATTTACAGGGGAAAATATAGAATAATATAGAGAATCTGTTTCCCTTTCTGTATCACATTTAAAGCCAGCCCTCAGGAGAGCGAACATGAATCTGTTTTTCCTAAGCACAGGCTTAATATTCCAAAGCATTTGGATAAAAATTATTTGTTTAACAAAAGAACTGTGATGAACTGCTAAAGTATCTCAAAGGGAAGGTTTTATTTTAAATATATCTGTTCAAAGAGTTCTACTGTATTGTATAATGTAGGTCAAGGAAATTATTCTCTATTTAACAAGTCAGTAGAGAACCTCCATTTAGCTATTATAAGTAGCAGGTATAAGACCATTTTGACTGTTACTATTAATATTAAATACCTTTACTAAATACACAGCTTTCCACATTTCGGGACCCAATCACAGGAAGGTTAGCAACCTGGAAATTGAAACTGGCAGATCTTTAATCTAACATTCTGCTTTTCGGTGGAAAAAAGTAACGTCTTTATAGATGAGAGTCAAAGGTTAAATTTAGTTTGTATCAAATTACAAAAATATGCTTTTGGTGAGGTTAGATTCTCATGCTCAGAGCAATTCGAACTGTAATGAAAGCAAACATTGAAAGAGATAATCCCATTAAAGATGAACTATTCGCTTTAACCTCAAATATTTGGTAACTAAAATAAAACCATCCTAGTAGGAGGATGAAGTTCAGCTCTTAAGGGAAACTGGAACTCAATATTATACCTCAGACTGCCCGAGAAAAAAAAAAAAAGCACTCTTGTTTCTAAAAGAAAACCTTATTTTGGGGGAACAAATTAATTCATGTTCTCCTCTTGAGGTCTACACAAAACAGTGGTGACCCTTTTGATAGTGTGTGCTTGCCTGCTGCGGGGTAAATCATGCTTTTCTCCAAACAGGAGCTCTTCTAGAAATCGTGAAACCCACACGGTGCTGTCGTACAACAGGGAGCCAGGAGCCCGGCGGTGAATGTCCTCAGCTGCGAGCTGGTGACATCCCATGGCAAAGGTCTGTGCCTCCTCCTCCTTCTCCTCCTCCATGCCTTCCAACACCAGCAACGTTAGGATGTCTTTCTTTCATGTCATGCATCTGGTTTCTGCAAGGGAACTAATTCTGCTAAAAAACTCTAGTCTGAGCTCAGAATAAAACCTCAAACCAACCCAATTTCGGTTATCCCAGTCTGTCCCTTGTGCCACCACAGCCTGGCACAAACTGGGGGTGTAGTGGGACTCTACCTGGGGCTTGGTTAAGGCACCGAGTGTGATTTGGGCGTCCTGGTAGCTTAAAATTATCCACTTTTCTGAACAAAAAAGGGGACCAAGAAATATTTTTAAAGCCCCATTGCTAAAGAATTGAGCTCTTTCATATAATATGACAAAGCTTTTGGCTCTCCAGAAATACCAAAAAGCATCTTTAATCCCTGAACTTCTGATACCCCAATGAAAACTCACCCCTAAATGCAGCCGCAGCCAGAGTCTTTCTTCATTCCCAGAGGCCTGGATGCCGATTTAAAGAATTTGGGAAGAGTCTCATATTCTTCCCTTTTACAACTTAAAATAGACTGGGGAGATTTTTTTTTAAAGCTTAAAAAAAAGAAAAGAAAAAAACAATCATAGACTGATATTTCTTTTTTATGCCAAGTTTCAGCCTGGAGAAAATTTTATGGCTGAGTTCTAATCCACCCCAAACCCTGGTTTATAACAGAAATGCTGACACAATGATAACTATAGCGTTACGAATGCTGGCGCTATGATATTTATTGCTCCCTAGTGCCAGCAGGGGTTAATCCTTATTAAATGCATTCATTTTCTGGCCTTGTGGAGAACAGATCATTCAGTGATCAGGCAGAGTATGGCTCCCTGGTAGCGTTAATGGAAGATATCACACAAGACACAGTAAGTGAGGAGTCTTTAAGGGGGCTACTGTAGGTGTTTCTGAGGATTAAGTGGCCTTTTCCGGGGGCTTGAGTTCAAATCCAGAGTGTCTATATCCAAGAAGTGTCTTTGCTGCATCAGAACAGCGCACACTGAGAAGAACTTTGTTCTTTTCAGCTTCAAGGAAGAGAATGAAAGGAAACAGGGCATTATCATGTATTTCCACAATCAGCAGTGGACCAGATCCCACAGATCAGGAATTATCAATCTCTCTCACACCTGGATATCCAAAATCCTCTTCTACATTGAACTGTCCTGTTTAATAGTGTTGGAAGAGTGGAGGAATAACAAGATCCCCGTTAAATACCTACCAGCTGCTCCTTCTATTATTTACCAGAGAAAGTGAAACTTACAGTTTAATTGCATTCAAAACATTTTTGCATCCCATCCTCATAAATGTACATTTTAGCAACACCAGGAACTGAAAAATCTCACAAAATGTTCTCCATAAAGCTATGTTGGATGATGGGTAGCTTTTTTTTCCAGAGATTTACACACTGACATGGTGCTTGCTGTATCGATATGAGAAACTGGAGAAACTTGAAGGAAAGTTTCAAATTTGACGTAGAAAAGAGTAGGATACAATGGGTGTTTTAGTATTTTGCTCTTGCTCCAGGTTCTCCAGGATGAGCCTGGAATCACCTGCCAAGATCTCAGCCTTGGAAGTCGGTCTGCAGACTTCAAACAAGGGGGTTGCTTGCTATGAAAAAAAAATATCTCAGGATGAAAGGAGTGAGCATGCGTGCAAAGTTCACGATGAGTTCAGTGAATGATCATATTTTTCCCCACAATAATAAATACTTCTATAATTTATAAATGCCTCGAAAGGCTGAGATATGTGGGGGATGCAGAATCAAAGTGTCTTGACAGGAGAGAGACAAAGGAATGAGCCAGAGAGTGAACTGACTACTAAAATTCCTCATCTCTGATTTGTTTCTTTTAGAACGTGTCCCCAGAGAAAAAGCTACACTTTCTAGAGAGGCTTAAAAAATAAAAAGAAATCCTCTGGGTTTGTGAACAGTCAAGGGGAATTTAAAAAACCTTCAATGTGAGCATGGAGCCAAAGAACAATATTCAAGATTTTCTCCTCTTGTATTTGATAATTGTTTTTTAAAACATGAGCAATGAGACAGAGAAAAAAGTAAGGTTTTTTATAAAAACATTAAAATCAGAGATTTATTTTCTTCACTTCAAGGCAATGTTCTTCCTTGCTACAGGGAAGCTCTCTAGTAAAAGGGATTCAAAGTAATTTTCATCAGAACTACTTAAAACAAAAATGAGAGTGTTCAAGAGAACAGAAAGCCATGTCTTCAGCGTTGGGAAAAAAAACATGTTTTCATTAAAAAGTCATTTTGAAGGAAAAAGGGCTAATGTACATTCCCTTGATATTCAGAGGAACTGGAAATGAAAATAAAAATAGCTTTATTTTTGTTTGAAATTTCCACAGGGCAAAATACAATGTCATGACCTCCTCCAACAGACAGAAAATAGAAAAATGCTCATGTCAAGAAACCAGCCACTGGAGCATTCAGAAAGGTGCCTTGCAAAAGGAGGCAGAAAAGACTTGTTTCTGTTTGTCCTTCTGTTGGGTTGAGAGGTTTTGCGTTGAACCATGGACTCCAGGGAAGAAGGCCAGCAAGGTCCTAAGCATCCCCAAAACCTACTGGTTTAAACAGGAGCTGGGAAGGGCGAGTGCAGGGAAGAATTGTTTAGACTGAGCAGAATGGAGCTGTAGAAGGACAGGGAGGGTCAGACGTTGCTGCTTCACGTCTGGCCTGTCCACAGCACCATCCATAGGAAAAGGTGGTTTGGGCAAAGATGGGCACTTTGCAGTTGACTTGAGTTTGGTAGCCTTCTTCCAGGAGATCATGAAACTTCTGGCACAGAGAAATTATTAAAAGGAGAAAAGAACAATAGTAAATCCCACTGAAATATTTGCAGGGATGCCAAGAGCTTTCATGGCCTTCTCTGCAGAATGGCAGGGCAAATTCTGAGGTTCGCTCCTTACTTCTAGGGTTTCTTAGCCTCACTTGGCCGCTAATTTGTTCTCTGCCTTCATTTTAAAGATGGATTGAGCTCTACACTAGAAGAAGTGTTTTCTCACCCATTAGCCATTTGACACAGAGACAGATTCTCACAGAAATCAAACACAGCCTCTTATCTTCTGTCCCACCAGCATAGACTGGTCCAACACCGCTTTGTACATCTTTGAAGTCAGCAGCATAAGTGAGCCAGGTCTTTTTATAAGGTTGCATGTGAAAATGTCAGAAGAACAAAACCATTTGCAGATGGTGGAGTGATAAAGATGGTACAGTATCGCACTTGTATTTGCCCCTCGTTTCCTTGGGAAGAGAAGAAAAGGAAAATGGGAGGAGGTGGCGGCGGTGGTGGGGAAAGCAGTGGAAAGAAAGAGAAACCCCAACAAATGAAATTCTTTTGACAACACAGTGTAGAAGGAGTAAGTGAGATTTCTGGCAAAACCACTAGGACTCTGAAGACAAGCTGACTGCTGCAATATTTATTACTTTGCTTTTATGAAACCTCTGACATCAAGGACTTTCTTAGTGACTGATTTTTGTCAGAATAATGCTGCAGGAACTGGAAGTGACAGATGATTTTTTTGGACATGAAGCCTGTGCATAATGGCATGAGAAAGAGGACATAAAAAAGTCTGCCCTGGAGCAGCTTAAGGTGGCCCTGGAGAAAAGAGCTGTTATCGCTGCTTACTGATGTAGTCACAGCAAGTGAGACTGTTACCAAAAAATGGATCCTGAAGTCAGACAGTTCAGCGTGGGACAGATTTTCTAAGAGTTGTTCTCGCTTATCACAGCCAGGTGGAGGTTGGGACTGGCAGGAGGAAATTGGGCTGAGGAATGTACCTCCAGAAACGAAACAGAAATTGCTTTTGTTGTGTCAGGTCTATCCCCTGTATTACGATACCACAAGACCATATGCGGCAAAAGTTAACGTGTTGAGTTTGATGCACGTTGCTGGGGCTTGTGACAATCGCTGGTGCAGAATGAAACATCCTTTTGCTTACTCTTCTGAGCAGGGGGCATGGAGGCACTGTGATGTGCCTACGGTGCAGTGACTGTAGCTCTTCACAGAAACACAAAACTTCAAGAAAAAACATTTCCAGACTAACTGTAGTATCATATATGGTTATGTGCAGCCAACTTTTCAAATAGTAGTTAGTAGCAAATTAATCCAGAGCCCCGATGGGAATGTAGAAAAGTTGGGGAATAATTTAAGATGTAGTGTAGAGTAGTGGAGGATAATTGCAAAGTAATTGATTAAAATATTAACCTCCTTTTTCTGCAGTCCATAGGTCTTTGAGACAGTCTTGGAGGAACCTGCAGATCAGTCTTTGGTTTAGGGGAGATACCTGCTCTGCTTTTCTTCCTGTCAAAAGGTTCCAATTGAAAATCAGAGACAGAGTGACAGTGCTCTGCAGCAGAACTGCTATTTTTAAAGCCAGAGGCCAATGTGGCAGTGAGACACCATCGTTTTCTCTGGAAATCACAGTACTTTTCTCTGTGCTGTACAAACACACCTTTCCCCTCTGATTGCACCTCCTGCAGTGTAATCATGTTTGCTTTCAGTGGGAATACTCTGAGGTGTACAGTTGGTGTTTATATATTATGGTGGAAGAAAAGGCAGTATCTTTTCAGACCGCAAACTATGTATTTATTAAAATCAGATTTATTAAAATCAGATTTTTCTTTTGACTTGCCTATGATTGGCAAGTCATTGCCCGCATTGAGATGTGGGCTTTATTCAAGGCATAAATCTGTCTGAATAAAAACCAGACCAAAATGCTTTATATTTACTTATATTGTAAGTGTAGAAGAATCCTTTCCTGAATGGTAAATACAGCTCTTAGCAGTATAGGGAAGTACTGCTGCTATCGGGCAACAGATTACTCTGGAATGTGCTGCAACTCATTTTGTGTTTTTTGTTTCACAGAAATGGAAAAATAAGCAACTAGTAACTCTCGAAACATCTGTATGTGAGGCCTTTATTGGAAATTTATAATTCATACGTTCTCAAAGAATGTGACAGGATTTCCAAGTGCTGCAATGGCAGACACTTAGAGATGCTGTAAATTAACCCACATGTGAAACCGCGGACTCTGTCATTTCTGTTCATTGACTCATTTCAGTTGAATTGACAAGGCAGGATTTCTCCCTGGATCGCGGTACGTTCCATACACCTGTCAAGCAGAAGCTTCAAGCCAGCCCTGGGGGAACATCTTTAAAAGACACTCCTGCAATACCAATGAACTCTCTCTCCATTGGCAGTCTGTTTCTTTAAAAGGATCATCAATTTAAGAGCACACTGACCAAACCACTGCAGTTTTCACAGAGTATACTCTGGGGCAGAATATGATAATACCCGGGTTTGGACTTGCACCTCTTCTTTCGCACCCACAAGTGAGGGTAGAGCCCAGCAGAAGTCAAAGGGCTTTATCCCATTGCACAAGTGGTGTGAGGAGAGAATGAGGTCCCTTCGCTGGGCAGAGGTTGGTGTGTTGCACCAGTACGTTGGCCTGAGGAATGTGGCAAGGGTGCTTCTGAAAGAAGTCTGCCTTTCAGTTATGCAAAGGTCTCAGTTACTAAGATTTTTCAGTAGCTCTCCTGAGTGTTGCTGATCTCCCCTAGACAATATTGCAATATTCTGGCCCCACTGCTCAACCTGGACGTAGAGGGTGCAGTCGTGACCTCTGCTCCCTGGGGCTGCTGTGAGTAGTCTGCAGGTTGCTCCAGGCAACTGGTCCCCTGACTTCTTTCTCCCAAAGACCCTTTTAGCATCTGTCAACATTTCAGATATGAACTCCCCTAACCTATAGCAGGGGATTCACCAGGGTTTCAGGGACTCTCTTTTGACTCCCTCTTTGTTGGCTTCTCCTGGGCATGGGTGTGAGTAAGAAGGGCACAGGGAGATCCTGCAAGAGGCTTGTGTGTTCAGCTGGGTCCAAGGGAGACCCCCTCCCCTCCTCCAGAGGTGTGGAGTCACTGGGTCTGCATATGTACCTCTCTAAATCCTGTCTGCCTGTTGAAGAATGTGGATGCCAGCTCAGCCATGGTCTAATAAAGCAGATGAAGTGTTGCCCTGTGCTTCAGGAAGAACATCTTAACCCCAGCAGAACTTTGCTGGCTGCTTTTATGCAAAACCTGTTGCTTCCTTTGTACAAGATGGGAGGATTCAGCTGACAGTTTAAACTGGGCTAAAATGTGTCACTGACTTCTTTTCTTTTTTATTGTATTTTTGCAGTGTATGCTGGCTCATAAATTTAAGAACTATTTTTAAAGGGCTCCTTACAAAAATAAGCATATTTGGGCGGTTTAAATTTGTTCGTAATAAGTGGAAAGATTTACTAAAACAGGCCTGATGTGATGACTTGGGAGGGATTATTCACCATTGATGCCAATATATTCCAGACAGCCTGAAGAATTAAGCACTCCGGGTGTCGAAAGCGATCTGAATATCACCTAAAACTTGTGCTGAACAGAGCTCTTGTCTGCAAGGGCTGAGAGCATCAGGAATCCCGTGCAAGTCAAGGAACTGCATGGCAGGTGAAGGCAGGTAAGACCCAACTTTGCATTTTTGTGTGAGCTTTTCAGATGGTGATGTAGTCAAGCTCTGCAAAGAAATCTGTCTGATAAAGCTGTGAGGAACAGTAAAGCTTTGATAAATGGTGTGCTTCACAACTGCATTCCTACCAAGTGCTGCTGTCACTCACTAAGCAAATTTATCACATTTTATTCTATAGTGTGTTGGATTCCAGGTGTTAGGAATTTTCCCCTGACTCTCTTATCCTGCTTGTGGTTTGGCTTTTCTTTAAGGAAACAGATTCAACCACTCATAAACAGAATTCGCTAACAGTTTTTAATGCTGGTCTGTCAGACGGGAAAGGAATCCCAAGGAATTGCAGGTGCTCCCAATGGATCAGTGCGTGCAGGTAGCACTGGCACAAGTAGAAGCAGAGTCCTGGCAGGACGTCACATCCTGGGAGAAGGGCTTTCCAGTGAGATCATTCAGACATTGATGTGCTGAGAAATAGTCAACGGGAATGCCAGGAATTATTCCTGGGATGACTATTGCCAAAGCTAGCACTGGTATAGGATGCTTTTTTTGTATAACAGGAAGGCTCAGTTCCATTAAATATATCTGCTTGTGTAAGTCTGAGTGTTCTGCAGAAGGCAGAGGTGTCAACTTCTGTCTTGTTCATGTCCTGTCTCTGATTTTTCTAAGTGAGTGTTTTCCCAGATCACAGTCCATGGACAGCTGGCCAGCAGCAGGAAGCTTATTGTCCAGTAGTGCTGGCTTTCTTCCTCATGTCCACCTGTTATAATGGAATATAGACTGTTAAATACCTATTTAAAGGTGAGCTGATATATTACTTTTGCTGTAATAGCTACAAGAATGTTGTATTATTGTGAATGGAAAGGGAAAAAGCTCAATTAATTGAAAATTAATAGACTCATGGAATGACAGAGCCATGAAAATAATTTTTAGACCCAGTGTGGATACTAATTTATTTTATTTACTTTGGGAAAACTTTCTGTACATAGCCAATTCTTTGTCTATGGGCAAGGCTTGTGTAGGTTTCCTGTTACTCTCTTTGATCAAGTGGTGTTGCCGTTCCAGACCACGCATGGCCCTCAAACGTTTCCAAAAGTGCTTCTAGTGGCATTGCTCCTTTTTTTATTTTCTTAACTACAGAAATCAGTGAGTCTGAAATGTGCCAGACTGAGGTCCAGATCTTTATGTGATCTTTAGAAGGGTGTTTGCTAAGGACACTGTAGAAAGTTCCACTTGGCATGTCCTACTGTATGACATAGCTAGTGATCAAAGCACAAATTACCAAACTAGTTTAACATCTTTCCTTCCACAGTTATAAAAAGTGAGAACAGCATGAGGTGCTAGAGGTCTTACCCTAGGAAAGAAGATAAGTTCTTTAAACTAAAACCATGGATTATTGGGTTTGGGGTTTTTTTTTTGGTGGGGCCAGGGATGACTGGTGTGTTTGTGAGGAGTAATTCAAAGATGGATTGACTACAATGGCTAAGAGCTAACTGCAAGATAGAAAGCACTTTGATGTAATTTTTTTTCTATTTTTTTCTATCAGATAGTCACCTTTGAAACCAAGGCCTGGAATGTTTCAGCTGGGGAAATAGGGCAAATTCAAAGTCTGGAATCTCCCTTCTGCTACACACTGAGTTCCCCCTGTTCCAAGTTAGGGGCTTGCTTGGGCTTCGCAACAGCTAAACACTGGCCAGGAAAGTTGGGATCCAGGTGCCTGTTTGGATTACACGCAGTTATTGTCATCACTACACAACATACAAGGATGTCGAGATCCCAATTTCCAGTCTGGGGGGTGGAGGTACAGCTGATATTATTGTACACTAAGCCCCCATTCCCAGTGTTCCCCATTGGCAATGCAGTCTCACGTTGCATGGTGGAAGACGGCCTGCTAGGGTCAGGACTTTTGTGCTTAGGTATGTAAAGACACCCCCTTTGGAACTAAACACTTCAATGGGAGCTGGATCTGGCCATAATCTTCCTCTTTCCTTCTCTCATGAACATTAAAAATCTATATTAGCTTTGCTTACCAGCCAAATTACTTTATTGAACTTTATTTCTTCATAAGAAATTATTCCGCTAAAAAGATCGGTTTCACATTCATCCGCTATGTAAAGCATCTCAAAGGGGAAGTAAATTGCACAGCTATTTTAAAGTCCCTGGTGGTAAGAGACAATGAGCCTCTTCCCTCTGCCCCAGTCCATAGGTATTCCTGCAACCCCTTTGCTGCAGGAAAAGGAATTGGCTGGATCCATACCAAGCAATTGGAGTAGGAAAAACCACACTCAGCTGAAAGATACATTTTAGCCTTTTGGAAATAGTTTCAGCTTTCAAGATAACTATTCCTTTGAGGGGCTCTAACTATAAATCCCAAAGTGCCCGCAAGCAGTTGGGGAGCAGCCAAAAATGCCAAGTCAGAAGAAAATAATTGTTTTCAAATGGTGACAAACCTGCAAGGTCGGCAGAGAACAGAGGAACTGTGTTGCTGGATGGAGATAGCCATGGAACTCAGGATGGTGAGCTCAGTACACTAAACAGAGCTTACCATCTCCAGAGGGTGTTCAGCTGCTGCAAACGCAGAAGGGAACTGGTCTGCACTGGTCTAACTCACAGGGCAGAAATGATATTGAAAGAGAATCTAAAGACATCGGGTTTAGACAGAGTGTGCACTGTTAATGCCTTGGCTTGTTCTGGTTTTGTTTCCCAGAGGTGAAGAAATGACAGGGTTTGTATTTTTAAAATTATTGCAATGAAAATTATTTGACAGCTCGGTCTGGAGATTTCTGCATCATTATGAAATGTTGTTTGAAAATTGTGCAAGGCAATACAATAATTAGACAGTCAAGCGTGTCTAAGGATGAATGATACTCGGAGTGGAGGCTGGGAGTTTGCCACTGGAGCTGCTCTGGATTCCTTTGTACCCTGGACAGATGCCTACGCAGTGTGGGAATATGCTGCCAGGGGTGCTGAAGCGTCGGGAACAGCGTTGCTTTTGAAACTGCAGTTGCAAGTCACGTGGAATCAGCTTGAGGGAGCCTGGCGATTACTTTCTAAGGATATCTACATATAAAAAAAAGCGGGTGCCTGGTGGTATAAATCAGCACAGCTCTGCCGACTGCAGCAGAGCCTCTACTCCAGCTGAGGATCTGGACAAAAGTACTTAAGCAACACAGAGGACTGAAAACTACCAGAACACCTTTAAAGCTAATGTGCCAGCAAGCAAGAGAGGCATTCAGCTGTGTGGAGTGGGCTTCTTTCATCTGGGGTAGTTAAAGCAGAAAAGTGAACTTTAGATTCTCACAATTTTACTGCATCTGTTAAAGCAGTATTGGCTTTCAACAATGAAATGAGTATTCAGGCCAAGTGTCTCTGCAGAATTTCGGGCACTCCATGAACGGATAAAATTTCAATTGCAGAAACAAGAGAAAGTACCAGACACAAATGCACCACGTATTACATTTAAGGGAAGACAGTGAAGAGGGCAGGTTATACCGTGGGAATAGGCAGCAGCTGGTGGCTGACCCTGCTGTTCTGACTAAGTCACCGATGAGGCCACAAAAAATTAAGAAAATTAGTAAGTAAGGGCAGCCTGCCTTTAAGAAATCCAGAAGGGCCGGTCTGCGGGCTAGCAGCAGGGAACCGCTAAGATCTGGGCTTGGGCTCCAAGCCGGGTCCCTTGTTCCCAGGCAGACAGAGTTGGCAACAGCCCGTATCACTCTCTGGTGGCCCCTCGGGCCAGAAAGAGGAGGTATATTGGCAGCCCAGCCAAGGAACAGCAGCCAGCTCCCCTTGCCAGAAATCAGGTTGCTACATCGGCGGTGAGAAAAAGGCTAAAGCGGGGCCCCTTCAATGCAGCAGGCACGGGGCTTGCAAGGAGACGCACGGAAAAGACCTGCGAGCGTGCCATATGTGGCTTGGAAAGCCCAGGCCAGGTGGGACTCACCAGTCAGATGCCAGCATCATCCTTCGGCGAGTGGTCTCTGGGGCCAGGCGCTGCTGGGATGTCCGTGCTGGCTGGCGTGCGGCAGAGGACGTGACTCACTCTCCCACCTGGCCAAAACTCTTTGGGGCGCAGCGTGGAGATTTCCTGAAGACATCTGTGCTTCAGCGGCTCCTGCCTCTGGAACGGGCTGCAGCTCTGGTTTCCCCATGCACGGGGCTCTCTGCATATGTCTTTTCTCTTTCCACTGCTGTTCTGGACAGGCCTCCCGCTCATCCTTTCACTTCATTAAAAGGGCCTCAGCTCCTCCTCCAGTATCTTAAAAGACAGTGCTGGGAAAGCCAGCAGTGACAGGAGTGACAGGCAGAACTGGAGTAACTACTGCACCCTTTTACTTAAAGCCCCTGCAATTACCTTCTTTCTAGGTGGGGATCTCTCTCAGTGATTATCTGGCTTTTCTGATTTTCATCAGCTGGAGAGCTGCATCTTTGGGATTATCCTCTCGGCATCCTTGCCTACCCTTTAATGTCACAGGGTTTGGCCAGTTAGTCCAGTTATAGCTTCTCTCAATTCCTGCCTCATCCTCCTGCAAGAGTAACTCACAAATAAAGTGAAGTGGGAGTTGCCATGTTAATGTGCTTTCCTCGAGCCCTCGGGGAAAGGTCCTGAACATGATTTCTTCCGCTTGGATGGAAAGAGGAATTTCTGTTAGAGC
The DNA here is from genome assembly GCF_964106895.1 of Numenius arquata. Classification (NCBI taxonomy): domain Eukaryota; kingdom Metazoa; phylum Chordata; class Aves; order Charadriiformes; family Scolopacidae; genus Numenius; species Numenius arquata. The sequence goes on along the minus strand of NC_133586.1, from coordinate 42,039,131 downwards.
CTCCATGAAATTACAGTCTTCTTTTTTTTTTATGAAATGTAAAACAAAGTAAATATTACCTTAGAGTCTCTTATTCGTGTTGCAATAAAATGAGACACTTCCTTGGAAATAAGTTTTAAGACACAAGTCTTGTAATGTTCATATTTATTGGAGTGGAGTTCACAGCTGACCTGAGGTCTGGAGGGTTTGGAAACAATCGTCTATGTGAACTTCCAATTCTTTCTATCCTTCTCCAGCACATGAGGTGCAAAACTGGTCCATTATTCAGAGACTTCCCCGCCCTTCATAAGCTCGTGTGCTCATATATCTCTCATGGTACATAAAGAATGACATATTGCAGTGAATCTGCTGAGAATAGCTTGTAAAATACATCATTATATGAATCAGCCTCATTAGAAGTCGCCTTCTCTCATGATTTAAAACAGACACAGTACTTGCAGGAGTGGAAACCAGTGTGATTACTTTTTTTTTTCTCTCCTGCTGGCATGTTGTGCTCAACGAAATGTTGAAACAGAAGAAAATAATTCTCTGAACTCAAGGCCAGAAGTAGAGAGCAAGTACTGCATTACCCTGATGCCTCTCTGGCATAATTAAGGTCTTGGGTGTTTCCCTGGATATATGACTTTCCAGCTTCGTTAATAAAATATTCTGTTGCTCTTCTAAACAGCACAAAGCTGCATTCTTTGCATACTCCAAATCCCCCTGACTCAGGACCCTGTAACACCTCACGTTCAGCATCCTTAGCCGTTCCAGGCTCTTCTCTCACAGCTGCTGCTGTGTTTATGAAGGGGATTACAGGACATGGTGCCTGTGATAGCAGGAGACAAGGCTTGGCGACCCATGAGGCCTCTCTCAGCCCTATTTTATGCAGGGACTGGTGCACCAGGTGCCACGGCTGCATGACTCAGACCTCATTCAAATTCCTCGTATGCTGGGGTGACCTCTTGCCAATGAACTCAACGAAGTTAGTGTTTTACCTTAGACCAGACCACAGCAGATGCAATCCAAATGACACACCACGGATCGCAGCAAGCTCTGGGCTAGTGGCCATGTCATGCAGGACTCATGGTAGAAAAGGGATTGTTGCTCCAAGGCAATGAAATGAAGTCTTTTACTCCCATTTGCTCTTGGTGTATTGTAGAGCTCATTGACAAACTGCAGGTACAGCAAGTTTTTATTGTTTATCCCTTGTCACTTCAGCATCAGAGAACGTAGCATTTCTTGCCGTTATTTCTTTTAAACCATGCCAACACACCCCCTCCACACCGTGTTTTGGCTTCTAAGCCTCTGGCTTCACTCTTCTGAATCACACTGATTTTTTAATTAACTGTGATAAGTACAAGCATTCAGCTGTCCTTGATCTTTCTGGTCTCCTAATGCTTCCAACCATGTAACCCATGATGTCTCCCTGCTTTGCTCTGTGCTGTGGGCTTGTCACCAAAGAGCCTTGTTGGCCAAACACTGAGGTACATTTCTGTCTCCCACCCAAGATTTTGCGCCATGGACATCACCATATTCACAATCAAGACATCACGCCTTTGTAGGCAAGCTGTACTTACCTTGATTTTACTAGTTTTCTAGACTCTGTTTTGACTTTTGCAGAAGTAGGTCAGAAGGTGCAGTCTGGGTGAGTTTTTCTCACAGAGGTGACCAGCAGCTCCTGCTCGGCTCACGTAGGCTCCACAGAAAGCACCCACAGGCTTTAGACACTGCCCTCATACACTGCAGCATCCTCAGGCTGCTCCTGCTCCCATGGTGCCTTCAGTGACCAAAAGCACAGTCACTTTAGTCCCCAGGTGCATCTGCAGGGTGACTTTCAACACCAGGTTTATCTGGACATAATGGGCCTGCTGGGACGGTCAGGGGCTGGGAGTCCAGCAGCTGCAGCAGGGAAGGAAGGTCTTCAGTCTCTCCTGTGCTCAGGACATCTGCTATTTTTCTGTTGGTAGCAAATACAAATCCCTGCTTTCCCTTCTGCCACAGTTCAGGTGTTCTCGCTAGTGATCACCGGATGGTTTCAGCATAGTCTAAAAATGAAGAAGTGTTTGCAAAACCCCACATGCTCCTGGGCAACCGCACCTCGCTCAGGAGGTGGCATTTCAGGGCACAGAACAAGCAAATTTCCTTTCTATTTCTATACTTGGATCATCCTTTCCCACACAATTTGCCTTATTTGTCGTGATTTGGAGGAATTCTTTTTAGTAGCAATTCACTGAATTTCACTGAATTTTCAGAGTTGGAAGGGACCATGAAGATCATCTAGTCCAACTCCCCTGCCGAAGCAGGATCGCCCAGAGCATGTCAGAGCATGTTACTCAGGACTGCATCCAGGCGGGTCTTGAAAGTCTCCAAAGAAGGGGACTCCACAGCCTCCCTGGGCAGCCCGTTCCAGTGCTCTGTCACCCTCATAACCTTTGTATCACTCCTGGTTTTGCTACTGACGGAAGTGGGTTTACTTTTTTTTTTTAATCACGTTGTTTATCAATAACGGTTTTACAAGACCTGTTGCCTTTTTGCGACTTATGCTTTGGGAACTGGGCATCTTTGGCGATGCAAGTCTTGCCTCCTGCCCCTTGGATTTGGCGGGCAGGATCCGGTTCCCAACGCTGGGATTTCACAGCTGTGGTCTGACCGGTTTCCTATCAGCGCACACAAAAGAAGCGAGCACAGAGCAAGAGCTAAATACCCACTTCAAACTTCAGGCTTCTCGGCTGGAACAACTGTTGCGGTTTGAAGTTGTTTTGTTAACTTCTTCGGCTAATTGATAACATCTGCATCTCACCACCCTTCCTTGCCTCTCAAGCTACTTCCAAATAGATCGGATAGATAATACTGTGGCAGATCTCAGTTTCTGTATTAGTGATATATCGTTACGCTTTAGGAAAATTGTATGAGAACCGGGGGTCATCTTCAAATAATGCCTCCTTTATAAGGGTTTCTTTCACACAGTCGCAGAAACAAGCCCAGAGACACTAGTAAAACCTCATGCTATTCATTTGGCATTTCTCGCGTGATCATGTTCAGATAAAAGAACTTTTGATTTCACACTTTTTCCCCTCTGTATTTCCCTACCACACTTCCTAAATTTGAAATTTACATTTGGGCTTTAAAGTACTGGAATTAGCTTTTATTTTTCTTTAGTTTTCATTTTCTTTGTATTACAATAGACGGATCAGGAACCGGTATACGTGGTATTTTAGTAAATAAAATCCTTGTATTCAGGATCGCTCTTGAAGTCTGGTAATACACAGTGACACCACAGAGGTCCCAAGGAGATATTATGGTTGTAATGGAAATATCATATATCTCATATCCCAGGTCTGATATATCAGCTCAGCAATAAAAAGAAACAGGATATTTGCAACTATATTTTAACAGGGATTTTGCTGTTACCATGAGAACATGGATTACTTAGAAATTTTGGTGAGAAAACTCTTTAATGGTTTCATCAATGTCGAACCCCAGGAGATTTCAGTTCTTTCACTGCTATTGAAACAGCTATTAATGCAGTGAAAATCGGAAACGTATGAGCGTGTTTCGTTGGTGTCTTAATGTACATCTCAGGCTTAGGTCTCGGTACAGGTCAGATGGTCCCTTCTATCACATTTCAGGATTCCCAAGACGAGACATGCCTGGAGACACATGTCCACTACGAACTCTCTGCAGCTTGACATCCTTCCAGGTTTGGCTGGGGAGAGGTTCCCTCCTCCACCTCCCTCTTGCTGGGGGGGATGGTTAGTGCTGTTTCTGAGAAGGGCTTAGAGATGTTTGCAGGCCCTGGGATGTGCAGGGAACTGACGTCAGCCAAGACTTGAAGGCTTGACGTTGCTCAGCCAGCCAGGAGAGCCTCATGAATTCCCTTGTAAAAGGAATTTCTTAGGATTCAGGGAGACTTGTGTGATGTAATCTTTTGAAAACAATATTAGACACAGGATAGGGCTATCCCCTTTACGAAGTCCCCAACAGAATCTACAAGATGCTGAGCGCTATTATTATTGCGATTCTTTTATTTTGTGCCATTTCAGCGTCACTAGCATCTACAAAAGAAGTCAGATAAAATCCCAAATACAGAGCTCTCATAACTTCACCTAACGCAAGCTCAACACATTTGGTCTTAATCTGAGCGCCTGGACTGGGATGAATTCTGCAGGGCTGTAATAAAATAAATATTTTCCTGCACTGAGAATGGCTCAGCAAAAGGTTCAATATCAGGTCAGCAGAGCGAGCTCTTTAACCGTCTTTTGCTAGACATGGACCATGTCTTCACCTAAGGAATTGTCACAGCTCCATAGCAGCTGGTGGAGTGGAAGTGATTTAAAGCATTCACCTCTTGTTTATTTTCAATGTTAGACTTGGTCAGCATTTGAGGAAAGCTGGGCAGCGGGTACAGCCCTAGCTTCCAGAAATAAAAGGTTTCCACTAGAAAAATAATAAAAAAAAAGAGTGAGGGACTTTCTGTGGAGTTCCCTTCCCTGCTCTGCCCTGCTCAAATTGGATTACTTAGAGAAACAAAGGGAACAAGCAGCCTTGTTGCAACAGACTGGTCCCAGGTGAGTAAGTGTGAGCTACTTAACAATTGGCAAAAGAGTGAGAGCTCTTTTAATTGTTTTTTCAAACAAAACTGAACCACCTGTTCTGCTGTTTTAATGCAGGAACCAAAGGAAATGTGACTCACAGGTGTCTTATAAAAGGGAAGGCAGAGATGCTTGAGAAGGAAACTTGCCTCTTTGCTGCAGCATGAGACAGAGCTTGAAAGTTCAGTGACTGAATGTTTTCTCTCATCGCACAATTAGGGCAGAAATTACTTGAACAACAGAAGAATTTGCTAAGGTTAGTAGTTTTTCTATTATTTTGCAATTGTTGTCTGTTAGTACACCGTAGATGAGCAAAAAAGCCCACCTTCCTGCTAGGTAATTCCAAAAGCTATTCCTAAAGAGAATGTCATTGTCCTAAAACTCTCGGTAACCATATTTTTGGTTTTGTCAGTTTTGTTGTAGATGAGTGCTGCTCTAGAGTCAAGATAGTTCCCTTTCAATTTAGTGGGAATTGATTATGAACTCTTGAGACAAAATTCAGCTCTTTGGGTGGTGATACCTTTAATGAAACTGATTTATCAAGTAATTTTTCTAAAGCTTGATACTTTCCTAGTTTGAGAAGTGGTTCATTTTCTATCCAACTATGTATGTAGTTATTGAATGTTAGTTTTATTGTGCCAGATAGAAGAATTTTTCTCATTTCTAGCCTCATACAAAGAACTCAAAATTTTGACCAAATTCATAAAAAGGACTGTGAACAGAGCTGGAAATGAATGCAGGAGCTCTGGTTTCAGGTCTTGTAACTCTTGCTAATTAATTAATCAGTGATGCGAATCAGTCTTCAGAAAGACCAGCCATACGCACCACAGATTATCTCAGCTCAAAGCAAAGGTATGGGATGCACTTGTAGACCTAGATCAAGAAGAAAACCATCGTGTACTCGTAACAGAAGTGGGTGATGCTCTACATTTGGGCCTAGAAGTTTTGCTACTCATTTAAATACAGTAAATGCATTCAATGTAATCTCATACCTCTTGGTAGAACCTAATTCTCCTTGTTCAATGAAACAGTTATTTACTGAGCTACTGCAGAGGCCACTCTAGAAGGAGAAGATGGTTCTCTTGGTTGGACTTACTGCAAAAATCTTCATCTGTGATGTATTTTTGGAGAGGAACTTTTAAGGAAAGACTGACCCAAGTATTGTTTGTTCACTGGCTGCCAGGAGAGATGTCAATATGTCCTGTCCTTGCAGAAGCTGGTTGAGTGAAAGTATTTCTTTATGGCCATTGCCATTTATCCTTTCCTTTTGGAGCAGGACTAATCTCTCTCCTTTTAGGGTGTGTCAGTACATTTACAGACTATGATAAGTTGCCCTGCATTGAAGGGTTTACAACCTTATGTATATTTTTTGATTTTTTGGGACACATATAGATCATGTTAAAAACCAGAAGTCCATTGTTCAATCAATCAAGTTAATCCTGGTGCTCCTTGATAACTATAGCTATCACATTTCAGAGTGATTTTACTGGATATTACTGGGATTACTTGTAGTAGCCACTCAGTCTAGACAGGGGTTTCTATTACAGTGAACACAGACAAAAGGGTAAGAAATATTAATGCCCAACATCCATTAACCATGCACAAACTGCATATCAGAGAGTGGATCCTGTTCACTTGGCTGTGGTTCCTCCTCCCTTTTGTTTATCTCTCAGGAGGGCACTGGCTTTTTTAATTAAAAAGAAACAGGTTGTGTTAATAAAGAGGTGGGGAAAAAAAAGTTACTTGAAAATGTTGCCATTTAGGGTTCAGTTAGAGATCTTTTGATGAACTGTCCCAATGTGGAAAGGTCCACATATTTTGGCCCAAGAGCTGTCTTGAGAATGATTTTCTGCAAGATGGGAGCAGAGTCACGACGATCTTGCCGAAATGAACAGCTTGGAAACTTGGATCTCTGAGAATCCTGTCATTGTGAGAGATATGGCAAAGTGGATCTCAAAACTGTCATCAGGGCTGGATAAAATTATACTACCCGTTGTTTCTGAAACAAAGCCATTTAGAATGATAAGCACTCCAGGAATGCTGCTCCTTCAATAAATGTAATGTGGCAGTGGCATGTAGTTCCCACCATCCCCTAGAAGACAATTCTGCTTCAACTAAATTAAGGCAGTTGGCTGATTAAAATTAGGCCTAGTTAACAGGGCACTGAGTGAGGTAATAAAGTTTAACTCTAAAGCATTTCAAATTCTCATTTTATGCTACTCCACATGTTCATAACACATGGGAAAAACGTTGTATTTGCTGCCTAGGCAGTTTGTAGTGTCACAGATTTTAATTTGGATATGGCATATTTCAGATTGTTGTCAAGTTGCCCATCATAACTGAAGCTCCACCGGGTCTGCCAAAGCACATTAGGAGTTGGAGGAACAGTAGAAACACTTTGCTTACATGTGTCTTGTTATCCTGTATTCATTCACCCAAAGACCTTGTTGTCCTTCTTGACATCCTTTTAAGACTTGGGGGTTGGACAAGATGATTTCCAGAGGTCCCTTCCAACCCCATATCATTGTGACTTTGCGAATGAAAAGCTAATTAGTCTGCTGTTGGAAGGGTCTGCAGATCCTGTGGAAGCAGGAACTTCCAAAACCTTTATTTTTTTTTATACGGAAGGGGGGAATAAAATAAATCCCCAGTTATATAAGAACTTGCAATTATTTTGAGATGCCCTTAATCCCTGGGTGATGAGGCCAATTCAGCGCTATATGGGTACATAAATCAAGATTTCCCTGCAAAACTTTAGCTTGGTATGGATTAGGAGAACATGCTCTGCGTGCCAGTGCTCTCCAACCCTTTTTAGATCTGACAGCTGATTTCAATGTGTTCGAACATGATACAGTAGGCACTGGGAGTGTGCGTTACTGTTGCTGTCTCAGTGACTGTCATCCAATTTCTAAAGCTGGGCACTGTCACCTCCAATCTTCCACAGCAAATTTGTCCGTGTCTGCAAATCTTCTCTGTTGGTTGGTGTAGCTCAACAATGTGTTTGGCAGCTCCCAGGTCTTCCCTCCAGTCAGAGGGGAATAAGTAATGTGTTGTTTGGCTGTTTTTTTTTTTCCTGTGAGGCAAGAGTTGTGTTTATACCCCTATTTTACAACATGGAAATGTTACCACCAAGAAGTTAATGTCCAAGTTTATCAAACTGTAAGTACCTAATTCTCTGGGTTATTTTAATCAGCAGTTATGCTCTTAATACAGTTATGGATATGATAATAAGTTACTTGGATAAAACCTGTGGAGCAGGGCCATGCGGTTGGGTTCCCTCAAATTTTAGGCTTAGCAATACACATTTTTTTTTTCTCTTGCTTTGTACATGTTTATCATGATCCAGTAGCTGCAAGCCTGCTTGCCTTGATAGGTGGTGGAGTCTCTTTCTCTGGAGATGTTCAAACCCTGCCTGGACACGTTCCTGTGCAACCTGCTCTGGGTGGACCTGCTTTGGCAGGGGGGTTGGACTAGACGATCTTCGGAGGTCCCTTCCAACCCCGTGTGACTCTGTGATACACCTCCTCCCTTGAACTCTCATTTCATGGTAATTAGGAGTTTCTAGGGTATTTCTCACTGCAGTGTCAGGAACTAGAGGACAACATAAACTTCTGCCCTCATTTCCAGGAAGATCATCATGGCTGGTGTTTTTTTGCAACTATATTTTGAAAGCAAAGCCTTTCAAATAAGCCCCTGGGCACAGACCTCTTCAAGCAGTCAATGGGTGGGCACAAACTATTGCTTGGAGAGTAAACCCCATCCTTTCTTGGGATGTCTCCTTATTTTCTTGCAGGTGTGTAGATGGGATGTAATGATTCTTGCTGTATTCTGGGATAAGGAAGGTGTAGGGTGATGCAAAAAAAAAAAAAGCATATAGTATGATGTTAGAGTCTGACAAGAGGAAGATCAAGAAAATCTCCCCTGTGGAAACACTGTCTTTGTGCAGGGTGTTCTGCCAGGCAGCACAACCTGATTTTATTGAAAGAGCTGAATTATTGTTATACAACTTTAAAAATACAGTTTCAAACTACACATATAATTTGAGGCTGTTTTTAATAAGCCTTTTCTCTAGTGTGTGGTTCCCTCTGGTTTAAACGTTCTCAACATTTTGGTCAAATAAATAACATCATAGAACAGTATTCTTTTAGGAAAAGATGATGCTTGGCGATGGCTGGGGATTCTGTGGTTTTCACTGCCCTTCAGAGGGTTTGGACTAATGTGTATACTTTTCAAGAAAACAAATTAACAACTTGGGAAGGTTTTAGCTGAAATAACGTCCAAGACAACTCACAACTTTTCCTTTTATTGTGTTAGCTGACGTGAAGGTTTTTTCTTGTGTGTTTTTTTTTTTAATGAATATAACTGGACTGTACATCTCCCCCTAGTTTTTCTTTTCATTCTTTTTTCATGCTTTCCTTTCTGTTTTTTTCTTCCTCCTTGTTGCTTGTTCATTCTTTTATTTCTCTGTGTGTTCCTCCCACTATTTTTTCCTACTTTGCCGCTTCCCTTCCCAGTTCTTCTGCAGTTCAAAATGACTTTGTCTTTTTGTTCCAACCAGTTCCAACTGTTCCAACCAGTCGTGGCAAAAGTCAGCTCCTTTCAAGGCCAAATTATGCTCTTGATCTAATTTTGGGATCATATCTGATCCCAAATGTGCCTAGATTGAAAGGAACAACATTATAGAAAGGCTGGAGAAGAGACGGTGGCAGGAAAGCTTGGAATGTGCTGTGACAGTCCCGGGATCCCTGCTTTAGCCCCACAGAAAAGAGCCTGAACTATCAACAGCCAAGGGAGGATGATGAGGTGCAAGCAAGAGCTGGAAGAAACCATGCAGAAAACCCAGCAGTGTCTCAAATCTTCTAGGAATAGAAGATGAGTCTGTACTTCTTTGAACTTGCACCGTGTCAAGGCCTGTATCTTATTACTTGAATTTTCTTAAAACATAGCTGGGGGTGGAGATGGGACTGGGCCTATGAAGATGGTACCAGAGAGGTCCTTACCAAGGAGTATCTCAATGGTTTTGGCTGATTCCCACTGTCTTGTGCATGAGGTCACTGTTGTGCTGAGAAAGCTGGAAACGGAGGAGGCTTCCTCCTTGTGCCAGGTCCTCTGCCATCCCTTCTGTCCTGCCTGCCGGACGCCCCACAAAGCCTGGCCCTGTGGTTTCAGTGGATGACAAGAACCACCAGGAGTTACTCATAGCAATATGGCATTAACTGTTGTGAAGGATGACTAAAGTCCTGAGACTTCCTCTTCGCCTTTTCTGCCCAATTTATGCTTCTTGACAAATCCATCGCTTGACTGCTCTGTCACCTCCCCTCAGCCCACACTTCCTGGCTGCGTAGCTCAGCTCTGGATTTTCAGGAAACAAAGTGTTCTTCAGACCTAAGGAGAGTGAAGAGCAGTATTGATTTATATGACCTGAGATAATGGCCTCAGGCTGTCCTCTGAGCTTTTCCTTATTTCTTTCATTAATTCACAAATGCCACTCAGGTTCCTGCAAACTGAGCAATCGATGGTACTATACTGATGTCATTAACTTTGGATTAAACCTTTTTTCTTAAACTTTGTCAGTGATGTGGATGTTTTGGAAGTTGCAGACTATGAAGGAGGTAATGGTCTGCGGGAAAGGCTGGCTGATGCTATTTCATTAGCCATCTGGCTGGGACATCCTGGTTGTACTACTTCAGACAGTTTTTGAAAGACTGCTGGAGATGTAGATGTTTAAATTATAATTAATAACAGTATTCATCTCGGTGATTCTCTTGGCAAAACTCTTGCTTTAACATTAGCTTTCAATAAAGCTCTGCCATTTTAAACTTTCATTTAAACAGAAAAATGCTTTTAAAGTTCCAGATTTAGAAGATTTTACAGAGCTTAATAAAAAGTCACTTTTTGGGCAAAGCGTAGTTGACAGCTGTATTGGTACTGATGGTTTCTATTTAAAAACACGTTCCTTTCATTGGCTGCATCTCGCAGTGGCTGAGATTCTTTGTCTTGCTTCCTCTGAATTTCTCTTACCATCTCACAGGCATCAGAAGGGGAGGCCAAGTGCCTTCAACACCACCAACGGAGAGAACTTGATTTTATTCTCTCTCACATGACTCAGCTCTTTGGGTTGATGCGGGAAGGATCTGGACAAGAACCAGAGATGCTGGGGAGAAGAAGATGCTCTGTAATACACACAATAAATGGGATGGTCAAATGTTCCACTGTGCTTTGCCAAATTATCATGAGATACCTAGGCAGCAGGATGGCCAAGCGCACCAGGGCTTCATGGAGGTGAAATATACCCTTAATCCATACCCCTGCTCTGTGACCAACCTACCAGGTACCTGAGCAAAGTACTCCAGTATAGATTTGATGGGACAGAAGTGACTTGCAATTCTTAATTTGGGTATTTCCTTGAACAATAAGGTCCTATAGATACAGTAATGACAGGGCTGTGGGAATCCTGCTAAATGCTGTTGGGTTTGGATTGATATATTCAAAGGACAAATAAGCAACAGCAAAAAGACAACCAGAGAATAATTTTGGGGAAAAAAAAATTGCACGTCTGAATTTAGTAGGTAAAACATCTGTATGGAGAGTCTGGGATCCGGCTCATCCCTCTGTCACATTCCTGGATGGCCTTTGCTTCTAGGAAGAAGTTAGCAAAGTGAGGAAAAAGAAATCAAAAAGTTAATCTCTTGCCTAACTAGTAGCTGTATCTCTTTACCAGCTTAGCACTTCTGGGCCATACATTCATGTAGGAACCCCAGTTGTACTTCTTTTTATGTGTATTGACTTAGTGAAGTGCAAACATGTTAAAAAGTTCACTTTCTCCTTTATACGAGTCTATAAAAAAGCTCTTAAAATGGAGTCATAGGGTTTCAATGAGACAAATGAATGATCAGCCGAGACCCAACAGTCCTTTCTGATGGATTAGGTGCTTTAGTGTGAGGAAATTTTAAGATGCAGATCAGCCAGCAGAGTTTTCATGCCTCCGGCACTATGTAATGACACAAAATATTGCGATGCCTCCAAGTTATAATGGAACAGGCGGGTAGGATGAGTATCACTCATGATATTTGATTCCAGTTAAATCTACGTTTTCAAAAGTCTCCAGGCAGTAGAGATTTCTTATGTATTTATGGGAATTTGAGTAAAACTAAACATATACACACTAGCTTGGAAATTTTTCTAACAGCTATTTGGACACAGTAATTTACAGAAATAATTGTAAACACGTGCAGGAGTAGATCAGTGTGTATTGTCGGTGCTTGCTTTTAGGAGAAATAACACATTAACATTTTCTGAAATTTTTTTTTTTGCAAATGCACTGCAAAATTGCAGCTCAATACTTTGCTTTATGTGTTCTTCTAAACTGATAACACCAGTATAATACCAAGATGCTTTCCAGTTGGGGTTTAGGAAGACATGACAGAAGTGTTCATAAGAGGACATTTCAGCACAAATTTTAACTTGCACGGAGTTGATCAAAAATCAGCTCTTCAGCAAGGAATGTGTCTGTTTACAAGACTTGCTGTGGAAGGGATCGATCCTGCTGCCAGAGCAGTAAAACACACATTTGCTGCAATAGCTCAGGAGCAGGTTGCTTTTACCAGAAGGAATCATTTACTGTATAGAGCTGTTACATTTTATTTCTGCACATTTGGAAATTCTGAGCTACGTCTTCTGGCTTACATTTGCGGGCATTTAAGTGCTGTGTTTATATTCAGTGTTGGTCACTGAGATCACAAACATGAGCAGTCACTGAGAAAGGAGAGAAAAAAGCAGGATATTTCATCTGCATTTTTTTTTTTGTCAGGAATAGTGGTGGTGTTTTGGGACATCAAAACTGAAGTGTTTGAAAACAGTCCCTGGGACACTTCTCTTTCTGCAGGTTCACTGAGCAGCCAAAAGATGCACCTGAGGTAGTGCTGAGATTTGCTAAGGATGCAGGTGGGAAATGGTTAATTAATAGCATGGGGCGAGGAAATCAGCCTTCATCCCTGGCACAGCCTCTTCAGGAATTGTGCCAGGAACCAGTAGCTGAAAGCCTCACTAAAAACAACGGGACAACACTGTTAAATGCCTGGAGTCTTAAATGGTTGGTAGTTTGTCAAGGTGATGTGCTTGTGGTCTTTATTGAAGTGCAAGCTGAGAGACACCTCTGTTATTTATACAAATGTGTAACCAATGTAGTATGTGAGCATTAATGTTAACATTTTGTTCTCGTAAGGACATCTGCATAATTACTAAGTTATATTCTGATAGGGATTCTAATTTAAGCCTGTTACATGCTCCAGCAAAGCAGAAAATCCCTTACTGAGCACCGTTAATAATGGAGCATTAAGAATACACTGTTTTCTTTTCTTGCTTTATATACATCTATTTATTTTTAAAACAACTGGGTTTTGGTGCTTTCTAGGATTTCTCTCCCGAGCGCTGGTGTGATCTTTTCCCTGGATCTGGCTAGAAGAGGAGATGTTCTACAACCATTCCTGGTAATGTCCTCTATGCCTTGCTGGGATCAGTCCTCTCCCTCCCACCATAGCCCCAGCAGGGTCTGGGACAGGGATTGAGGTGGAGGGAGGGGAGTTTGGTAGCTCTACAGAAAGCACGTGGCCCAGGAGAGGCTGAAAATATTCAGAGATTTCTTTCCCTAAGGATTGAATTGATTTTTCTTGTGGAGAAATTAATGATGTGATGCCAGAGGACTAAATTACCTTACATTTCCCCCCAGCAGTCTTATTAACAGAGTCCAGTGAGGTGGGCATGTCTTCAGCAATGTCCCAAGCATGGGATTCCACTTAGGCAGTGGTGGGGGTCTCCTGGGAGTCCTCCTTAGGGACTGAGAGGGCTTTTCAGGCTGTGCTGGTGTGGGGTCCCTGTGGCTGATGATGAGCAGCTGCTTGAGAAGCTCCTCCAGCAATATCTGATGGTGGCTTGTGGAGCACTGGGCTGCAGACCCAGCCCTGGGGGAATAAAGGTGCAGGGACAGACCTGTGATGAGTTTGGGAAATAAAAAATAACGCTGTTTGAAATGAAAAGGGAAGGGAAGGATTGTGAACCCCACAAAAGGAAGTAGGTGAGGAGGAAGGCAGGAGGGGAGGGCAGATGGGGTAACTCCTGGCAATTAAGCCTTCCTGGAAGCAACTCCGCTCCCTGGGCAGGACCTGCCTGGCTGCTCCTTCCACTGCTGCCGCTTGTGCCCAGCGGAGCAAGCAGCCAATGGTAATAATTGAAAATACGGCCACTATCAATCAGGCTTTGCTTGTTGAGCCAGTGGGAATTTGTATCTGGGAAGGCTGTGGAACTGCTCCTCCGTTTCGTGCCGTGTCTGAGACGGTGTGATCAGACAGTAAGGGGGGAGCAGTCCAAGGAACCCGGGTTCCCGCAGGGATCCCTGCACTGCAGAGCCCTGTAGCTGGAGGATGGTTTAGCAGGAGAACTGCTGCCTGCTCTGCTTCATGCAATTACCTGCTGGGATCCACGGGTGCATCTCTCTCTGTGCTGGGGGAAATGAGCTTGAGTCTCCACTTATGTTAAATCGCAGCAGTAAATTGAGCAGCGAAAAAAGAAGCCAGAATCAAACCCTTCCACGGGCTGGGCACTGGCAGAACTGGGAATTGTAACATTAGCATTATGTGGCTTTATTATGGCCACATGCACATGTGGATTTAAAGGCCAGTGGCTAGACTGAGCAAACAGTGTGGGTGGAAGGAGGGAAAACATCTATTCTCTTGTGCTGTAACAAAGGATGACTAGTTACAGCAGGAACAGCTGCGGTGCACTTGAAACTCTAGAAGACCAGCTGATTCCTACCAGCTTCGTGGCAGCACCTGAGACCTGCCAGGTAAAAACCGGGCTCTGTGCTTTGTCCAAATCATTAGAGTTCCACTTGGAGAGAAGTGAGTGAGGAACAAGCTTTGCTTCACTGCTTAAAGAGTTACTCAAAAAGGAAAAAGAAAAAAAAAAAATACCTGGAAGAAATATTTCAGTCCAAAGTAATATTTACTTGGGTGCTTAAAACTTTGTAAAATGCCCTGAAGGTCACAAGCCATTCAGCCTGCTGTGTATTTCTCTTTAAGAAGGTGCTTGTAAGTACTACTGGAACACATGTGTGATGAGGGGTTGCCATGGCAAACAGGTTTTGGCACTATTTAAGACAGAGTTTTATTGCGCAGCAGAATAAATAAGCATGTTAAAGCCACATACAGTAACTTGTTGGCACATACATTAATGCTCCCAAGGGCTGCAATAACTTAAGCACCCTCCCTTTAAACATTTTTCAGCGTTTTTTCTTTTTTATTGACTACATGCATTTAGTATTAGGGCTAGGAATGTCCCATTTCCACCCCCTTTTGAAGTGAGTAATTGAGGCAAAAAAGGAGGACTGTCTAATAAATCATAAAGGGGCATTGTGCTCGGAGACAAGAGGGGTAATTTTTCCCTTCCCTGACATCCGTGAGGATAAGCCAGCATGAGACCTGGCTGTGCACTAAATCCAGCCTTGCTCTCTCCAGAACCAGGAGTAGATCAGCCTGTTGGAGCCCGAATAATCAGAAATAGAATCATAGAATGGTTTCACACCATTTTCTGCACTTTCTGGCTTGTTCTTTTGTGCCAAGCCCCTTCTTCTCCCACACGGCAGCAGCGAGCTGGTTACTTCGGCTTTAGTTGTTTTATGAACCACCTGTTCTGTTCCCAGTTTGGCTCCCAGTTCACACCAGTGAGTCCCTTCAGGGCTGGAGAGACTCCCAGCTTCGAGGAAGTGCTGCAGGGAGGCAAGAGGCAAATCTGTGCCTGTAAGAGGGCTCAGGTTTGTGGTGCTCTTAAAGGTGAACATAAATTACACTTTCTAATGAAAGCTCTGGTTTAAGAAGAGTTATTAGTGCATTAGGCTGGGCTTTATTAGCCCAGAGGCTTCGGAGCCGTGTGGGAGGTGGGACGCTGGCTCCCTCTTCTGTGGGAAGCAGTAACTTTTCCGATTTGGAGAACTTTGGAGCTGCCAAAAGCAGGCAAAGGCCACAAAGTCTCCCCTGTCCCCTCCCACCTGGGAGACATAAGAACACAATTAGCGCAGAGGTGATGAGATAAGGCCCAGCTCTAGGGCAAGGGGCAGAGCTGCCTCTTCCCCTGGGGAGCGAAGGGCGGCTGAGGTCTTCTGCCAGAGCTGGCAGGAATTTTGTTAAAAACTGGGGAATTGGTGAGTCCGATGGGCCTAATTCTCTGTGTTGTATTGGTCTGTAAGGGAGTTACTGGGGAAGAGCGACAGAAAGTACATCTCTCCCTAAAAGACGACTGCAGTCAGTGCTGGCTCCCATTAAACTAGAAGAAAAATCTGTTTTACGTATTCCCTGTGGTTTTAGGATAAAAACTGTAATGTATTCTACTCTTTGGGCCCTTTTTGCCTCTTGCCCTGTTGCCAAGGTGACCCCAGAGCCTTCAGCGAGGCTCGGGCCCGTCGTCGCAGCTGCTTCTCGCTCCTAAACTTTCCTCTACACTCAGCAATCGCCAAAGTGAGCTCAAGCCTCGTGAAACGGGGGAGGAAAGGAAAAAAGAGAGAGTTGATTATTTTATGAAACATACGTGTTTGTAATATCGCATACTGATAGGTTCATTATGAATTACAATTTGCTGAATAAAAGAATTCACGAGGGAGGGATCGTGCACGGAGAGGAAAAAAAAAAAGAGAAAAGGAGGGAGGGGGTTTTTTCTGCCTGTAAAGGTGTCTCCTGGGCATAACCGGAGTTGAAGACCTACCATTTGGTTCTCGCCGTTTGGATTTGCTTGCAATTAAAGCCTAGTGGAGCTGTCAGGGGCTGTTGACAAATATATTATAACCAACTTAGGTTAAGCGAAAGTTACTTAAAATTAATCCATCCCCTGCACGACGCTCCCATTTCACTTCAGAAGAATGTGCCAGGAGGAATAAGTACAATCCTCACCGTGTTCCGAGAAACCTCCTCAAGGTGGAAATTTGCAAATAGGGCTACTGTAGTATGTAATGAGAAGCTGCAGGGCTTTCAATTATCCCACATGCTCTGTCTCTTTGCAGCTTGACTGACAGCTAATTATGCCGGTGCCATTTTTTTTATTTTTTTTTTTTGGTGGTGGAATTTAATCTCCCAGATGGAAAGCAAATCAATCTGCCCATCGCTGCAGCTGAGGCATACTTTGGCTCCACTTTAATTTATTCTCCTAAGCCTAAGAAGGCTCGTCATTTCAAGGTACAAAAATATCAAATTTCTTCCCTTAACTGGGGCTGGTGGGGGGGGGGGAAAAAAAAGTGTGGAAGAGTTGGGATTTCGCAGGCTGCGCTGTGAAACGTCGTCGCCCCTTCCTTTGTATTAGGAAAGAGCAGCATCATCTCCCCTTGATTCCTGTCTGTGGAATCTGACAGGGAAGAAGCATTTACGAGCGGGTCGCGAGTGATAATGGTTAAACATGAGTTGTGGAGGCATTAAGTGGGATTCTATGGAGGAACCAACTAAATCTCGGAAGAACTCGACACAAAAAGGCATCGGTGGCAATTTTCAAGCGCTTCAGCCAGCGAGCGATAGCCTTGTTCCCATCGGGTTTCGCACCAGGGATATAAATACAATCCTTCTACTTACCTGCGCTCTTTGGGCCTATCAATTATGTTGCTCCCTCCGAGTCGCTGTGACAAATTTAGGTATTACCGTCCTCTGGCAGGCCATGGGTGAGAGGAGCGTGTGACTGGTTACCGCCGGCTGCAGCCCTGATCTTCACCCACCCGGGCACCCGCAGCCCCACTCAGGGCGGTTTTTCAGGCTGGAAACCCCAATTTTAGCTGGGATCAAGGGGAGGGGAACTCGCAAAAACTCAAGTTAATGAGTGCTGGAAAATCAGAGCCTTTTTTTTTTTCCTGCAAACTTTTGCCTGTTTGGCCAATGCTGTTTCAGGCTGTGTTGGGCACCTGTGGGTTTGGTGTGTGTTATTTTCCACGTTGGGGTACCCTGGATTCTTAACCTCTCAGGTTATTGGCTTATTACTCTGGCTTTTTTTTTTAGAGAGTTTACAAATAGAAAGGTTACTGATTCCCCTTTTTATCGAAAAAAGCATTTCTAAAAGTGTTTAACGGGTTGCCCAGAGAAGCTGTGGCTGCCCCATCCCTGGAGGGGTTCAAGGCCAGGTTGGATGGGGCTTGGAGCAACCTGGTCTGGTGGGAGGTGTCCCTGCCCAGGGCAGGGGGCTGGAACTGGATGGTCTTTAAGGTCCCTTCCAACTCAGACCATTCTATCATTCTATGCTTTGGTGACACCTAATGAGTCAGATTCCAGTCTTTCTCACACTTGTACAAAACCACAGCCGTTTTACTGACTCTCTCTTTATCCATTTGGAGACTGGAAGATCACAAACTCTCTTAACTACCTATTAATACCCACCTTTTCATATTTTCATATGATGCTCATAATGACCTTGATGCTGCTCCTAATGATGACACTTTATAATGATGATGAAATTTTGCCAATGGAAGCATTTTTTTGGGACAAATCTCTGGA
Organism: Numenius arquata; assembly: GCF_964106895.1. NCBI lineage: Eukaryota > Metazoa > Chordata > Aves > Charadriiformes > Scolopacidae > Numenius > Numenius arquata. Next base: position 42,021,043 of record NC_133586.1, on the reverse strand, counting down.
GAATGGATGTTCTGATGCTGTCCCATCAGCACATTCCTTCCCAGGCTGCACGGTGGACATCCGCAGCGTGAGAGTTGAGAGGGGGAGCCTGTGCGATGCCCTCTCGATTTGTAGAGAGGAGAAATATCATTCAGTAGATGATCGGAGTGCTAATTAATCTACTCTGTGGGAAGAATGATCCATACCTGGGGAAAACCAGCGCAGGAGGAACCGGATGTGGGCTTGGTGGGTAACACCCTGTGTGTCTTGTAGCTGAGGTTTGAGGTTATAAAGTCACTTAACGACGCTACCTGCAGGCAGGGCTTTGAAAACGTACACGTAGCAAATGGAAATCCAACGTCATCTGGAAATAACCTGCTAAATGGAGCATTGAGAGGAAACCCACCGTTCTCACCAGGCGTCAGATTTCTCCTTGTAATGTTCTGTAAATGTTGGCACGTCCTAATGGCCAGAAAATGGAACCTCTTCCAGGGCACCCTTCCCAGCAGGGCTTGATTCACCCGGAGGCTGAGTTTTGGAGCAGGGTTGTACTGGTGCGGTGTGAGGATGGACACCACCACAAGGTGCAGCGTGAGGATGGACACCACCTCCAGGCAGGGACGTGGGTCTTGGAGGGTCCAGTGAGGGTCTCAGGCTCCTCAGGTGGAGGTGATGGTTTGAAGGCAGAACCCACCAACAACCAGTGCTGTCCATAAGGCAATGAGTCCGCTAATGGGGAGGGACTGGTTTTAGTACACTAAATCCAAACTTCCAAAAAGTTGACATCCAGAAAGGAGCTGAAAGAGATGCAGCGGGATTTGTTCCGGCATCTTAAATTTGTTGTGAATTACGGAGGGCTGATTTCAGCGGAATGTAATGTGAGACTGAAAGTCGAACCTGTCCATCAGCGCACAAACCAGCCAGAAGACGCATCCGCAAATAACCGGCACTTCCCAAATTGTTTTAGAAAAGTAAAGGTTATGTTGTTCATTGCTCCCGTTTTTCAGGATTAAAAAAAAACGGATTTCAGGAAGCAAGGATTCAAAAAGGCACACGAGCTACAGCGTGGTTGTGAACTCTTCTTCTTCAGGGGGAAAAAAATGCCCCCAAAGTTGCATTTTTGCTTTCTTCCTTTCTGGGGCAGAGCAAGGCTTCTGTCTGCAGGTAATCGGGGCTCTAACCCAGCCCGGAACCGCAGCCAGGAACACGGCGGGATAATTGTCCCAGCTCAACAAATCAACCGGGCTGACAACTCGGATGAGGGAAGCTTCGGGAGGAGGATCGGCTGGAGAATCAGAGGAAACTTCTGAAGTTACAGAATTCGATGCACCCTAAGGACAGGGTTACAAGGAATTTTCTACTGTGGAAAACATCAGTCGACCAGAAGGGAACAGTAGTGGAGAGCAGGATTTGGAACAGTGACTTGAAAATACCACAAAACGCTTTTAACCTTTGAAAGTACTGAAAGAGTTGAACAGAGAAAGTCTATTTTAACCAGTGTTTTCGGATAAGATCCATAATGGACTTAGCAATAAGAGACCAAGTCGCAAAGGCACTTTCCATGAGCTTTTTCCACACGTGGCCTTCCCAAAGTGTGATTAATTCATTTTTTTAATTTTTTTGCAAACGGAGCTTGCCCGTTTTGCTCTAACAGGCGAAGTGCTGGGGAGACTCCCAAAGTAGCGCTCTCCTGGCTGCTGCGCACGTGTTCGCAGGAATTTCCTCTCCCGGTTTTCCCGTTATCCATGTAACCTGATGCAGTACTTCTTAGGTTCTTGACTATCTGCCGTGATCTCCTCGCGCTGCCTCGAGCGTCTGAGTTCCAGCTTGTCCTGGGATCTCTGCTCCGTGGATATGAGGTAGAATGAGAAGAGACTTCCTGAAAGCTCTCGGGCTGCGACCCCGCCACCGGAACCGCGGCGTCCTCCTCCATCAAGGCAAGGTAAAAAGTCCCCGATAACTGGTGACACTGGGATGTGGTCCCTAGATTCTCAGCAGGTGGGAGCTTGTCTGTGACCCTTTTTTTTGGCAAAAGGACCTGAAGCTGAACAAAGCAAAGGGCACAACAGGATCATTCCCCATGAAATCACGGAGCTGCCCACGGGTCCAGCAGCTGAACACAAGGTGGGACGTGAGGCCGGAAAGAGCAAATCCCTGTGATTTGAACCAAAATGCAGTTCGCTTTGGGATTTTCTAGCTGAAAGACAAAAGTTGGCCCTCCCAGCATGGCGTAAAAACCAGATTTATTAAATCTGGTTTGAAATCTAATCTTTGAAAATACCCGTGGGTGCTACTTTTTGTTTTTTCTGTTGGTGACATTAAAAATTTGAGACTTGAACAAAGTGAGACTTTATACAGAATAGTAAATTCTACAGTGCAAGGAGACCCTGAAGCTGCAACCTGCACTCAGTTTGATGTGAACATTCTTTCTACATTTAAAAAATCCCTTTCTGTGCTGAAAAAATTAGGGCTCTTCTCACACGGAGTGTCCCCTCGGGTACCTGCTCGGCCCCGCCGCTTTCTGGTTTTCAATTCTTTCAGTGACACCTAGTGAAATCCGTGGAAAGTGCAGCTCCTGTTTCCTTTAAGAATCCAGGCAACTGCAGTAACACACACATCGCAATTAAATCCTAAAGCGCTGCACCTTATTCCGTTTATTGTCACTTGAACCGCTGTCTTTGAAGAATTGTACCAGATTTTGGCCATTTTAAAAATTTAAAGTTTGAGCCCGTAGTACGGTCAAACACCTTGTATATTTGAGGCACAAATTTAATTTACTCTTTCCTCCTTTTGTGTAGGTGTTTAGAATAACACTTATTTTTAATTTTGTCTTCTGCTGTTGCTCCTCTACAGAGGCCACTAGAAAGCTGCAAAAATCTGGACTTTGACACAAAAACCCCACTCTTGCAGGAGCTTAAATTACATATTTTTAATATTTGCTCTTCCTGAGCTTACTGAGAAGTCAGTCCGCTTCGGTTCACTCGCTGCCCTGGATGTGAAATTCTCTTTCATCGGTAAATGAAGTTTTCGGCAGAGATGGGAACCGGCTGCCTACTCTCTAGAAAGTAGACTAAAGACTTCAAAGGAAGAGCTTCCTCTTTTCCGAGGGAGCGTTCACATGCGATTAGCTTTTGAACGTGTAACCTCTTCTTTCTCAAAGTGGCTTCCGTAAAGGTTTATGCCGGTATGGATTTCAGCTGTGCAAAGGATACGGCAACCAGTACAAACCGGGCTCATAAATATTTGGGAAAAAAAAAAAAACCACCCACAAAATGGCTTCAAACAGGCCAATATTAAATGACTGGAACTGGTTCAAAAAAAAGTCCCAGGCCTTGCTTGATCTAAAAGGCTTCGACGTCCCAAACTAAAGAGCCAATTAAGTCAGATTCGGAACGGGGGGATCTGAAGCACCAACTGGAAAGCCTGAACTGGGCAGGCACCCATCCAGCCCAGCATCGGTGCGAGGCCCAGCGTCTCCAAACCGTTTCCAGGCCACCGGTTCAGAGCCGGTGTCTTATCACCCCCCTCACAGCTCCCTTTCCAGGATTTAGAAACCAAAGCCTTAATGGAAAAATTAATTCAAGTACACCACCAGCAACGTTTCAAACATTTTACTAAATCAATTCACACGATTTCAAAATTGTAAATATAATTAAGGACAACAGGGTTTCTGTATTTTTTTTTTTTCTTCCAGATTTATCATTAAGACAATAAACAAACACAAATTAGGTTTATAGCATCTGTTCTTTTAAAAAATGAAAGGGACGCCACTCGATGTATTGATAAAGCACCACAACACAGTTACAAAATAGGGTCGGCCCGTTTCTTTCACAAGTAAAAGACTACGTACTCCTAACGGCTTTCTGCTTCGATCCATACTTCATTAAAATAAAACTATAAAATCTCCTAGATTACACTAAGTTCAGACGATGCCCGGTATACAGTGCATTAACAGCAGTAATGCCAACTATCAGTGCCAACAGAAAACATCGTAGAAAGTAAAAACAAAACAAACAAAAATAACCCCCCAAAACAAAACAAACAAAAAACCCAACAAAACCCCCACCTTTAATCCCCTGGATGAGCAAAATTTAAAATAAGGGATGCTCGGCTTCACAAGGAGTTAAGGATTCGGGGAGGACGATGGGCAGAAGAAGGGGCTGGTGCTGTCGCTTCCTAGGCTTAGTTGGCATCTAGTTTGGCCATTTCCTGCACGTATATCCCTATACTCTCGCTGTCGAAGAGCACGAAGTACACCGTCTTGATCGAAGAGGACATTGTGGACACGAAATAGCTGGAGATGGCTTTCAGGATCAGCTGAGCGGCCGTTTGCTTGGGGAAACCGTTTCTAGAAGGAGAGAGACAACAAAAGAAAGAAAATGCAGATTTACTGAACAAGGGTTTGAGGGTGTAACCTCGCAGGGAACGCTCAGCCTCATCCCTACCGCAGCAGCATAAATAAATTCACGAAACCCAGTGTTTACTGTACGAATTAGAAGCTACAAACTTGTTTAGGCAAGAACAGAAGAAAAACATTCCTAAAATATAAATACGGAGTCCGCACGCATTAATGGGTTGAACCTTACAGTATCCGAGGGGTCAATTATTCTTATTTAAGTGTTCCTGCAGCAGATACGTTACTGTTGCAGAGTCAAACCCGTCCTGAAAGCAAACCAACCATTAAAGAAAAATAAAAAAGAAGGATGGAGAACTCGATATGGAAAATGAAGCATGAAAAGACACAAAGTCTAATGGTTTTACCTAATGTTTTTACCACTATTAATGGTTAATAATATAGCACAAAATTAAAGAAGTTACTTGTCCAGCCTTGATTCAGACTGAAAAGGAAGAGAATGAGTTCTAGAAGTTTGGTAACGAGAAACACCACTGGCAACACCCTCACCATGTCAAAGGTGGTAGCAAACATGAAGAAGGTTGAGTGGAGGTGAGCAAGTCTGCTCTGCTGGGTCACCATGGGCCTCGGCCAGCTGGGGCCAGTCCAACCTTACTGGGCTTGGGAAGCCGACGCAGCCGTGTCAGGGCTGAGACAGGCTTCAGGGACTTGCTGGCTTTTCTAAGCCAACCTCAGCACCGCTTCCAACGCTCCTTCCATCCTCTTTAATTACAGGGTGACTCAATCTAACTACAGACCCGAGAAAAATACGTTGAAGGACATCTGCTTGGTATCAACCAGAGAGATCTAAAAACCAGAGGTCTTTCCTCTAGCAATGACTGGAGATGGGGGTCCTGCCTCCTTCTTCTGGAGAAGCCACAAACAGAACCAACCTGCTGCTTTCTCAGATGACAAAACTGCACAACCGAATTTCAAAGCTCAGCGTCTAAGCCCGGGGAACCCTTCTTACAAGCTCTTTCACATTTTTATCCAGCAGCCCTTGTCTGAAAGTTTCATCTGATCTTAAAACAGGTCAAGCACACTCCTGGAATTACACCTGGTCACTCCTTTGAATGTGGCCCAAGCTTTGCCACAGAAACCAGGCCGGAGGTGGTGGGACACGATCACTCTGTTACGGGTAGGGCCCAAACAGGATTTATAAAAGCCCATCGACCACCACACGGTTGCCTGAGATGCACTTACATACAGACAACGGTGAATCTCCCCGTTATAAAGCGTGTACGATTAATACTACTAATAATTCACAGATTACACACATGGCTGAGTTTCTCGGGGTTTCCTCAGCAATTCGAAGACGCTGGGCTAAATTCACCTCTGGCACTGGCAGGTGAAACATCGCTCGGCGTTTGCTCACCGAAGCACCAACGCGATAATAAAACGCTGTTAGATCCTCCCTCTCATTACACGACGCAAGACACAAAATGAGAAAGGCAACTGCCTGTGTCACGGCCCCGCTCCCTGCACGTGTCCTTACCATCAAATAGACTCCAAGAGCAATTCTGTGCCAGCGCTGCCTGGAATGTGACATTATACACGCTGCCTGGAGAGAACGCTTGTGATATTTCAAAAATGAGGACATGAAATAGTTCGTGCTGTTTCTTTCTTTTCTAAAAATGCCCAATTTTTTTCTTTTATTGAAGAAAATGAAAAAGTGTTATGAAAAGCCCTTGTACTCTTCCAAAGGCAAAGGAGCTGGTCAGGGAGAATCAGCCGGGTGACAAGTTAATCAACTGAAAGCACAGTTTTGACATAGGAGCTACTTCCTACTGTCGGCTTCCAGAGAGAAAAGGGCACAGACTCAGCACGTCGCCACGTCCCATCACTTGCTAATTACTTATGAACACTGCATCCTGGTATATATTGAACAGATCTTTGAGGAATTTTGCTCCTGAGCGGGAATTGTCATCAAAATCAGAGTCTATGCCATTCTGGAACTGCTCACAGGGGACTCCTGAAGTCCTACAGCTTCCACGTCAGTAGCTCCAGTAAGGTGGTCACAACAGAGCAAACGGAAGCGGAGCCTGGTCAAAGGGAGACGCACCCAGGGAAGCCGATTAAAGGGAATTGTTCAGGATCACTGTCCCAAAAGAGAGGAGAGAGAGTAGAAAAATCCAATGGCCATGTGTGGGCTGCAAGAAGAAATAGAAACCTCTTGTGCCGACCTACTGCTCTGAGTTAAACTCTTGCGAAAAGGCAGTGGGAGACTTTAGCCAAGGTAACGTCAATTCAGATCAAAGTCAGAGCCTCGGAAAGAAATCCCTCCTCCGAGGATGATTTTCCGTTCAATCCCTAACTCTCCTTTCGCCGGTCTCCCACTGGCCCTACCGGACTGAACTCCAGGCTACCTTTGTACGACACCCTACTTGTGCTTCCCACAAGTTGGCTGTAGCTGAGCATCTGGCCCACTGAACGCTACAAATATGCTATTTTATTTCCCCCCGTGATTTATTTGAACTGCCCTCATGTAATCCCATTCCTCAACTATAAAAGAGAATGAAACTGTTTATGTGGGTTTATTGGGTGATGTCTGCCTGACAGATGTCTGTACTAGAGCAGCTGCATACATTTGCTGTCTTTGGCATTTGCTGTCTTTAAAAGCTTTACTTTTATTTTTTTTAATGCTTCTGACTTCATAAAAACAAGTATAGGGTTTTGTCAGAATATATTCTGCTCTCTCCAAAATTAATTTATGCTTGAATACCTCTAATTAAGGGGAAAAAAAAAGGGGAAAATACACAACCTCATCTATTTCCCAAGGGCTATCGATCCCTTTCTGGCTTTTAAAAACACCATTTTGACTGGCCTGAGTGAGAACGATGCGCAAATGCCAAGCTGAGAGCACAGCCACAGCCCTGGCCTGCCAGTAACCAGATTTCACAACAGAATGTGAATCTCAGGATTATTCAGGGTTTCATCATCTTCCAACACCAATCGACTACTTCACAACAAAGGTTGGGACTGGTTCTTTGCTGGGAGCTCTCCAGAAGAGAAAGGGCTCCGTGGAAGATACGGTCTCGCTTTAGGCACCTACGAAACCAATTCCATGGTCACTCCACAGCCCGGGGAGGAAGAGAGTTTCTCCCAAAGAGCAATGGAGAGCTTCTCTTTGCCTGGGACCCTGACAGCTGATTCAACGGGTCAGTATGAACCCTCAACTGTATTTCTCTACCATTCTACAAAGGCGGCTCATGTCACCTCCTTAATGACACCCAGGGAAATTAACCTTATTTGGAGCTTTGTCTGATGCAAGCCACTTAAATTTATTATCCTCCTTTATTGTCATTCACCCACAAGCTCAAATAGCGCTTCCTGCCCTACCCCACAGAACTAATCTGGTGTTGCGACACGGCACAATGGGAAGAATATTCTGGCTGTACCTCAGCCAACTTCTTTCACGGCCAATTGAAGCACACAACTGTGTATTTCAGCCTAGATTCAGTCCTTGGTTCTCACACTGAGCCATCATTTTGGCCCAAATGTTCCAAACCTCCCTCCCCACCCCAAACCCGAGAGCCTCAGGTTAAAAGTGAAGTCCTTATTCAGACTCTTAAGAACATGATCCTACTTTCAAAGGCCCTGGGTATCCTGTACAAAGCCAGGGGACCTTCACTTTTGACTTTGGCTTTCAAAAACCTCGGCAAAGGCTTTTAAGACCTTTTTTTTTTCCTAAAAAAGTCCCATGATGGAATTCAGCTCACAAATTCTGGGTGAAAGGTTGAAATTACTCTGCAAATCCAGAGAATCACTTCAGGTTTGCTTAAACGAACACTAAGATGTGTCTTCTGGCCATCCTAAGATATATATCGCAGTAAGTTTAATTATGCACTAAAACTAGGTAAAATAGGCCCCTTTTCTTCACGTTCTCCTCCACGTCCCCAAATCTTTGGTAGCAACAGGGTTTGTACACGAGAAGGGAATGGAACATCTGAGATGGCATTTAGAAAACGTGACCTATTTGGCACCGAGTGCCGGGTGTGTGGAACAGCCTTACCTGCCGCTGCCAATGGAAGGAAACGCAATTGATTTCAGCTTCTTTTCGTCAGCCAGAGCCAAGCAGTTCTTCACCGTCTTTTCCAGCAGCTCCTCGCATTTGTCTGAGCCCCAGCCCGGGCTGTTACAGTGGATCACAAATTTTGCAGGCAATCCATGGCCGGCACTGACAACAGCTAGGAAGAACCGAAAATGAAACATAATTGTTTTTTCTCTCTTTAGGATTAAAAGAGTGCATATGTGATTAAAATAGCAAACAATTGACAGACATTCCTTCAGCCCCCGGGAGTGTTTTCGATTACAAATCACACGGCCTTAAAATATAACAACATGATTACGGAGACTTTGTATTTTTCTTTTCCAGCTGCACTTTGCAGTGGTAATTTCTAAATCATAGCTATAATCGAGCTTATTTTAGGGAGAGCAAGAATTCATGGCTGACATCAAAGAAAACACATTTATATTGGGGATCGTGCAAACTTTTGTAACATGTAAGGAAAAAGGCAGGAATCTGTTAGAACGTAATCGCGCTCAAGGGATGGTCTCGCTTCGGTTCAGTTTATGGCAGAGCTACAGTGAGTATCAGGATGTCGGTTCAGTTTATGGCAGAGCTACAGTGTGAGTATCAGGATGTTGGACCCTCGCACAGTTACCACTTGTGTGACCTTCAGCTACTCCCGCTAAACACAGGGTTTGTTTCGCCAGCATCTGATCTCGCTGCAGCCCAAACGGGATCAGTTCAGAGCTATTCACGCTCTGCAAACAGGTAAAGAAGGCTGGAAATGAGGTGAATTATGATTTTTGCTTGATTTCCAGCTGTAAAAAAATGACATTTTTTGTGATTTCAAGACTTTGGGCCTGGTCTTAATGGAACTTTTTTTGTGTACGGGTCATCCGAGACCACTCAAACAATGCTGGGTTTAGTTCATCTCTTTCATCACGTTCTTGACAGATGGTTGGAGAGGACACGTTTCTAGATTTACAATGTTTGTTTCACACCAACAGGCAAGACCTTGTATGTACAAAGAAAGGAAAAAGAATTTTTTACCATGCTAATCGTATGTTATCACCACGATACAACCTCCCACCAGACCAGGTTGCTCCAAGCCCCCCCCAACCTGGTCTTGAACCCCCCTGGGATGGGGCAGCCACAGCTTCTCTGGGCAACCTGGGCCAGGCTCTCACCACCTTCACAGCAAAGAATTTCTTTCTAGTATCTAATCTAAATCTCCCCTCTTTCAATTTAAAACCGTTCCCCCTTGTCCTATCACTACATCTCCTGATAAAGAAATGGGAAGAAAGGGTCACCGCTTCCCAGCACAGAGTAGGGACAGACTGGGCTCTGCCTGCCAGGAAACAGGATAAACTGCCATTTCTGAACCCACAGGTCTGTGGGTGCAATTAAAAACTTGTAACTTTGCTTTGTTTAAAAAAAAAAAAAAAAAAAGCAAAGAGAAACACCCTAATCACAAGCTGAGGGGAAAAAAACCCCATCTAGCCAAAATCTCACAAGAGCGAACACTGAACTTTCAACAAAGGATCAGCCCCCAAACACTCGTGCTTTGGGACATAATCATACGCGGCCACAAAAATGTAGGTACAAAACAGCAGCTTACGTCTTCAAAACCAGTACTAAAAATTTCAATAATTAAAAAAAATTAATAAAAAAATCAGGTTTGCAAAGGTGCTTAGAAGCCAGAAATCCTCTACTCCCTTCTGGAATGTTTCTGAGGCATTTTGTTATTTAAGTATAGTATAAATAACTGCTGGAGCACAACCATCACATATGGATACTATCCTGTAGGTGCTGCAGGAGAGAGAAAAGACTTTGTCCAGAGGTCAGTCAGAAGGAAACATTCTGAAGGACAATGGAAGCACAAGCATTTCTGTTCCTATGGGTTTGCAGATTCCCAACATGTTGAATAGCCTCAGTGTTAAGGCAACGTTAATTTGTCATAATGTGCAACTAAAATGTTGGCCGATTCAGAATACACCATAAATCCAGGAAAAATCTATTAAAAGCAGCTGACATCTCTCTAGTCAGATGTGAAATATGGGTAATATCTTCATCCAGAAAGAATGAAATACTGTATTGATACGCATCACCAACTTTAATATTTCTCAGGGAGTGTTTGCTAGGGTAGTCATTAATTAACTCATTAGGATTCTGTTGAGGACAACTGTTAATTACCAAGAGCAGTTGTCCCTTACTTCAAATGCAAATGCTCTGTAAAGGGGAAGTCAGCTATGCTTTTGCTGTAGAAACAGAGAGAATCATGGACACATTCTGGACTAGTTATAATTATATTCCAGATAAAGTTCCTGGTTATTGGTAGATTAAAGGGATACCCATATAATTGAGAAATCTGGAACTCTCTCAATGCGGATGATTGAGAAATTGACGTGTATCAATTCTTCTCTAGAGTCCTCCAACGAGTCCCGAACAACCAGTTCCTCCCAGTGTAGCTTAGAGCTCCCCAGAGGGTGAGACCACCAAGATCTGAGGAATGCACTGAGGGCCGAGAAAAAAAAAAATCTATTTGTAAGGAGTTTGGTATTGGCTGATAAAGAATACTATAGAGGAGTAAGCCAAAAAAAGAAAAAAAAAAGAAAAAAAAAAAAAAAAAAGAGTAATTCATTCTACACATTTTTGCAAAACAAGAATTCCAAGAAAAACTTGTTAAAAAGGAAAAAAACCCAATGTATTAAGCACCAGAAGTAAACAGTTGTGATTTTTCCTGTCAGAGCCGAAGTCTTGCATCTCCCCTTCAGCTTTATTCCAAATTCGTTTACAAAACTGCGCACACTGTATTTATTTTTATAGCGTAAACACAGATGGCAGAATGGGCTTTCTATATGAACAATATGTATCAGCAATTTCACAGATGGTGTAAAATTATATATCGTCATTACCAAACTTTATTACTCGCATAGTAGATTTTTCTCAGATATTACATAAATTTTGATAACTAGGCATCACGAAGCTGTAAGCTTTTATAGTGATGACTTTGGCACTGATTAAACAAAGTACCCAAGCAGATGCTTAACTTTAAGCACGTGCTTAAGTTCAGTGAAAGGCAGCGGCACTTCAGCAAAACAGATGTTTAACGGAGCGGGACTCAAGTGTTCTGAAAAATAAGCAATTAATTAATTGCTTTTCTGAGCTGCGCCCTTAATAATCGACATCCATTGTGTCTGTGTGTACCTGCTTTTAGGTGTAATATTGAATCACTACAGCATTTCCCAGATGCTTTGGTAAAGGTTACTCAAGATGCAACATGTGTTTTTTAACCTTGGAAAATACAAATATCACGTAAACCGTAAAAATTGGCTGCAGAAAGGATGAACCCAAGCCTTGCACTAGAAGGAGCTCGGAAGGAAGGGTGACGGGGGCCCGCGGTGTTTTGTCGGCAGTTTCCGAAGCGCAGAACCTCACCTCCCGCTATGTCCAACGGCCCGTTCTTTTTGCGAAGCTCAATGACAGCTTCCACAAACTCCTTGCCGCCTTTCTTTTCCAAAGTGCTTCCTGAACAGAGAATGGTTAGTTTACTCCTCTGATCCCAGATTTCCACAGCAGATACATGACTCATCATTATTTATTTTTTCATGACATCATTCTAGAGTTTTTCTGCCCAAATATTTTTTGGGGACTGCAAAGTAAGATCTAAACCTTTTGGGACTTCAGAATTAGCTAGTCATTAAAAAACAACAACAACAACAACAAAAAGAAAAAACTAAAAAAGACAACCCTAACAACCCAAAAAAACCTCACCTCGGTCTCCCTTGCTAACATTCTCAGGCGCTGATTTTAAAGCCAAAACATCTGCCGTGACATCCCTAGCTCCTTCCTTACCATGAGCATCTATCTGTTAGCGTGAAATGCTCCGGAAGGATGCGCTACCTCGAGAGTGGTTGAAGGTTCATCCATCCTTCCTTCCTTCCTTCCTTCCTTCCTTCCTTCCTTCCTTCCTTCCTTCCCCTGAGATTCACTTCCCCTCTCGCTTTACAAATTGTTTTAAAGAGCCATTTGCCACAATAAGAATTTGAAACTCACCTGATCTTGGTCCCTGACCCCAACAGGTGGCACCAGGAATGAAACAGTCTCGTGAGTGCAGCGGGCTGCTTTACTTGGTAACTGCCCAGCTTGTTGAGCCACCTTTAACCAAGAGGAAGAGCCTCAGAAATAAGGAGAATCTCTAAGGAACATATTCCTCCAATGAACTTCTCTAACTAACAGCTACGGAGCCGGACAACGTCATTCTGGGAGGAGAAGAGCTGTGTGGTGGGTCAGGGCAACCAAAAGGTACGCCGTTTACAAAGGCAGTCCATCACTAAATGGTTTAGATCTTATTTTGCAGCTCTAGTTTTAAATATTAATATTATTTTAAAAAAAACCAAACAGCCCAAGAAAGCATTTTCCTAACTACATAAGCATCCCATATCATTTTGCACTGTGCATATTAATTATAAAGGTAGATAAGTAAAAAAAGCAGTGATATCATAAAGGCTCTGATTTGAGATATTACTTTGAAAACTGATTGCCAAAAAAATTCAGAACTAGGATCTCTAAAGATCTAGACATTTATTTGATGAAACCCCTTTCTTTCGCTGACGAAGAAAGAAACCCCGCATTTTCTGATGGAAGTGCACATACTGTATGCTGGAGGGAGCAGAGCCCCTTCTCCAAGACTCCGTGTACTAAACAGGGTTCCAGCTCAAAGAGAATGCGAGACGTTTTTGTTCTGACACCATTGCTAAATTTCTTCCAAAAACGAAGATTAAAAGTTGAAAACAATGCATTTGTTTGTTCATTCAAAAACCGACTCTCTGACCCTGCCTCTATTTTGCCATTGGCAGTTTATTGCTTTTGGGGTACAAAAGCTGAGGACAATTCAAAACTGGATGTCTTTTCTTTTGGCTTTTTTCATACCCAATTCACAGCGGGGGTTTGCCAAAAGCTGGATTGCAAGGTCAGACCGTGTAGGTCTGAGTGTAATTTGCTTTTTGTGCTCATTTAAGCTTTTTTTTTTAATATACAAATACTTTGGTCTAAGTTTATTTAGACAAACTCCTTGCTAAGAATTTTCTGAAGCTCAAAGTTACCTGTCCCTGTGCAACCCAGGGGAAGGCATCATTTTATAGATCTCTTGGAAAAGATGGTAGTGGCGTTATTTATGGCAGCAAAGTGTCTCGGGAGAGTGGGCTGGGGAAGGAGATGCACCCCAGAATGGAGGGGCCTGGAAAGGCAGGACCCAGGGTGGCCTTTGCTGCACCCTCCAGCAGAGGTGGGTGACACCAGGGGCTCATCAAATCCCTTTGACAGAGAAGGGATGGGGAGGGAAAGAAACGCTCAACCATTCTGGACATATTCTCCTTCTCTGTATTTCCATATCAGTCATATTTGTATATATTCCAGTTATATCCCCCTCGAGGCCATGAACTTAGATCCTAAACCCCATGACGTTCATAATCCTGAATTTCTCTTGTTTCAAGGGGAAACATAATTAAGCCTCGTGCAGAACCCAGGAACAGAAAAGATCTATTAAGTAGGTCATTTCTTTGCCATTGCAAAGCTGTTGTACATTTAATGGAATTTAGCCCAGTTTGGTTTAATTCAATCCAGAAGGATCAGCTTCTTCCCTTCTACTGGGAATTAATTTATAATTAAAAGCAATGAACAACCCTGTCAGTTTATTTCACCGAGGTCTCTTTTTGCAGATCTGGTACAAAGAAGAGCAAAAGTCTTATTTGGTACGAATCGGTGAGGTTTTCTGCATTTACTCCTCAATTACGCTCTTCTTCTGATTAACAGTGAGGGTTTGTATGGAAATTACAGTCCAGCACTATGTTGTAAATTAGCTTCATCTGGGAAAGGACATACTGTATTTAACCATTTTCCACTACATTAGCAAGTTTCTCGATGGAAGTCTTGCTTCGCCGCGTCAAGGTTAGTGGCTCATTTGCTCACAGGCATAAATATGTGTCACTCCCATGAGAACAAGATCATTATCGCATGCTTTCCAAGCAGGCATCGCTATCAGTGTTGAAAACAGCGTTAGCAGAAATCTAGGCTCTAAAATTCTCGGGATAAGCCCCCAGTACATTTAAATTGTTAGGGAAAAAAAAAAAAAACCAACAAAAATTAAAAAAAAAAATTAAATAAATTTAGATGGGTGAAAGTTAATCATTGGAAGCTAAGCATTTGTGCACTTCTATTCTTTCTTACAGCAGTCAGAGGCACCAGGAACCTACGCTAAGGAGGGAGCAGCACAGCTATGAGAGACAATTTTTTGTGTAGGGGGGGCACAGCATTTCTTTGTCAAAGGGTAGGAGACGAGCACAGTAGCTCAATGGGCCTGACAGACTTTAGAAGCATATTCTTTAGATACAGGGTACTACGACTCTCTTATTTTAATGTCTCTGCAGCATGTTTAGCCAAGTCCCAGCTGTTCCTGCCCAAGATGCCACCCAGAACTCCATCAGGCTGTGTGTCCCTCGGACAGTAGTCCCTTTGGAAACAGCAGGCGTGGAGGGTGGCCACTCGCATCGTGATGAGGTTTAAATGAGATGTAGAACAAAGGCTGGCATCAGGTGACATTTTTTTTAAGTGTGTTGTGCCACCCCCCCTTACCAGCAAATTCTGTAGTCAGCCCAAATGCTGATTTGCCTTCTCTAATTACCGAGGCAGTTCAATTAAAGTCCTGCTACCCTTTCGTGAAACCCTTCAGAGCACTGTGCGCAGAGTGGGGTGTTACTAAGGTAAGAGTTACTTGGGGGATGCTAAACATCCCGAATTAAGCTGTCATGTTTGCCATTGTGCCTTCTCTCATCCGTGTACCTTGGATGACTGACTGCCTGCCTGAAAAACCGGCATAGGGTGACTGTGGTGAGGACCGTGGAGCTGGGTTATGAAGACAATCGGTCCGTAAGGTAAAATACCAATAAACTAACCAATCTTAAAAGAGTTCAGAAAATACAGATGGGCGAGATCCAGCACGTCAGATGTGAACATCTGAAACTTGGCGTGGAGAGGGTGTACTGGAACTGGCTAGAAACCTGAAGATCGAGGCTCAAACCCTATTCAAACCAGGCATTTAACATGTCAAACAATGCGGCGATTCATTTTCCTTGGTCACACGCCTGCATTGAACGTACCGTTCCTGCCCTTCACATTTTGGCAGTGCATTCTATTGTTAACTTCTGAAAGTCTGATTTGGTGATAAAAATCAAAAAATCAAGGCCTAGCGAGTTGGCAATGATTCGTTTCTTTTTCTTATCAGTCAGGACTGCTGGAAGTGAGAAATGAATGCAAATCTGCATTAGCTACACCAAGCTTGTGGCTGCTGATTGACCATGCACACACATACGAACTCCGCAGCACTGAACTTGCCATTACCTACTTCACCACCGGTGTAGAAGTCAGAGTTTGTCGGGTGAACGACAGCATCACTGTCGATCGTGGCAATGTCAGCCTGTACAACTTGCAACTACAACAGGTAAACAGATGTATATCAACCACGTTGGACGGAGACCCAGCACAGGCTCTACATTTACACATGTACCAACGTCCATATTTTCCTACCTTTACATCTCCAAACCTGGCGCCAAAGGAGTATGCTGAGGTGTGTGTGCAGGTGTGTGTAGAGAGAGGGGTGTAGGGAACAGGAGGAGGAATCTTGAGCATGACATGATCAAATAAATGTTAAAATGACAAGTCAGAGCAATCACACGAGATCATTTCCAAAGGTTTAAAAATCAGCTAATACCCCATTTCACTTTGCAGAAATCCTAGAACAACCAGTTCCCCACAGAGCATGAAACTAAAATACGGAATCTGTTTAAAAAAAAAGAAATTCAGGATCATCAAGCCAAACAAAATAACTAGTTTCTCCATTTTGTCAGCGTCAATAAGCTGACAGGCGCTAATCTTCATACATGTAAGAATTCATCACTTTGTGTCTAAAAATGACAGTCTCATTCATACGTAGGAAACCATGTATTTGCACACAGGCTTCTGCTGAATTTGCTTTAAAAAATATAAATGATCATTCTTATATTTTAAAGGTAAGGCATATTTTCTTATTATGCGCTGGAATGGCTGACACACTTGTAAAATTATACGTATTTCTGAGAAAGGCTGATTTAAAAATTAGCCTTTTTTAGTGTTTTTCTTGTTAAATTACATGTGTACATTCCCATAGGAAAGTAGAAGAAGAATTATGGGTTGTATTCCATTAAGGAAGTTCAAAAAAAGGCAACAGCAGGAATAATCAACAAAGAGGGGAATGTGGTACATGATGCAGGAAAGTTAATTTTTCTTTTACTTTTGCAGATTTCTGTTGAAGAAGGAGTTTTTAATTTTATTTTTTTTTTCAATCTGGGACAAGATAGAAGCTTTAAAAGCAATGCACCATCTATGACAGTATCTACGAGTTCGTTGTTGGTATAACATCAGTATTTGTTTTCAGCTGAATGTGAAAGTGACAGGGAGCAACTGAAGCATAATGGAAACAAATTACTTGACTGAATTAAACATGAAATCAAGGTAGAAAAGATTGGGGCATAGTTAATTATTTAATCATTCCTCTTTAAAATTTTTATGCCTACTCTGAGTATCAGAAAAAAACCCCACGAATTGCAGTTAGAATGGAGAAACTGCTTATTTTGAAAACAACCTGACAAAAAAGTATTTAGTCCTCAAAGTATCCAAATAAGAAACCCCCCAAAATAGCTAACAGTCACATACGATCATTATGGAAAAGAATTTAAATGCTTTGTTTCAACTGAAATCAACATGAAGACTAGCAATGGCTGCAAGTATTCAGATTTGGTGGAAAAAAAAAAAAAAAAGACTTTTGAATATAGTTCTTCAACAAAACAGAACCTGCAAAATTTGATTTTCTGCTCTTATTAAATGCATGAAAGCCCTAGGGAGTAAATTCTGGGTTCCATAATTTCCATGTGACCGTTAGTTGTGTCAACCCATGCCCCATTTACCTAGGTCATCTTTAAGGTCAATGTCAGCATTGGTAGGATTGATAATGGCCTCCACCTCGAAGCCGGCTAAATTACTGATTTCACTGTGAATAAGGTTCAGCTGAAAAGAAAAGCATGAGGTGGGAAATAACAGGACAGCTGGGAAATCACAGAGAAGCTGCAGAAAAGTGAGCTTTGCAACACAGATGGAGATAGCATCACTGCAAACAAATATGCAAAACAAAAGGCAGGTCATAAAGGAGGGTTATCATCCAAAAAAAATAATTTCAAACACAAGACTCAAACATTGTTCACACTGGGAGGGTGTGAATGTACCTACAAGTTCTATTTTGGTTTTATGCTGGTCACTATTTGGGATTCTTATTAGGGCATTATAAGAGGTTATTTGTTTCTCTTTAAAGTAGAGATAAAGGACACCCTAATCATTTCTTAAGCCTCAATTAGCAGAATGTGCCATGACTGTCCAGCACTGAAACTGGGTAAAAGATGCTGCTCCTCCTGCTTCAAGTCAACAAACACAAGAATATCCTTGAGAAAGCACACGCTGGTCTCCAGTGGTTCCTCCCTCCTAGCAAGGGGACACGTTTCCTTCTCTTTCCTTATTTGTGGTCACCACATTCTGTCTCGCAGGCGCTTTGGTTTCCATCTGCACGGTTCTGTTGCCCTTGTGCACGGCTGGTGAAGTGCTGTAAGCGGACACTACCCTGTGCTATTCCTTCTAGTTTTTATTTTATCTGCTTTATTTCCTTCTGGCATTTATGAAAATAGAGAGTTTAACCCCATCCACTACCTCCCATTAACTCCTCTCATTAACACACCCGTCTATTTAAAGGATGCTTTAAAGGATTGCTGTCTGACTCATTGCAACATCAGGAGGATTTCTTGTGGGCACACAATAAGGTGAGGATGTTATCACAGACATCTAGAGATTAACCTCACATCTGCACCGTGATGGGGAAATACATCATAAATTCTGCTTATATCCAACCCACACATTTACAACGGTCGTTTGAGTAGCTGATTAGGCAATATGGAAAGTGACTACGAAAGAGAAAGTTCTCATTCATTTATCCTGCAGTTAAGCCAAAACCCGCTGGGTTCAACCCAGGAAGCATAATGTATACGTTCAGGCGTGGCAATTAATCTCATCAATAACTGGATTTTATCTCTTGGTTTGTAATCCACATTCAGTAAGTTTAACTCTTCAAATCTTGTCCTTGTGTATGTGAGTGTATTAATAGGGAACATGAGGCAATCCACGTAACTGATACAAGTGAACGGGTCATTTAAGGAGGCCAACATCCATATATTTAAGTTTTATGAAAAAATTATTTCCATTTAATTTATGGGATTATATGAATTGACCTTCTTTCTCTCTTAAAAAGCCTGCAATTTCATAAAATTTGCATATGTTGCTTGAGTAAACTACATTCCCTCAAAATAAGGTGATTTTGGCGAAAAATGAGTGTAATTCAGTCCTGTTTTAAGTACGGGTCTGTTCGGGAATTTGCAATAAAATCTAAGAAAGCTTCCTTTCCAAATAGCTTAGAATCCTTTAATACTTCACACGTGGCGAGTTATTCATACTTGAGTTTGAGTCTTGAGTTTGACTACAAGCAACTGCTGTTTAAAAAAAAAAAAAAAAAAAGTCAAATCAAATCAAACCGAAACGTTAAAGAAACTGTATGAATTTTGAAATTAAAAAAACCAACAACAAAACACATGCACACACCAAAAGACTGTTTTGTGGAGACTTTAGCGTGTTCCTAAACGTATCGCGTTCATTTTACGGGTGACTCTCTCTGATCCCTAATTCTGGGTTCTACAAGATTTTTGCCCCACATCTATTGGCTGCAGATCACGTTGGTTTCAGACCTTTAATCTTACTCTGCGCCTACTCACATACGGGATTTAAATAGCAATTAGCTGGTAATTAAATTTTCAGTTTAACAGCACCAACAAAATGCTTTAAAAGCTGCCCATCACTGATAGCACGTGTTGGCAGTTAAGTATTATTTTGCTAAATTTTGCATTTACTGTTCAACGCGCTGTTATAGTGACACAACTGGCAAAAACAATTAAAACAAAAAATCAGAAGTTTTCCCATAGAATTAAATCTTCCGATAAGTAATTGCTCAATTTTACTACCCAGTAATATGAAGCATGTATTCGACAGAAGTGATTCCCTAAAGGGCCACTTTAAAAAACAAAAAATGGGCACAACTGGCATATACACGTGCAACAGAGAATAGACATAACTTTAGGAAACATTTAAATTGAATAAAAGTTAGATAAAATGCAGATGGCATTTAGCACATCCATGAGTATTTTCTGAGCCAAGCCTTGCATTCCTTATTTCAGACAAAATTACCTTTAAAGTCTTGGAACTTTTTCTGGTATGAATTTCATACAGAGAATGGAAGATGCTTGTTGGATGCAACAAGCCGAGGTCTCTCTGAAAGTCCAAACCTTACAACTCCCTAATTGTCTTAGGAAAAACTAATTAGTTAACGTGCAGAATACCACATTTCCATTGGGATGTCACTGGTAGGATGGCCAATCATTTACATATTAACTAGATTTTAATACTTACTTAGTGTAGCACTAATACACTTCTACAGGTATAACTGCAGGGTTCTTTGCCACTTCCTGACCTCTAAGAATTTCTAGCTGAATGTCAGCAGTTACCTAAAGATTTAACGCAGTGACAGCACTATTTAAAAACTGAACAATACTCGGGATTGCAACATTCTTATTTGTGTTTTCAGTAATTCAATCTGGGGATATTAGAAGGCTGAAGAGCCATTCTTAAAAATAAAAACCTTCCCTTTCACTTCTGCAAACATGGAGCCAAGGAAAAGATTTTTTCCCATTAAACACTTATGAATGCCGTGATATTAAAACCAGGATTATTTTCTCCCTTCTCTGCGTCTACTGAATTATTTCCTGATCTAGCAGAGAGTGGTTTTGCAGACCAAAGAGACAGGCTCTAAAGGTGTTCAGGGATGTCACAGAAGGTTTGAAAGATATTGATTATTTGGGTTTTTGCTTTCAGGTTTCTGTGTTTGCACTGTAGTTTATTAAGAGCACACAGAGCATGAAAATATACGGAAAATCTGTATGTACAAACTCAAGAAAAATCAAATAACGGTGATTAATATGAATATTTTTGCTTTTCAAATGGAAAAGCTCAAAATGTTTTAACATTTTAAGCTTTCCTACCATCCATGTGAAGAGCGTAACTGTATTTCCATTGCAGAGATGGGGAAGGCGACAGAGAACTAAGAGATGAATTACAATATCTCTGAAGCAACCAAACCCAGAAGGTAGGACTTCTGGTTCCCAGGCATCCAGCTCAACCACCTAAACCCACTGCCCTCCCTGCCCAAGAGATCGGCAGCTTTTTCCTTCCCTAAAAATGCAGTTTAAGGAGCATGAGGGTACGCTGAACAGAATAAAGGGCTTCTCCAAAGAGGCAAACAACTCCTGCCCTCATGGGCTTTGAAAAACAGCCACATGCACAAGTCTAAGGAATGGAACTGCGATGTGATTGTCCACAATCGCTACTGAAGAAGATTCTTAGCTCATTAAGTTTATCAATACCATGTGGCACTAATTAAGTCAACTCTTACAAAGCAGTTTTTTTTTTTCCTGTTAAGCATCAGACTTAAACTTAGGACAGTATTTTAAAAATCAGTATTATCTTTTTAAACAGCAATTGCATGTAGAAATGGCTAAGCAGAAGCATTTAACCAATTGAAAGTCACTAAAGTTTTTATAGATAATTTTTACATTTAATCTGTAAATTTCCAAAACAATAGCAATTAATTGAGACTTCCATGTGTCACTTAAATAATTAACAACTGCCACCAAAGAGGTCACAGTCTGCTAAACCTGCAGGTAGCAGCAGCGTCCTGTGACCTCCAGGAACCTCCCGGCCCAGGCAAAACACCCTTCCAGTTCAGGAGAGAGGACACATTCAACTGATTCCATAAGGGAAAGTTTTATCTTTATCTTTTTTATCACAAGAAAATCAAAATTATTTGGTAACTTCAAAAATGCATGTTTTGAAAATAACTTCTGGGGAATGGTCTGAAAATATTTCTAGGAATAAACCAGCATAATATGGTGGTTTTTTTTGTTCTTTTTATGCTAAATGAAATCTCTTTGATCACTACAGCGCAAAGGTTTTTTTCATTTTAAGCTTTTCACATTTTCTGTCTTAACGTGAATGCTTAAAATAATTTTCATTGGTCTAAATGTGCTATTTTGGGGGTAAATCAGAACAAAGACATTATTATTTATCAGCTCAAATAAAGCAAGAATTTAATTTTTAACTCATATATAATAGGATGCAGAAAATTATTATATTTGTTAGACATACCCTACTTTTCTTAGACTTTTACACTAACCATTTACTGCCACTGAAGACAGTTTCTCACAGAGAATCAAAAGTAAAATATAATCTGTGCCTGACACACGTCAACAGCACTTCTGCATTCTCTGTCCCCCAGAAACTAATTCGTTCCCTTTGGAGGGTTCCTTCACAGGAGACAAAGGGGGTTTCATTTTTCTTTTCATTTTTCTTTTCATTTTTCTTTTAATTATGTTTAGTGTGTTACAAATAAAGGCTGACGCACCTGGCCCCTCTTGAGTGCAGGGCTGACAACCAACCTGTACGGGGATGGACATGTCATACCAGTAATTTTTGGGGGGGGCTGCACTCCAGGAGAGTGAGAAAGCCAGAAAGTCCATCTCCCAGTACAAGGAACTCACTGGGAAGCTCTACGCCAGACCCTGGCTTTGCTCATCCCAGCTTAAAGCACTCCTGGAGTTCACTGTTGCCTCCCACTGAGCCCAGCAGCAAAGCCCCATGGATTCCCTGGAACCTGGTGCTAGTCTTATTACAGGTTTCCTACGCTAACTAAAAGGAGTTCAAAGTCAGGTCCAAAACTCTGACATTACTTGTTTTCTTGAAACAAGTTTATAAATTTTGGGTTCTAATTTAGTCATCAAAATGTTTTAAAAAATATGTTCAAACCCACCCCCCCAGGAGTAGTGAAATAACCCAAAAACCTACCAACCCAGCAATCTAGCTCTCACTGTAAAATTAAATGTGGGAAATCAAAAGTCTTGCAAAACATAAGGTTACTCTCATGCACGTTAAACTCAGCAAACAAACTGGGGAGGGATAAATGGAGAACAACCTCAGCATGAAATAAAAATGAGTCAGAGGAGATACATTCCACAATGGACAATGGCTCATCTTTCATGACTTACAACACAATGACCTGATTACTGAATGATAGAAGAAAGATGCAGTTTTACTTAAAAAAAAAATTTTGTATCACGAACTAAAGGCAGGTTTCAAGATAAAAGACCAAATTAATTTAATGAATCGTGTCTTTAAATGGATCCTCTCTTTAAGCAGATCTGTATTTGTATTAAACCACCCCATGTCCCAGAGTATATTCACTCGTTGACTTGTAGCTTTTCATAAAAGCATCATTCATTATTACACAGCATTAACTTTTGTAAATGACAAAGCAGAACAAACCACAAAATCACTATTATGAACAAATGTCTAAAATAGGTTTTGAAAAAAAACCTGTAAATCATTTCCATCAGCAGTGAAGTGGGCTGCCCGTTGGAAAAAGACATTTTATTCTTAGAATAATCTCATCTCTGGTAGAAGCTTTGCTGTAACAATTACGTTGTTTATGAATAAGGCGAGACAGATTACAAGCACTCAGGCTTTCCTTCTATTTCAGTATTTAAATGTGTAGCCAGATGAAGACTCATTAACGTATTTTTAAAACGTTCTGAAAGTTGTTTCAGAGAATTTTTTTGTTCAAAAACTAATATCATACACCTCCTCAAGTGCTCAGTGGGGAAATGTCCATTGTACCTAGAAGTTTTGGGGAAAGGGGGGTGGCGGGAGGGGGTATTCCCTAAGCAGCACTGAAAAAATAGGTATTCATGTATAAAAAGGCAGGATCATACCTTCTGGCCAAGAAACAGGCTTTTGGTGGACAGGACTGTGAAACCGTCTGCAGGAGTTCCCTCCGTCGTACTGTCAGCACTGGCCGATTTGCTCACTTCTCCCTGCTTCTTCTTCCAAAAATGCAGTTAATTAGTTAACTCGAGGCCGAGAGAAAAAGAGTTTAATAACCATTAAGATATATGACAGGTCATAAATGCTCACCAGGCAATAAAACGCCAGCACAAACACTGGATTTTATCCTTAAAGTCTAACTAAAGTGACTGATTACAGCTGAAGGAATCAATAGGGAAAATGACCTCAGCGTCTGTGTATCTACATAGGCCTTTCCTTGCCTTGACAGTGCTCAATTCAGATGACAGTTATCTTAAACGCTGCAGGAAAACATATAAACAGCCCCAAACTTTTAACAGCTTTCTTAATGGCCTGTGTGGAAAAAGATAATGTATCTATTTGTATGTGTGGGCAGACATTCATTGTAAGGTAAAATCTGACTTGTCAGAGTGCCGATTTGATCCCTCTGTGAAGTGAGGGGCTCCCAGATTTCAAAACTGATTTTTAGAAATATTCCTTTGAAATCTGGCCCTCCTTAAGAACCAGTGTCAGGAGAAGACATCTACTTTCTACCTGACTAGTAGTAGGAAATGGGCTGAACAATTTTCTCTCTCATTTGACATGATCCCCTTCATCTCCAGGAAAGCTGCAGGGGAGAGGGACTTCCTCTCAGCCACCCTTCTGTTTTTCAACTCCATCACTGATGTAAAATGATAGGTTTCAGGAATGAATTGATTTTCTGACTAAAAATGAGAACTACAAACATTTTGAAAAGAATGTTTCACGAAGACAGTGAATTGACTGCTGCGGTTCTAAACTCAATTGGTTTCCGAAAGAATTTCATATTTTCAATAAAATGACTACTTCTGATTTAATATAAATATTCGGTGCCTCAGCACTACCTGTGCTGAAGCTAAAAAGCACACCTGGAATATGAAAGCAAGTCACTGTTCTCCCATTGTTCCTTTCCAAAGTATATAAACTAAATCTGTGGCTGAGCAACTACAATGACTGATGCAAGGGCATATTGGTGCTTCTAGAAACTGTAGCCATGCTTTGCTTTACACAAGTGTTTAGAAAATTAGATTTTCATGGGTCCTATTTCAATCCCCCAGGAGTTTACTGTTAGCCAAATACCAATATAGTAAGCAGACAATACAGTTTATTGTGTGGAAGAAAAACAGAACCCCACAACAGACTTCCTGCTTTTGTAATCAAGTAGGGGAAAAAAAATATATCCAGATTTAGGGAAATTATTAGTGCATGATTATTAGAAGCACTGCGCTTGAAATGTCAGCTACTAGGTGTTCTAAAAGCCAAAACTAAACTCAATAGTTCAAAAAACAAGAAAGTGAAACAACCAGAGGAGTGACCAAGTAAACAGAGACATAGGGGATGAACACAGCAGCTTTGTTTGACAGGGAAAGCAACTTTTCACATTCACTGTCCATTTTGTGTGAAATTCAGGTACTTTTCTTCCTACTTTCATAACCTATTGCTTGACAGTAGTTGTTTTGCCAAAAAACCCAACTCCTTGGTTACACACGCACACGCACATTAGAAAGATTCCCTACTCCTACAAACTGAAACTAAAAAAAGGAATGAGGGAATGCTCTCCTTAGCTTAAAAAAAAAGAGATGTTATTAGTTTCCTAACATAAGAAAAATCACATTTTGGTCCTCTTGTTCTTTCTCTCACCTCCACACTTCAGTTTGAATGAGTTTAATTGATTGCTAGGAATTTTTTTTAAAAAACCCAAGCCTAAACATGGAAGATTCTATTCTATAACATATTAAAAATAGAGAGGGATAATTCTGTGTAGCCACAACACAGTTTCTTGGATGCTGCAAGTCTCAGCTACTGCTGTAGCAGAACTGCATCCTACTTCAGGAGTATTTCATCCTCTTTGGATTTCAATAAATCATCTAAGAACGAGGAATCTTATACTAAGCTAAAACAAAAGAAAACCATTAAAAAAACCCAACAAACAGAAAAATACCACTTGAAAAAAGGACTTTGACATGCTAAAGGCTGAGGCCATTATTACAATGCAAGTGACTTAAGCTGTTGGTTTTCTTCAATATTCACAATTGCAAAATGCTGCTTTGGTGAGACTTCACTTTTAAAAAAAATACCCAGATTCCGTGTTTCTTGCAGACACGTATCAATACTTGAACAAAGTCCATGCCAGTTTACTCTGCCTTTGCCCAATGCAGGCACCTCCGCATCCGCCCTACATGATGCTCTCTACAGCTATTATGAGGAAACTTGGTCGGTTTTAAAATAAACGCATTACTGTACCTTGGATTTCCTTGCCCCTTTCTTGCCGCCTGTTTTCTTTGATACGGTTTTTTTCTGTGACGGAGACTTTGCCTTCTTTGCTGGAGGTGGAGTGATGATGGCTTCCAGTTTTCCTTTTGATCCCCGCTTCTTTGCCAACAGCTCGGGGTGAATATTGGGTAACACTCCACCGCTGGCTATGGTGACCCCTTTCAATAGCTAATAAAAAGAGAAAGGTTGTAGGTGACAAATTTCAGCATTTACTCACCAATAAACAGAAAATGGCAGTTACTGCAAACTTTGTACATTGCCTTGAATTTTAACTGGTTTTTGTATGTTTCTCAACACATTATCCTTGAGGAAGAGAGATGTGAAATGTATGAAGTTGGAGTTCAACTCCAACATGGAGTTGATCATGTACTAAATTTAAACTATAAAGGGAATAAATATTATTCTTGCACATATGCTTGTTATTGCCAGTATCTCTTGGGCTCACCCAAGACCTGTTCCTGTGAAGCCACGCAATGAAGACTGTCACCCAGCCACCGGAAAACAGGACAACCCCAGCCCCGAGGGCTTGGCCAGGCAGCCTGAGTGAGGGATAGGACCCCAAAGTCCACGGTACAGCACTGCAATGGGTACCACGCTCTGGAGAACCCAATATATGTCCCAATTGCTGAGTTTTCTTGACGGGACATTTTTTTAAAAATGGAATTATTTTTTTTTCCTTAAAAAAAGAAACTTCAAATAGAGGGTAACATTTATACAAATCTCTATACCTGGAAGTCTTTCTTCAAAAAAATCTTTATGTAGTTGAAGAAAAGCAGATCAATATTCAAAAGTGTGCAGTTGGTTCAAGCCTTTAAAAGCAGAGGTGAAATATATAACGTTCTGTATTTAAAACCACTTTAACCCATTTTTTATACATCTATCTGGGACTAATTGTCTATTTGGGAGGATACAAATGATGACATTGAAGTCCCTCAGGCACTCCCACCTTCTGATTCGTGTTTACTGCTCCCCAACCACAACTCGCTGAGGCTCTGAGCTTACAAAGGGATGATGAATGGAAAGTATTATCAAATTTCAGCCAGAAGGAGGTTGGTTTGGGGATATTATTTTTTTTTTCTTGCTCCATCACGATACACAGGTTTGGAAAAAGTATCTTTTCAGATGTGTTTTTACAGCACCTCACACCAAGGTACATTAATCCTAGCCAGCGCCTCTGGCTGACACCGCAAGACTGTAATAATAACATCCAAATATTTTTTGGTTAAGTTAAAGGCATCTTGAAATCTGCAAAGGACACAGACT
Source organism: Numenius arquata (assembly GCF_964106895.1). Classification (NCBI taxonomy): domain Eukaryota; kingdom Metazoa; phylum Chordata; class Aves; order Charadriiformes; family Scolopacidae; genus Numenius; species Numenius arquata. The sequence continues at coordinate 41,994,014 of NC_133586.1, read as the reverse complement.
TGTTCCAGAGCTCTTAATTCTGTGGTCACAATGACAGACATCAATGGGAACAGGATAGGTCCCACTGAGTCCTAAGCTGCTTCAGGGGGGAAACAAAAACAAACAAAAAGAAGCATTTACAAGATTTCTTTTCGTGTCTCTGTAGAGTTTATGACAATGTCCCACTCTAACAGAGGTGGTTGTAACAGTGCGAGCAAATGTCATATTACATCTCCATTGCATTTTCACACATTTTAAGAGTCCTGAAATAGATAATTAAGCTGAGTGCTGTAGTTAAGTTACAGGGGCAACGTGCTAGCGAGCGAACGAGCTGTTTCCTGGTGGGCTACTCAATAAGCAAAGGTCTTGAGTTACAATTCAGCTGTATGGAAAGACAATTTAAAAAGCCCTAAAGGAAATCCTGGCCCTCACACGGTGGAGTTTTTTTCTTACCTGATTTAATTCTTCGTCATTTGCTACAGCCAACAGGATGTGTCTAGGAGTGACTCGACCCTTCTTGTTGTCCCTTGCTGCATTTCCAGCCAATTCGAGAATTTCCGCTGGGGAAAAAGTAAGTCCCTTTTAATCACATTGTGATCATTAAGAAAAATCAATGTGTTATTTAGGATCTGTGCAAAAAGATACATGAATTATATCACATTTTCCCTAACTGCTGTAGAGTACCTTCAATAGACATCTAACACTAAAATCATCATTTTCTAATTTTCTAATCACCCAAGGGCGAATGCACACTTGAAGTCCTGTGACCTAAAATATATTTACCTTTTTGTCCTTCTAAAGCAGATCCCCATGATTTTTGACTCCGTGTTCTTCTCAAGGCTACTGTATGTTCATCTCCTAGGATCCCTCTCCTACCAGGTGATGAAGTACTAGGTATACAAATGTTATAGTTTGTTTTTTTTCTCAAACCTGTCATAAATGTGAGTTCTGGCTCGCATCGCTTCTGCTTTTATTACTGGAAAAGATGCTATTCTCAGTTTCTCCTTTTTAACATCATGGAAGCAGGTAAGCACACATCCGAGTTAGGACACCAAAACCACAAACTCTGCTGTTAGCACTGACTTAATGGCTTTTTTTCTCTTTGAAAAGTTTCTGTGCAGAAAAAGTAGTTAATGAATTATATTTGTTTGCTCCTAGTAAATTACCTCCTTAGAAAAAATGTCCAGTCCTGACAATATGCATTTAACAGCTGTGCATACGATGGCTTTTATTGGAATTAGGCAAGATTAACTTGCTCCTTTGCAAGGATCTATGACATAAAAGGCTAAAGCGTTACCTGCGAACTTATCTGTCTTCCACTCAACAAGCCTTAGGCAAAAAATGAAATTAATTTCCCAAAAGTCTAGGGAACAATTAAAAAAAAAAAAAAGATATAACATGTTTATCTGACTTCACAATTATGTGCTATTGCTGTCTCCGCTACACATAACCTTTCATCTCCCTCTGCACAGACTGCGTTTCACTATTGCTTTTGGTATATTTCCTTTTGCAAACCTGGTAACGTTTGGAGAAGAGGAGAAAAAAAGAAAACGAATATGCCATTTTTTACATCTATTACAATTTAATATACTTAAATTCAACATTAGAATAGGGTATGAGATTGAGTTGACATTTAAAACTGGACTATACCATGAAAGCTCTCCCATAGGCTTGTTTTAGGGGCAAACACAACTGAATTAAGATGTTAATCTGGAAATGAAAAAGACTAAAATCAAAGCTCACATGACCACATGCCTTTACCATAACACATAGTAAATCTCAAGTAAAACTACGCAGCACAGACTATGGCTTTTCATTAGGCTGAATTTAACATGATTCTCCAGTTATTTTTCATCATAAGTCCCATAATAACCTAGCTATGACACCTACTGGAAAACTTACAGCTGCTTCTGGATGTTCTACAGCTAAGCTTCATCGAGGATTTCGGTGGGTTTTTGCGCCTTTTGTGTTCTTCAAAGTGCACAATTAACTTTATTATAGGGCGAGATAGAATATTAAGTCTAAGCCCCCCAAAGTAACTCAACATTTCACGCTGACAACAATTGCTTTAATTTATTTTTAAAGAAGGATTAGCAGGGTAAGGTCAACCTGACCGTGCTTTCCACACCTCCAAAGAACTCAATTAAGCTGGCATAAGCCTTTTCCCACACTTCGCAAAAGCCGCAGCTCAGACATGTGAGATTTAGCATCGCACGGAGCCGCTGGTGGTGACACAGGACCTGTATCATTTTCCAAGGGAGAATCTTGCTGTCGGTTACACTGACCTCAGTGCGATTCTGTATCTCAGACTTTATTACTGGCTGAAAAGCATAAGAAGGATTTGCCCCAAAAGAGCAGACGACTTTTCGGTTTGCCTCTGCTTCCCCCACCTCGGCTGCTTTCCTGCACCAGGCACCGGCGAACACTCGGGCCGTGTTATTCCCTACAACCGAGCAGCAGAACTATGCAGACAGGTCATTTTGTAACTAAAGAGTCTAAGAAAGTGTTATGCCTGTAAAGCGCAGAGGAATGTTTTATTTGTTCCTCATAAAAACTAAAATGTCTGCCTGGTACAGTGGAGAACTGTTCTTGTAAGTGCTAAGCCCTCTTCCTTGGACAGGAAACTCATTTTGAAATTACAGTTTTCTAATGGTCCTTTAGGGAAGTTGAGGTACCCCACTTCCTTTTCAGGAACAGAACGCTTTGCACTGGCGTTGAGGACCACAAAAGAGGAGCTTGGGGAGAGGGAGAGAGGAGGAGGGTGGAATTTCTATTCTGGCCTTCATCTCAGCTCTCCAGTAATAATCCAGCATTGCTCGACCCAGAGCAAAACACCAGGCTGGGCAAAGGGGCATCGTCCCTATTGAAAACCAGAAGATTAGGAGGCATTTGAGCTGAAGCCAACATAGGCAACAATTTTTAGATTTAGCACTGACAGAGACATCCAAACCCAACAGATCAGAGCACTTATAAATGCTAGAAATGAAGAGTTTCTGGATCTGTATGGGTTGTTCAGCCTGGAGAAGAGAAAGCTCTGAGGAGACATTATAGCCCCCTCCAGTCCCTAAAGGGGCTCCAGGAAAGCTGGGGAGGGACTCTTGATCAGGGAGGGGAGCCATAGGACGAGGGGGAAGGGTTTTAAACTGAAAAAGGGGAGATTTAGATTAGAGATGAGGAAGAAATCCCTTCCTGTGAGGGTGGTGAGACCCTGGCCCAGGCTGCCCAGAGAAGCTGTGGCTGCCCCATCCCTGGAGGGGTTCAAGGCCAGGCTGGACAGGGCTTTGAGCAACCTGGTCTGGTGGGACGTGTCCCTGCCCAGGGCAGGGGGTAGGAACTGGATGGTCTCTAAGGTTCCTTCCAACCCAAACCATTCTATGGTTCTATGATCCAGACTACTTGCCTGGATTTCGCTCGCAGCCAGCTTTACTTTCACATCTGTTTTATGCTACTGTAATTCTAAAGATTTAAATGGTGTTTCATCCATATTTTAAGCCAATTTTAAATTAGATGAAAATTTATCTCCTTCTGTAAGGGAGCTGACCCAAATTTACAGAGTAATCATTCTGGATTTAGGTGTGGAGGTGAAAAGCATAGTAGGTGGGAAAAGGTGTTTAAAATTGAGATTGGACCTGAATTCTTAGGTCGGACCCGTCTTTGGAAGCGCCATTCTACCAGGTTCAAAGGTTTGAGCCACTGAAGAATCCTGTTTCATTAAAGGTAATCTTCCAACAGTGGGGAAAAAAATAGACATTGAAAAAATCACCTCCTGCAACTGAACAGGGTGAAGAGAGAAAGCTTTGCTTCCACGGGTTAAGGCAAAAGAAAGTGTTAAGAGCTTCCATGACATCAGGATTCACTCAGCTTGTATTTATCCAGCCAGAAGACCAAAACAAGAACGTTTTACAAAAATGAGGCCTCACAAAAAGGATGTAAGTTGCATAATGTCTATTCCATTCCTTTCATATATTCGCTCAAGGCATTTCCTCCCAAGAGAATAATTACACCACTACCACTCAGGCAAAAGGCAGCTATGAGACAGAGTTTACAGAAGTACTGAACACCAAAATCTCTATTTTTTTTTAAGTTATTCAATATTGTAAGCTTTCTAAGGTATAGTTCTTCAACTACTACATATTGAAATCGTCAGTTAATATGAAGAGATACTCTTTATATTTGCACAAATGGCTTTTTCTGTGCTTTTAAATAATTTCAAACAAAAAAAGCAAAACAACATGTATTGCTTTAACTGCAGATATAAAACAATCCAGTAAAAAAAGCTGTGAGAAGTATATAATTAGGATAGAAAAAATTAAGTAGGAATGCCATGTCAGCATGTGATATATTCATATATGGACAGCTGTTACGTAGCGAGAAAAGGGACGGATGCCTTAGGAGTCTGACAATAATACGAGCACATCAACGTGATTTCAAAGACACAGTTGTGATCAATATTTTTCTTCTTTACAGTCATCTCTAAAGTAAATGGTTAAAGTGGGAAAAGAAATTTCTAAAAGTTAAGAAGTTTTCTCTTAAAAACTAGCTTAAATGTAGGTCTCTTTTACATGAAATGGAAAAATCCTCTGCGACGATTAGAACTGGGCAGATGGATATGGGGAGTGAAAACTGGTCTAAGCCTGTTCTCAACGCTTGAACCAAAATTGGGGTGTTTTTTTTTCTGCTGAGGTTTTTAAAAGTTCAGTTAAATATTTTTAAAAGGGAAAAGAAAACAGGTTGTATATCTTTGTACTTAAGCCTGAGATAAGGCCACAGGAAAAGCTGTTCTCAAGGCATTTCCTACTCAAACACAACCCAAAAGTGTTAGAAGCCTCCACAGAAACCTCATCCTGAAACAAGTTTTCAGATTGAGTTCCTCATCCTCTACTTGGGGAGACTCGGATCCCTGGTCACCTCTTGGACGTCCTGCTCAGTTTCTAATGTCATTATTTGTATTTCCCCGTTTCTCAGTGCTACCGCTTTGCCTTCAATACTTTGGTATTTCACAACACTCGCAAATTTTGGAACAAGAAGTCCACACAAGGTTAAAATGAAACAAATTGCTATTAGACCTAAACAAAGGGGGCAAAGCAGCAACTGCAGACCTGGATGGAAACAAAAACAAATGCATTTTTCTCCCATTCCTGCAGAACGCTCTGGTTCATTTAGCCTAATTTTCAAACAAAATATTAATAGTCAGTACTGAATAAAACTCCTTTAAAGCCTAAATGACAAGGCCTTTGGCTTATCACACATTCCGGGCTGTAATACTTTCGAAATGTAAATACTGAATTCAATCAGGTCTAAGTTCTCTCCCAAAATTTTTGGGGTTTTTTTTTTTTTTTTTTTTGGTTTACATCTCAAGCTAAAACACTGCTGTTGCATTGAATCTCTTGGTCCACCTTCTCTGCAGGGAGATGAAATCATAGCTTTGAAAATTAAACTCTTAACAACTAACAGGTGATGTGTTGACACAAGGCCAGTTTCTGAACACGCAAGTTCCAACAGGAACCAGTCAGAGGTTTCTAAAAAATTTTGAAGCCTCTCCTCAAAAGAAAATTGAGAACAAGATCCAGAAATCAAAGAAAAATGAATGTTGATACAATTCCACTGAGAAAATACGTATTTGCTACAAAGCCAACTACATGACAAGGAGTCTGTTTATTGTAGTTTAAATTAATCATCCTTCCATCAGCATTTTATTGACTTCAGAATCATTTTACATGATTCCGGAAGGTTTTAACCCAATCAACCCCAATCAACCCAGACTGTTAAGAGTTTCCTGCATTCTTCTCTCTGTGTATTCCACCCAATCCCCCTGGAATCTGCCGTTGCGAGAGTGAAGGTAGAATCATTTAACAACACTTTCCAATAAAATGGGTCTCAGCCTTGGTTCAAAGTCATGGAAATTTGATGCAGTGAAAATCAATTCAAGAAATTCCACTGCTTTGAACAAGCCTTGATGAAACCTCAACTCTCAACAGGGCAATCATTCTCTTAGGATGTGATAAAAAACCTCAAACCCTTCAGTCTTTGGTGTCTGAGATGTATCAAAACTAGGCCCCTTAAAGGCGAAACCGTTAACTTTGCCAAGTTATTGTAAGTTTTGCTTCTCTGCGAGGCAGATGACAGACTGCTGTTTACATAAAACTCAAGTTAAGGCCACAAAAGCCACTTCCACTTAGAGCCTTCTGATCTGACTCACACTTCTCTTCAGCTCTTTTCTACACTTTAATACCATCCTTTTCTTTTTTTTTTTTCAGTAAGAGATCCAACGGTATTAAACTTTCTAATTTATTTAATTTCTTGGTTTACTATTGATATGTAAAAGGTATGAGAGTTCACTTTTCAGGGAAACCCGAAAGTGAATTTCATCTCAAATGTTATTTATTACAACAGTCACACCTCGAGTACTAATTTTAAAAGACAGCGCCTATTTCTTCTCCACTTACTTCAAGAATCCTGATCTAACTCAAAATAACTTTTTTTTTTTTCTCCTTTCTCAGTGGAGCTTCCTCTACCTAGCAGTTTACACTTTGCTGTTAGGACTAACGGTTTACATATGTTTTAGAAAAGCACTTGAACATGATTACTATAACTGCTGCCAGACGGTACTTGACCAAGTGCAGGGCATACACTTTGGTCTGGTTCTCACAGACCACTCAGGACTCAATACCTGCTTTTCCAAACATTAAAGACATTGAGCAGCAGCTGCCAATCAACTACTGAAACTCAGTGAACATTAATTGCTAACAAAAGAAAAGGAGAGGACTTCATATTGTAATTTTGGATTTTACTAAAGCGACTCCCAGCCCTGGGCTTGAAAGAGGAAATGGGTTCCCCGTGTCTCCCAGGGAGGAGCAAGACACAGGAGTCATGTCAAAGGCTTTACCATAGCGATGGCCAAAGGTGATACAATCCATACGAGCTGCGCTCCTGTGTGTATAACGTACTAATTGCAACGTGATCTGGCAGATGGCAATAATAGTTTTATTAGATGCTGCCCCCGACAGTGAGGGAAGCAGGATTCAAAGTCATTCCCCCACATCAAGCCTTTTTGTATCAAGACAGCAATGGAAGCCACGATAAATACAAGTATCTGTAGACAAATACAACTATTATTATTTACAAGAAAAATTTTACTTATTTAATTAATTTGGTGACCACAATGTAAAAAACAAACCAACCCAGCCCAGCATTTTGTATATTATCACAATATGACATGTCACAATGCAAATTCTGATGCATATTTACTCCTGTGAAATAAGTGTCTACATTGACATATCAGTATGCACTGCTGGCCTTTTATTGTGAGTAAATGCTTTGGCTTTTATTGTTTCTCACCAAACCTGATCTGTGTAGCTTAGAGAATACAGGTAAGTAATTTTGTATCATCTTAGCTTTTGTAACTGGGAGATCCACTGAAGTTTATGGGACTACAAGGTTAAGATAGGTATCTACCTATGTGCTCACCGGGTTGGAGGCAAGAAAGGGCTTATCAGTGAAAGAAAACTCTTCATCTATATACATTTGAAGCAGACCGATTCGTGCATTGTATAAGTTCAGAAAGAAAGTTGATCATTCAGTTGGTAACAATGAAAAGTTTTATAGCTAAAGAGACACTTCTTAAAAGTATAGCAATTTTAGATTGTCACAATCTCACTTCTCTTAAGAGCATGACACAAGTCTTGCAAAAAAGAAGAATGTTATAAAGGAGCTTTGCTATGCTGATATTTTTGAAAGGTCTCAGCTTGTGAGGCTATTGCCATAAACAGCCCTGCTGTATTTTAGGTCCAGTATTAATCCATGTCAAAAACCACACTGGTTCTGAAGAGGTAGTTTCGTGCTTGCTCCAGTAAGGCACAGGTCCTACAAGCCTCAGATTTATTTTAAACCTCTTTTGGGACACAGTTTGTGGCACAACACTGTAATAGGGATTAGTGCTTCTAAAGCTGCCTGTTTAAATAGAAGAAATGTATCTTGGTAGTGAATGCACATTTCAACAGTATCAAAAAGATACTGTCAATTAATTCTCTTCTTAAATTTCATTACTACCCAAGGACCATTATTTATGGTGGTCTCAAAATGCCTGGAATTTGAATCTGCTTTTAACCTAACACTTTTTTACTGTGGACCTCTGAGCTCCCCTCCGCTTCCAAGCAGAAGTTCAGTAGTACATTTGCTTTGACAAACAGGGCAAATCAGAGTTTTCCTCTGCGACCCCTGTAAAAATTTTCAGTGGCAAGCGGAACACAAAAGGTGAACAGCAGTTCAAGTTGATCAGCTTGCACATCGGAAAGTGAGCATCCGAAGCGAGCAGTTAAACTTACTGCATTCAGGAAGGACTTTCAGTTTGCAGCCAATCAGCCGCTGGCTTAAGAAAGTTTTCCACATCGAAAATTAATCAAGATGAAAATGCAACGAACTGAGCTCCAGCACATGAACCTCCATTAAGGGATTCTGGTGACATCAGAAAGCCTGAAAACAAAGACTCAGGTAAGCACCAGAGTGCCTCAGATGCGATTCTAATCGTGGGATTCAAAAGGTGCTTATTTTACATTTTGACAAAATACACGATCAGCAGCACACAATGGGCAATAAAAATCCAGTTGAGAAAAAAAATCTAATGGAGAAAACAGACATTTAACATTTTCTCCTACCTTACTTTGGTATGTACAGAACAAATATAAATCAAAGTCTTATTTCTTCTGTATTCCTGTTCTCCTGCTGTTTTATAAACTTCTCCTTCTCCTCATTTGCTATGACATTTTGGCAATTGAAAATTATTTACAGTGTTGGGAAGACGATGGGGGGCGGGGGGAGCAGAAATCACTTGCAGGCCTGGTTCTTGCTGCCTTTAAATATGCTCAAGAGATTTCTAGTTTTTAAGGGCAATGGAGTATCTTTTCCAGCTAGTAAGAAAGTTTGGCCTACTTTTTAACTTGTGCAAGCTGTACATCTGAAGGGAACACACCTGATTACGTGTATGGCTGGACCAGTTCTGACAAATACACACCACACAACTTCATCTGAGTGGCCGCAACGCCCCAGCGAAGGCTGTGGCCAACCTCCCGACTGACCTAGTTGGTGGCTTTTTTGACATAAACTGATACTGATGCACTACTCTGCAGACAAAAGGACTGGATTCTGATGTATATGTTAGGGAAGATAAACAGGCAATGAAGCATTGTAAAACAAGTGCCACAATAAGGAAAGACAACAAAAAGAATTACTAACACAGAACTTTTTGCCTGCCTAAAGCGGTTGATAATGTTTAAATTTAGTTCTGCAGCATAAGCAGGAATTAATCAAATATTCTGATTATTCCCTGCAAGACAGGCAGCACTGCATGACCTGCTACTGCAAAGAAGGAAAATAAATAAGAACTGTGCATTATAGTTCTTCAGCGTCCCCACTATTCCTCCATAGTAAAGGAAGGAAGTATATCCACTTGCTTCAATATTGATAAAAATCAAAGGTACTTTTTCTGCATATTCACCCATGAACACACTTGCACCCTGTTTATAGTGGACATTACTCATTATTTCCTTAGATGAAAAGCAGGAAAGAATAAGCAGGTGGTAGGCTTAGAGAAACAAGACTGTATACACTGGGTGTGCTGATGAGAGAATTATTTCGTAATATTACTTGTAAGTAAGAACAACTTTCACTGAATAAATAAGAGAAGGAGAATATTCGCTGTGCAACCTGCTTATATGTCAAGTATATTGAAATGTAAGATAAGGAAAAACACTTTATTAGCAAAGACAAATTTTACATCTGATAATGTAGTCATTTTATTATTATTATTTTTAAAGTTACTATAGCAGAAAACACAGGAAAGATGTACTCCAGCCAGCCCCTGTAGAAGCAGCTGTCAGAAGCCAAGAGACTGAAACGCAGCACAGCAAAGACGCAGAGTTTGTAGTTCTGAAGCAGCCAGACTAACTCCTGGGTGCTAAACCAGTGCATGTCCCTGCTAGTGGAGCTGTACCCGGTACAAACATGTTAATACAAAAGTATGAGAACAACAGAAAAGTAGCTTGAAAAAGCACTTCATCGGATACAGACTGAAGAAGGGCTTAGATTACAAATGGACCCATACACTACAAGAAATTATAGAATGTGTATTTTTACCTTCTGATGAGCAGCCGTACGTACATAGCAACAGTTAGTCACCTTCAGAGTATAAAGTGGATAAAGTCATATACTACAGATAGACCCAGAACAGAACTCCACGTCTGAACAGCTGGAAGAATTACGGAAGTTCAAATCTCAAACTGAACCCAAGCAAAAATCCCAGATCTGAGCACATTATGGGCTAATTTCAGATTTACATCAGAGTTAAACTTCATCAAAGGCTAGCAAAATTTAGCACCTCATCTTCTAAAGGATTAAAGGCAGTGCCATATTCTGCACACACATGAACTAGTTTTCAAACCTTAGTAGGTTCCTTTCTATTAGGTCACGTCTCTGTCATTTCCCCTCCCAGCCTTTTCTGAAGTTCTTTCCTACAACTGCTTTTGATATTTTACGTTTCTCTGCTCCTTCCTGGATGCACGGGATTGCTTTTTTGATTTAGCCAATTTATTAGCATGCCCCTTCACATGTTCTCCTTCCTATTATGTCACGTTCCTGCTTTTATTTTGAAATGGCTGAAATGCTTTGATTTAGTCTCAGATCATGTGCTGACACGAGCATCTTTAAAAACTCTCCTGGAGAGAAGTCAGGATTTCTCTGGTTTTGTGAAGTAGTAACTGCTAAGAGGTAAAAAGAACACAAACCAAAAATCTCCAAGCATCCCATTTCAAGGGAGCGTTTCTGAATTATACTGAAAAAGATGAATGACCTGAAGTTCAGAAAACATACTGAGCATTAAAGGCTAAAAAATTACACTATATAGGGTGTGAAAAGCGAAAGAGAAGGGGGGAAAAAACCCCCACCAGACTGAAACAGTCATAAAACTATCACTACCTCAGTAAGGAAAGAAAAGAGTATCTGTGCTTTTGAAATGCATCTGTCTATAAGAATGAAAGAAAACCCTGAGATACAGGATACCAGTACTATCTACCTAGCCTTAGCAGGAGGGAAAAAACCCCAAAACACCAGCTTAAAAATATTTAAAGGGAGAAAAAAAGAAGGTGCTTTTCCCTTAGCTCTCCTTTCCCCCTTTCTTTTTTTGGCTTTTTTTTTTGATCTTAATCTCCTCAGACAGTTTCCCAGGATGCACAGCAGTTAAAGAAACACCTTTATTTCTCCAGCCTATTCTTAGCTGCCTAAACCAGCACTGCCTCAGTAAACACTTTAAATCAAACAGTTAACCAATAACATGTGCTGCTCATTAGCAGTGCCTCAAGCTCACCTGTATTGTTCTGTTTCTTTAAAAGGGCAGCATTCAAAGCACCCCTCACCCTAAGAAGCATTTTATTTGAGTTGTTATTGCTGTAAGCAGGAACCTAGCTGAAGGAAATGTTAATTTTTTTTAAGGCCATCTATGCAGTTTAAAAGCATTCTTTTAAAGAAGACACAAAGAAAACTATGAACATGAACAAGTGAAAAAAAAAAATATTTGATGGCTGAGAAAATTCAATAATGTAATATGAATTCCTTACAGAAGACAAGCACTCTATTAACTATTCTTAATGTTATCAATCTTCATCTTTAAGGAAGGAAGAAACTTTACAGAAAAAAAAAAATCAGCCTATTTTTGTTCTTCAGTATCAATATCTATTATAAGGTGTATCTAAGATTTTCTTAAGGGTCAGATCACTTCGGTTTTAAATACTCTCAGCAAAGCTAAACCACGCACTTTGCTACTTTGTGCTTAAGTCAAAGAAAGAATGAAGCTCATCTCTTCCTCAGAGACTCAGGGCACCCCTATAGCTTAAAGACTACTGTCCCTCAAAACCCTTGTATCTGCTGCAGCCAGAGCACTGACATAAGCAAATGTACCATAAAAAGAAACACTGCTATGAGAAATGAGATGCAATTCAAGCTTTTCCTTAGTCATGCTGATAGAATCTATCTCCAAATGCTAATTCATCTACTACTTGTGCTTTCTGCTACATCCCTAGCCTACAGGTATCTGCCTTTTAGTCCCCACCAAACTGGTGGTTTATTCTTATCTTTTTTTTTTATTCATTTTTTTTAAAGCAAACAAATATTGCAAAAAGCCCATACATTGGGGTTAATTTTCCATTGGAAGACTATTTTTATAATAACTATGTAAAGATCTCTACTTGTGTGCCTAGTTGTGTATGTCTTTGGGCAAAGCATTTTCTTCCTCTGAAGTTTCTTTCTGAACAAAGGAAAAATCATACTTGCATCCCAAAAAAAGGTACTGTGAGGATGAAATAATTACTTAAGGTGTTCTCATTCTGATATGATGAGAGGAACAGAGAAAGGACTACAAATATAAGCAAAAAAGCTATGTTGATCTGGGGCAGATGGACAGAGTGAGCTTTTGTACACAGACTCAACCAAGCAAATTGCAAACAGCATATGTAGTCTCAAAAATAATCTGTAAATTGAACAAAAAATGTTTAAACAGTGCTGTAAGCAATCTCAGCCCTGTGTAAACACTGAGAAGCTCTTTATTTAAAAGAAATGTATACTCTTAACAGACAATTATAACCCAAACAAAGCCATCAGGCACAAAACTGGAACAGGCAGGACTGCAACCCTGAAGGCCCAGTCCATACACGTTGATGTTTGTAGGAATCCTCCTGATTGCTTATGTGGAAAAGAGTGTTTACAAGAGGTCAAAGCAAATCTAGTGCTGGAATGCACAAAAGCCATCAAAGCTCTGAGGCAGGGTGTGGGGTACCTTGATTTTGGCTTAGATGTGTAATCAGCATAACGTTTACCTCAGCTATAACTTTTTTAGTCTTCAAGACAACATAGGATCTTTTTCTGTGCAAATTCAGCCTGTATTATTACTTTCACTGCTGCTATTTCACGTTGTTCAGCAAAACCTACCAGTCAGATATTCCAGTACAGCAGCCATGTACACTGGAGCACCAACACCAATTCTGTACTTCGGGTGGCCTTTCTTAATGTAACGTAGCATTCTTCCAACAGGGAATATGACCCCAGCCTTTGCAGAGCGGGAAGTCTTGGTTGACTTCTTCTTTCCACCCCTGCTGGACATTTTGTCTGTATCGGGTCTGGAACAGCACTCTATATATTAGGAAGAAGAAAAAAGATAACAAGTTATCAATAAGGAATGATGCTGTAATACCATATAGTGAATTTCAGGACAGATCAGTATTTTGGGTTGGGCAATGAATTAGGGTGCCTAAAACATATAGATAAGTTGCCTTTTTAGAGTACGCACATCAAGAACCTAAAATAATTTTGCAAAATGTTTACTTGCCGTTGTAGTCTTGGCATAATTTTATACAATAAGCCAGGGAAATGATTTAATCTGCTTTGGAATTACTTTTCTGAAATTCCTAACAGATTAAAGCAGGTACCATTAATGGAGCGAAGTGTGATAACTACCTAATGTAAAGTAGAGCATTAAAGCAGGGGATGCTTTCTATAAGGAGACTGACATAACCCTCTGCTCCCTGGGAACAACTCTTGATTCGGGATTTGAACAACTGTAATAGCACCATTACATTCACTAGTAACTATGTTCCTAACTAGGGAAAACTGCATCCACTAAAGGTGTCATTAAGTGTATTCACCTTGCTTAAAGAAATAGATTTTTCAAGCATGTGGGAATTTACAGAACAGAGGCCTATGCATGGCAAACTACATCTCCTGTCCACTAAATGTTCGATTTTTAGAAACATCTGAAATGAACCCCTTGAGATTGAACCCACCGCAAACCAGCGCTCTCCACATCAAAGACTGTACCACCTTCAATGTGCCCTCTAGGAACCTGATGAACTTCAATCTGCCACCTTTCCTTAACGTCACAGTGGTCTGAACACCCAGCCGATACCTGACAACTGTACCGCAGTTTATGTCGGTGAAGAAACCCACTGCTGATACAGCTGTCAAACATATTTTTTTCTCTCTTTGATTTCTGCTCAGGCTGTAAATAGAAGCTGACAAATCCAAAGAGGTGGAGGGTTTGCAGGCTCTCAAGGTACCTTTGAAGGTTTAGGCAATACACTGGGTTTTGAAATGAACTCAAAGGAAAGGAGACTGTTCCCATGTCCCCCTCCCTCCCTCCTGATGTCTGAACTCTCTGCATCAGCGACACATACACCTCTGTGCATCCCAGCTCTTTCCTTGCTGCACAAATCATACCCAATACAAATGCAAATTCACTGGTGTGTTTATAGACTCCACAATGAAACCTCTTTCCCATCACACCATTTCTCTGCTTCCCTTCTTGTTTTTCTCTCCTTTATTCTGAATTCTCTCCTTGTCCTTATGAACCTAACTGCATTTCCACACATCCGAATCCACAACAATCGAAAGAGAGCTCAGAATTAGGCAGAACAGGTTCACCAACCTCACTTCTAAATTTTGCAACTTCTGTGCTGACACGTCCTGCAGCCTTTTAAATCTCAATGAGTCACTGAGATTCAGACTACATAACTATCAAAGCAAGACCACTCAGCATAACTAAAGAAACATGAAGTATTAAACATTTCTTCTCCTTTCCACTTTCACACTCCATTCATCAAAGAGTCTATACTTGCATAACACATTAAGTAAAATAAATGCAACGGGCTTATTGCTTGTTAAAGGTAAACAAAGTAATCCCATTTTATTAGCTCAGATGAAAGTCACACTACATTTACGAAACTGATGTCAAAAAAACAGACAGGAAACTTTGGAAAGGGGAAGCCAACAAAAGGGCTCCTTCTCCTTTTCTCTGCTGTGAACTCAGCTCTGTAACAACTATTATTCTGCAAAGAAGAGGACAAAAGCCAATTTTCTTGCCTTGAGGAACTGCCTAAATGGAGCTCACAACTGATTTCGAAAACCTTCCATTTAATTCCATTTTGTCATCTAGTTAGCTCTGCCTTTGTTAGCAGGAAGGCAGGGTGTGGTTTTGAGTTGGTTATGGACTTCCTGCCAGAAATTATTTTCATCATTCATAATCCATTTTCGTAAATACTACAGATGTTGGATCTCACAAACGTTAAGAAATTCACTGAACCAAGCACCTGGGAAAGCAGGCACGAGAAATACCCCTGCTTCTAGATCCCCCCATAATCCCTTTGTTTCGTAACTGATGGGTGAATGATGCAAAACATAATTTTTCTAGGGAAAACCCACAAGCCTTCAGCATTAAACGTCTATTAATCATTTGGCTTATGAGTTTATGGGATAGTCAGAAAAGCCGGAAGAGAATATGGAAATCCTTATTTCCTGATGTTGGGGTGCTT
Organism: Numenius arquata; assembly: GCF_964106895.1. Taxonomy (NCBI): domain Eukaryota; kingdom Metazoa; phylum Chordata; class Aves; order Charadriiformes; family Scolopacidae; genus Numenius; species Numenius arquata. The sequence goes on along the minus strand of NC_133586.1, from coordinate 41,978,688 downwards.
TTTCTTTGGGAGAATGTCATCTAGCCATCAGCTGCTCTAACATTCAGACCAAAGTATGAGTTAAGTATGTAGCAACAGAGAATTACTGCCAAAGAGGCTTTGAAGGAGCTGGAGTAAACACAGCTCACCCAACCTAAAAAATCCAAATGGCAGACACACATGGGTGGTGGTGCTAGAGCTGGCAACAGAGAGAGAAAGAGCACTGCCTTTTCATTTTTAGTTCCAAGAAAACGACTATAGAGAAATGGGGGAAGCGGTTCCTTCATAGGTCCAAACACATGGGTACTGTATATCACTGTTTGTTATTAACATAGTGTCACTTCTCATGCTAAACTGACCTTCCTTATAGGACCCTTCAGCAAAACGCTGCTGTTAGTTTCCAACCTCTTTCAGCTGGCATTCAGAAGATATTCTTCCCTTTAACATACTATTTTCTACTTAATACCTCCAAGCCTCCTGTTATCTGCAGCTATTTAACACCTACCCATATATAAGATGGTGTATTTTTTTTTTCTTTCACAATAAGCTAATTTTATCACTTCTGCAAACTCTAGCTGTTAACTTCCCCTTTATTTTATACTCCTGGTCACATTTCTCTCATTAATATTTAGGATAACCCTGGACCTATCTTGACAATTAACCTGATCTTCTCATACTATACATTAAAGAGCTTTCTAGATGTTAGTCTACTTGAGAGGAGAAACTTTGCCTGAACCAGAAGGGTGAGGAGGGGGCTTGCATATTGAAAAAAGCAAGAACTTCTGGAACTTATAGCATTAAAGGTGAAATACAACAATAAAGATGACTTTCAGAGCTTCCCGTCTCGAGGATCCCATTCCTACAATATTCAGGGAATCACTGTATTGTTAGATGTTGGGGGAGCAGGGAGGGAAATTCCAATTAAGTTTCAAGTACCACTTTTGCCAACCATGCAATATGGAAGCGGGGAAAGAGAGCCTGGCATGGAAGACCTTTTTTTGGGGCTTAATTATGGATTCAGGATCATTGCTTTGCAGAACCTGTTTGTCCTGCCTTTGAAAAGAGTGATGGCCCAACGGGTTCTTGAAGTCTCTTCTCCAGTTTTAGCTCTCTATGGCGAAAGAGAAGGGAAGAGAAGAGATTTCACTTGCAATGGCCACATCAAAAGAAAAAAAAAAAAGAAAATGTATTGACGTGAAATGTGAAGAGCATGGCAACAGATCAAAACTGAGGAAAAATTGTGTGCCTTACGTGTTCTCAAATGGTTTTATCTTTGTAACACCAGAAAGTCTGGAATGCTGCCAGCGCTAATGAACCAGAGCTGTTTGCTGAGTCACTGAAAGCCAGCGGATGAGGGAGGCAACCAAAGGAACCTTATCACATGTGCCATAGTTCAGACAAGATTTGAGCAGGATAATTAAAAAAAAAAAAAAAAAAATCACAGTCAATGACTGTCAATGGACCAGTCCTTTTCTCCTTTCCTGCCTTTGCAATGGAATTACTGAGAAACTTTACCAAATACATTTCAAAGTCTTCAAATATTTGACAGTAAAATGATGTCATTTCAATGTGACAGCTCGCAAAATTATCACTGTGATAATCGGGGGATATCACTGAGGAGTCAGTTTATCTAAGACCACCTTTGACTTCAAATCAAATTTAATGTTATATACTTTGGTGACTCTGCTGTCCTTGGACACAGATTGCCCTAGTTGCAGAATTTAGCACCCGATTCACAGCCTTTTGAAAACCCCTTAAAGACTGTAGCAAGATTCATACTGCTTTCTAAGACATCAAAATTAACAGAAATAAGAATTTGATGGTATATTAATTTGGCTCACAGCAAAGATTCAAGCTACTAAACTCCTCTGCTGTCACACCTTTGCAAGCCAGAAATGTATTTTCTAAGAAACAAAACAATATTAAGGTGTAGCGATGAAATTAGCGTAATTAACATTTTTTCTGCTTGAAATTGGCTGTAGGAACTCTGGTCTGCCATATTTTTCTGATACTCCACTAAACCACACTTTCAAATACCATCTTCCTACAATGCGCAAAGGCATCTGTTTTTCTCAAAGGTTTAACATCATTTAATTCCAAAAGTACAGCCTGCACCTCCTGGCAAAGTGATGCCTAATTTCCAAACACCAGTACTTGATTAGCTCAGTCAATTTGACACTTTCATCAAACAGTAGTAATAAAAAAAACCCTGCTATCAATAGTTTTCAGGTACTGGTTTTTAATGACTTAAACTACTACGAATACTACCGCTGTCAGGCAGGGACTGTTCTGATCATGGGCTTATGCTGGTGTATTAACTGCACTCAGGAAACGGATGATTAAATTTAGATCTACATGATCACATCAGTAAGTGTAGTGGAATCCAGGACATCATTACTACAATAGGATAAATACTAAGATTTAGTAATAATTTTTCCTCCTCTTTCCAGTACAAAGAGTAAGCTGGAAAGTTCATTTTTGTATCACAAGAAATTAACTGCAACGCTATTTTCTTTCCATTGTTTCAAAAGATTAACAATGTAAGTGCTGCCATTCTCTCTTAAATCTATTTATGTACCATAATAATAGCCACTCACTGAAGACTTTTTGAAAAGGTGCATTTGAATTTACTTTGACAAGTAACTTGCTCTGTTCTTGGCTAATCAGAAACTAGGCTGGCATATTTATAAAATGCATTGCTTATAAAGTAGGTATAAAATGGTCTCTAATAACGCTCGCCTACAACAACAGTGTCTCAGCCCGTGACCGTGGTTTCTAGGTAGGACAGTAATTAAAGAAGAGCTAATCACACTTATCGTTTGATCTGATGAGATTTCAAAATTTAGCTTAAATGCTTTATTAAAGCAGTAACTCTCTGTGCTCTGAAACAGACTGAGTGGAACCTGTAGGGAAACAGCTGTTCCCACACTACATGAATTTCTCATCTGAAAAAGTAGCACCATACACACACTTATTTTCACTCGGAAAACGGAGAGAACGTTCCTTATCTAGGAATGCCTCATAGGTGCACTTTCTGTTGAACATTAATAAGACTAAAATTCCCATAGTTATAACGTAAAGGATGGGAAAAAGAGGAATAACATTTTCACAGTATCTGTGTGGAAAACAAAATATTGTGGCACAATTGTATTCAACTGGCAAAAGTCCCTCCCACAACGGGTCTGAAACCCCAAAATAAATATCCTCGTAATGCGCAAACCTCCCCTATGAACAGGACCGTGCGAGTGACAAGAGTTTTAGCTGGGCATCCTGCCACCAATAGTCAGGAAAACGTAAATACAATTGTCTTCACTGACCACTGCTGGGAGTACTAGCATGAAATCAAGCCCATTTGTGCATTATAGCTTTTTGTACTAGGTTGGAAGCAGAAAATTCGATACAGGATCTTAAATCACTGGACCATTTACGAATTCAATGTTCAGAAAAACTGTTTTAAAGAACATTTTGAAAACTTCTTTGCCCCTTGACATTTTTGGAAGAAAGCAAAAAAACCAATAAAGAATTCACGTGGATGATTCCAAGGCAAAATCCAGATGTAGAACAAAATTTAAGATAGATGCTATACTGCTGGGGGAAGGGAGTGCAAGAACTTGACCCATGGGAAAGGCAATGAATGGAGTGATTCTAACATCCCTGCTTTTGGAGAAAGGACCACGAACCGAATCCTGCCCATCCTCTCTTTAGGATGGGTCTGGGTAAGGAACCTTAACCTCTTTACATGCCTGTAGCCTCCTTCCCTGACAAGTGAGAACGCACTGCACTCTTTCCACAAACACTGCATGTTTCTTTTCAGATACTACCTCTAGGAAGCACCGAGCTGACAAAGACCACTGCACTGGGTCAATATTCCCTTTCCCCAGGGAGGGTCTCCCTGGAGGCTCTTTTTTCCTCGTGGCATCAGTTCTAGAATCCTCCTTCTTTATCGCTACTTTATAACCTTGCTGGGGCAGGACTTCCTTTTATGTAGAATGGACAACAGTCCTTGATTCTGGTTGAGAGAGCTGTACAAAAATACTTCTGAATTTCTTTGAGAGCACAAGATTTTGATCATTCTTCAGGAATATGACTGTTATCACCTTTCTTATCAAAGTTTATTGTGATGTATTAGAATTTTACCTGCAGAACCAGGCAACTGCTAAGGACAAATTTAAGCATGCTAATTGTTTTAAGACTAAGTTTGCAATGGTGGATTTTTCTTTTTGCTTACGCTGATCTATAAAACAACCAGTGCTCAAGGACCCTTCCTATATTACTATCATCAAGCCAAATTCTAATCCTACTACTAGTTTTTAGATCAGTTATGCCTTAATCTACACTGTCAACCTTTGGCTTTACCGGCAACCAGAAGAGTATGCTTTATACACAGCAAGACAAAGTTACTCTTCAAGAACCCAGAAGGCCTAGAAGTTTTCAGTGTGAAAGTTGATGATACATAACACAACAAAATAACCCATATCCGTTACTAAGTAAGCAACAGTGTAATCCCTTTCTTTCCAAACACTTAAAAAAACCCACCCAAACAAAACATGTTGGGTAGTTTTCCAAAGAACTCTTGATACAAAGTCTCTCACACTCAATTGCATTAAAATACATTTTTCAAAGCAACTGTAATTGTGTCGTTCCCACCCAAATCTTTTAACTCTGGGTTGTGCCAAAGAACCCGGGTTCTGTTTTTATTAAGTGCTCATTTGCTCCTTAAACTCATTTATTTCTTCTGCCCTTAGGAATGGGGGAGGCAGTGGATCTGCAAAGTTCCCTACAGACCTGTTGCTAAGTGACAGCCACACACAGTCCTGGGGAAAAAAAAATGGTCGTTTGTTTGTATGGTTAAGAGGTAAATAACAAGCCTCATCCAAGTATATTTCAACAAGCAGTCTCCTTCCATCAACACAAATGAAGCAACCTCAGTTTTACAGCACCCCACTTGCATGCGAGCTGGTTCCAAGTGCCGGCTTCAGATGCAAATTAACGGGCCTCCTGCAACTTACTTTTAAAGATTGCAGGGGAAAGAAAAGGATTATAGCAAGATATATGCTATATCCTTACTGTCCTCTTTGCTCTCTGCACCGTCTCCTACACGCACAATCACGTCAGTCTTCTGCCTAAATCCGGGCGCTCCTGTGATATACCTTGTGCCGAGCCTTAGGAACCCGCATTCACCTGCGTCTTGCGGCACTTGCAGTGCTCCCCCCCCCCCCCCCCCCCCCCGAGAAACACCCCCACCCAGAGCCAGTCCGGATCGGTGCCTCACATCCTGCAGGCAGACATATTGCAGGCTGTACCACAAGTGACAGTTCCAAAAGAACGAGGGGCCCCGTTTCCAGCGGAACACTGATTTATGCCACTCTCGGGAGCCTTTGCTTCAGGTTTTAAAAAAAATGTCATTTGGCTCTCTTTTTTTTTTTAACTAAGTCATTCACGTGTGGCAGGTAACTTTTACGCCACGCTTTCTTCACCCCGAAGCCAAAACACACCGAAACACACGTTCTGCTGCTTTTTTGGGGGGATTTTTTTGCGGTGTCTCTACATCATCTCCTCCTGCCCGGTGACCCGCCGTGGGGAAGACGGGCGGGACTCCGTGCGGGTGACCGGGGTGAGGAACGGCGGCTCGACCCCCCCCCTCCCCCGGGACCGCCGGGCCTGCGGGGTGCCCTGGGCTCCTTCCAGCAGGATTCAATAGAGATAAAACCCCGCTACCACCATTTCGCTAGGAGCGGGGTGCATCCCCCTCCTTCACCCCAGCCACAACGAGAGAGAACCCACAACCCGCCCCGGGGCGGCCCGGTTTTACCTCAGGGAAGGGCGGCGGGGGAGTGTTGGGACCCCCCAGCTTCCCTCACAGCCCACCCCGGGCCGGCTGCCACCGCGCCGCGCCGGAGCCCCTCAGAGAGCCCCCCCCCCCCCCCGCCTTCCCATTCCCCACACGGCGACAGTGACTTACGGCGCGGCCTCCGTCGGCAATATGTCGGCCGGCGGCGGCCCCGCTCCCGCTGCCGCTGCCTCCGCTCCGCCCGCGGGGCCAACGGCAACGGCTCGACGGGCGGGCGGCGAACTCCCACAATGCCTGGCGCGCCCGCGCGTCACGTCACATCCCCCCCCCCCTCCCGCCCCACCGCCGATTAGCCCCGCCCCTCACGGCGGCCGCCTCGCGCTCCCTCACGGAGCCGTCGGCGCTCCCGTCCCGCTTCACCGCGGGGGTGTTGGGGGGGGTTCACTCGCCACAGCGGCCACCCGGTGGCCACTCGCCCCGCCAGCCGCCGGTGCAGGCCCTGGGTTTCCCCCTCCGGTCCCCGCGGCAGCTGGCCGCCATGCGGGCGGCCCGGGCCTGGCTGTTGAAAAGCCCCGTCCCCGTCTGGGGCTGGGCCTTGGCACCGCGTCCGCCACAGCTGCTGCCGGGGCCGCCGCTCCCCGCGCCTGGCCAGGCCATTGTGTGCGAACGGGCTGGCTCCGCAGTCTTCAGCGGGGAGGACAAAGCAAGGGGGGTGTTCACGCCATGTTCCTCCCGAAATGAAGTTTCTGGTTCAGGGAAGGAAAAGAAGGAGCGACTGGGACATTATGGCTGGCGTGAGGCCTGCAGGCTGGCTCTGCTCGCCTCGTGCAGTACAAAAATGGCTTGTTGCCATTTTAGAAAGGCCCCAGATGGAGCTTTCGGAGAAGTTTCTGCATGGGAGACACCGATGTCCTTGAGCACACCTTGCTGGGTGTGGAAAGCCGGGTTGCTGCTGCTCCCCGCCCACACACCTGGGTGACAAATGGAGAGGTCTCCCTCTCTCTCCTCTCCAGTCGTCTTCCAGTTTCCTTGCCTGCCGACGGCAAGTAGAAGAGGGTAGCTGCCACAGCAGGTCTTGGCTGCACAATAGACAAGTCATAACAGATTGCCTCTGTGTTTACAACAGCGGGACTAGAGGCAGCTGGAGTCCTGAATGTCATGGAAGACTCCTGGCTTGCTCACACTCCTAGACTCTTCAGCCTCTCCTGCCTGAATGGAGCCATCCCCTTTCTTCGGTGTCCAAAGAGGGATGCCAGCCCATAGTCTCTTCCCCATGGCTTGAGCTATGACAGGTGGCAGTGGCACAGTGGCATAATATCATCACAATTACCAACAGCAAGTAGAGGCGAGGAGTTTCAATCCTGCCCTTCTCATCAACCACCCTAAGTTCCAGCACTCCTTATTTTGCTCAGTATTGCCACATGTTCACAGGACCTTTGTCATACAAATCAGAAAGCAGAAAGGAATACAAAGGTTTAAGAGACGAATGAAAAACAGGGAACTGGGGACAGCCTGTATAAAACATGGGGCTGGTCTGAGAAACATCCCTTCAAAAAGTATTTCTGAAACCAGGAGTGAGAAGATGTAGCACACACAGGGCTGCGTGCAATGCACGTGGCCTACGAAAGCAATGTCCTGTGCAATTCCATGAGCCAAGCTCAGGCATTATAATTGTGGTGTTCTCATCCGTATAAATGGCCAGACTTGATCTGTTTTTTAACGCAGCTAAACTCTGTGTCTCCCAAGACGTTTCTCATTACTTCTGTGCAGCACAGGGTCAAATGCAACCTTGGCCTGACTGTGCTTCCCGAGTGCTAATTGTCACCTGAATGCTCTTCAGACACGCGGTTTTGCCTAACAAAGACTCCCCGGTGAGTAAAGTACCCTATAGTCCCTGATTGCCCTTAACGCAAGGATATGGATACAGTACTTACTGGGCCATCTGCCGTGCTCCTCTTACACTGCTGAGGACACGCTCTGCTTTCCTTGTGTTCCCATCCACACACACCATCTCCTTCCCGCCTCCTCCTCCTCCTCGTTCACATCACAAGGGAGCTCTGCTCCCATTTTCCTTGTGGGTAGTGCTACCCACGCAGGAACCCTTCCCGTGTGCTGTGCCCAACAGAACCTATCTTCCAGTGCTTGGCTGTTCCCACTCCCTTTTGCTGTCACCCACACAAGTTTTATTTAAAAAAAACAACAAACAAACCAACTCCCAAATATCTCTGTTGATGTGATGAGTTGCAGAGGCTCATGTGGAATTTAAAGAACCCACAATGTTGATGGGGTTGTTACAAGCTACAAGGTGAAGGGAGCTCACCTACAAGGCCAGAGAGTTATCCAGGAAACCAGTGTAGGTCACTTTCTGTGCTCTTCTACTATCATCATTCATTTTGTCTGTTTTTTTTTTATGGGGAGTTTCTGGATTTTGTGCTTTTGAAGAAAGCCTTCAAAACACAATGGGTGAGAATTTCTGGACTGAGAGCTGCCCGAATTTGCAGAGGGTCTGAACGATTTCTCCATGGAATAGGAAGCTGGCATGGAGACCGCTGCTGGTCATTTTAATGTTTACATTGCCTGGCTCACCCACCACCAAAGTACAGGTTGATCATGCTGAACATCTACTGGGTCTGCAAAGAACACCCATTTTGAAAGCACACAGTGTGTCCCCAATGTCTACAAGGGAGCATTGCTTACAAAACTCTGTGAAACAACACTACATAAACTACCTCACTAAAACAAACCTTTGCTTAGATTTTTTTTCCCCTTTGCCAGTTTAGTGATGTATTTATTTATATATAGAATGATAAAAAGCACCTTTCCAGAGCTCCGCTGTCTTTATGATTAATATAAACAGTTCATATTCTTACATTCTTGTATTCTTACTTCATTTTGACACCCTGACTCTGTAATCAACTTTAGCAACCTCAAGGGACTATTTGCAGAAGATAGTTCTGAGTGACTGAGGATATAAACACATAACTTGTTTAAGCAGCATTGGTGGCAGAGAAGGAAATATTACTTGGGAGGGGGCAGAGCAGTGTGGGAAGAGTTGTGGCTGATGGTAATCCTCTTAAACTTAGATAAGCGTTTTCTCTTTGGGATAGCTGTCTTAATTCTGAATGCGTCACCTCATTTGTCATCGGTGTTTATTTGTCATTCTGTGTTTATTGTATTGAATATTCAGAATGTGTGTCTGAGGTTACTTCAGTTTGCTGAAAGAGCTCTTCAGGATGTGGTGTGCCCAGCCAGCAGGTCCCTGCTGTTTTCCTTCCATCTTCATGTGCTCAAAAGAAAGTACAGATTCCTTGGGCATGACCTACTTCTCGGAAGGGGCTATCTGAACCTCCTTCAGCTGCTTAGTCTCCTCTCTTTTTGCAGACTGCACCACTAATCCATGCTTCACTTAACTCCTTACCGTCAGGTTCCAATCTCATATAGGTACCTGTCGAGTGCCTAACACTATTGACATTCTTGCATTCGCTGTCAGATGGGGACAGTGACCTCGTACCAAAGCCAGGCAGTGCTTGTCATGCTCTTAATGCATCCCACAGACCTAGTCCCCACGGAGTATTAACTGTGATTTCCCGAGGGCTGACACTGCCCTTCCTGCAGATTGTTGTAATCCACCAAGGTTGTTACCATGTTGAGAAAGTCCTCACTTGGATGTGTGGGGGACAGGTGTTGACTTTCTCTCACTTCACTCTGGTTTCCAGCCACCATAAAAGTGTGGAGCTTCCCTGTTATTCAAAATTAGCCCATGAAGGTCTCACTTCTGCAAGTGAGATCAACCACAAACTGATGGTGGAACCACGGTGTGTTTTGATACCTGTTTTGTGCAGGGTGAGAGCCATTGATCTTAACGATCCCTTTTTATCTTCGTTATCTAGACAAACAGAGAGCTGCAGTTTGGTTTCCAGCACTCTTCAAAAACTGACAGCTGACTTTGTTAGTGAGCTGTGTTTTACACTCAGCCTTTATCTACCACAGGTGAACGGAATTAATTCCATTTTCAGATAGTCACTCTTGACTTTGACATCCAAGCCATGACAATTGTGAGGATATTCCCACTCTCCTGAACATGGAAAACAATTATTTGTTCCTGCTTCGACATTCTCAAGGCACTGTCGATTCTATATTATTGCCAGGCGTGGTGTTCTATAGCAGAAGTGCCAACTGGTGCTAATATGTTATGACGAGATCAATACTTTCAGGGCACAAGAAGTGGATGTCTGGGATTCATCAGAGAATCCCAGAGACAGAGATAAGTTAGTACAGATAATTTACTTCTTTTGTTCCAAATTTTTGTAAGCAGGCTACCTTCTATTTTTTTCCAAAAATGAAATTTCTGCCAACCATCTTTTTCAAATATCCACGTTGGTTTAGTAATTGCTTTCTCCTAGAAAAATATCAACTGTGGAAATTTTTTAGCAATGCTTGTGTCCCCTATTAGAAAAATGCTTAATAGCATTGAAAATGTTTTAAATAAAATGCCACTTTTTTTTTAAAGGAAGGCAACCTTTTTCCATTTTAAATCTGGAAAATGAGAGCCACGATGATAATTGCACTTTTTAACACAAGTTATGAAGTCATTCATACAGCTAATGGATGCTGTGACTCAAAAAAAGCCAATATCTGTAAAATGGTAATTAATCTGTGTATTAGGGATAATATTAACCTCCAATATAATGCATTTCAAAACCTGCTTCTTCCAAATAAAAGCCGAACGCTGGTTTGAGCTATAAAATTGGTAGCCCAACAGCGGTATGACACAGTGACATCAGGAAACATAAATGCCTGTTTCCAGGAATATGGCAGACGCGTGCTCTAAAATAAGAGTGAAGCACCGGGAGCCTGCAGAGAAAAGGAACACTTGTCTGCTCTCGTGGAGGCTGCCTTCTGCTCCCAGCATAACGTGATTCCAGGCTGGGCATTGAGCAGAGCAGTTCATTCTCTTCTGGTATTCAAAACGGCCTCTTGCATGACTGCATTTTTAATGTCGAGTGGCTGGGGAAAGTTCTGTGTTATTGTGCAAAGAAAGTATTAAATCTAAGAGCTATGATTTATATTATTAAGTCAGAGGATTCAAAATTACATCCCATGATGATGTGCTCAATGGTTCCTGGTAGCTGGTGAAAAGCTTGGTGGAGAGTCATGCAGTAATAACTCATATTTCATATTTTTAGTTATTAAATCCCATTGCTTCCCCAACATTAATTTTCCATGTAAGCAATAGCTATAGTTGCCAGAGGGACTTTATATAATTGCAGATGGTAGGAGACATAGCTGGTAATTGCAGAAATGCAGAGGGAGATGTCCAGGAGATGATCTTCTATTAAGATGTGGCCGTTGCTATGGAATACTTTACTAACTGCTGTTCTGCATGAGAGCGCTATGATACATCATTTCAAATAAGAGGTTATTTTTAAAGTGGACCCATTTCTTTGCCTGCAAAAGCAAAATCAGATCACCTCTCAGAGGAATATGAATTCAAAAAACTCCTGTGCTGGACAACAGACATTATATAGAATATAGTTCATGAAGGAGTCGAGAGAATGGGAGTCCACCATAATACCAGGCAGCAATGAAATCAGGGGATTTCGTATCCATCTCATGAGACAAACCTTACTCTATAAGTTAAACAAAACTTCTCTTGCAGATATGAAGATCACCAACTGTCATAGCAAACAAAATCTTACTGGAGGCTAATGTCCTCGGTTTAAACTGAACTTCATAAATTCATTTAAATCAGAGAGACCGTTGTTTCTTCTGTGTATTTTCACAGAATCACAGAATGATATGGGATTGGAAGGCACCTCTGGAGATCATTTAGTCCAACCCCCTGCCAAAGCAGGTCCACCCAGAGCAGGTTTCACATGAATATGTCCAGGTGGGTTTTGAATGTCTCCAGAGGCGGAGACTCCACCACCTCTCTGGGCAGCCTCTTCCAGGGCTCTGCCGCTCTCAAAGTAAAGAAGTTCCTCCTCATGTTTAGGTGGAACTTCTTATATTCAAGTTTGTGCCCATGTCCTCTTGTCCTATCACTGGCCACCACTGGAAAAAGACCAGCCCCATCCTCTTGACACCCACCCTTGAAGTATTTATAAGCATTGATCAGATCCCCCCTCAGTCTCCTCAAGACTAAAAAGACCCAAGTCCCTCAGCCTCGCCTCATAAGAAGTATGTTCTTTGTGCAGGGAGAAGGGTGCAGAAACGACGGTGCTGGGTGTTTGTGATGGACACAGAAATACGAATTGTGCCTGCGTGTTCATGTCAAAAGTAGCGCCAGGTGACATGGTCACCCTGGGCTTTGCTGAAGGACCCAAAGAGCTCGGTAGCGCAGGGGATGCAGTAGCTGTGTTGCTTCGCAAGGACAGCTTCCATCTCTCTTGGGGAAGTGTTATAAGGATAGGGTAAGAAAACGGTCATGAATTGTAAGTTTAGTATTGCTGGATCAACAAGGTCTGCCAAGTTGCTACTGTCACCTTGTAACAGTCAATCTTTAGCTCTTTGTGGAGTAGAAATCTGAAGAAAAGCTGCATATGAGGACAATGGAAAAAAAAATTAATTGAGTAATAGATGTGAATGACAAGTTCTAGTGCGTGCTTTGCTCATCTTAAAAATCTACACGTTGGGAAGGGTCTGCACAATGACTGGAGCACATGAAGTTTTTCCCATGGCACGGACAGATGTAAAACTTTAAAATAAGGAGGAAACAGAGCAACATCTCCCTCTACGGGAGTCACCTGTATTGCACCCCCAGGCCCTTGGCAGCTGAGATCTCCTGCAGGGCTGACTCCTTGTCGGGGAGGGGGCAAGCCTTGTCAGCTGCTCCTTCTAATTCCAGAGAGGCTGTGTGGGCCGATAGTGAACAGATGCTGAAGGTATGAACCATAACTAATTATTTCTAACTAAAACCTTCGTTTCTTGACAACTACTCAGAAGTTGTGCTTTTAAAAGACTTTACACGTGTTAATGAGAAACCCAAGAGTTATTGCTGGGTTTTGCTTTTTTTTTTTTTTTTTTTCCCTCCCCAAATAGGCTTTGCAATATGATTGTTCTTACGTGTGATGCTTTCAGTGGGGTAACAGCGTGCAACTGACTGTATATCACCAGGTGAACAGGTCCACCCTCTGTGCTTTGACAGTCTGACCCTTCCGCATAGTCCCTGGAAGAAGAAGGAACCACGTGGTTTTACCCATTAAAGAGAGAGAGGAAAAAGTCACTATGCTGAACCCAAGCAAAAGTCTAAAGATGTGAGACAGACTTTTTTTCTGTCTTCGTATTCTGTCACTAGACACAATGAGAATAAGCAGGTGCCTGTAACATAAAAACACTTCTCTTTTTTTCAGAAAAATATTCCTTGTTGCTTAATTTACGTAAAACCCTACAATTCATTTTGGGATATGTTATTCCCTTCTATTCGCTTCTTGCTAATTCACCTGATGACATTTTCGTCCATAAAAAATGGCTTATGGAAAGCATTGAGGTGAATATCAATGAGAAATATGCCAGGATATTTGTTTGGAAGTGCCTAGAGGGTCATTCTGGAGCTTGTGGATCAACCAGGCAAAGCAGAATTAGTCTCTGGTGACAGTTGACCTGTCCCACAAATTGAGCTGTGGAAAGTAAAGCGTTCTCTGGGTGATAGTTGCGGTGAATACTTTCCAAACAATCCATACAATAGAAATACAGTCACATAAACCGTTTATTGCATAATAAATGAATACAAAATATGAATATGAAACAAAATTAAAATCAAACTCTTTCTATGTAGTATTTTGAGAAGAAAATATTTAGTGTTTGGTGACTTGCTGAGTGTACTGGTTATTGTGAATAACTCCCGTAGCTTGGGAATATGCCTCTTAAATTCATTTTTGATTTCCCTATATGCTATGCACTGAATTCTCAGAGGTTTCTGTCTCATTAATATCGTAGCATTTTTCTAACGTCAGGCTAGTTTTGAGAAAATAAGAGATGTGTAGCTTTATGCTAAATTACCCTTATCACACATGGAAGCATTTACTAGTGCACAGCATTTCTCCTGAATGCACCTCATATTCTTAAACTGCTCTATAAATTGTTTTTCCACTAAAGTTGCTTTTTAGGTACTAAAATAGAGAAGAGAAAACAAAATCTGAATTTTCTTTCAATATATGGTTTTGTAAAAACATAGGCATGCAGAAATCCTACCGGCAGGAAATGTCATCTTTCTGCACCAATCCCATTACTCTCGTTATTATGCGTTTGCATCGTGTTCTGCATATGTATGTACAATTAGTGAAGTCCACTCTTACAGAATTACTTGAAATATATCTGTGGAAACCGGATTTGGCAAACAAAGCAACATCTGGTCACTCAAACCACTATCTCAAGCTTTCTTCATGAAATATATTCCTTTTTTTTTGCACTAAGGGGACATTTGTTGCTTCTCCTTAGACCCGTTTACATTTCAGGATATTTCTGGGCCGTTGTGGCCAACATTTTCAAATGTGATTAGTGATTTTGCAAATGAGATCTGTTAGGCATGTGTCTATTAAACAGAGCTGTAGAGATAATTAAGCACTTCAGAAAGTCTTGCTTAGTATTTTTCTTAATGGGATGTATCATGAGATGTTTCTTAAGCCCCTTACCACTGAAAGGGGAGCATCCTTAAGCACCTTTGCCGTCTCGATGTAAAGATTTGATGCCATTAAGGAGCTCAGCCAGCAGGTGGAGTTTAAATTGCATTTAAACGGTAGAGCTTTAGATTCTGATTAAGGCTTAGCTGGAACTGGGCTGCTGGATATGCCTTTTACTGACAGTTCTGGAAGAGTGTCGGGTCATTAAAGCTTCCATTGGCTCTCAGATCATTTATATGTAGGCCACATCGCTAGTGCAAAGATGGCACATACAGTTTATTAACTCGCTCGCGTTGACTTTTCAGTAGTGTGGAGGAGTGCTAAATAATTGTCACTATGTGTAAATTAATTAAAAAAATATTCAGCTGTCAATTTTATATATACCTGAGCAGACATGAAGGGAGAAGGAGCACTCAGATGAACCGAATTCCTAATTTAAGTTTTTTTATTTATTGCCTTGATGGCAAAAAAATAGGATTAGGATAGGATTAGGGTAGGCAATGCTTCTCTAGAAGCTGTACTAAGCACTGAAAGAGATGAAAGGGTCAAGAAATATCTGACAAAAATCATAATGCTGCATTGGTAGCAATGGGAGGTAGATGAGAGAAGGGTTTATTGCATCTGTCACTGAGCTTTATTATGAATCTAGTGCTGAACAACAGCCAAAACAAGAGAAACTGGAGCTGGCCAACCCTTCCGAGGAGGATATGGCTATGGCTGGCATCTGTCCGGGAATGAAGCCAGACTCCAAGGCTTATACCTCCGCCTCAGAGATGAGCTGTGTGGTCTGGCACCACTTTATCTTACACTATGAGTTCTGGCTTAAGGTTAAAGGCAAGACCTGATTTATAAATGCTGCTACGATAAGTTATTCTGTTCTGGAGGCGGTTTCTGCTGTTATCCAGAAACCAAAGTGAGAAGTGTGTAAGGCTGTGAAGAAAAACAATGATGGGATTTGCTTTGGCTAATAGAGATGTAAGCAGTACTGGTGTCTAGGGAAGTCCTTATGTCACAGTTTGCAGAATAGAAAAAAGAATAAAAATAAAGTTGCACCATGCAGTGGTGATTTGCAGGGTGATATTTTTGCACCTTCCTGACAGGAATGACTTGCAGAACCTCGCAGAGATGCAGTCTATGAAATCTAAAGTCATACTGGACACAAAAACAGGCAGGAGCTTGCAAAGAAGAAAGGGAAAGCCACCCAGCTGGGCAGATTGGGGCCTGCCAGGTTACCCTGCTTTCCTCCGAGCTATGCAGGAGAAGAAAGGGAATTGGCAGCCGTGAAAAGCACATGATGACACAACCCCATCGCTGCGGAGACAATGCGAATTACAGGCAGAGCGCTGAGGGAAAAAAATATACAGGCTGAAATTTCAGTTGTAGAGGCTACAGAAAAACTACGGCTTTAATCTTAACCAGGTCGTGTCCTGAACTGGTGCCACTAAACCTGTGACAATGGACTCGAAGGAGAGGTGCAAAGCACCACAAAAAGCTTGTTCAAAGAAGATGACAAAGGCTGCAGAAAAACTGCTGGAAAATGCCCAGGCGTTTGGTGCATTGAAATGTCTTTCAGGTCCTTGCCTCTGAAAACACGCTCATATACTCGAATCAGTCAGGCACCTGCTCAGCTGAATGCCTTAGGAGAGAGAAGGAAATAACAGGAGCTACAAAACGAGCATCTCAGCACCTATAAGGGACATAACAGTGAGGGAGCAGATGGACAAACTGCATTAGACCCAAGTAACATTAAACAAAGCCCTAGCAAGAATTTAATACCAAGTACCCACAGTTCAGTGAATACATTTCACCTGGCAAAAAAGGAGAATTTTCTCCATACTAAGTGCCAAGAAAAGGAAAGTTGGCAACTGATGCTGGAGAAGGAGAGCCGCTGTGGCCACCGAGGCTGTCGTAAATAACGTGGAGCAGCATTTTGGGAGACAGGCCATCCTTGCCTGGGTGGTCTCAGCCAGCCAGCCCTGGGTTATTCCTGCTGATTCGCTGGCTGCAAAAATTAACGGTATTTTGCTTGCCACCTTAGAAAACCTCAGCAATCTAAAGGCCTGGCTGATGTGCTTTCTGCCGTAGCAGAAGATTGGCTTTGCTGATCTAAGGATCTGTTCCAGTCTGGGGTCTAGTGTTTCAGTTTCACATCATCACTCTCTCCTAGCTCACCAGGAGGCAATGCTGAATCAGCAGCTCACTCCACGAAGTCTTCTTAAAGAAAGCTACAAAAAAAAAAAAGCAAAGAAAATATATGGCGTTCCACTCTTGAAACGATACGCTATAAACTGCCTTTCCAGTCTCCCGCTGCAATGCTTCATGCCTGATGTCAGCATACTTGTGTACTTCGGTGCTCACAGTCCCAACATTATTATACCTGCCAGTATTGAAAGGAGTTGCAGACATAAAGGAAGAAAAATGTGCAAAGAATGAAGGCTGCAACTACTGGCATAAACCTCCTGAAAGTATAAGTGGGAAATTCTGCCAAGATCAGGCTATTCCTTTTTTTTAATTTAAATAAACTTTTCTCATCTTATTTTTTTCTTCAGCTTCTAACCAAGAGCTAACTGCCAAGGTATGGGGTTTGAGGTCAATGGGATGCACCTGAAATCAGATGGGATCCCACCAGTAATGTGATGCTTGGATTCCCACCTATTAACTGCAATATTTCCAGCACACTGATTTTTATTTCAGACATCAAAAGAAATGAACAGGCATTAAAAAAGGAGAAGAGGGAAGGAATTCAAAGTCAAGGATGGTGGTTTGCTGTATAAGATAAAAGACGGGATGGTGAAGTAACCCATGATTTTACCTTTGGAGTTGCATTGGAACCTCCGTCAGTCAGTTGTACCACGAACTCCAGTTTCACTCGGGTTGGCGGTATATTCTGTGTGATCTTGTCCTTTACTGCCAGCATACCAGCTGCTGGGAGAGAATTTACTATTAAAATATTGCAAAACTGGCTCTATTGTAACGTAGCGAGGGTCAGACTAAATTTGGGGATTTTACATTTGCCGGGGTTGAGGAGTGTTTGGACAGTCACCTTGAGACTGTCACAGAGACTTCTAGAAGAGGCCAGTGGCATTTTCTGTGGGCACCAAAAAAATGGCAAAGTTGCAGTGAGGCTGGGGAGAGCAAACCTTCACTTCATTAGTCAGTAAATTACAGCAGATGGTTTTACAATTACTTCATTGGCAGCGAGGTTTTGTTTTCTGCAGAGATCCATGCCATCACCTCAATCCAAAGACAAAGCAGACAGTGGGTGTTTTATCATCATCACATCTTTGCCCACTTCTATGAGTCAGGGGAGTGAGAAGGGAGGAATGTAAGATGCGGAACTGACCGTGGGAGAGGATTATAGAAAACCATCACCTTTTTTCTAGGAAACTTGTGGTTTTTTGTTAAAGGGTGCCTGTTTCTGTGCAGGAGCTCCTGTATCGTGTAGCTTTAAGCGTGCAGGAGACCTATGGTGGCTTGTGACTGAGGGCTATTGCTTTTTTTAGGTTATTCTCCGCAATGTGTGGTGGTGAAATGTTCACCTCCTGCTGCAAAGAGCGGTGTTTGTTACCATCGCTGCTGCGTGCGTATGTGCCGGTCCTTTGCAGATGGCTGGGCCGTAGTTGCTGCGATACAAATGCAGCTCTGCTTTGCAATGCTGCTTTCTTGAAATCTGGAAAATAACTCAGAGGCCACGAAAATCAGTCGTTTGAAAGGCAAGGGGAACCCCCCAGTTTTGCTGTTTGACTGGGCTAACTACTGACGTTAAAATGAGGAGGTTGGGATCAGTTTGCGATGTGTAAGAATTGCCATTGATTGATTGTTTAGAAGAGGGGATTATAGCGTGAGAAGCAAACAGCTACGACATTGCAGCTGGAATGAGCAGACTTAAGCTCTTGAGGCTGCAAGAGGATTTATCAGAAGAGAGTTTGCTGATTTTATCAAAAATAAAGACCTCTGTCGGATATACATCTTGAAGATATGTATTTTCTCATTAAGCAGTACCTGCATGAGGTATTTATTATTTTGCTTGATATTGTTATATACACAATACTATTAATACACAATACTGTTAATACGCAATCCAGGGCTCTGGGTTGTGTAAAACATGCTCAAGTACCACATTCTCCTTGGCTCCTGGACTCCTGTTATCCAGACAGCATTAGCTGGGCTATATCTATTCCTCCAGGAGGCATACAAGAGACAGAGTACTATATTAAAACACTTAAGTGTACAGTCCCAATGACTGTATTTGGGTTATCAGACAAGCAAACAGCTATAAAAGCAGGGTTAATGTAATTAAACAAAATTTCAGTCTTAGAATAATATAGAAACTTGCAGGGAATGCAGCAGTATGTGAAGACAACCTCTGCACAGGGCAGTGATATAGTGTGATCGTGTCTAGGACTTAGTCCGTACTTTCATGAAGAAATAAATCCTGAATGTAGCTGCAGAACTGCCAGGAAAAGGGGAATGAAGAGATACTGGAATGGTTTCCGTAGGGTCTGGCAATAAATAGTAAGAGGGTTAGAGAAATTATGAATAAGCCAAATATTTTACTGTGATTTTAAGGGGGCAGGAGGGGGAGAGTGGCGTGACAGAAGGTCGTGTCCCGTGCACAGCCAGAATGACAGGAGGTCTCTGATTTGCTCGAGTTTAAAACAGTTGAGTCCCATTTAGGTCTTTTTTTTTTTTTTTTCTGCGTGAGCACCAAATCCGGAGAGGCTTCACTGCAGGAGGTTTCGAGTTTCATCTATTTCATAGTCTGGTTGATGCCCATATATGAAAATTATTAGGAATATGAGCTGATGCTGTTCACATCCAGCTGGTGAGTAATAGAGGTGGGATTTTTATTTCTGGGAAGTATCAGCCTTTCCTCCTGAGCCAACTCAATCCCAGCCTGTGCACCTAATGTTTTCGTCAGAGGTTCAGATATGAGACGGAGCCGGTGCCTTTGGCATCCCAGAGACGCTCGATGGTTTTAGGCAGCTGCTGGCAGGATAACGCATGTGCAGCAAAGATTTTTGTAGAGGTATCAGGAAAATACAAGGAGAAACCGATTTGTTAAAGAAGCAGATTTAATCCAAATTTTCTCTTCGTAAACCTCTCAGCAGCGCTGTCATCCCGAATGATAATCTAAAGCAAGTCTTTCTCTGATGCCAGGAGGGAAACCAAACTGCATTCTCCAAATGAGAGAGTCATCTCCTTTGTGAATCTGTGAAGACATGTTGCAGTTCCACCCTTCAGGAAGGAATGGTTTCAAGACACAGCCCTTTTTTTTTTTTCACTGCTGGTTGACAGCCTTGCCACACATTATTTTGTTTTTCCAGTTTGGACTCAGGAAGACTAAAGTAAACCAAAATAAATCTGGAGAACAAGGACATTGTTTTTCCTTTTTTTTTTTTTTTTTTTTTTTTTAGTTTTTTTTGGCTGATTCCTTCCTCGAGGCATTTATTATGTTCTATAGAAAAAGCAAGTTGAAGCAGAGAGCTAGCATTGCTCCAACTTCAAACAATTAAAGGCCTTTTTGTGGCAAGCCCGTGCCGCTGTGCTGAGCACTCATACGCAGTGATTAGCTGTCTCTGAATGGCATCTGAGCATTAGCAGAAGAGTTACTTTATGATATATTTCTCCAAATCAAATTTGACCCCCCAAAGAGACTATTAAAATAATTAAACCCCAAACATGCCAAGGTTTACAGTAAATAATGGAAACAACTGAAAAGCAAAGCAGAACAACACAAAGGTTTCCTCTACATGTCTGTGAATTAATGCTCCTGAATCCCGATGATGGACCAGAGGTATTGTCCGAAAGGTGGATCTCTGCAGTTTGACTCCAAATTTTGCGCACATCAAAGTCTAAAGCTCTTGTACAAACGGCAATAAAACCGACTTACTTTGTTTGGCGTGGTCGTGTTTTCAGGCTGACAGCAAAGAGAATAAGCAGCGAAGAGTGAAGGACAAGTTTTAAACTGTCTTTGATTAATCTAAACTGGCTTCAAAATTAGAAGCGAGCAATTACACTAATTGGAAATATATGGCATTGAGTTGTCTATCGGGGTGAACGGGCACAGCTTCACCGAAACGATGCTGCTGCCCCCTTTGACACCAGAAGGCAATGTGCTGGTGGTATTTTACCTCGGTGACAAATACTGCAGAATGGGATCCCTGCTCAGTCACCTCTATGAGCCCATCGCCGTGGTACGGAGGCGCCGGCAGAGCTGTACATCAGCCAGTAGGCACCGGTTCCCTGAGAAGAAAATTACAGCTGTGATTTTTATTATCGCTTTACCACAACCTCTTTTCCTGTGATTCATATTGCCTTAAAAGATTAGTTTTCTTTACCATTTAACCTTTCTCAATATTGCTGCCTGAACCAAATTTATGTCCAGGATAAAGCTATGTCCTCTTTTTATTGAATCCAGGTACTTTTCATAATGAAACTAAGGTCATGTGATCTTTGATTGTGGTACTTTGAATTCTTTATTGAAAATGTATATTATATATTTTTTATGACATTAATTAAATGTCTCAAAATAAATGACAACATAAAAAATAATTAATGTCTCTGTTTGGCTCATTATCTCTTCGGATTTGATTTGTGTTCAGAGCACTGGAAACTCATCTGACCCATATAGATTTAGATATTTGGGAGCTCTGCCTCATGGCAAAATTTAGGACTGAAGAGAGAGGGCTCATTTCATGAGTGTGGTACTGTATTTTTTTTTATTTGCTTGCAAGTTCCCTGGGTAAATTACATTCTCATCTATACAGGATGTTATTCCACCTTCATCACCAGAGAGTATCTGAGTGCCTTCCAGCTAAGCATTATGTGATCCAGCTCACATCTGCCATGCTCATTCTCTCTTTCATCCTTACCCAAGCGTGTGCATGTTTTGTTGTTGGTTTTAGATCTACATGCTGCCATGTGTCAGTGTTACAGAAAGTCATATGTGCATCAAACACTCTTCTAAATAACTTGCATATTGGTCCTGCAAGACCCCTCTGGTTTACGGCCTGAGATTCAGAAAACTGAAATAGGGGTATGAAGCTATTATAATCTTGCAAGACAGAAATAATTATAAAATCCATCAGGTTTTCATTATCTTTATGTATATTTTTATATTATTCCAGCATCTTGGAGATCTTTAACCATGAATTAGACCATTTGTACTAGAAGCTGTACAGTCTGTACTTCCAAATCATTTACAATCTAATTATAAGACAACAGATCTTGTCTTTTGATACATTAAACCAGCCTATTATAGAAGAAGGATGCAATTGCCTATTAAATCTCATAGAGGAGTTTTGAATGTCAGCAGAACTAGATTTCTGTTAAGTCTTACAAGTAATTCCTATATGGGTAATATTATTAGCATTGTTTTATTATTCTTTATAATAGTAATATGCTGTACAAACAAACAGAACTATGCCCAAAAGGTGTTTAAAAACTCTTTCTTTCTTTTCGGGTGCTGTTCAGACTCCAGTTCAAGCCCTGCTTGGGGCTTCATGAGAGAAACCATTTGATGAGGTACTTGTAGTGGAATATGGAAGTGCTTGAAAGACAAGTCCAGTGTTAGAGGACGATTGACATTTATTGACTTCCTGCACCATCTAGTGGGGATTAAAATTAATTGCTCTCATTTTACGAAGACTCTAAGCTGTTCAGGATGCTTGTGGCTTCCTCTCCTGGAAACTGAGAAGAGCACTGGGTGACCCAGTTCTCATCATCCTTTGCACAACGGGACCAGGCTTCATTGGAATCATGAGGGCCACCCAAGACACCATTATAACTCTTTGTGGAGCACATTGCTTCCAGCAACACATAGGACTCAATCCACTTGAATTTAGGCCGAGAAGACCATTGGGGGGGGGGCAGACCAGAAAGAGCATTTCTGGCGTGTCGTTGAGCTGTGGGCATATGTAGGACCTTGGAGTCAGGCAGGTCTCCTGGCCATGGGAAGCAGAGAGTGCAATGAACACCTAGAGAAAATAGCTACTGACTGTTCTGGGAGACTCACATTGTGGTTGGGACATTGGGATGAATTTCAAGAGGTCTGGGTGTGATTCCTCCTCTTTCCCATGAGTTAGGAGTTACTCCCATTGTAACTCCATGGACTGGAGTTACAGCTCTGAGGCTGTCCTGAGTGACTAGGACTTAGGAGAACCACTTTTCATCAAACGTTAAGTATTTCAGGTAGCTCAGGAAACCACAGAGAAGGAGTCAAGATCTGATCCTGCAGGTGGAAGAAAAAGTCATTGCTGTAAACCTTAATATAAGGCATTTCCTTGAACATAATTTGCTTAATTATCAGTGAACAGGATGACATTAGGTGATTACACTCCTAATTTTCTGTTCAGGAAACAGCAGCCAGCTTTTTCCTGTTGCTGGGCAACACAGATATGCTTTGAAATGTGGTTAAAGTAGCGAGTGATAAACATTTTTAAATAGACATAATACCACTACAGAGGCAATCCTAATTGCTATAAACAGCCAGGAAGCTGGAAAATCCCACCTATAGTTTATGAATTAAAAAATTGCTCGGGCTAACTGAAAAAGAGGAATATATGGAAAAGCTTGAAGAAAGAGGGCTAATTATTTTCATATGATTGTGTTTGTTATCCATGGTGCAGTCCTTGTTCAGTCAACCCTTCCCTTCTTAGAATCTGTTTGTTGGGCATGGCCATCCATGTATACATGTATCGTTATAGCAATAATGAAAAGCGCACTCTGCCTGGAAAATTGGCATGTCATAGGCTGGAAATTGGTCTGTGGAAACTTCTTCACTGCAGATGTTCTTCTCTTCAAGACCAGGGCTTATCTTGACCTCTTGTCTTGGGAGGTTTTGGTCCAAGTAATGGGAACCAGGTGGATTTGAAATGCTGCCCTTGTAGTTTGGTAGGTCCTTCTTTGGCTTCACTTGAGCAAGGTTCTGAGGAGTTAGTTGACCCATGAGGAGTTGGGCCTAGAGAGGCATCTGCTTGAGATCTTCCTCCTCCTTCAGAAGGTCCCAGTAGTACATAGGATGTGTGATGGTGACATTGACTCTGGGAGCCTTTCCTGGCTGTGGTCAGCTTTGTAGCATGACAGAAATCAGAAAGGATAAAGACCTGAACATGGTGTCTACTTTGTTTTCTCCTTGTGAGTGCACGATTCCAGTTTTCCAACATGAATTTCATGTTGGCAGAACATCACTCAGTTGTTGCCGTAACATCCCATGCTGTTTCCTAGTTTGCAATGGCAGAATTTCCTGTGCCTTCATTGTATGGTGGGTTTTTTTCCCTTTTTCCTTTTGGTTTGACACTGCCTGTCACTGCAGGCACCAACACCTCCTTCGTTGCTGTGGCTTAGGGTTTGGAAAGATCTCAATTGCCTTGCACTGATCTTGATGTAAGAGGCAACTGGTTTGTAAAATTGTTACCGAACCTCTGAAAATAGAAATTCCAGCTGCCATGCTGTTGCTTTTCAAACACAAACAATATGACTGTTTTAAAATAACATTTTCTTAATAGCACTTTCTTAAAAAAGCCCACACGGCAATGTGTCAGAGCAAGTTTCTTCCTTAAAGATGCTACCACATTCACATTGGTAACCACAACATTTTTGAGCTCAAAATACTTAGAAAGCTGGAAAAAAAGGCTATATTTCTCTCCTCCCCCAGAAGGCAAAGGGCCTCCCACCACAGAATTGGGCTGTTGTGTTCCTCGGTGGTTGGGATGCTGGAGCTGCTGTGGAAATGGCTGTATCATAGATCCTGCCAATAAAACCTAACAACACCTTTGCTGGGGGGGTCTCAGTCATTTGGTACTGACAATTGTCTGTTAACACAACCTGTGAGGCTGTTGGCCCCTGTCCCGTGAGGACAACCACTTTTCTGGTCTTAATAGTCTTCAAGTGTGTTAGAAGATGCCCAGCAAAGCATCTTCTTAGGATAAAGAATCTAGTGTTCATCGACATTTGTGAATATTCATATTTAGATTTACTGAGAAAAAAAAAGGAAAGTCAGCAATTTTGGGTGAATCTTCTATTGAATTGAATTATTTTTTTTCCTTTTCAGCTTTTTTTGTGGGAAATTTTGCCAAAACACCCTTTAATTGTGTGTGTTGCTATGACAGATCTGGCAGAACTGCAAACAGAAATGACTGCAGATGCTATGCTGAGTGTGTAAAAATGGAAAGTCCATGAATATTCCTCTTAAAAAAATCCAGCTTGAAAGGCCTGGTTTACTTGTATTTATTTAATGAATTAATCCAGGTGATGAAAGTGCTGGTTTGAAATCTCCCTTCTTCCCTTCCCCCAAACAGCTCTACCCACATGCCTCAGCCCTGATCACCTTTTCTAATTCATCTCTGAGCTTCTTGGAGGAATAATTTCTTGGCATTTTTGTTGTTTGTTGCTTTCCACAATTAAGATTGTCCACGTAGCCTTAATGTACCCGCCCAGCTAATATATACAGACTTTGCCTTCTTTGCTTCTCATTTTGATTCTGATCACAAACAGAAAAAAAGCCACTCTGGGTGTTAATAACTAATGGGACCCCAACAAATCGCCTGAAATACAAAGGTGGGTCAGATGAATGGTTTGTATAAAAGTAACTCCCGGTGAACCATCAGGTGGGAATTAAAATTTAATTTAGAATGTACTATCACTGCTGCGGTGGTGGTGGTGGTGATTTACTTGATTGACTGCTGGTTTCTTTCACCTTTGCGAACCTTAGGTTTTTACTATCTGAGGAAATTAAGGCTGAATTGCAGCAGGAAATTCCTTGTACCCAGGTGTTTCTGGTTATCCGACGAATAACTCGGCCGGTGGGGAGGCGAGGATTAGGATGGGATGGTTTGGAATCTAAATGATTCTCATTGCTCAGTACCACACATTGACATTCTGGCAGTCACTGGATTTGTTCTCAGTGAAGGATGGGAAAATCCTACTGCGCTGTGTAACAGGTCCAGCAAGCAGCGATAATTTCATTGTTCTTTTTCAATAGTTAGGGTGAAAAGCTGGTTTTATTGGGTTGTCCTGATTTAATGGACTGAATTTCAAAAACACTATTGAATTCTGTTGGGTCCTGATTTGAGTTGCCTTAATAATGCAGCTGCGTACTCCACGGCTCCTGTTCTCCAGCCTAACTTGTGCTCATTTTCCTTCCCAGATGAAAGCATGAAGGGCGCAACCTCAGTTCCACTGACTTGCCGGGAGATGGATCAGGCTGGAAGGTCTCCAAATGGCTGAGCTGCTCTTTTGGGAACAAACGCAATCAAAATCAGCATTGATTTGGTGACTGTCGAGCCTGTGCTGGATCTGGATGGTGGTGGTAGACTTCATAATTCAACTAAGTAGGTGAACAGAGAAATAAGTACACCTGGATGGAAGTAGCGCTTTCTCACCTGAAAATTCCTGATACAATGGGCTTGCCTTGCAGTGGTGGCCTTCTCTGTTAGCATGGAAAATACACGCCAACTTCCCTTCCCTGCAAAGCTCTGGGAACGCAGCTTCTCCAGTGCCACGATGATCTGAAGGATGCAGTCCATTAGCCGGTCCATGGCTGCTGTGGCCTCTGGGTGCCTGTGCTCTATGTGGCCCATTCCTGGGGTACACAAAGGTACCCAAACACAGGCTTTGCCTTCTGCCCCGGGCTCCAGAGCCCTCCACATTACAAGATGTGTATCAAAAGATCCCTCAGCAAGAGCGGCACAGTCAGGAGTAAACCTCCCAGAGCCTCGATACACTTCTCAAAATATAAATTATGCTCCATTCCACACTTCAGCTGCTCAAGAGAAATAAAGGGATTAAAAGAGACAGAAATGTCCTTTCCTTTGCCCAAAGCTGAGGAATCCATACTTCATTCACTGCAGTGAAGCCAAAGAGTTGGATCAGTGAGACTGCTGTGGATGTGCAAGCTGGCAGCCTGGCTTGTAAAAGAGACAGAGAGAGGGAGCAAACGAGAGAATTATTTCCCCAAGCCTTCAAAGCACTAATTCCTGCAGACCCCTGGGCTTGGTTGCGTTGTCAAAACTAAGTGGATGGAAACAGGATCATTTCCCTTAAGCAGTCATTAAGGAAAACGACTTCAGATTATTCAGGGGTTCAGGTACTGCTACAGCAGCCTAATGGAGTGATAACCAGTTACATCTTCCTGGACTGTACCAGCAGACACAACCCCAGTTTTGTAAAGCGCTAAAGGTATGAGCTTTCCTCCCCAGTGCCACAAACTGCAAATGAAATAGCCCCAGAACAGAGTAATGCCTTTGGTGCCAAATGGAAATGTAATTTGCAGGCATGTGTCAGCAGAGAAAGTCCTTTCCTACAGGAGGAGAAATTCAAGCAGCCACATGGAAATACTTTAATTTCAGCATTAACCATCAGAGGAGATGGCTGTTGCAGATCATGGGAGCCAGGTAATTTAGTTCTGAACTTTAAATATGTGCAACGCCAAGAAATATTAGGGGATGTGGAATGTTTAATGCAGCCCTGCACCATCAGCGCTGCAGACTCAGGAGGGGAACCAGAGCAAAGCTCTTACTGAGCTGATTGATACCTTCATTGGAGCCGCAGCACAGTATTCAAACCCAGAGCTGGCTTTGAAAAACCTGCCCTCTCTGCTGTTTACCTCTTAGTCACGAGATAGAGAACGAGACTGGAGGTTGCCACCTTCTCCGTGGTGGGATTTGGATGGTTGGCAGCCTGTGTCTTCTGGGGGGGAAGGATGGAGCTGATGCAGGTACCTGTGCCCCCTTCCAGTCTGCAGCCCTCCCCTCCCTCGCTCCAACGTCCCTGCCCCCAAACCTGCGAATCCAAATAGCTCCAGGGTAGGTGGATTTTTCCACCCTGTTCCAGGTCTAATTTCTCTTTCAAACTAGTACCGTATATCTTTCCCCACCTCCCACTTGTCACTTTATGGCTTGCTGGATCTGTTTCCTTTAATGCTTGAAAATATACAGTTAAAATCACCTTAAAATTTACTAATATGCCTTTTTATTTGAAAGGCTTATTTCCCTGAAAGGCTTTCCCAGTCTTATATGAGGGCATGCTCTCTAATATTAAACATTTTTTTTAAAAATGGGTGCACATCTGTTTGATATTTAACTCGAAACAAATGGTGAGAGTGGAGAACATGAGCAAAATTATGCTTTAGATAGCTATAAAAGGTCATTTTTGCTTTAAAGTACAAAGGATGAATAGGGGCATATGACACACATAATAAAGGCAGAGATAGGTTTAAAATGCCCTCGGGCTGGGCTGAGGTCAGCTGCGAGCTTACAAGAAAAGACACATTTTGCCCTCCTTTTTTTTTTTTGCCACCCAAAAGTGTGGAGTAGCAAGCTGGGATCTGTGTGCAAGGAAGGTCACTCAATCTCTGCTTTAAAACCCATCACATCTTTCTCCATTGTTTTCCTAAAGGATACTGAACTCTTAAGCCTAATAATTAAATTATTGGCCCAAAACTAACCCCCCCCTCTTTCTTCCTGGCTGAAAATTGGAGAAGGGTTTGGCTTGTCTTGCTAAGGAAGCCATTGCTTGTGCCCTGCCGTATGATGAGAAATGTCTATCAGGCATCTTAGATGACCTGCAAAAAAATATGTGTGTTCTTTTCTGGCGTGGACAGGAGGAACAAAACTCAGTCTCCCCTGCAGCGGTGCCGGTGCAGCAGTGATGGGCTCAATAACTGGGCTTCGCTTCTTGTTCCAGATTTAGCCTGTGCTGGGCTTTTTTGGTTTGAAAACCGCCATGTACTCCCTGTGAATTTCGAAGGGGAAATGAAGTGGGAAATGGGCCATTTCTCATTTAGACCTGGCATGGGACCAAACCAATGGGAGCAGATGAGATTTCCAATAAAACCTTTCCTGAAAGGCAAAGGAGTGTAAGAGACAAGATGCTGGTTGTAATCTGCCTCCAGCCATCTGCTCCAGAAGCACTGGAAACGCAGGGCAGGGTATGACTAGCACCTTGTCGATAAAAGTGAGATGGAAACATCAGCTCAAATTTGGTCATCAGGTGGTTTTTGCATCTGCCAGAACATCTTTTCTGCTATTAGAGACAGATTAGTGAAGAGATATGGAACAAGGAGGTCAAAACCTTACAAGCAGCTCCGTCCCTCTAAGGCTTATTTGAAGCCTCGTAGTCCTTTCTGTATTAATGGGGCAAATTTTGAGTCTTACTGTTTCTTTGCAAAGTAATGCAGCATTTCAGTTGATTTTCCCCTTCTTCCCCCCAAAACCAAGTAGGTCCTTTATGTTGGCGGGAGTTATTCAAATCCTGCCAGCAAATCGTGGGGTATTTCTAAATTTTAGACATGAGATATGCACGGGCTTTTAAAACATTTGGAGCAGAAACTCGGTCTATTTTCTGAGTATTCCTGGGCTTTGTAGTCCAATCTGCAATCACTAGAAAGCAAATTGTCCATAGCTCCAGCCTGCAACATGTAGGTTATTAATGGGAACCAGGTATCCTCCTTCAAAGGAACGGGAACATCAAGAATCATATCTGTTTCTCATGTTCTAGAAAGCATTTCACAGTTTTAATGATTATTCAAAGGGCGGCGGGGGGGGGGGGGGGGGGGAAAGCTGGACAATAAATTCAGGAGCTCGCTTGGTTACAGAGAGGTACAAACACATCCTCTGCCTGAAATGCCTCTTATTAAAGCTTGATACGTGGCGTTTTATCATACCAGGCACACGAGCTTTCAGCTGCCAACACGAGGGCACGCTGGCAAAGAGCCGACCCAGCTGCCGTGGTTACAGTGCCATTGTAAACTTTATTTTTTATGCTCAGCATGTATTGAGAGCGATCCCTTTGTTCCATATGGCTTCCATATAGTGACACTGCATCCTGTGTAGGAGAGGTCAAGGAGTGGATTATCAGCAAGTGTTTCAAGTCAAGAATGAAGGGAGCTGGCAGGGCAGATCCGCACAAAGCCTGTTCTGTGCTTCTCATCGGTGCGGTGACCTCTGGGTTTCGCTGCCTGTACGTTCCCCCCCTTCTGCCTTCATGTGCCGAGCACAGCACTGGCTAACGTGTTAGCACAGCATTTCCCTGGCAGGTTTTTAGAGGGAAAAAAAAAAAAAAAAGAACAAAAGCAAGCCTGAAAGCCTGGCTGAAATGTTTAGCTACAAGCAGGGAGGCCAGGAGCAGGGATGGGGGAAGCACAGGGAAGGATCTGCTCCCATTCCCATCCCCATGCCAACCCCACCCTCCCACTGCCCAGCACTCCTGGAGCCAGGCATCAGGCTGCAAATGCTGAATATTCCCTTATTAACCCTGCTGTGATTAACGGTGAGGAAAGGGAAAAGCTCGTAATCCTCCATGATGCTTGTCATCATTTTGCTCTCCTCAGAGCATCCCTGATCCTCAGGGTGGCATCGGGAGTGACCTCTGCTCTGCAAGAAGAGCTCAGCTCATCTCCCCACCCCTCGTGCTCCAGATCCAAGCCCCAGCAGAGTGTCACAGCAGGGAGAGTGTGTGGGGACAGCCAGGAGGGCTCACCCACGTCAGCCACAGCGCTGCTTCTGTCCCTGCCCCAGACACCACCAGGGATGGGGGTGAGCATCACCCAAGAGCTCCCTGGTTTCCCTTTCCAGCCCAGCACTGCTGAGACCTTTCTCTGGATGCCAGGAATAGGCAGCAGGTCCTGGTCCTGCTTGGGTTCTGCTGAAATTAATACTCCCCACCAAAAATCACTATAGGTAGTTTCGGGTCTGTTTCTCCCTAGTTTAGAACAGTTTGAACATGGAGTGAGGAGAAAGTGCCTCTCTCCTCTGCCCCATGGTTGGAGAGAAAAAGTTTGCAGAGCATGAGCTTGGGGATAGTGTGAGAGAGGAGAATTCCTGGGGCGAGCTGGGCAGAATCCCCCGGCACTTCCCTGCCCATCCTGCTCTCCCCATCCCCACTGCCCCTTTCTGCTGCCTCAGACAACAGTTTTGATTTCTTTTCCAACCACCAAAATGTTTCTTTTGTCTCTGGGAGCGTTACACCAGGCATCGGTAGGTATGCAAAATTAATAACTGCATTTTAATAACTCATGACCTGTAAGACCTGAGCAATTATAAACCTCATAGGGTTATTACCGACCAAGTAAAAATTATATTCCATTTAAACATTCCTCATATAATATCCCCACTGCAGTCAGCATTTCAAGAATAACAGTGTTACCAGTGCTGTTTCTCTGGTACCTAATGAGTTGGCTTTGGCTGGGGATCAGGAGCTTTTGACGGGTGTAGTTTACATTGACCACTCAAAGGCTTTAGATATTCTGGACCGTACCTTGTTGTTTAATTATATAAAGTTAAATTGGGGCCGGGGGGAGTGTAGTCAGCTGGTTACAGCAATGCTGGGGAAAGCGCACTGAAACCCTATGCTTAACCCTCCTCCGCAGAAGCAGGGATGGGGCTGGAGCAGGGTTGGGGACAGGGATGTGTCCCCTGCAGTGACAGCAGCCAAGGGACAGGGATGGAGCCTCTGGCATGATGCAGGGCGCTGGGTGCTTCGGGGGATCCTTGCGGGGGGACTGCACTGTGACACCCTCCCTCTTTCACAGCATCTATCGACAGGGAAAATAATTTCTCCTTCAGTCTGAAAGTCCTCTGAAGTTTGTAAAAAAGTATTTACAAAGACACTTCTCTCAGGTGGGAGCCTGCAGGGGACAGGCGAGGAAGGGGCTGTCCTACCCTTCTTGTTTTAGCAGCTATGCCCAGATCTGGGGGCTAGTAATGCCTCTCAAAGGAGTGATTTCAGACTGGGAATAGTCTGGAGAGCAGTGATCCATAGAATGGGGAATATGTAATCGCTGCCATAAAAAGAGGGGCTAAAAAGAAGGATTTCAGCTTGGGAAGGAGATGATGGAGTGGGAGTACGGCAGGGATCAGTAAAACTGCATGTGGACAGAGGAATTGAGAAAGGAATGATTAGCCCTTTTTGTCCTAAGACAGAAGGAGGGAGCACTCAGTGAAATCACAGGCAGCAGCTTTTGAACAAACAAAAGTGCTGGAAAAATGCTGGAAGCAGCCCTGCAGCTCAGCTGGTCGCTGGGAAACACAGTGCCCTGGGCTTGAACCTCAGAGGAGGGAGCGCCTACGTGCCAGTGTGCCGGAAGCGGGAGGGGATGCCGAGGAAGCATCACACTGTATTCATCCTCTTCCTCATTTTATTTTGCAAGCCTGAGCCCCAGCCACCGTCAGGTGGTTCATCCCTGGTGTGACCCATTATGCGCATTCTTATGTACTTCTGATTTTATTTCTATTTTACCGTTAGTTCTTCGTTCGCCCGTGAAACAGATTATCGTTCTCTGTGATTTTACGTGTCAGGAGGAACATGTGCCAGCAGTGAAAACAAATCCAGAAAGTTCTTCCCTTATGCTCTATTTACACTGCATCGTTTTCTGTCTGATTTGATTTCAGTATTTTTCCTTTTTACCCTTGTGCCATACAAAAAATAGAGATACTGAAAGAGATGGCATGAATATTTTCCTGTTACCTTAACAAGGTAACATTACCTGACAATGGTGTCTTGACCCTGCTGTGTAGTACAAACAAGTTATTTGGGTTAAAAAGAAATATTATTGACCATTTCTGCCTGGTGAGTCTGAAGCTCATTTAGAATAATAAACCCCACTTTTCAGCTGAGTATCCTTGAGTGTTTAACATTTCAGTTTTAATGGTGTGGCAAATGGATCTCAGAAACTGTGGATACTCGGTGCTATAGCAAATCCGGCTGGTGGACTGTGCCCAGGTGGGTTACACAGCATCCAGCTTAGCAAGAGAATTAAAAGTAGGGGAAAAATGTCTTTTCCCCCTTCCTCTACCTTCTTGGGTAGCTTCTTTTTAAGGAATGATGGGAAAATCCTTAGCAGGTGGCATTTCACTCTATTGCTAAAATATGTCAAGTTGTTCTTCTACATTCATCTTCATTGTCTCCTTTGCGGTGGACAATGACGTACTGAGCTGGCTGAGGTCTGTCCCATGTGAGAAGATGCAGAACCAGCTCATCCCATTAAATTAAAGGGAAAGGTTGGGAACCTTGCGCTGCACGGGGGATTAGTGCCTTACCACTGTGCAAATGCGTAAAAGCAAACACGTAGGATCCATCAGTCCTGTGCAAAGTATTTGATTTGCTTAATTTAAGCAAAGACCTCAGATATTTGATTTAGACTTCCTGGGTGAAACTCTTCATGGATTTTTGTTCGGAGATTCATGGCACTGGGAGCCGGAAGCACATTAAATTAGGTGCACCTCATCTATCACCGGCCAATAAATGTTGCCCAGCTCATTTCTGTTTGGAACCTCATAACTTCTCCTTTGCCGAAACACGTCTTCCAGGAAGGCATCCTGTCTTCGTTTGAAGACCTCAAGAGATAGAAAATCCAATTCTTCCTTTCCTAATGTGTTAATCACCTTCATCACTCAGAGTGTGTGCTTTGTTTCCGGCTCAACGTCACTGACATGCAAACAGCCGTTAGATCTTGTTAGCGCGTTATAACTAACGGGATTTTGCTATCAACTCATTTGGACTAGACTCTCGTTTTCATGCAAGTGTTGCCAGTATTTTAGCATCTGAAGTTGGTGACTTTTCTCAGTGCAACCCGAAAATGTTTGCAAACTTCCAAAGAATGGTGAAAATCTGCTGTTTTGTCTGGGAATGCATAGTCCATTCCTTAATTTTGTTCAGACATACAACTTGTTTCTTGGTCATGGTGTGACTGAATCATTAAAATTTCCAAATTTTTCTGTATCATGTCAGCATATTAAAATCTGCACAATCTGGAGCATTTCTTTATTATTATTTATGGTTATTTATTATTTAACCTAAAAATGCCATCTGGATTCTGATAATACTCTCGCTTGTTGATTCCAAAAGAACTTGATGCTTGTTTGCTATCTAAACCCGTGATTGTAAAACATAAGAATAAAATGGGAGCAATTTATTTTCCAGATCAAATTTTCTCTCAGCAGGATTAAAACTGCCACAGCAGTAAAGAGTTTACAAACTCACTAAAGAACTGTAATAACTTCCCTTCTCACTGCCGGGTCAAGGAAAGGTAATACATGTTTCCAATCAGCTTTGAATTGAACTCAAATTGTAGGTTTTATTTCACTTTAATCCATATGTGAGTTCACGTTAAAGGTAAGAGAAATCACAGGACTGCAAACATGGAGTAGAGTTAATTAAATTCTGCAGCTCCTTTTGGAAGAAGCCCTGGATCTCCTTATGCATAAAGGCTTCCAGGGTTGGTCTGAGGGCAAGACTGAAGGGGACAAGGGAAATGGCTCTACTGGTGCAGGAAGGACAACGGCAAATGAAGTTATCATGATCAAGTGAAGTACATTGAGAAAAACCTTGCAAAACTTGGGAAATATTTCTTTTTGCTGAGCTATCTGAAAAAAAAAACCCAAAACTTCTTCCTCTCCCCTTCTCCTCCCTGCCCTAGAAAAAAAAAAAAAAAAAGAAAATGTAGCCCTAGAGCTGACAGGCACTGGGAGGGCTCTCAGGAAACACAGCACGTTCTTGGCTCAGACCCAAACGAGATCTTTCTCCAAGGCCATCCCCACTGCAAACGCTGCTTTTAGAAATGATAAACACTTATTAGTCCTCCTCCTCTGTTTCCCACTTGTTGTGGGAATTGGTTTTGGGTTTTTTTTTTTGATTTCTGGTTTTCTGTCCAATCTTGTTTTAAATGTGTTCTGGAAAAGAGCTTCTACTAAGTGGATGAGACTATTCACGCGCTTAAAGTTAAGTCTGCATTTCACTGTCTTACAGAGCTGGGACCTGAGCTCTGGCCACTTTGCAGAATCAAGTGCACTAAGCCCTTGCTTATCCTTTGGCAGGTCTCGTTCAGTGCAGACCTCAGCCCCTGCATCCACCTGGGAGGAGATTAATCTTGAAGCAATAAATGCTTATTTAATGTTCTTTTTTCAACATCTCTGGATGCTGTCCTAGAATCGTAGAATCATAGAATGGTTTGGGTTGGAAGGGACCTTAAACACCATCCAGTTCCTCCCCTCTGCCCTGGGCAGGGACACTTCCCACCAGACCAGGTTGCTCAAAGCCCCATCCAGCCTGGCCTTGAACCCCTCCAGGGATGGGGCAGCCACAGCTTCTCTGGGCAACCTGGGCCAGGGTCTCACAACCCTCACAGCAAAGAATTTCTTCCTCATCTCTAATCTAAATCTCCCCTTTTTCAGTTTAAAACCCTTCCCCCTCATCCTATGGCTCCCCTCCCTGACCAAGAGTCCCTCCCCAGCTTTGCTGGAGCCCCTTTAGGGACTGGAAGGGGCTCTAAGGTCTCCCTGGAGCCTGGGGCTGAACCCCCCAAACTCTCTCAGCCTGTTCACATAGTTGTGAATGGTTTGGAAAGTTGACAAAACTCACCAAACCACCCACAAGAGAGCGCTCTCTTGGTGCTCTGTTTTCTGGTTGCCAATGCTTCTATCTAGAGTAACAACGTGGAAACTGCATCCAGGGAAACAAATTTTTCCTCCCACGTGAAGCTGGCAGCGAAAGGGTTTTCTGTCTAAAAATTAATCGTGTTCCAGAATGAGTTACACACAATGTGCGAGGTTCTGGAAAGCAAGCCTTCTTTAAGCAGTAAAATGTGGCATTTTAAAAATCTGAATTTTAAAATAATGCAGAGTACATTCATTTTGCCTCATGCAATAAAATAAAAGTCTCCCTTAAACAAATTTATTATTCTTAAGCTTCCCACAGAATATCAATGAGATTATGAGTCGCTGCCATCAAATGCCAGATTCAGTGTCTCCTGAAGTGTTTCTTGGTGGCTTTAATAGGCCTTGGATCAGCCTCTGAGAGATTGTCCTCTGGGATGGCAATGGCAACTGGCCTTTCTGTGCAGGGCTGGAGCTTCACCTTCTGCAAAAACTCATCCGCTCAACAAAGGAGCACTTTAGACCTTGCTGGGAAGAGCCGAGTTCATGCCGATGAGTTCTTCAATTTGTCATAACCATTTTAATAGCAAATTCTCATTTTCTTGTATTCCTCTGCTCAGATGCTTGCGAGAGTACTTCAAAGTTATTTGTCCCCAAGGCCACAGGAATATGAAGAGGTTGTTTTCATAGATGTCCCTAGCAGCCTTTCCCCTGTTTCTCGTCCTAGCTACTTAATTTCCCCTCTATACAGAAATGTCCTTGGTTTTCTAAGGTTCTGTTCCCTGAAGTTTCTTTACTGGCAAACTCCGACGCTTGAGTGCTCTGTCCTCAGTCTTTAGAGGTGATTTCGAAACAGTTCACCGCAATTCTCCTTTTTGTGTAAACACTTCAGAATTACTTCAGCGAACTGAAATACTTGCACATCAGCAAAACAGGTTTTGATGATGATGAACTTGTCTTCTGTTCACCCAAGTACCTTCGACTCAGATGGTGTCCTTTTATACAACAAGCTTTTCTCTCTTAATAATTTCCTGACTGCAAATTCAAGCTTTTCTTTTGGACAGATTTGGAGATGTGAACACAGTCCTGTTTTCTCTGTTAACACTCGAGTGTGCTAAAACAACAATCCTTATCTCTCAAGCTCTGGAGAGTTAGCCTGGAGAGCTTTTTTATGTTGCTTTGGTCTGTAGAATTGCCCACTCTGAAACAAAGTTAATTCAACTCTCCCTAGTCTAGCTTTTATTCACACATATAATGGTTGGGTTTTTTGCATCGGTCACCTCCGTTTTAGCTGCATCGATCTCTCAGTCCAGGTTTGACACAAATCAGTTCCAGGTTTGAAGCAAGAAGGCTCTTTTGTGAGAACATCCATAGCTACATCCATCATACTTCAACTCCACAAACATGTAGTCCACCACCTAATTGCAATCACAGTCCTTTCTCTTTATGCTGGTGACTTTCCTTGGTCCTATTTCTAAGGTCAAATGCCAGGAGAAGGTTAATATCAAAAGGTTCAAGGCAAGTAGGCTGACTTCAGATCCTTCAGCCTGAAGCTGAATGTGCTCTTGCAATGAACAGATCATTAACTTCGCGATGCAGCTGCTGAGAAATGTCTTGAAATACTTCGGCTCTCGAGTCAGGGTGATGGCAGTTCATTAAAGCACAGTGTCTGAGCCCACTGTTCAGAGAGGGTTTGGAGATCACTGCTGTTTCTTCTCTCCGTTCCATCAGGACCAGGAAGGAAATAGAGCTCAGCTGATATTTTATGTCCTTGTGCAGAAAGTGATGACCTCGGAGTTGAAGCACTTGCAAAGACATCCCTGTCCTGTACAAAAGCCATCAGGATTACAGTACTCAACGCAGGAACCTCAGCGCACACTGGGTTAAAATGGAAATGGACTTCCTTGCTGGGAGTTGCATTAGGAAGATAAATCTATAAGAGCAATTTGATATTCTCTAACAAACTGGGATTTAAATTTAAACTAGCAAAATCCATCCTTTTATTTCCATCTTCCCCACCATTGCTGCAGCCCCCTGCAGTATGAGGTGGAGGGAAGGGGTGGCACCCAAACCAGTGCTTTTGAGCACATCACATCAGTTCTCCCCATCCAGGAAAGGACACATAAACAGTTGATGAAAGACCTTTTTATGAGCTGATTATAAGCTTTGTCATTACTCTGCGCAGAATATGTCCATATTTTTGGCATATGTTTGATCCAGGTTGGACCTGAATCTTTAGAGATGAGAGTTAGATGCTGCTGTCTCTGCAGGGCGTGCTCCTGAGCTGCCCCGTTGGGAGGAGGAGACTTTCTCCCACCAGTAGTCCAATGTTTGTACACTCAGTGGCTTATCCCTGTTACTTGTTATGAGCAACAGGCAAATAGTGGCTGTAGAGGAGATTTGCCTAATGGTAACGACGGGGTTCCTGGAAGCAAAACCTAAGGGGGAAATCCAGCTATTCCATGAAGAAATATGGCAGGATTGTGTATATGTCCAATGAGCAAAGGAAATCCAGCGAATGTGTTTCCCTCCACCGGGGCATCTACAGGAGATAAATCAGCCTTGCTCCTTCTCAGGAGCATTCAAATTATCTGGGACGCAGCAGGTACATCTTGGACACAGCTCCCAGCTGCCCATCCCAGGAGATATGAGTGTGGTCCTTTGTCTCTGAAGGGTCCACACTGCTGTTCCTGGGGGCTGAGCAGGTCGAGGGGCGAGGGGAGCCCTCGCCACATGCAGCTACCCCCTCGTTAAGCCAAATTTCACACCCGCAGCCCGTTGGAGCAGAGCTCTGGGATCAGCGCCGGCTGCCAACAAGTTTTTGGGTGGAATGCCAGGTCTGGAGTGGAGCTTGCAAAGCCTTAACCATTTTGTGACCTGGGTAGGAAAGAGAGGGAAGGGGAGAGGGAGCTCCTCCTCCCAGCATGAACCTGCAGCAGCCGCGGGTGTTGGAGGGGCTCCAGCCCAAATCCCTCCACGGTGAGCGGGGGGAGTAGCTGGCAGGGCGTCCTCATCACAGCCCCCTCTTTCTGAAACGTGCTTCCTCTCATTTGGTCCACCAGATTTATTAAACTTGCAGGCAAACTGCAAGGACTATCTGTTTTCCAGGGACTTTAGGGATGAGTGGAGCAGGGAGGAGAAGGTGGCTTACGGGGTAATTAAAGGTTTTGCAAGTACATCTGGTTTTCTTTGAGGGAGGAGTGGTTTTAGGCAGGCTCTTTGTCTACAGCTACAGATTTTAAGCGATGCGGTATATTTTAATGCGTTTCTGGGTGGTCGGATGACATGGTAAGACCTGACAAGGCTTATTTCACAGATCACGCAACGATATAGTGCTGCTCCTGCAGTGCGGGTCTGTCCGAAACAAGGGGGAGAAGAACAGCCAGGAGAACAGCACAAGGCTTGGCTGGGCACCAGGGAGCTTGCCTTCAGTTGGACTTTTTCCTTAAGCAGGATTTTTTCTGACTTTAGATTCCCTCCCTTCCCTGCTCCCAGGCTGACACGTGGGTAGAAGGAAGTAGAGCAAAGCAACTTAGAAGCAAAAGGGGTGACATGATGCTGAATTGGAAAGACCATAATGGACAAAGGGAACGTAAGACCCAAAGAAATGATGACTTCAGAGGGTTAAAACCCATTTTTTCTATCTAGTCTGCTGCCTCCAAAGATGACAGAGGAGCAGAATCTGAGCTGTACCTCTCTCTTTGATGAGACTATTCCCTTACAGAAGGTTGAAAACATATATTGTATTAATTTTCACTTCATTTTGCCTGAAATGACTTGAAATATGTTTCTGTAACCAACCAAGCTCATTCTTAACTCTCCCTGCTACACATTCAGCAAGAATTTATAGGCAGTGTTAGACATATTCATATCCTCGCCCATTGTTCGTGCTGAAAGCCTCTGTCCTGGAAAAAGAATTGCATTTCCTAATGCTCATCCACAGCGCTGTAAATCAGGAGCCGGGGTGAGCGCACGCGCACCCTCTCCTGCGCTGACCATAATGTTCTGGGAACGTTTCTTTTTTAGAATAAATGCTACTTCTCTTATCTTGATCCCTCGATCATCTGGGAAGAGATCCAGTTTGGTCCCTAGGTGGGAAGACCTGCAGAGCTGAACAGATGCTGTGGGATGCTTCCAGAGTGAGTCCTAGGCAGAAGCAGCAATCCCAAACCTTACCTCCAGCCACACAGATGCATACATCCCCACTGCAAACAGGCTGTGATCATGTCATGGGACTCCATGCAGACACCTTGCATTTGGCACGTGTTGCTGAGGGCTGGGAAGTAGACAGGGACCTGCTTGTGGCGGGCCTTGCAGCCCTCCTAGCATGGTGCAGGATGGGGAGGAACTCTCAGCACAGCTCAGAGCCTCCTCTGCAGCCTCGCCTTGCGCTTGTGCTGCCTTTTCTTCTTTTCCCATGGTACCTCCCATCTCTGGAACATGAAATGTAGCTGACAAGCTAATTGAAGAAGATCACAGCTAATGAAGCAAACCTTGGTAGAAGTGAGAAGAGGAGGAGATCCAGTCTGTGAGGGGAACATCAGAGCTGTGGTTCCTGCTGTTTTCATTCAATTGCACTGGGCAGAGAAAAGGCAATTTTGCTCTCAGGGAAACTGGAACAGCTCCACTGAAGTCTGCTCATTCCAGATTTACCTTGATGAATTTGAGAGCAGAAACTGGCCTGAAGTATGTATAAAAATTTATTAAAGCTTTGGGACAGACTGTGCTTTGCTTGAGTATGTGGTGGGGGAGGGAGCAGGAATTTCCCTCTTCCTTCCCACAGGAAAGTGCTATAGTCTCTGGCATTAAAAAATGCAGGACTTAGTACATTTATATGCCCAAAATGACATCATCAAATGGCTCAGGGAAGGTCAATTTGAGTGGGCTGGAAAAGGGAGAAGGCAGCGTTCAACCTCTGTTCCCCAACCACTGCTTCCATGTGCTCTGGTGTCCCAAGGAGCATCTTGCCCTCGGCCAAAAGATGTAAAGCCTCCACCTTCCCATGTGTGGGTGTCACATCTGTCCCAGGAAAGCCAATAGGAAGATGGAAAAAATGCACATCTTGCTTATTTGAACATACTTTAGTATATCCAGAATGGGATCCTGCCTCAGCCGCAAGCACAGTTCTCCCAACTCCAACAAGAGCTACATCAGGTCCTTGGTCTGGCTGGGAGGATAATAAAAACTCATAGTCCTCTGGCCATAACGGCTCATACTGGTCATCCCACATTCCAAATATGTAGAAAAGTTTTAAGCATAGTACTGAAAAAATATATAAAGACAAGAAAATGATGGAGATGATGAATAATTCCCCTGACATCGTGGCACTTGGCCTTTTGGCTGATCTTTGTTTGCATTGGTGTCTCCAGCACTGAAATTGCAGCAGCTCTGCCGGCGCTCCTTGTTCCCTGACTCCAGTGGAAACACCCTGGGGATAACGCAGGATTTCTTCAAACCTTCCCCAGAAGAGAAGATGAGTCATGAGGAGGAGCCCAGGCAGGGAGCGCTGGTGGTGGAATCACGCCTGTCCTCTCCGGGGCTGTGCATCATCCATCACAGCAGCAGGAATACAGTCGCTGCGTCTGTCACCTGCTGGAGGTGTGTTGCTGTATTTAGTGTGTTAAATAACTGTCTTCTCTGCGTTCTGCCTGGAGGCTCTCACATGTGGGGGGGTACCAGCCTGCAGCACCCATAGGTGCTCAGGAGGGTGCTGCAACAGGATGCACTTGGCTCTGCAGATGCTTCAGGCAGCGGGATCTCCATTTCACTGCAGTGGATTTCGAAAGCCCTGAGGATAAGCTGAGCTCTAAGATTGTGAGAAAATCTGTCCACACAGGAAAGCCATCTCCATTTACAGAGAGGGGCTTACATGCACACCGCTTGGTGCCGGGGCATACTGTCTGATTAAAAATAGCGACTGAGTTAGTTTTACGAAGAGATTTAACGTCTTCTTTAACACTGCTGATTTACTTCCTAAAGGAGTAAGTAACATAACACATGCTACTCTCCTATTTCACGGTAATCCTCACCCTTTGTTGTCAGAATACAAGCCAAAGGTGCACATTTTCCAAGGAATTGTTTGAATTACTTTCCTCGTCCTGATTACTTTTCTTCACTTTTTCCTTCGTCAACCGTCCTTCGGGTATTAACCTTGTATTTATGCTCACATTAACCAGGGTCAGCATCAGAAAACGTTCTTGCTCTTGCTTTTGCTCAGCCACCTGGAGAAACAGAGAAAGGAGACAGTACCAGACACACACTAATTTCTAACATGTGTTTCCTGCCAGAACTGGCCTCGGCAGCTCAACCACATAAGTCACGGCGGGAATAATTACCATTTGAGTACAGTCTTTGGATGTGCAGAAGCCTGAGGAAGCTCTGCCACGGGGCGAGTGTCCTGTTGAATACCAGCAGGCTGAGAGCAAGAAGGAAGCCAGTCTTGGTACCGACTGGTAATTGGTGATGCTCAAAAGGTTCAAAGTTTGGCTTCATCCAGGCTACTTACCTAAGTTGGTTGAATAATAAAAGGAAATGGCTGCAAATTGGGAGGAATATTTATATCTGTGATAAAAACACCCTCTGACTGAATATTAGAAGAGAAGCTTGGGAGGCTGGGAGTCCTGCTGGCCGTGCTATTTCCAAAAGCATCCAGCAGGATCAGAAATGGTTTGGGTTGCTTTCAGGGTTTCCTTTGCATGGAGAGGACACGTGAGGTTGGACTTGTGGACTTCTGGCTCTTGCTGTGCCCTGGGATGGGCAGGGGCTGCGGTGTGTCCCTGGCCCTGACCAGACATAGCTTTTGGTGCCATAACCCAGTTCAAGTTCATGCTCAAGCGATGAAGGCATCTGACCCTTGGTAGCTGGCACCCAGTGGTCAGGGACTTGGTGACCTGGAAAAGAAGCTGTCAAGGAATTAGGTAGTTCTGTGACTACTTATTTAGCCTTTGTCTGCAAGGGGATAAATGATATCTCATCTAAGAAAGCCGCAAATGTCCTACCCCTTCTCTGCACGTCTGTAATTTCCATAGCCATATGTAAGAATCCTAACGCTCAGACGGAGTGGGACTTTTCCCTAGTGTTTTGCTTTGGCCCAGCTTTTTGCCCTTGCTGGAGCAGATGGGAGTTTTGCTGTTGACTTCAGTGCAAACAGAGTTTGGGTTGGGAAAAGCCAGCAAATCCCGTGACAATTAGGTCAGGGCACGTGGCGGAGGCTGTGCTCTGCCTGCAGAGGGAGGGACGCGTTTAAGGATGTGCCCGGTTCAATCTCAT
This sequence comes from Numenius arquata, assembly GCF_964106895.1. Classification (NCBI taxonomy): domain Eukaryota; kingdom Metazoa; phylum Chordata; class Aves; order Charadriiformes; family Scolopacidae; genus Numenius; species Numenius arquata. The sequence continues at coordinate 41,936,656 of NC_133586.1, read as the reverse complement.
TGGAAGTTCCCGATGACTTCAGAGATGAACCTGGCCAGGAACACTGTGTCTGGATGAGACCATATTCCTCATAATCTTGGAAAGGATAATGCTGTGGAAACTTTTCTGCCATTCAGAAATGAAGGCAGAGCAGCCCCAAGCCTGATTTCTCATGGAAATGAGTTTTCATCCCTGTGCCTGCCCTCTCCCACCTCTCCTGCCCTGCTGTAGCTTGTGAATCTAGTGATCAATTTTATCCAAATTGGGCAAACAGTAAGAAAGCTCAGATATAAATAAATTCTTAAAAGTTTATGAGAGTGGGAAGCGATGTATGTTTATACCGACTGAGTAATGTCACAGCACCAGCTTATGCAGAAGGTACTCTGGAGTCTCCATGTGTGACTAACCCCAGAAAAGACTACTCCTGCTTCATGTTTAAAATCAATCACAAGAAAAAAAGCACGGAGAGATCCAGGCTTGATAAGTTTTGCTGTTCACAGACTAAATCTCTGTGTTAAAACTCACAAATAAGTTAATAATCTCATTTCTAGTTTCTTTCTTTTGGGGGGATGGACCAAGCTTTTTAGCAGTGGGGACCTGGCTTCTTCTAAAGGCTCTGGGGCTGTAATGCCAGAACCCTTTCCAATTTCTAGATTGCCAATCTAGAAAGCCACTGCTTTCAGATCCATCCTGTGAAGGAACAACAAACCCCTGGCAGGGGATGCAGGACCCAGTGACCCCCTGTCTGTCCCAAAAGCTCAGCTCACACCGACATCTCCTTTTGGAAAATTACTGCGTGGACCAGGAAAATCTGGGGCTCCATAGGGGAAACCAGCCTTGCCAGGTTTTCCATTACATTATTTGTTGTATTTTCTCTTATTTCAGTAGATGTGAAACCTTTTTCCGGAGGTAAAAGGATACTGTTGGAAATGCGGTATTGGAGGGAAGCCCTTCCCCACCCAGCTCTGCTCCCCAATCCCCGGAGCAGAGGGGATCACGAATCACTTCTGACTCGATTTCTTCCATGCAGTAATTCCTAAAGAAGTGACCCTTCTGTGGGCTGCCTTTCTTGCTTTTGGAGTTTCACCCCTCCTTGCTTCACTGCAGGGACTCTGAAGCCATTTTATGGCTTTTCTTTCTCCTCATTTGAGTTTTGGCCCTTGCTGCTCGTGTGGCTTTCCCGAGGTGGCTGAGCTCTGCTGCGAGTTCTGCTGTGGCTCTGTCCCAGCTGCCAGAACACCGTTCCTTCCCCTGTTGCTCCCCTTTTCTGGGGCTGTGTGTTTGGATGACTGAAGGAATGAGGGACATAGACTGGGAGGGGACCATTTCCTTTAGTTTTCTTGCAATTATTTTATGTATTCGGTGCCTTCGCAGGTGTGGAACAATCCCAAAGGCTGATTCTTGCGCAGTGGTCTTCACCAGCACATCTCCATGGAAAAAGGGTTGACATATTTGCTTTTGTTCTCAGTGGGGAAACTGAGGCACAGAGGAGGTCTTTGTGAAGCAGAGGCTGACCTTGGGTCAGAGGCAAGATCTGCTGAGTGTTTCATAGTCACTGCTCGAGCCTCTTCTATAAGAGGACACGGAGCTGGCAGAGCTGCTATTAGCCAAGGCTCGCTCTCGATTAACCTTGTGACCAAGGCTTGCTGCACACTGAAATCCTCAGCCATTTTTTAAATGCTGTCTGTCAGTTATTCTTTATGGGCCACCAAGCAGGGCTTTGCCATGTCAAGTCAGTTCTTAATTAGCAAGGTTTAATAGGACCTGCTTTTCTCAGCCAGAAGCAAGGCTTTGCTTTCGTACCCCATCCGTGACTGCTGCAGGAGGGACACACAGGGCTAACGCAGGCAGTTGTGGCCAGGGACGGCGATGGGAGGCTGGGCAGCATTAAACACACTCAAAATCCTTTCTCTTTTCACCTGCAGCCCCATTAACATACATCCTGAGCCAGGGCTGTGATGGCTCATCGGCCCGGGGAAGGGCTGATCCAGCTGCACGTTCCCAGCCTGGGCTCAGGCAGTCTCTGGTCAGGATTTTAAAGCCCTCGTTTCAAGGCATATGCAAACCTACAGTTACACTTTTATGTCCCAGCATCTGCCTGCGATACGGAAACCTCGTTTATCACTTCCACAGTGCTCTGGTGCTGCCATAAATCCCCAGCACTTCAGCTGAGCCTTTTTTCTGAACAGGTTGCCCACGGGGCAGCCCCACACTGTGTGTCTCCAGCTCTCCAATGCTGGGATTTTATTTCATTTGCATTCCTCCTACGACTCAGCCTTTAAAAATCCTCCTTCCTACCAAACTGTGAATGGGTGAGATGATTACGTTTTACTCTAGTTCTCTTTTCATGTTCCAGCTCTTTTTCATAATCAAATAAAACAGCTGATGACATGAGCATCCTGCTGCCCACATCTTTGGAGACACCATGCTGTGTCCCCTCGGTGATATCCACACTTTCCCTGGGTGTGGACATACAGCTTGGTTGTCCTGGTTTTTGTCTCACCTCTTGCGGCTGACCCCAGTAATGAGAAGCTAATTATTCCCACTGGCAAAATGTGGGGTTCAAAAGCTGCTGCTCCCCCCAGGCGTGATGAGGACATGCCTGTGACCCCAAGGCAGCCATGGGGCGCTGCCTGCAGATGCGTCTGTGTAGGTGCTGCTGGTGATATTTAGTCATTTATTTTTCCTAAAACCAATATATACGTGTGTTCCTCAGTGTTTACCCAGAAGAAAGCAAATTTCCACTGCTGGAAATTCAGCTTATGGATTCCCAGCGCAGCAATTCAGCGCCGGTCACAGAGGAGGTTGGAGAGGAATGCTTTTAGCTAAAAATAAATACGTGAAGGCCGGCTATTGAGACCTTTTCTGCCTTTCGTTGCCAGCTTAAAAGGTTCCACTTCGCATCATCCTTTCCCCTCCAGGCGCTGGCAGTGGAGGGATGCTGCCATGGCCGGGTTGTCACTCCCCATGCCCAGAGTGGTGTCATCTCCTGCCATCCCTCTCATCTTTGGTGGTCCCTGACATCACAGAGGGACCCGCTCCTAGTGTGGCTGGTTGGGTGTTTGGGGCAAAAAGAGACAGAAGAGGGTCCACGTGCGTTTTTCTACTGCGCTGCGCCATGCATAGCTCTGAGATCGGGAGCGCTGAAGCGATGACACAAAACTGGCAGCTGAAACGTCCTCGCTCCAGAGGATCCAGGACCTCTGAGTGGGCTTTCTGTGCAGCCCGGGGATTTTCGTTTCATTTTTACTGTAACTACCTTCTATGGTCCATAAACTATATTGTTTTCATTTAATTCTGGGAACATAATGAATTTCTGTGGGCTTGTTTCCTGTTCGGTGTAATATCTTTGCTAGATGTGAGGTTTATTTCACAAGCTAGTTATAAATTTACTCAGACTCCCAATTGTTTCATCTTGGGAGCAATCAATAAAAAGAAACATGAGGGAGATTTTAGACCCTTCACATCCACTGAAATTCAGGGATGTAAATCCGTCGTCTGACTTTTTTTTTCTTTCCCTGAGTGCTGAGTAATGACGGAAAAATGTTAAACCTCATATTGGTACCTCAGTGTGCTTGTGTAATGGCCAAAGTGTGAAATTCTCCCTTCTTTAGCCCAAAAAAAGTGTTCAGCGTGAAAAAAGCACGTTGGGTGTTGTGAAGGGACAATGAAAAACTGCCAAAGACGGGCAGTTTATCGGTGTCAGGGTCCATTCCTTTCACATCCTTGGTGTCATGCCCCTATCTCAACCCAACCCACTTTTCCCCATCACAGCATCACACGGATAATATCTATTTTTTCCTCAGCTTCCTGAAAACTTGATGAAGGCCATAGGATAAAAGCTAACCTTCCTGTACCTAATCTGTAGCTGGCCCTTCTGTGCCTTCAAGCTGAAATACCCAGATTAAAGCTAACATCTGGCTATCAGCAAATAGATTTAGAGCAGCAGATATATATTTCATTTTCTAGATTTATCCCCTTTATTTTTTTGCCAATAGTGAGAACCCTAGGAGCTGCCGAGCACTCTTTTGAAAAGCTTGCCAAAAAAATGCCTAATTTCTCTTCTCACTTGTGCGGGCCAGTTGGAGATTGCTGGCGGTGTCAGTCTGGCATAAATAAAAGGAAAATGAGGCGCAGGCTCCCCAGGTCACCGAGAGCCGCCTGGGAGACTCTCCCGCATCCTGGTGCTTTTACACTCAGCCTGGTGGGTTCTGCTTGTACCATCAAGTGCTGCTCAAGGCGGGGGTGAAAAATATCATCATCCAGCCTGGTTCTCCTCCTACGGCCACATTTCCTTGGTTTTCTCCTCAATATTATGTTTCTAAAGAAGTTTGCAGCCCCATCAAGCCCCTGCAGGTTTCCAGTAGCCCATTCACTGCCTGTAGGACCCTGCTAAGAACCAGCTGGTTGCTGCACTTCTTCTGTCTCATTTTTCTTGCTGCACCCACGCAGAGCAACTAATAAACAAAAATTGCATTGTGACTGAGCTGAATTTATTTTTTTACTTGAAGGCAGAGCCCAGAAAGTTTGTGCTTTTCTTTTGCTGGAGGTTATTTTGCTCTGGCTGCTGACTTTGAGCACTTCTCTTTCCCTTTATTGCTGTGGGCTAAATGCAGAATCAACAGGGGCTGCTCGGGAGATGCAAGAGGCAAGCATGGCTTGTGAAACAGCAACAAAAGCTTGAAAAGTCCCTGTTCCCACTCTCTTGATAACCATACGAGTGCTCTTCATCTGTTCCAGTGCAGAGAGAACTGAACTCACATGAACCATTATTGAAGCAAACTACTGAGTGGGCAGGGAATTAATCTGCAAGAGCAAATTCTGCATCCAGGTGTGTGGCCAGCCCTGTGATGCTTTAATAATAAACCAGGTCTTGCCACTGTATTCAGGCATAACTTAGGACACGGTGGTGTTAGTTAAAACTAAAGAAGGCTTTTATTATATCCCTATGCAGCAGACGAATCAATTTGTATTGATTTTGTATGGGTTTTGCTATCTACTTCTCCACTCAGTTTAAACCTCCCAGCCCTAACGCTTTGTGATGGAGCAGCAATCTGAAGTCACAGGAGCTGGGTGAAATGTGGACATTCAGGGTCCAGGGCCTGTAAAATTTCCCAGTGCAGTTGCATCAACAGCCTTAGGGGCTTTAGCTGAAATATAAAAAGAAAGAGAAGCCAGAAATATTAATACCCAGCAGTTAGCATTGGCTTTGGACCTCTGCAAGCTGCACCTCCTCAATCTTTAGGTGAGGTGGGGGTGGCAGGACAAGGCAGAGCATCACCCTGCTGCCGAGCCTGGGGCTGTTAGAGGCTGAGCGCCCAGTGTTGTGGGGGTGGGAAGATGAAGATGGAGCTTCAGTCATGGGATTTCACTGTCCTTTGCCCCTGACATGCTCCTGTCTCCCAGGCTTGGCTTGGTGCTGCCCAGGAAGGGGACAAGGGATGTCAGTGAGGCCAGGATGCTCGTGTGGGTGCAAAGTCCAGCACTTGGATTTACACACCTTGCCTAGAGAGCTGTGGAGCAGACAGCCCCCTGGAACGTAGGTCCAGAATAACTGGGGAGTGAGCCCGGGTGTGAGCACAGATGTGGAAGCATTTAATTCTTATTTTCTTTTTCAAATTTGGTTTGAAGCATTTTTTATCTCAAGGGGGAGGAAAAAACCAACACCAGGCTCACTCCTCCTTATTTTATTTGTGTTGAGGAGATGTCCCAGCACACAAGCTGTCATGGAAACGCGGAGGAGTGTGAAGCAGAGCTGGCTCCTGGGCTGTGTCCTCAGCATCATCCCCGCAGGCACGAGCAGCTCTGGCTGGTGACCTGCCCTGCACTGCTGTGGCTCGGTGGCTGTAGGGACAGGCGAGGGGGTGCAGCTCCCCGCATGCCATCCAGCCTCCTACGGCTGCCCAAGCCCCCCCTGGGTGCTGCTCCTCCCGGAGAGGTGACAAATTTGTTCGTTTTCTTAAAAAGTGCTCATTAACCGGAGGCGGTGTGAATCCCACGTGCCAGGTCCACGCAGGCAGTGTTTGTTCTGTAGCAATTTGTGCTCAAATTAAAATCACCAAATACACAAACTAGTTCCTTGCGGTGAATCCAAGGAAACCAGAACCTCTAGGAAGCACATTTGGAGGATGATTGAAACCCACCTTTGTGCTCAGCTCTGACTGTGCGGTCTCACCCTGCTCAGTCGGCCAAAAATGGACTAGAAACACAATGCAGTTCCCAGGGCTTTGTTCTTCCCAGCAGTTGAGGAAACACCATGGAAAAGATTTTCACCTGGGATTTTGGTGCTTCCATTTTCAGATCAGTTCAAGACATGCGGGAAGGGAAGGTACATGACAAAATCACTGTGAGAACAGACCTGGGGCTGGATTGGTTGGATGTTTCAATGGAAATTTGGACCTGGATCCTTATTTCCCGCTGCGATGTGAGCTTGTCTTCTGGCTGAGTTTGCTTCAGGATTTGTAGCTTTGGTTTTTTTTTCCTTTCTTTGGCCTTTTTTTGAGGGGGATTCTTTGTAACCAGAAATTCAAATCCCAGCCCGCTGCTCTGCGGAGATACTCGCACTTCTCAGTCCAGGGGAACTGCTGCTCTGCATCACATCTTCTGCCCGGGGCCACCCACGGGTTGCTCCTCCACGAGCATTTAGAAAGAGTTTGCTCATGGAGAAAGTTCTCCCCCATCAATAATAATTGGAGCAATTAATACTCAGAAGTGCAATGATGGGCACCATCTCTTCCCACACACCGGGGTCACAGCCTGGCCCTACTGACATCAGTGACAAAATGCTCATACCCTGGGTACATTTCATTTATTACTATTCCTTATCCAATCCATTAATTTCTTAATCTTCCTTATTCCCACCCAACTCCTTTCTCTTCTGACCCCCAGTACGTTCGTTTTATGCATTTGTGCCCCTGATCTGGTTGTGCAAATACTTGTTCTGTTTATAGCGGGTCCACAGTAAATCAAACCTCCAGCTGCGAACATGGGAAGCTTTGTGTGGCAGGGGGAAATTCGGGTCCTTTCTCCCTCCCCCAGCCCCTGCCTCATTTATATCTGCAAATCTGTGATCTGGCCTTGAAAGAATCTGTAATGACTCATTGCCTCTCCTGGACCTACTGCCAATAACACAGTTAGTTATAACCAGTTAATTAACTGGAAAGTCTAATTACTTAAAATTCAGCCTTTTCCTGGGATTTTGCTGTTGCAGGAGAATGCCAAATAATAACCGTGCTTTTCAATATAACCTCATTTTATTTTTCTTGGGGAACATACAAAAGTTATGTGTAAATATTTCTTTCTCCAGTGAGCACACTTTATTATCCCTTTTCCTTTAGCTTTCATTAAAAACTGCTCCCACCCCTTCTTTAACTTGAACATATAAATAAATAACGCCTGATTCAAACAACCTCAGCCATAAAAACCTGCTTGAAAAGAATCTCAGGCAACTACCACATCTGGAATAATAGTCAACATATTTTAGAAAGAGACTTCATTTTTCTCACACAGGATACTAAATCATGATGGCTCCATGTGCCAAAAATAACACAGTGGGATATGACTATGGGAGGACGTGAACCTATAATGAGGTTCAATAAAGTACTAATCTTATGGGGTAATGCAATCTGGTTTGCTTTTGCTTGAAAAAAAAAAAAGCCTCTGTGTGTGTGAGAGTGCGTGTGTGTGTGTGTGCGCATTCATACATGCTGGTGTGCTTTTTAAATACGATTCTGATGTCTTCTTTCAAACTCTCTTCGCTGTTTTGCAATGCAAATAAATATTTCAGAGCTCATTAGTTTTGTCCCAAATTAGCCTCATTCCAGGAAGGATGATGGATTCCACCTGCCCCATCATTTCAAGGCAAGAAAATCTAATGGGACAATTTACTGTTGTGAGAGAGGAAGAGCTTTGCCATTTACTGAGCATCTCCAGAGATGATCAGTGGTGCAGCACAATTTCTTCAGGTTCGACATGATCCCTTCTGCTCCAGTTCATTCCCAGTTAGAAAATGAACCCCTAATTATAGGGCCGGGTATTAAAATAATTCCTGAACTTGGGGAAATAAAAGATGAGTCCTTCTTGGTACGGCACCGTGGAGCTGGGGTGGAGATGAAGGTGACAATGGGAATGAGAAATATGGGACAAAACTAATCAAAAGGCAACTCTGAATTATAGAAGACTCTTTCTAATGCTGAAAACTCGTAGTTTAGAGTTTCCGGAGGGCAAGGGGAAAAGTCTTAATCCTTCAAATACTTTTCTCTTGGTAGTGGAAGAAGACTGGTGAGGGTTGTTGTGTGCCCACCAAGGAGTGACATGCTTTGTCCCTATTTTTCTGGAAACCCATTTCCCTGGGAATATCCTTCATCCTCCTACGTCTGGATCAGGCTCCATCCAGCCCTGCAGCGGGCAGGATCTCTGGCTCAGCAGGACGGTACCGAGGTGGCTGCGCACAAACCCAGGATGGAGCATCCCAACTTCCTCTTCCTCCGCTTCCCTTAGGAGTCTCACCGCCCTGATGGAGGAGGCACTTTGCTTCCAGCTGATGTGAAACCACTGAAATAGCTTGGCCAGGTCACCCCACTGGGCAGGGGCAGAAACAGGAATGAAACCCCCAAATCTCCAGAGCCCTGTCTAATGCATTACTGGACATTTTTAGCCTGAAACATTCTTCCTTCCCTTCTTCGACTTTATCCCCAGGAGTCTCCTGCAAATGCTATCCAGCACTTGGGTTTGTTGTGACACGAGAAGACATGACACACGGATGCTTTGGCTCAGGGAACGCTGTCCCGGGTGGCTTTTGTCAAACATAACTCAACGTTTCCCCAGACATCTTGATCACCAATATAGTGCCAGCCCTTCTGAACAGGCTATTTACTACGCTGTAAATAAATCTGGCTTCAACCGATATATTTTTTGCCATGTAATCAGTCTACTTTCATAAAAATTCACCTCTCTTGGCATTCATTCACATGTGCCTTACAAATGCGCACACTGTATTGAATCAGATGTGTGGGAAATATATATTTTTTCCATATGGATCCCAATATGCCATAAAAGGTTTTCCCCTGCCCCCCTCTCCCCTCCTCGCAGTCTCTCGAGGGCATATATCATAACAATTGAAATCTGATGAGAAAATGAAAAAATGCTCGGTGTTCATATCTTCCAAGTAGTTTTCCAGAGTCCTGCTGCTGAAAGGGACATAAATCAGCAGCAGCACTCGAGCGACGTTGTTACCTGAATATACAAAACAAAACACGCCGAGTTTCTTGCTACTGGAAAGAGGAAAGTATTGCAGCTGCAAAAATATCTTGAAATTGTTTATCGTTTGGGTTATGTTTAACTGGAGGAGTGGTACATGCTAGAAGAGATGGCAGCCAAAAAACAGGGTGCAGCTCATTGCAGGCATCTACCCGGCATGAGGAACAGGGAAGAAAAGCTGGAATATTTTGGTGCTTTCCTACCCTGGGTGACATCCAAATTGGAGCTCACCCAAATGGTGTCACCCAGCCCTGGACGTGCTTCCAGACACACCAGTACAGTGACAGCATCCCACGGGATAAAGTAGGGGTGAGACCCCTGTTATCAGGTGCCAAGGGCACTCACCGCAGTCGGGCGCTTTCTCTGAACCCTGGCGCTGAGGGAAGGGGAAGGGGACAGAACAGCCCACAGGAGCCTTCTTCAGACTGATAGAGCTTCCAAGGTCACAGCAGTGAAGCTTTCCTGCAAGCATCCTCCTAGCACGTTGTGAGAAACACACATGGCCTGGTTGAAACTGTCCTCTTGTCGGAAAAAAACTATTAAAACTGAAAAAAGTAAAACAATAGGAAGTCTTTCGAAAAAAGTCACCTTTTTTTTTTTGTGTTATTTTTGTAAGTGAAACTTCTAAAAATGACAAACCCCAAGACCTCCGGATACTTCTGTAGACAGTCAAAATATAGGTGATAACTGTTGTGAAAATATTGTGCAAATCATTCACTTCCTGCCCCAAATTTTGATGTTAGACTATTCATCAAAAACCCTAAGTGCCTCGAAACCCATCAGGTTACTGTGTGTGATGAATACATTCCCAGAAACCACGCTCTGCTCTGGGATGTGCCATCAGCGGGACAAAAGGCTAAAAGCTGGCACTGGGTTATAAACTGTGAGTGACGCAGTGAGCTCTGCGCAGCACCTCTGCTTCCCGTCGCAGGCAGGTTCAGCATCCAGCGCTTCCAAAAATGTCCCCGCCAGCACACACAGGGACACCGGCTGATTCAGGGTCTTCTTGTGGTCTGGAAGAAATCAGTGAGTAAAACCTGTGTCTCCCCATCCCGTCCTTCCAGCGCATCCTTCCTCTGACATGGTACAGGGGGTCATGCAGAAGAAAAAAGGGAAGCCAGTATCCTTCCAGCAACCGTGGGGCACCCACTGGTACCCTGTGGCATCTCTTCTCCCCACCTTCACCACGACAGGACAGCTTTTGAGAGGGAACGGGGCTTGCTCATGAGCAAGGAGGATAAGGTGGCTTTTCCCACGCTGCAGCAACTACTCCCAGCTTTCTGGCTCCATCTTCTGGAAGTGAGACAAAATATAGATTTGTCGAAGCCTGAGCTTTTATAATGAGTTTATAAGAACATCTGCTGGTTCTGTGGGCACTGCAATATTGCTGGAGCAAACAAATCCTTTTCATAATGTATGAAACTTGTAATTAACTTCTGTAAAGTGCTTCTGCAAGGAAAAAAAAATATGAAAAGAGGACATCACAGTGATTAAATGAAGCTGCAGGAAAGGAGCAGGAGGTTAAGCATTTCGGGGCTCGACCATGCAGGATGGCCATGGACTTTTTGGATGGATCAGGAACATGGCCAACAGGGAAACAGCTTTTTCCGTCTCTTTTTTTAAGTGGTCCCCCATTCAGTATGGGAGAACAGGCGGATCCAATGCATAGAAGCACTCTGGCCACTCAGTAGCCTTTCAGTTAGAAAAATGAAGAGGTGAAATAGCTGAGAACGGATTTCAGAGCTTGGCTGAGCAGGGCTTAGTGCTGGGACCTGGTACCAGTGATGCTGGGACAGGACTGTAACCCATGTTCTCTAAAATTCAGAAATCCCAGCTTTCCCAGTACCATGGGGCAGCTTGGCCTCCACAAGGGAAGGATGGGAGGTGCACAAGTCATCAGCCCAGGCTTTTTGGTGGCGTTTTCCCCAGCCAGTGTCAAAATTCTTCTGTCCTCACTGAAGGCAGGCTGTACCGGGGTGTGCAGAGTGTGGGGAACGGAGATTCTGGCCCTGAAATATTGCTGTCAGTGTTGCTACAGGGCTTGGAGAGTAGCAATGAAGCCTTTTCTCCCTTGTTTAACATGGGAAACTGCCCTTTTAGGGACATGGGGACATGTGGGGAGCAGAGGGACATGGGGAGTGACAGGGCAGACATGCCACTCGCCAGCCTGGTGCCCTGGGCCTCCCGCACGTGTCCCAGGAGTGGCGCTGCCTGCACAAAGCCATTCAGGGTACAGAAGATCTTCCACTGCTTTATGCTCACTCTCTGCCAAGCAGACTCCCCCTCTGCTATTTGTTTCGGGATTTATGCCACCAAATTAGGCCCTCTTTGGCCATGGGTACTGCTGCGGTGGCCATGCTGGGCGGATGCTTGCCTGGGATCATAGAATCATAGAATTGTCTAGGTTGGAAGGGACCTTAAAGACCATTAAGTATGACCATCAACCTAACACTGCCAAAACCACCACTAGACCATGTCCCTCAGCGCCACATCTGCCCATCTTTTAGATACCTCCAGGGATGGTGATTCCACCACTTCTCCGGGCAGCCTGTTCCAATGTTTGATAACCTTTTCTGTGGAGAAATGCTCCAGCTCTGGTGGGACACAGAGAACCAAACACAGGTCCTGGGAGCACAGATTTAAAGGGTTCAGGTGGCTCGTTTGTTCTGGGGATGCATCTTGCCTACAAAATTTAAGCCCTGAAGATCCTCTTAGACTTATTAATTAATTTCATATGGCGACTATAATTACACAAGAGCATCTTTCCCCCTCTCAGGGCTGCAGTGCCATGCACAACCAGCCTCGGGGCACTCCGAAAAGAAGACTTTTGCCCATCTTCATGGAGAAAAATCCTTTCTCCGTTTCCCCTCCAGTTTAGGTTTGTGCCAGAGGGTGGTGCTCGATCCATGCTTTGCTGGTCTTTCTGCTGCTGCTGCTGCTGAGGTTTTGGGCTGATACCTGGGTGCAGGGAGAGGGGACGGGGGTCTTTGGCAGCTCCTGTCCGCAGAGGCACCGCAGGGCTGCACACCCGCCCCTGCTTCAGAGGCACCAACAACCACTTGGGATGAAGCATTTTGGGAATATTCAACCTAAACTACCTCTGAAGAACTTGCTTTTGCAAGAGTGCTGTGTGCTTCTGCAAAGCCAGCCCTTGAGGGGGAGTCCACTAAAATTAAGGCATAAAATCTCCAAATCACAGAATCATAGAATGGTTTGGGTTGGAAGGGACCTTAAACACCATCCAGTTCCACCCCCTGCCCTGGGCAGGGACACCTCCCACCAGACCAGGTTGCTCCAAGCCCCATCCAGCCTGGCCTTGAACCCCTCCAGGGATGGGGCAGCCACAGCTTCTCTGGGCAACCTGGGCCAGGGTCTCACCACCCTCACAGCAAAGTATTTCTTCCTCATCTCTAGTCTAAATCTCCCCTTTTTCAGTTTAAAACCGTTCCACCTCGTCCTATGGCTCCCCTCCCTGATCAAGAGTCCCTCCCCAGCTTTGCTGGAGCCCCTTTAGGGACTGGAATATGGGAGTCTATAAATTTCCTTTGTGCCACCTGTAATGGGCTACTTACTCTGAGCATGGATTGCTGAATTTGGCCTGTAAAGTGTTTCTGAAGTCTTTACTTAACTTTCTATAGTTTACTTGTCACGATCTTCTGGCTCACATTAATCAAAATAAATTTAACGATATATTAGGTATTAGATATCTTTAGAAGTTTTATTTCAGATTTGTAAAGTCTTATGTGTTTAAAAGCCTAAATATGAAATAGGTCAGGGCATGAGGCTGTTGTGTATTGACAGAGGTTTCTTGCCCTTCATGCAGGAGGAGCAACGGTGCTTCGTGGCATTGCTCATCTCCTTGCAGCCTGGAAGCACACGTTGCTTCTGCAGGACCAAAGTCTTGAGCAAACCAGAATAACTTCAACTGCAGAAACACTCTTCCGCATTCCATCTGAGAGAGCTGAAAATGGGCAGATGGTCTGGCTTTCAAGGCTGGGAGCCATTTATTTCCCTCTCACCAACAGCATTTCACTGGCTCCAAGGACATGCCCATCACTCTCCAGCAGAGGCAGAAGTTACCACATGGACATTATTATCAGTCAGAGTAATTAAGTAGATTATTAACAGTTATTCTATTTAAAAAGTGATTCTTGCAGTGAAATGATTGACACGCCAAGCAAGTAGCTGTAGATTTCCACTGCTGCATTATCTATACGTTGGTCCTGAGCCACTGGAAGAGACATATGAGCGAAGCGAAGCACATGAGAACTGATGCTCACCGGAAAAGCTGCAGAATGAAATGCTGAAATTCCCAGAGATACCCCAAAAATGTGCACATTGAATTCCCAACTGGTTTAAATGGCTGTGGAAATCTAATTGTGCAGACATCTTGAGAGTCTGGCCTCCTTTCCCCACTTCCTCACCTCTCCACATATAAATCTTTGTCTCTGGGTTTCTGGTGTGTGACTTATGATTTTTAAATGCTTATTTTGGCAACGCGCAGTGGTGGGATGTTTCAGCTTTGCCTGGAGGCTGGAACAGGACTCTTTCCTTGGAGATAGGTTTAAATGTGAGGGATTTGGCCAAAAACTTCCTGATAGAAATCGCTATTCTCCAAAGCAGGACTCTTAAGGAAAAAGCCAGGAGGCCAATGTGGACATCTGTATGGTTTTTGACTGAGATAATTGTAAACCATGGGATAGTGACCTGAGCAAACAGCAAAGCAAACCACAGATGATCTGATTAGTTTTCTGCCATAGACATTTTATCTGTATGTTCAACACAGAGTCAAAGACCATTCTTCAAAGCCCCAAGCGTCTTTGGGGAAATCTTCTGTCATTAGTACCCATGGTGATGTCAGTCAAGCCATACCCCGGCTCCCGGGCAGAGAAATCCATACCCCAGCCCAGCCAGCCTCATCCATAGATGTGGGTGAGCCGCTTTCTGCGGGACGCTCGCAGCAGATATGATTATATTCCTGAGCAAACATTCACTCACTGCTAGAAGGCACTTTGAAAGCCTCTCTCTATCTCTTTCCTTCCTCAGCGGTAGGAGAGATTCTTCTTCTTCTTCTTCTAATGGCATTCCTGGGCAGATCTGGGACTCTTGTAGTCTTGGAGGGAGATAGTTTTTGTTGATATTAAAATGCAAGTGTATTTAAACATTTATTCTGGTCATTATGAATAATAAACTGAGTAGCGAAGTATGAATGCTGCACGTCTTTTCAGCTCTTAGAGACCTGAGTTTTCTCCAGCAAACAGTTTTTAATGTCTCTTAGACACGGTAACGTAACCCAGCCCAACATGACATGGGTCATAAACCCGCAGGCTTGTGCATCGTGTGGGTACAGAGATTTAAGGTGAGGCTCTTTGAACCCATCGTGGGATGATAACGATTCCACTTAGCATGTATTAAATTAAAATAGCTTTCTAAATTCTCAGCAGTCCTTTTGCCGTGTAATAGTGAGCTTATATTTAACACAGGCAGCATTTGCAACGTTTAAACATTTTCAACATTTGGGATCTGAAAATGACTTGGGATTATTTTGCTCCCCTGACCCACCTCGCTTTTCATCTGCAAAACAAGACTGCAAGGGAGGGCAAGGGAGAAGGGAAAAGACTGGGCTTTATGGGCTGGTCTTCTTCCAGCATCGACAGGTCCTTCCCTGGACAGTTTTGCTTTCTTTTGAAGGGTGTTATTTTGCTCTTTTTGGCACCAGCTTCACTTAGTTTCCCTTCAGAGGCCATTATTACCAAATATTCAGGTTGGTGCATTTAACAGCTTGTTGCACGATAGCAACCTAAGGACAGCAGTTTATTTCCAGCAATTTTCCATTTTAACTTTGCTCCCTTCAGTAGTGCTTGTAATTCCAACATGAACCACAGCTCCTGAGGTCACCCATTTTTCCCATCCTAGGAAAAAACTGGGCGAGAAATAAATTGTAGACTCAAATTTCAGTGCCTTGAGAAGTCACTTGGTTCAAACTCAGCTCCAAAACCATGAGCCCATCTCCTTTGTACATGAGGGCAGGCTGGAGTGTGGTGTGGCCCCGGGAAGCTCCCGTTCTGATGGGCGCCATGACAATAAACACGTTAATTAAATTAATTAATTTAAAGGGGCAAAGGTTCAGTGGGCGGGTGGTGCTTTTGTATTTCCAAACCAGTTAACTCCGCTCAAATTCAAACCTGACCAAGACAGATTTGCTTTGGCTAGCAAAACCCGGGATACTGCAGAGGCTTAGCCATGCTCTCTGTACGAGCCCAGCCCTGGTGGCTGGGATGAGGCACGTCCTTAGATTAACAGAAACCCAAGAAGATATCAAATTAGTCGGGGCTCCCTGTTCTTTTTGAAATCATTGGGAGAATCGTGATGCACCAGGGCGCAGGGTGCTATTCTTCCTATCTCTTAGCTCCATTGTGCGGGGGTGAACAAAGCCAAGAGGTGTAATTTAAAGGTGCTGTGACCTCCCATGAGCAGCTCTCCCCATTGTGCTGCCGGTTTTGTTTTCTGTATGTGTTTTTTTTCTCCACTGAGATCTACTGATCATAAATATGCATGAATAAAAGAGCCAGGGGAGAGGAGAGGAGGGGGGAAGGGGGCTCATAACCAGCTTGGATAAAGTCCTTTTCTGAATTTTCCACTCTCGGCTTCCTGATGTCGAATGAAATAAGGGACCACACCACCGGATTAGCTCAGCCAGAGTTCCTATTTCCAATTGTAAAAGCAGAACCCTGGCATCATAACAATCATTATAATTATCACTTACAGAGGGGTCTTATCATATAACAGCTTCTTTTTATTCGGGATGGAGGGGGGACCGAAGGGGGCTGGAGGAGATAATTCCAACCACAGGGGTTTGCATCTTCATTCATCACTTTCCAAACAAGCCACTGGAAAATTGAAGTCCCTGAGCAATTTACAGATTACAGCTCTCTCCTGGTACAGGGACACATGTGGTCACAGACACACACTCGCTCCAGACGTCGGACATAAACCAGGTACACCTTGGGTGACCACTGGAAAACAAAAAAAAATCCCCCCCGCCCTGCTTTTCTGCTCCAAACTCGGGCAGAAACGGACGTAACCTTCCCTTTTAAGCCTAGCAACTCCAGCCTGGCCGCACAGCTCCTCCTGGATTAATCTTTCTTTTTTTTGGCTCAGTGAATTGTGGTCAAGGCCATTGTAACGTGAGTGCTGCCGGGGCGCGGATTGGCTGGAGGAGGCTCAGAGAGGCCCCTTTTCACAGGGGACTAATTGCTTTAGACCACCAGTATTTGGGAGCTACAGATGTCTTCCTTAATTTGCCTAGAGAGCACAATCGGCCCCATCTGTTGCATTTTTTTCCCCCCTCTGTCTCTCAAGTCGCCTTCTTCCCCCTGTCTGCAAAGGCCTAAATTGAAAACTCATCAAAAAGTAATACAAGAGCAGTTTGGCTGGGAAGCTGCTGCCGTGGGGCTTTGCCTTTAATAAAGGCCCCCCTGCTACTTTTACACATGGGCTGGGGAGCAGAGAAAGGAGGAGGAGGAAAGCAGAAACAACCTAGAAGGAGGGGGGAAAAGGAAAAGAAAAAAGCTAAAAACTAACAGCCAGATGGGATATTTGGAGGCAGGATAATTTGATGTGTCATGGCTGGAGGAGAACAAGGGGCAGCCCCTTGTTTTCTGTGTGTACACACAACAAAATAGATGACTTCTGGAGAGGGGAAGAGAGAGGAGCTGGGGGCCGGCCAGGGGCTGCCGATCCCCACATCTCAGTGTCGCTGGGAGCACTTGCTGCCCTGCAGTCGGTGACTTCCCCGATGCACATCTCTGGGTATGGAGGGAGATGGAGATGAGTCAGGAGAAGGGAAGTGGGAAGAGAGAGGAGATCAGCCGTTGCCCTTCTGCAGGGCTGAGAAGTTGTCTTGGCCTAGAGGACCATATGTAGGGCTTGGAGTAGGGATGCTGCACCTACCCATACCCAAGATATCAGAAGAGGGTGTTGCATACTCCTCACTGGATCAGTGCTTTGACTCTGGACCATGTAGCAGAGCTCCATCACCCACAGGATCTTCCTTGTGCTGGCTCCGCTCCACCTCGAACTCAGCCCTGGGCAGAAAGAGAGGACATACCTGAAAAAAAACCTCTTAAAATATTAATTGGGAAGGTTGTGGGGGAAAATATGCCTCATCTTTGTTCAAAATCCCCATCATGGCCCAGCATCAGCATGTACAGCTGACGAGAGGGCTGTAAAAACCCACATTGTTTAATGCAAGTCAAAATGGCGTTTCCTTATGGCAAATTTGGCGCTGGTGCTGTGCGGGGACATAGTGAAGGCACCAGCCATCCCCGATCCAGTGTGCGTGCTTGGTTTGTGCCCCTGCAAAAAGCAGTGAATGTGTTCACAGCCCATCTGGGAGAGAATAAATATTACCACATCCCATGCAGCCCACAGTTTGCCTGAGTCCATTTCAGAAGCTGTGAGTAAAATGGGAATAAAAATCTCCTAGTCCCAGCCCCACAGTGTAGATCCCATGGGGACATCTCCGTCCGACAGCGATCACCTGGGCTGGGCCAGCACGAAGAAACAGCTCGTTTCACCTCATCTGTGATTTATTTAAACCCTGAAGGCTTTTCCCTACTTCTTTCTCTTGCTTTTAAATAATCATGTTTCGTGCAGTAAGTTGAAAGGATGTGTGGCAGGCGACCGCTCGCTCTCCTTTATGCTAAAAGAGAAGGAAGCTCAAGAGATGGAGAAAGCCCCAACCATCCTTCACCCACCCGCCCCGGCTCTTGCCAGGAGATGGGCACCATCCAGGGATGGGTGCCACAATGGCAGGAAACTTTTTTGGTCACCCACTGCGGAGGAAGGCAGGGAACTGCCCGGGTGGGCAGGACAGCGTCCGGCAGCTGTTCAGGCAGGACAAATGAGAGGTGCTTCGTTACCAGGCTCTGTCCCGAAACCTGAGCCCCGGTGCCAGCGCTGCGGCTGTCAGCGCTTGATCGATCATTCCCATTTCCTGGCTGTCCATCAGGCGTCTCTCCCCGAGCCCTTGGAAAGGTTTTTTTTTTAAGATGTTCGGCTACGGAACAAAAAAAAGTCCATTTATCTTGAAGGACCCTCTCAAAACAATGCAAAAGAAATCACCCAGCGATTTAGTGCTACTGCTGGGAGTCCTGTGAGGACCAGTCTGGGGGATTGGGACCTGCAGGACTGAGCTGGTGGCTCTCACATCTGCTGTAGGACAGCTTCCAGCTGTCAATCCCCAGCTGGCTTCCACCATCAGCAGCTTCTTTTTAGCAGACGTTTCCTAAAAAAAAAAAAGGGAAAATTGCCATATTTATAACTCTGCCAGCTGAGATGGAGGCATGGGACGAGGTGGTTTCACCACTGGGTAGATCGTGGGCTCCACAAGCAGACCCCACAGCCACACAGCCCCTGGGCTGGGTAGAGATGGGGAACAGTGAGAGCTGCACTAATAGCTGGTTTCCACATTTCATGCACTGCCATTCTGCTTGGGAGAGGGAAAATTCTCCCTCTCGGGGAATACCAGGTTTATCAGTCTCGGAGGGGCTGAATGAAGTCCCAGGTCCCTTCTGGTGCTGAGGAATTTTTGGAGAAATACCCACCCCAAACAACCTTATTGCCTTATTGCCACCTTTGCTTTTTGGCTTATTACTTACTGCTTTGCTTATTACTTTTTGTTTTTCCTTGGGTACCGCCAAGTTAAAAAACATGTAATTATTACTTCTCCTAGGGGAAAGAAAAAAAAAAAAAAAGGCAGTTTAGCAAACTGGGAAGATCTGGAAAGCGTTGCTGGAGAACAAAGGCTGTGGGACTGGGACTTCACGGTCCAGGCTGTGTCCCAGGAGAACTCCGGTGACCTGCTCAGACGGAAAGCCCACAGGCACGTCTCTGTGCTGGGGCCGGTTGCTTCCCTTCTCCTTGGGGAGAAGGTGTGAATGGCTTCCTTGAATAAGTCATTGGATAGCCTTGGCCGGACGCAGGCTGGCTGCCGCTTCCCGTAGGTCTCTGTCTCGCTACTCAAAAACTGGATACTCTGTTGTGACATTTATTTTACCTCCGGTGGACTTCAGAAAAGGAAACAGCTGTGTTCACGCCAGCGGTGCCGATGGGGAACAGCGATGCTGCAGATGAGAGGAGAGTGAGTCGGGGTGATGGGCACCCAACTCAGCTGCCTGTGATTCCTCTAAGGGTTAAATTAAAGATCAACAGTTGAAAACTTTTAGAAGAATATGCCCATCAAAAAAAAGGCAGCTCTAGTTCTTGTTGTCGAGGCAGCCCAGAAACTGCTGAAGAGCCACTGGAAAAGCCATTGAGCTTTTGTCTAATAACTCCTGTGATAATAATTAGCTCAGCCGAGGCAGATTTTAAAGGGGCTTTAAAATTCTTGTTCAGTGGCTTGAAAGAAAAAAGGCAACCAGAGGCTTCTCTGCTCTGAACATCAATGTGAATCCCACAAAATCCCATTATTCCTCCTCTTTTAGATCAGCAGTTTCATCAGTTCAGCCTTTTCCCTCCCCAAGGCAACAACTTTCCCCCTTTGTGCATGTTTTCCCCCTCGAGATCTGAGCGCCTCACCGTGCACGCACGTGATGCCGCAGAGCCTGCTCCCCTTCTCCCCTGAACCCTTGCCAGTGGCAGCCACTTGCTGTCCCCACTGTGCCAGCAAGGGTGACAGAGAATGAACTGGTGGAGGTAGAGGAGGGAAGCCTTGTTTGTAAGTGCACCCACATTCAGGCTATTTTTCTGAACTTAAGGAGAAAGGATTTGTTGCATTTCAAAGCCTGCTGATGCTCTCAGGCTTTGCTTTCAAGACGGCAGTAAAGCTTTAGCACCTGACAGAGGCAAAACTTGATGGTCTAAAACTCATCTCTTCATCCAGAGGCAGGCGTAGCTACAGAGGAAGGTAAAATTCTCCTAAAAATGAATGGTTTGGGTGATTTTTTGAGTGATCCAACCACACAGGAGTGGAAGAAAAAATGCTGACACCAGCCCAAACCTGTTAGTGAGAGACCCTACTGTGTTTTGCCTCTGCTGGAGACCTTCCACATGTCCTCTTCCCAGGTCCACTGACATTTAGAGCAGCTCATGGGCAGCTCTATCTTGTGCTCACCAGGATTAAGCAGGGAACTCTGGCCACAGGACTCCTCCACCCTTGTAGTCAGCGCACTGGAGAAGCCAACTCACCGGGATGTGTCTCTACTGGGACCATCCCAAGTTGGATGCACTTATGACCAAGGACCAAGGACTTGGAGGGACCAAGGGACAAGAGAGCTGCTGCTCTTTTTGCACTCCCGGGGGACACTGAGGTACCTTTCTCAAGAAAAATCCATAAATCTGCAAAGATCCACAACCATCAAAAGCTCTGTCAGCACAGCCAGGCGCTCAGGGGTATTTCAGCAAGATTTGATGTAAGAGAAGGGATGGGGAAAGAAGGAAGACTTTCAGCTGGGAGATGTCCTTCTGGCTGAGTACCAGCTGGATACATCCATCCCTTGAAGACTGTGCACCAGACCCTCGCTGCAGTTTGATACAGCTTTGGGCAAGAATAATAGAAGCAAAACAGGTCACAAAGCAGTTGGAGACATCTGCAACCCCGTGCCATGGTGCTGGGAAAGCCTTTCCAGGCTGGGAACTGGTGCTCCAGGTTCCCCAGTGTCTGTCCAGCCCTGGCCAAGTCGTGGTCCTGCTGGACAGGTAGTGGTCCTGCTGGCCAAGCAGCCTTCCCAGGTTTAATACCAACGCAAAGAGCAACAGTTTGGAGCTGAGCAATGACCCCCCAAGCAGGGAATACAGATGTTCCCCAGGCTGGAGGAGCCACAAGAAACAGTGAGTTCAAATACAAACCAACTCCATTTTCTTTGCAAAATTTTCTCTTTTGAGAGGACTAGAAGTGATGTTGACCTGAAAGCAAGTTTGGTGGTTTTTTTTCTGGTAAAATATGGTAATAGGCTGCTCTGGAGTCTTATAAACTATGTTGTTTTTTTTTTTTTAAATGGCAAATAATAAAGGAGTTGGTTTTTTTAATGGCAGTTTTCAAGCGGCTGGAGCAGAGATCAGGAGTTCAGCCTCTTTCCTTGTTCTGTTTGTGGTATATTTATCTTCATGAAGAGAATGGTAGCAGGGGGATTTATTTTTCTGAATGAATGTCTCTAAGCCCCCCATACCTCCAGGGCTTATAGTAAGGTTGGATCCAATGACAGGAGAGTCAACATTATAAGCCCTTAGAGAGGGCTGAGTGCCTTGTAGATAGTCTCAAGTGGATGCGCTTTCAGCGCGCCGTTCCCCCGGCTTACATTAGCGGCTGAAGAGACTTTGTCTGTCCCCGATGCCCTCGGGTGACCCGCGACCCCTGCGACTTGGCTCCGCCGAGATCTGACGCTCGCGCGAGCCCCCGGCCGAGGAAATGGAGAGGCGCATTGTGCCGCGGAGAAAGAGCAACACAAACACGGGGTGTTCTCAAAGGAAACAAAAACCCAGTGGAAAAAAAAAAAAAAAAGCCAAAAAAAAAAAAAAGCCCTCCCCAAACTGGCAGCGAGGGGCAGGCGAGGAGAAAGCACCAGCACACGAGCTGCTGGGCAAAGCCACCCTGGAATACTGCCTGCTGGGGGACTTTCTGGAGCTCCTCGGGCTCCTTCTGCCGAGGGGTCTCTGCTGGCTTCAGGTGTAGCTGAGCGAGCTGTGGGGGGTGATGGAAAGCGGGTTTCCCTTCTGCATTTCCCTTCCCTGAAATGAGTTCTGCATTTCTAAATATAAAAAGAAAATAGGCTTGGTTTTGCTTTTGGGGAGTGCTTGATGAACGTGGTGGCAGAGATACAGCGCGGAGATGATTTCCTGTACCTGTATGTCCCAAAGGAAAAAAGCAGCACTAAATCCCATTTGTTCCCCTGCAGAAAATGCTGAAACTTCATTTGGACTTTCAAATGTCAAAAAAAAGGCTGGAACAGCCCAGGCCCCTGCATCACAGAAGATGCCAAGCCCCAACCTGACCCTTCCAGGACTCAAAGCCCCATCCAACCTGGCCTTGAACCCCTCCAGGGATGGGGCAGCCACAGCTTCTCTGGGCAACCTGGGCCAGGCTCTCACCACCCTCACAGCAAAGAATTTCTTCCTAATGCCTAATCTAAATCTCCCCTCTTTCAGTTTAAAGTCATTGCCCCTTGTCCTATTTCTCCCCTCCCTGACCAAGAGTCCCTCCTGATCTCTCCTGTAGGCCCCCTACCAGGGACCTTTACATTTTTGACTTAGACTTTGAACAGTTCTTAATGCCCAAGAGAGGTCACCTTGTCCCAACCAGTGGTTCCCTGTGGGAGAGGTGCTTCTGCGAACAGCCACATCTCCCCCTGGGAGCTTTGGGCTGATTTGGGGTGTTGAGGGTCACCACCCTAACCAAGACAGAGACATCTTCATACAGCCTTTGGCCACCGCACGAGGGCCCCAAAGGGTGTGAGATCTGCCATAAATCACAAGCCAGTAGCGATGGCATTGAGTTCCCATCTCCTCTCTTGAAACCTGGGCTTCCCTCACCTGTGTCCTCCATCCCCACTTGGCTTCAGGCTCAGATCCCGCACTTTACAGCACCTCTGGGAGGGCACGGGACATGTCCTCTCTCTTTAAATAGGTGCTGCAGTGGGGTGGGGACAACCGTGGTACCGACCGGGGCAGGAATGGGGAGGAGGTGACAGCGTAACTTCTTCCCCATCACCTTGGAGAGGTGGGACATGCCCCCTCCCAGCCCATCCAGCGCATCCAAGCCTGGCCCACGTGCGGGAGCATTTTCCAGATGCCAGTGTGTGTTTGAAGGTTAAAAAGATGATTGGAAAAGCCCATGTCATGGGTGCCTTAGCTACCAGGAGAATTTCACCAGCACGGGAGAGCGTATTGTCCCCAGAGTGGCCGAGTGGATTTGCATGCTTAATTCCCGCTAAGCATTTTTGGAGGAGTAATCTGATAAAATCTTCAACCTGCTGATAGTAGAACCTTAATTGGGTCTCCCTCATCAAAAGTCCATGGGACTTCCAGCTCCCAAATGTGCAGCCCACCACCAAGGGAAGAGATGTGGTCACCCATCGTGGCCCGGCTGGGTCCGTGCCCAGGCCAGTGCTCCCCATGTGCCGGTGGGGAAAGAGCAGCGCAGCCTCTCTGCGGCCCAGGACAGACGGAGGAGAAGATGACTTTTATCCCATTGTTTTTCCCTGTGATTAATCCATCTAAAGTGCTCCTCTGTGCGTAGCCAAGGGCAATGTAAGAAAGAAGCAGTTTGAGCTTTGTGGGGCTTTTTTTTTTTTTTTCTCCTTTTTTTTTTCCCTCCCCCTTTCCAAGTGTGCTTTACAAATATCCTCTCCGCTCGCCCTCTATATTTGCAAAACCGTCTCCTTCTGCCCATAGCTCCTGATGAAGTCCTTGCAGAGCTCCTTGTCCACCTTCCAGTCTTTTCAGCACGTATTCAAATTAACCCTTTTGTCCCATTCACACCCCCTTTCTTTGGCGGATATTGTGGCTTTGCCAGCAGCGATCCAGCAGCGGCTATTCTAATGTAATTGCATTCTGGCAGTGCCTTGAGAACCTGATCAAGATCATCCCGCAAATTTAATCCCTCCAAATTACAAAATGTTTACTATCAATCACCTTTACGCAGCTTTATTTCGGGGGCTTTCTTCGAGGGGGCGAGCGGGACGTGTGTGTTGCCAGAGATGCCCCTTCACGTCTCCAGCTGATCACCTCAATGGGACCAGAGTCAAATGGTCAAGGCCATATGCGTATGAAAGCCCGGGCTGCTCTGCCAGCTATTCTCTCCTGCTCTGCATGGATTTCACACTTTCTATCCTGTTAGGGTGCCTACCCACTTACTTTAGCCTTGATTTTTTTTTTTCTCCTTCTTTTCCATTTCTGCATCCTGTGTCATCTGGATTTAATCTAGTTAGCAGATTTTCTGCCTAAAATTGCATTGTTAAAGGGAATTGTTTAAATGGGGACTTGGTGGAGAACCCCTGAAATCCTTGAAACCGGGGTGTCCCCCCACTCCTCCCGGCCCAGCGCCGGCCCGCACATACCTCGGGTGCTGCGGCTCCTTGGCTGGGTGCGGAGGGGCTCGGAGGTGGCTTTGCTTTCTTGAAAGCATCCATTGCTATTTTCAGAAGCACAAACAGATGCAAATGTCTCTGCAAACATTGCACAATGAGATGCAGGGAGAGGACAGCCTTTCAAAATCTCTGAATAGCCCTTCAAAGCAAGTCTAATTAGGGTAAGTAGAGGTAATAGGCCCACTTGCGTTTTTTACACTCGCATTTTTCCCCCCTCAAAGCCTGCAAGGCTCTTTTTCCCCTATGGCTGGGGGGGGGGGGGGAGGGAGGAGGGAGGTATATACCCTTGCTCGTTTGTTTGCGCTAACAAATGTAGGGATGGAAAGAAGGGGGAGAGGTAGAAAAGGGGGGGGGGGGGGCGAGAGAGAAAAATCAATCATTTGAAAAGTCTCCTCTGTTAGTTTTTTTTGTGTGGCTTTTCCTGGTGAGATAGATAGCGGCGGAGACAGCAGCATCCCGGCTGGGGCCGGGGTGTGGGGCAGGCCCCAAAGCAGAGGCTGCAGCTCGTGTCATGTGGAACTTCAGTAAGTGAAAAAGAAAAGCAGAAGGTATGGGCTGAATACTTGGGTAAATCAGTAATAGAGCTAAAGGGCATATGCCTGTAGGGAATATGTTGGCATAAAAGAGCTTTAAGAGGGGCCATTCATACTGACAAAGGGAGATTTGAATTGCTGCCTTCACAATAGCATGAAAGGATGGGCTTGGGGTGTTCTGAAACAAAGTGGAAATCATACTGCCCTGAACGGCTCTAATAAGCTTTTAACTATTTTACATTATGGCATTACCTCTTTTTTTTTTTTTTTTTTTTTTCTTCTTCTTGTGAGCCAAGTGCCAGGCCCACTTAAAAGTGTGATTTATACTTTTTTCCTTCATGGTAACTTTGCAGGAAAATAGATGGGGACTCAAAGGCAGTAATTCAGCTTTTTCAAGACGAGGAGGGGGAAATGCCATCATTTCTGAATGTCCCAGAAAGCACACCCATGCGTCGAGCTCCCCGACCGCAGCCGGCAGCACCCTCATCGCCTCGCACCAGCCTGGGCCGGGGATGCCGGCTCCTTGCACCTACCGCCTATCCAGCATCTCCCATCTAATTGTTCTCATTAGCAGCCGTGCAATCAGGCAGATATTACCGTTCAATGCCATTTGGGTTACTTCACTCTTCAACTCAGGTGCGCTTCAGCAGCGCGCGCTCTGAAAAAGGCGGAAATTTCTTGGCAAAACCCCCGCTTTTCACCGCCAGCAGAGGTTCAGCATCTCAGCCCGTATTTGGGGGGACTCGGGGGGCTGCCACTCCCACTGCCTGCCTGGGAAGGAGGCAGTTGCCTGGCCTGTGTGTTGGGAAACGCACGCTGGCTTTGTGTGTGCTGGGGCTCCCTCCCCGAGCTCCCCCCAGATGGTGCGATCGCACGACTGCACTGTTAAAATAGAGCTCGTATAGACAATTAGCCAATTACTCACTCTGTCATTGCACTTTCTTCTTGTAACTGAGATGCAAACTGGACTATGTCTTCTTTGGTAGCTTCATTCATTGGCAGCATTATTTAATGACACTTTTGTCAGCTTTGGGTCTGCCCAAAGATTTCTGAACGTAGCTTTATGAACCTAGAAAGGGCGCCCCACGGAGTGAAAGCGGACTTTGAACCTACAGACGATGCTAAAGACAATGAATTTCCCAAAGTCAGGGAAAGAAATCCAGAGCGTGGCTACCACAGGGCATGTGGCTCAACCCCTCATTGTCAGCAGCAGCGGCTACGGAGAGAATAGCCCAGTAGCCAAAAGAGGTTGAGCATATGGATGCACTGGCCACTTTCTCTCCTTAAATATCTTAGAAAAAAGTACTATTTCAAGTGCCGCTGGGTCCTTTTTAAGGTGGGAAGGTCGGGTGGTTGGAACAGCTGTCCTGGACCAGTATCTCGCCTCGGATCCTCTTTGAGAGTGGCCAAAATGAAGTTTCTTTGCTGTGATGGGTGTTGGTCTCAGGCACAGTTTAGCTCCGGTACAGCTGTGCGGAGCCGCAGCCAGCAGGACTAATGTAGTGGAAACGGTGAGAGAGAGAGGGTCGGTTTTGCTCCTGGCATTTTTCAGGGAAGAACAAAAAGTCGCCTACCGCCTAATGAAGGAAACTCCATCCTTCTACATATGTTTCTTTGAAACGGGCTAACGCTTTTATTTTCTGTAACTTTTGGCACCAAACATCGTTAGTGTCTCTCATTCACCTCTGAAGCGCAGCCCCATGCAGGTGCAAAAATGGATGCCCGGTTACCTTTAAATACAATTTAAAAAAAAACCAAACCAACAACAACAACAAAAAAGAGAAAAAAAGAAACAAATCCCATCTGTTTCTTTCCAGAAGGTAGAATTTCTGTGAGATTTATCTCGTGGCTCCTCCGAGCTTGGTCAGCATGAAGCACACACTGGACACACACAGTCTGGGGTCTCCACCACCGCCACCACCTTCCCATGGCTGACAATTCCCTTCCCTGCATCCCATATGGCTCCCTGCATCTC
Source organism: Numenius arquata (assembly GCF_964106895.1). Taxonomy (NCBI): domain Eukaryota; kingdom Metazoa; phylum Chordata; class Aves; order Charadriiformes; family Scolopacidae; genus Numenius; species Numenius arquata. The sequence continues at coordinate 41,909,825 of NC_133586.1, read as the reverse complement.
CTGGCATCCCAACAAGTGCTTCCCGGGAGATCGGGGCAGGTGACAGCCGTGCTGGTGACAGCCACGGTGGGTCAGGTAGTCCGGACCCTCCTTCCCTGGGACCACAGACCTCATTAGCTGCCACTTGATTTATCAAGAGGGCATTATGGCTTTGGAAGCTGACATCTTTTTGGATTGCAAATAGGAGAGGAGGAAACTGTACCCTGTGAAAAGATTGATTAAATACTAATTAACCTCTTTTCTTAGATAATGAAAGCACTTCAGTGAGCTGGATAAACACGATGCGCATCAGTTGCTCTCCTGGCGAAGCGAGGGGTAATTGAGAGAGCAATATCCATTACTGATGTTGTGACAGGAAAGGTTTTCCTTTCAGATTACAAAAGGCTGGGTGCAGGGGAGATGGTACTCAAATAGGAAGGAAAAAAAAAAGAGAAGTCATATTCTTTTATCTCAGGAGTTAAATCCCTTCGGTTTGAATAGTCCTACCAGTGAAATGAGAGAAAAAACTTGTCCATTTATATCTAGGGAGAGCCAAGTAAAAGAAAAATAAAATAAATGTAAATCAAGTTACTTGGGCTTTGGAGGAAGAGATTGACTCAGCTGCCTATTGTTGCTGGTCCTTACTGGTAAGGCCTCTAGCTTTTCTAGGTTCTGGGCAAAATAATCGATAAATATTGCCTGTTTCCAGTGAATCCCAGAGACCAATCTGCAAAATCACAGAGGAAGAAGAGAAGTTCTTTCTTGTCCATGTTAAGATTTGCAGGGTCCCCCCTTACCATCCTAAGGCCACGTGCCATTCTTCCACAAGGAGAGCAGCCTTGCCAAGGAGGACATTTGCTTTCTCAAAAGTGCATATTTTCAAGGAGAAATTCAGGTGGGAAAGGACCATTTAGTACAGTTTGTTCAACTTTTACTTGCCACCAGTGGTTTTCATTCTTTTTGATCCTGCCTTTGAGACTCTTTTTCAGCACGTTATCCAGAAGGTTCTCTCATTTCCCATGGGGAATCCAACATGAATATGACCACGCTGGAAATTTAGTCTTCCTCCCTCCGCCTTCTCCATTTGGCCTCATTTGTCTAAACCGAAGTGTTCATCAAGGACCCCTTAAGCTCTTGGTCCTCATGGGAGGGACAGAGACAAACTCCGGGGTCCAGAGTGTTCCTTGGGCTATACGTGCCCTCTCCTACCACCTTCAGAAGTGGACTAACACCATCTTAGTTGTGGGATTTTGTATTTGCAAATGTTGTGTTTCTTCAGGGTTTTCATTTCAATGGAGACCTGCAAGTTGGAGAAGCACAATGATCTTTATCAGGGGATGTAGTGATAGGATGAGGGGTAATGGTTTTGAACTGAAAGAGAGGAGATTTAGATTAGACATTAGGAAGAAATACTTTGCTGTGAGAGTGGTGAGAGCCTGGCCCAGGTTGCCCAGAGAAGCTGTGGCTGCCCCATCCCCGGAGGAGTTCAAGGTCAGGTTGGACAGGGCTTTGAGCAACCTGGTCTGGTGGGAGGTGTCCGGGCCCAGGCCAGGGGGTGGGACTGGATGGGCTTTAAAGTCCCTTCCAAACCAAACTGTTCTATAATTCTATGATTCTCTGATCTGCTAGGTTTGCACTGGGCTACAGGTGCCAAATGCTGCTGTAGACCGTCCTGCTGGAGGTACTTGTGGGTATGATTTTAGGAAGATTGCTGACATCTGCCATAGAGAGAGGAGCAGAACAAGTTGTTTGTTTGTAGAAATAAGTCCAATTAACTCCTACAGATGGAACTTAATCCATTATTTGTGCAACAAACCATTATGGTCCATAATCGCCTTGGACTGCCATTAGACACCTTTAAATACTTTCCTAGAAGGCAATTTTGTGAAATCTTCAGGTTAAAAAGAAAAAAAAAGATTATCCTGGAATGTGCAGAATGTAATAATCCAAGAAAGACACAGTGAAGTCCTGAGGACTCTGCCAAATCCCTGTTTGGGAAATAGAGGCATCAGTCCCTTCACATGCTGCAATTCGTAATTAAGCACGTCTCACAGGCATGAAGCAAGAGTGGAAAGGTGGCCATGCACCAACACAGGCTGGGCTTTCCCTGAAGCACAATGAATCTCCTGGGTGGAAAGCAAGGGAGAAGGGGCTGAATAGTGCAACTAAATGAATGAGCTGAGAGCAGGGATGTTAGTGGGACACTCTATGCATTTTCTTTCCAGTTACAGCATTAGAAAACCCACTTTCTGAACTTGGTGTTGATGCTTCCATTGGCACAGTCCATGCAAGATTGTGTCTGTAGGCCTTTATTCACCATTACTCAAAGAATAAAGCTAATCTCTTCTCTAAAAGTCTTGATTCAGCAAGTTTTTACTCTCTGCAGAAGTATGCTGCGTGCTCCGTCCTACTGGCCCTTGCCAAAGCCCTACTGACAGTCAACGAGTCAAACAAATGGGGTAGGAGGCAAGTGGGAACCATTTCTTGTACCTGTGGAGTCATGGACGTGCACAGAGAAGGGTGGTATCTCTGTCCCAACCTCTCAAATGGGATAATTCTTTTTCCTTTTTGAACCATCAGAGTTTCGTAAGATTTTCCCACAGCGAGATGGGAGGTACTAACAGATGCTGCTGCAGAGACAGTCAAAGAGAGGCAAAAGTGGGAGACCTGAATAACAACGAGCGCTGTGCCATCAGCATTTCCACGCTGACACAGAAGAGCATTATCCATTGGGAAGAGTCTATTCACTCTCGTCTGGTGGATCTTAAACCGGAAGATTGACAACTGAAAAATAATAATAATGATAACAATAATAATAGAGGAGCATTGCTCGGCGTGCGGAGCCTTGATCTGGCAGCAGCAATGCCTCACGTGAAGTGTTTGCCATGTCTCCTGAGAGGACACCAACCCCAGGCTGTGGGGAGGAAAACCCCATTTCCAGGGGACACAGCTATTTCGTCCCCTCAGCTCAGCCTTATTGCCCTGGTGGTTAATAATGGGTCTGGGTCCCACAGGATCTGGTACTTCACCATGGCTCTGTGACATCTGTGGTATCTTTGGTAGTTTTTCATCTTGACCATTCTGCCTTTTGGTTGAAGAAGAAGAGAGAAAAGGGATTAGTCGATCATATAATTTGTTAATTTGTCAAATCAACAAATGCTTCATTAATGTCCTTTGAAGACGATAAGAGTTCAGCAAAGTATCAGCTGAAAGTATTTCGTGCAGTATTTTGGCATCTCCATTCTGCAGTGCTCACGTACGGTACGGTCAGTAAATCTGCTTGGTCCTCAGCAGCTCTGCTCCTCCAGATGATTTCTTTTAATTGCATGTGCCACCAATAAAAAAGCTCCTGAAATTTAGTTCTCACCTGCTTCTGTTCTGGTAATCTCTACCTACTATACAAATCGGTCTTAATGGAGCGTTTGAGCCCCAGAGATCTATAATTATAGTATTAAGTTTCATGTGCTCACAGGTAGTAGCGCAGACTGTATTTTACAGATCACGTACAGAGTAAAATCCAAATCTACAACAGATTGACACCGAATAATGAAAATCCTTCTGAGGATGCTCTTGTTAATAACTAAACCCCATGCATTGTTTGAGCCTCGCCCTGGCAGGGACCACATTAAGTAGGGCACCACATGGCATCGAAATCATAGAAACCACTTGTTATCTAAAACTTGCCCCAAATTTTGGATTTGCAGCTATTTGCTCGGTTTTTTGAGCACAGATAATTCACGGAGACCCTCAAGAGCTTCAGATCACTTAGGAAAAACTGGAAGAGAGAAGCTCTGGTGCTGTGAGGCTGCTGAGGACCCTGTCACCGGAGCACACGAGCATCTTGTTGGTAGAGGACTGTTTCCCCACGGTAAATCTCAGCAGAGAGAAAGTGGGATAATCTCAGTTGTGTTTTGAGAAAGTCTGTGCTGGAAGCACGATTCCCAGCCAGCAGGGATGCCCTATCTATGGGGCCATCTCTGACTTTCTCTCCTAACTAAAGGGGAATTAAGGACTTGCAGAACCTCCTGGCAGAGGGTCCCTAATGCTTGCATGCCCCGGAGGTGGCTGGATCCAGCAAGGATAAAGGATTGCCGACACCCATCAGCAGACATATGAAAAAATGCATATACATCTATATAATGTGGTGCAAAGTTTCAAAATCAAGCTATTTCAGTTATTTCTGAAGTCTCTAAGGGTCTTGCCACTGGTTTCAGTGGAACTGAGATTGGTGCCTGTTTAAGGAAATTTTTTACCATGTAACTATCTGGTATTTCCAAAGAATTTGCCAATGATTTCCTCAGTTTAATTCCCCTATTTTTTTCCCCCTGTACTAGTGCAAGGAGATGATTTTAGTGCAAATAAAAAAAAGCTGCCTGTTTGCAATGGGGGAAGCCTGTTCCAGCTCCCTGCCAATTCACCAAACGATTCTTTTGATAAAAATAAATACAAACCCCGTTGTTGTAAACGGGGGTGCAGGTTGGTCCCGCAGCCTCTGAATATAGGCATTCCATCTGTCCCGGCGGCAGATTTGTTCAACTATGTCTGAACCTATCACCGCTCGAGGGAAAAACTGTTCCCTGACTCATGTTAATGTATGAATCTAATTGTATCCTCACGCAGTTTGCAGCCTTCCTTGCCCCCATTAGGAACATTAACATCATACACTGGGTCCCAGTAGATGTATGGTCTTTATATACTGCATAATGTCCACAGATCTCTGCTCGCAGCTAAGAAAACACAAAAGAATAGAGGATATTTTGAAGTTTCGTGGAGGTTTTTTTTTTTTTTTTGCTTTTTTTTTTTTTTTTTTTTTTTCTTTGAGATTGAAGTCCAGTGTCTTGGGACCCAGTGACTTTAGATGACCTTCCGTCTCCATGGACTGTACTAAATTTCAGCCCCTGGAGGCTACTGCACACAAAACCTCCTGGCTTTCAAGGGCAGGTGCAAGCAAAGCTTCACTGCGTCACAGATCAAGACCTGTTACTGCCAGAATTAGATTTCACAAATCTCTTTTATTTAACAGGACATCATTAAGGAACTGGCCTATACTGGTTGATGGTGCCTTTAATTAATAGAAGTATTACGCTGCTATTAGGATTTCCAAGCAGTAACATTTCCTTTTCGGCATTTATACCTACTGAGAAGCAGAGGTGGATGTGTGTGTGTGTGTGTAGACAAGCATATAAAACCTATGTTAAAGAAATATAAAGATTGCAGACTCAGGCACTCAGGAAGGAAGAAATACTGACACTGAGGTGTCTGTGTAATCTTAATTCAGCTCCTCTCCTAATTTTTGTGGCAATTATATGACCCCATGTTATATTTTTGATCCTATCTCCATCTTCTTCAGTTTACAGGGATGTTGACTTTCAGGCACAGATTTTGCCCGTGTGACGAGCAGCTTCTCAGTGTTTCGGCCAATGCTTTCAGGGTTTGCCCTCTGCCTTTCCCCCCGCACAGTCTATGATCGTGTACTGAAGACTCAATTTCTTCTTGGGCTTTTACAGCAGTCCTGAGCATCTGAGCGCTCTGAAAGCTCTGCTTAATGAAATCATTAGATTCACTGATGATGTGAGGGGATGGTGGTACCCTAATTTTACACATGGGAAACTGAGGCATGGAAAAATGAAAGGTGATTCATTCCATTAACCCTGGGCTGTCCAATCTGAGACGTGTAGGAGCTGACTTATTTGGGCACGTACGACACCGTATATCCAAGCATCCACCTCCTTTCCCCACAAACACCCCGTTAAGTGCCCACACAGCTCTGATTCTCCAGTGTTTCGGAGATGGCTGGAGAGATACGGCATATCTGCCTCATTCCCCCCAGAAAACAGGGCAAAGAGGATAAAACTGATGCTTTTAAGGGTGTCTGTGCGCCCAGTGCGATATGGGAATGTTGAGCAATGCTGAAGAGGGAGGGGATGGAGACAGGAGGAGTAAAAGTGCTTCAGCAAGGTAGGATTTTGGGGGTCAGATTGCTTCCCCATCTCACACAAATGCAGGAGAGAGGAAAGGTTGGGATTTCCCAACAGTGGAGCAGTTTTTGTGGAGGCGAGGGCCCCTCTGGACACCCCCAATCTCTAGCTGAGAGCCATAGCGTGCCAGGGCTGGTGCCAAGCCCATGTACCCATCCCACTGCGTGACTTGGGGATAAGGGACAGCTCGTGCCAGCCTGGTTCTCCCAACGCTGCCGTTTAAAGCAAAGCTGTGAGCTCCATACCCTCTTCAGGGGTGCAGCATCCTCTCCGTGCCCCAAATCCCCCAACCCCTTCCAGCTCCCCTTACGAACCACAGCAAGGACACCACCACTGCTGGTGGCACCCGTTCTGCCGCGTATCCTGATCGGGTCTCTAATCCCTTCTCTGTCAGACTCGGGGGCCAGCTGATGTTGGCAGGTAGCCGCACGTGTCCGTGGCCAGCGTGGTGTGAGAAACGACGGCTCGGCCCGTGCTGAGTGTCGCCTTGGGGCAAACGTTTCCCTTCCACCCCAGGTCCCTTCTGAGGAGCGAAAAACCCCGAGCTTAAGAAACAAAACTCGCAGAGGCACCGCTGAAGTTCAGTAAAAAACGTTAAAAATTTTATTTACAGGGTAAAGTACAATTTCTTAAAAAAAAAAAGAAAAAAAGAGAACCCACTTTGATAAGAGGCATAATAATAGAATAAAGCTCTTTATGTACAAAAATACAATTTTCATATGAATGAACATCTTGAATAAATTAAACCGCTATCTGGCCCCGGCGCTGAATACCCCGTGTCTGCTCCTGCTCTAAAGCAAGACCGCCGCGCTGGGGGTCAGCATCTATAATGCATGAGCCTCTCGGCTTGTCCGTCGGGTGCAGGGTCCCATCGGGGCCGGTGCTGGGTCGTGTCACCCCTTCAAACCTCCCCCCCCCCCCCCCCCCCCCTTCCTCTCCCCCGGCCGGAATGGGGCTGAGCCGCCCCCGGGCGTAGGGGGGGCAGGAGGGATGCGCTGAGCTCCGCGCTGCGCCCCGGGGCCGCATCGGCCCCCTAAGCCTTTTCATGGCATTGTCAGGGCGTTCAAACCAAATTTTCATGCTCGTTTTTCTTCGCCGGAGAGCTACAAATTGTAAAATTGACTTTTCACCTCGTCTGCGGCAGCAAATCTGTCGCTTTTCTTCCCGGTTTTCGGTGTCGTAGGGGAGGCGAGGCGGGGGTTGGGGATTTGGGAGGCGGGGGGGGGGGGGTGGGGAGGGGGGGGGGGCTGGAAAGTGCAACGGGAGGAGACAACACACACACCCCCCCCCTCCCCGCTCCCGCCCGCCCCCGGCCCTCGGGCGGGGAGAGCCCGGCGCGCCCCGCGGAAGGCTGCGCGCTAGCGGCAGGGAGCGCCCGGGGGGGCGGCGGCGGCGGGCAGCCCGCGGAAGCTGCGCAGGCTGTCGGCGGGCGCGTAAGGGCAGTCCTCGGAGGTGGCGGGGCTGCTGGGGCCGGAGGCGGAGGCGCAGAGCGAGGGGGCGGACGGGGAGGCGCTGGACAGCCAGGAACCGGCGTCGCTGCCGGGGCTGGGGGGGGCGGCGGCGGCCCCGCGGAAGGCGGGGGGCGGCGGGAGGCACTGCTCGGCCAGGCGGAGGGTCTCGGAAAGGGCCCAGATGTAGTTGTAAGCGAAGCGCAGGGTCTCGATCTTGGTGAGCTTGGTGTCGTCGGGGAAGGTGGGCAGGACGCTGCGGAGCTCGTCCAGGGCGGCGTTGAGGTGGTGCATGCGGTTCCGCTCCCGGTCGTTGGCCTTCACCCGCCGGCTGCGTTTCAGCGTGTGTAGCAGGGCTTCGGTACGCGCCCGCGCACGGCCCCGCCGCCTCCTCCGCTCCCGCGGAGGTTCCGCACCGCCGGCGCTGTTGGCCGCCTCCGCCGGCATCCTGCGGGGAGAGAAGACGGAGACCCCGTCACTGCGGGGGAGCCGGGCAGGGAAGGGGCGACGGGGGGGCGACGGGGCGGGGGGGGGGGGAGTTAAGGGGAAGGTGCGAAGCGGCTGGGGAAGGGGAGGGGGGGGAGAGAGAGAAATAAATAACACTGGGGGGCTTTCGGGGGGGGGAGGGGGTTAAGTGCTTGGCACGGCGGCCCCGCGCCGAGCAGGTGCCGGCGCCCCGCGTACTCACATGGAAGGGCAATCCCAGGGATGCAGTAAAGCAATAAAAATACAGAGGAGGCAAAAAAAAAAAAAGAAAAAAAAGAAAAAAAGCCAAGCGTCCCGCTGCAGGGGGAGGAAGGGCGGACTGCGGCCCTGGGATGGGGGAAAAAAAAAAAAAAAAGGAAAAAAAAAAAAAAAAAAAAGAGGGGAGAGGCGGGGCGGGGGGGACACGCGACCGCTCTTGTCTTTGAAGTGCTGCGGGCTGCGATCCGCTCGTGTGAGCGGCGGCTTTGGCACACGACGGCGCGGCCGCCCGTACTTATAGCGGCGGGGGGACAATGGCCCCGTGGCCGCCCCGCGGGGCCGCGCCGAGGCGGCAGGTCGGCCCCGTGCGCCGCGCCCTCCGGAGCGTGCCCGCAATTACCGCGGGCAGCCGCGCATCTGCCGCGCCCCCGCGGGGGGGGGGGGGGGGGGGGGAGCTTAGGAGGGGACATCCCTCCCCTTTGGGTTCCCCCCCCTCCGTGTGTCCCGGCGTGGAGGTGGAGAGGGGTCACCGGGGCGATGCGGATGGAGGGGTCGCCGGTTCTGAGTTTAAATCGCTGGGATTTGGGAAAAAGCGGTTAGGTTGCGCTCCCAGAGGATGAGCCGCGCTGTTTTTCCCCCGACCGGAGGGTTTCTTCGGGTGTTCTCTACACCTTGCGTTTTTTCTACACGTTCCCGTCAAAGAGAAAATACTCTGAAGTGTTACAACTTTTAACTCAAAGCAGGTTTTTTTCCCTCCTGCATTTCAGAAGTGGATATCTACACCCGCTTTGGCTTTTGTGGGCTTCGTTTTGAAAAAGGGTTTTGCAGGTGCTCAAGAAAGTTAAAAATTCCAAATGACGTTTATCTTATAAACTTCAGTGGTCGTGAAAGTATCTATATAATTCTTTGTCGCTGGATGAAAACCAAGAACTGTGCAGTTTTTATTGTTAAGTTCTTGTTGCTGCTGCTAATCCCCACTAAGTGCCCAGGTATCACTATTTAAGACTTTGGGAAGCCACAGTTTTGTAAGTGGCTAAAAAGTTCCCTCATTCTGACATCTGGCTTTTTGCACCCCTGCCTCTCGCTGCCGTGAGGAAGCCCCATTGTCAGCACTCAGGTACTTGCCTCTCTGGAAGGTTTTCAGTTTCACCGTCCATCAATAGCCATTTTTAGGCTTCTGTGCCTGAACTCGGATTTAATCACATGCTTTCCCCTTGTATTAGATGTAGGATCATTCCCCATCCTGGGATTTCCTCCCGTGCCTTTGATAAACAGCGAAAATTGACAGCGTGTTATTGTCTTTAGCTCTGTGTTTTAAGTTCTTAGCAACCATTTTTTATTTGAACCTGAGAGAGGAGTTTGCTATCAGAGGTGTTCCTTCTGCTTCCCCCCCCCCCCACTTTGAGATGATCCACGACACCAACAAACGGCCACAACCAACCTTCTTTGTGCCCAAAAGATCCCGCACAGAAGTGAGCAATCCAAAAAGCCCTGGGTGATGAATATTAACGAGTCTAACAACCTAGAAATAGTTTTCCACTGGCCGAGCTGGCAGAATCGGCTCTATTTTCTGCTTTTTAACATCTTTATATGGCTACAGACCTTCGATGATGCGATATAACCCCGGAAGGCCGGGCGAGGGGGGGGCAGGCTGTTCGGCGGGAGGGACCGAGCTCTCTCAATCACCGTCCCTGCAATCAGGCTGATGTTTTTAGGGCCCGTGCATACATAAATGACTTTCTGCCCTAAGTAGTTCCACTTCACTGAGTTACTCATGTCCTTAAGTGACGGCACGATTAGAGGCCTCGGTCGGCAGGCAGAGATGGGCGGTGGGGTTTCCAGCAGAAACCAGGAGAAAGTCAGAAAGGGCCGAAATTTAAAGGTTATGGAAGCATATGGCAAAAAAATGTTCAACTTTTGTTAATGTGCACTTTGTATATAGTGATATAAACTGCGGCGTTGTCTGCAACACTTTGATTGTCTTTTGTTTAGGTGTCTTTGAGCAGTCAATAGTTTATTCATTAAAATGTTTATGATTCCCTAGAGTTTCAGGGACTTTGGCACAACCGATCACTTGTCTGAAAGTTTTGCAGTGAAAGCGCATTATTCATTAGTCCTTATCCATCATTTGCAGTTTGTCATTTGTTATTCTCTTGTTTTAAAAGTTTGTGCTCCAATCAAGGAGGGGAGAGAGCACCATGTGTCTCTGTGATCAGTCACAGCCATGAATAGCCAGAGCTGAAGTGAATGTTTCACAAACAACCCATAGGCTGAAATTTGTTTGCATAATCTATTCACTGCGTACTTATGAATAACGAATGCATTCACGGAACCAGAATTGTTTCAGGAAGCCTTCGCAAACAGAAAGAAGTGCTAAATATCTTGGATAATTTATTCCCGATGAATAATTCAACCAGTTCTATCGCAGGCAGTCTACTAATTTTGCAGATAAATTATTCAGCCAACGCAGATAATGGCTCCTACACCTTATGGGCCTGCTCCTATGGCAGTCAGCTGCTAAAGTTCCATGAAGTTTTCCGGGATCGGGAAAGAAAAAAAAAATCCCCAAATGAAACAGGACCTTTGATTTCAAGGAACACAGAGTGTTTCCAGCATCGCGCTGATGGCCTTAGTCTGATTTTTAGCCTTTGGTATTAGCTTCTTTGCCTTCGTTTAAGTGCAGCTAAGCTCAGATGGACTCGTGGATGTTATTAGTTTCATATTTTGAGCTCTAAGGAAGCTTGCCATGAATACCATTTGCTTTGAGACACCTTACAGTACTTAAAAAAAAAAAAAAAATAGAGAAAAAATATTCAAATGGCATTTTTGACTATGGAAACCATAAAAGCACAGCTGGATCGGCCCATCCTTCGCTGCACGGGATGGCAAACTGCTCATCCGAAATCAGAGCAAACCCTTGTGGGCCCATTTCCATGGGGCACATTTATCACTTGATGGACCGGGGGCCTCGAGCACGAAGCTCACTCCTCTGCCCTCACGTTGAGATGCTGGGTGTTGGGTCTCACTCATGGCTGGACTCCAGAAAAAGTAGAAATTAATAAATAAAGGCGGTTGGAGAGAAGATGCCAGCAGTGCTCGCAGTGAAGGCTGTCGGTGCTCGGCGCTGACCTCTGAATGCATCCTTTCCAGCAGGGAAAAAGCTGGTCCATGAGAAGTTACCATTCCCTGGTTAAATGTTTATTGTACCTTGTAAAGGTAAAACAAATCTCCGTGTTAGAAATCAGCCTCACAATTCAAAAATCACCAGAATTACGATCATTAGAGCAGTGTTAGAGTCACTCTTCTCCCCAAGCACAGAAAGGAGCAGTTCACAATAAAACTGCTCCTGCAACTGGAAGGTGCCTCAAAGAAGTTAGAGGTACTTCTTTTTTTATTTATAAGGATTAAGATGCACATCGATGCAACTCGCCAAGCTCTTGTGTTTTGTTCCATTCGTACAGGAGGGCTTAAACTAATGTTGGGATGAGTGTGAAAACGTGTCAACCAGGAAAATACTACTTTTTTTTGCTCCCTCATTGTCTGAAAGCAGCGCGAGAGCTGTCTCCGGAAGGTGCTTTGAATGGAATTTGGAGAGGGGACGTGGCTGGTGGCAAAGGCGTCACCCTGGGAGCAGGAAGCTCGACCCGGTGCCTTGCAGGAGTAAAGGCAGGATCACCGGGGATGCCTGGGTCGATGCAGCAGGAATGTTAAAAATAGATAAAAACCCAGAAGATGGCTCGATAGGGCAGCTTGTGTCCCTGTGCTTGCGTGGGCATGGGCGCAGAGCGTGGTGGCTCCTTCTCCAGCCCGGGCTGGGGACAGAAGCGAGGGCTTGCCAGTGTAGGGATGGCCATACGGTGTGGTGCCCCTGGGACCCATCGCCCGGCCGGGGTCAGCTTACGGCTCCTGGCCCGAGGCTACCGGCGGGTTCAGGGGTTCACGCCTTAGCTGCTGGCTAATGGACAGCCCTGGAAGTCCAATATTTGAAAGGGATCTCAGCCCACAGGGAGGCGGCATTAACCCCTTCCAGAGCAGGAGCCGGTTCTCCTGCGGGATCGTTGCCTGGGGAGCAGCTCAAGGGCTTTGTCTAGAGAGGATTTGGCTTCATCTACCTGCCTGTGGCCAGCGTGGGGCCTCGGGCCACGTGCTGGGGGCAACCGGCAGGAGGGGAGCATGGGAGGGTCCCCGAGAGCTGGGGGGTTCCTCGCCCGGAGGAGCTGGGTCTGCTCTTAAATCCCCCCCAAGCACCCAAGAGCCACAGCCGAGGCTCAGCCCCTCCTGGGGGCTCTGCAGAAATAGTGGGAATGTTTTATTTTCAGATTTTAAATGCGTGATGTAACTTTTTCCTTCTTTTAGGAAGGGGGGGGGGGGGGCGAGTAGGTAAACGATTGTTCCCTGCAAGCACAAATGTATTTTGTTTGTTGTAATTAAAATGTTTTAATGAGACAACCATAAAATCAACCATTAATTATTTTTTTTCAAACACTTCTGCTTCCTTTTGAGCTAGGTCTATTTAGAAATAGTTTAGAGAGTAGCCTGCAGTTTTATTCTTTCTTCGGTATTATACACAGGAGTGGAGAAGTCATTTATAAATAATTACACAATGTTTTGGGTCTTTGGGTTTGTATAATATATCAAAGCGATTAGTACACGCATTGTTCCATTGTAAATGGTTTTTTTCCCTTCCTTTCAGTTTCACTTGCCTTGTCTTCTATCTAAACCTTTTTCGTGAAATCCTTTGTCTTCCTCATTCTTTTAGCTTGTTACAGTGCAGGGACATTCTTCTTATTCAAACACTCACAGCATGAGCAAAGAAAGCTACTTCTGTCGCATCTTAAGTTTTACCATAACTTTCTGGCATTTTCTTTTCTTCCAATTTTCCCAGACTACTGATAGGGTAATGAAGAATTATAACATACATCAATTATTGGTGCTCACGGTGTATTATGCTCCTGAATTCAAGGGGAGATAAAGAGGGGGGAGGAAAAAAAAAAAAAAAAAAAAAAAAAAGCACCACTTTCAGTGGTTTCGAGGCACATGAGAGAGGAGTCGGCGCAGATTATTTATAACATCTTTCTGAGCATCAATTATGTTTGACTCCTACAACCACTTCCTTGTCCCACTGGTTTTATGGCCAGAAGGAGTCATTTTTGTGTGTGGTAGCTGCGGCATTTAACTTGTTTCTTTTATGAGGAGCCCAAACAATGCATCTTCAGGCCAAACAATCTATCTCCCCGAATAATAGCCCAAATGTCAGTCAAGGGCTCGGGGCTGGGAAATATATGATCATTGTAAAGGGCCACGGGAAGAAAGCCTGGAGATGGAGGGGTTTGTGCCGGTTCCTCGTGCGGGTCCCCAGCACAGCGGTGCCAACCCCCCCCTGTTTCGGCACTGGGTACCCCCCGGGGAGGAGGTGCCCGGGGATGGGACCGGCTGCCTGAGGTTTCAACAACCCTAATCCGAGTTATCCAAGGAAAAGGGCCAAACCCTCCCGGTGTGGTCACGCTGCCGGGATACGCTCCCTGCCCGGCCCTTCCCCAGCCTCCCAGCTCCCACATTAACTGGGAAAAATGAGATTAGGATGTCACCTCCGAGAAATGAGCCCTTTTTTTTTTCCCCCACCTTATTGTGCGAGAGGTTTTTCTTCTCTTTCTTTCCCCCCCCTCCACCCTCTCCCGCCCACAATTCCCCCTCTTTTGTTGATTTGTATTTTGTTAATTGAAGCTAGAACACTTATCCTAAAAGAAAGGGACAAAATTCATTGACTGCCGTGGGGATGAAATCCCCCCAACAACGTGCAAAGCAGGAAGCTTAACTACACGCTGAGATGCTCAGGTTTTCTTTCATACCTTCCATATAAATAATTCTGCTTAGCAGTGGCTTTTTTTTTGGTTTATTTTCTTTTAACTCCAGTAAAGATAACCTGAAAAAATTGAAGCTCCGTAACGGTGGGATGCAATTGAGCCTGAGCTTTTTTTTTTTGGGGGGTGGGGTGGGGGTGGGTTCTTGGGGTCCCCCCCCCAGCTCCGAGGATGGAGTCTTGCAGCCGGAGGAGGATGCTCCGGGACCACCGGCAGCCCGCGGATCCCCACTGCCCCGCCACGGGGGCTGGGGGATTTGCTGCCATTTGCATAGCAGGTGTTAGGTCCTGGGCCATTCTTCCTTAAGGGAGTTTTAATACGGGATAAATTACCGGGAATTAGGAGGAGGCAGGCGACAAAAAAAGCGCTCGTGGAGTCTTCTCCTGGCCACGGCAGGGAAAAACGGAGAGAATGGCTAAACTAAAGGAGAAAAACCCAAACTCAGCAGCTCCTGCCCCAGCCCGGGGTATTTGGGGTGCGCAGGGGTTGGGGGGCAGCTCACACCGACTTCTCCTGAAATTCAGGTTTGGACTCAGGAACGTGGTAATCCCAGGGACAGTAATACGATTACCGGCCTGAGGATCTTTGAGTCAGTAGGTCTGGTAGGGGAGTTTAAAATGTTAATCCCTGGTATAATCCCTTCCCTGGCATTGTACGTACAAGGGTTGCACCCGCAAGAGAATTGCCTGTTTCCTTCCCCGGGCTTCAGGGCGGGAGGGCAAAGGCTGGGGAGCAACCCCCTCCCCCACTGACCTGCACACACAAACGTGTGTGGACACGTGTGCACACCCATGTGTAGCCACCACGTATGTGCACACACGCACAATCACACGTGTGCACATGTGAACACACACAACTGCTGTCCCAAAGAGGAGAGGGACTTTTTACAAGGGCATGAAGTGATGGGACGAGGGGTAATGGCTTCAAACTGAAAGGGGAGATTTAGGTGAGATTTCAGGAAGAAATTTTTCCCTCTGAGGGTGGTGAGAGCCTGGCCCAGGTTGCCCAGAGAAGCTGTGGCTGCCCCATCCCTGGGGGTGTTCAAGGCCAGGCTAGACGGGGCTTTGAGCAACCTGGTCTGGTGGGAGGTGTCCCTGCCCAGGGCAGAGGGTTTGAACTGGATGATCTTTAAGGTCCCTTCCAACCCAAACCATTCTGTGATTCTATGACAGCATCCAGAGATACTAGGCAATGCCTGTAGCTGTCATACTTGGAGGCATATACGGGTCTATTTGGAGTGTTTTAGCAGCGCCTGGCGCTGGCCATGGCTAAGGCCAAGAGAAATTGTTAATAACAGTGATTATACTTAATTCTGCATATCTATGTCCGGGTATACCTACATCTGCACACAGAATGGGAGAGGAAAGCCGGGTCACCAGTGTTCCCAGGGGTCCTTGATGAAAATTTCCTATCACACCTCAGTCACTGCTTTGCCCTGTCAATTAGGGTACACACATATAGAAGGAAAGTGAGATGCTTCATATGTTTTTTAAGCAGAGAGTAATTTTGAAGCGCATCCCCCTGCAGGTTTTCGTTGCAGGTAGGAAAGTCTTGCCTGTAATTTTTGTTTTGGCGCTCTGTAAAAGGGGCATCGGTATGAAACTGCCCGGATGCTTTTCACATCAAGGGAGGCTGCACATATTATATATAAATAGAGGCCATCTTTAATAAGATTATATCAGTAAGGAAGAAGCTGACATCACCACAATTAAAAAAAAAAAAAAAGCAGGTGAATTCACCCCAAAAGAGATGTGAGATGTGAGAGCTGGGCAGGGACTTGCCAGCACTTGGGGGAGCCCCAGCGCCTGGGAAGAGCAAGGCAGGTGGAAAAGGGAAGGAGAGAGCCCCAGCCACTGGCCCCTGCACCCTGACCCCCCTGGGTGCACCCTTTGGGGTGTAGTTCCCACTGCCCAGGACATGAGAGGGCCGAGGGTGACACCCCAAGGCACAGCACTGCAAACTCCTCCCTGCCGAGGGTTCAAGTCTCCCTGGGCTCCGGAAAAGCTCCCTGAATGGGGTTTATTCAGCAAAACCTGCTCTAGTGACATAAAACCTCTGCGCTTTCCTCTGGGCTTATGCTGTTATTTTATTGCTTTTACTGTATTAGTAAAAAAAAAAAAATTATATATATATATATTGTTTTAACTATCTCAGTAAAACTGTTACGTGACCTGGAGTAAATTGTAAAGATTTCTGAGTGAGAAAAAGTGATACAAAGAGTTTTTCCTCTTTAATTCCTTTTCCAGCCACTGAGGGTTGGTGGTTGGGGGCTGTTTTAGCTGCGGTGGGTGCTGAGCTTCACAGCACCGGTGTCAGGAGACCTGGGTCGAAATGGATTTTAACATTCAGAGGCCAAACAGTAAAACTGGGCTCTGGGCAGGGCGGAAGGAGAAAGAGCTTTAGTTTGGCTTAAACGGAGTATGAATTTTAGAAAATGTCAAAATGAAACATCTGGCGGCTGCTGAATTAAGATGCTTCAGTGAAGACGCACTGAGGGGTACCCTGACTCTATTTAAAAGTAACCCTCTTTTTATTTTTTTTTTTTTTTCCCTGCACCAACTCAGCTTTTTGAAGGGTGTCCTACTGTTTTGCAAACAAATTTCATTAAATGTAGTTGAAAGCAAATGGCAAATAACTTTTAGACCTGCTCTGCTTTCTGGGATGTAAAGGAGCGCTTTGCACTGACTTAAGTGGCTCCTGGCTATCCATGTAACTGGGCTGCTTTGCAGTTCATTACCTTAGGGTTATATATACAATATATCCGTTAAATTTCCCATTCTTCAGGGACAAAATCACAGGTATGAACATCTTAAATTCTCACCTGAATCATCCCCCCGTTAGTGTAAGCGGCTGCAGTGAAGGCGAGGGACTCAGCCTTGCTCTCCATCACGCTGACAGCCAAGTACCGTCTCTTTCAGTGTCTCTTTACGATAATGTCCCTAGATATAAAAAGAAAAATAAAAGCATAGCGTTAATCTACAGGTGTGACAGCCCTTGGAAACTCCCAGGCAGCATATGGGTCCAAAGCGCTGGGTTTGCTGGGACCAGTACCTAATGATGCAGCTGAACTGGGCAGAGAGAGAGAAGGAAAAGCTCTGCAGGAAGACCCTGCAGGTGCTGTGCTTTAGCCCTGGGGCCTGACCCACAGTTAGGTGGCAAGAAGGGTTTTCAAGGTATATATTAGCCCTTGTAATTACTGAATATTTTTCTACTGGGGTAGCTTGAAGTTTTAGGTCTGCTAATACATATTTTAGAACAGTTTGAAGGTGCAAAATGCTAAGTAAATACAAAGTACTACTTCTAGCAGTCAGGGCATTAGGAAGTGGAGCAGCATGATTAAAGGAAAGTAAATGTTGTCCTACGTGAGGTTTGGTGTTTTTTTTTTTTTTTTTTCCTGGGGGCTGTGGGCACTCCCACAGTAACCAGCTCCTCTGAAACTGGTGCTTGGCTAATGAGGGGAGACAGGTTTGGCCAATCTGTTTCCGCTGAGCCTCTGCTGCAGGGATGCTGCTTTCTTTTCCAATTTAAGCATGTATTAAGTGTCAATAAATTCTGTGTTGACAGATAAATAGTAAAATAAGTGCAGTTGCTAATTATTAAGTAAATGCGCTTTTTCAGACTATAGACATTGCTTATTTTTAACCTTCTTGGATAAAACTCAAAAGTATTGGTTTTTCTTTCACTTCAGGTTTAATGCGCTGCAGGTCTTGAGCCTGTTTCCAATTACTCAGGTGGGAATTAGAGATAATTTCTCCTGGGTGGGTGCAGCTACTCTTCTCCAGAGCAGCTGTGGGAGTGAGGCAGGGCCCTGAGCCTCTTACCCCACTGCGCAAAGAGAGGAGGGATCCGATGGGGCCGCAAAATCGCAGAGAAACATCATTCACAAAATTGCGTTTTTATTATTTCTCTTGTGGGCCTTGTGTGTATACAGATGGCTCCTATCCCAAAGGATCTTTTTTCCTTTTCTTCATTTTTTTTTTTTTCCCCCAGAAACAAATAAGGTATGACTTTGTTTTTTTAATGGTTTTCAGCGTTTGGCGGTATTTATCTTCATTAACCTGTTAATGACCCCAGCCCTCAGCCCCACACATCACATGCCAGGTGCTGGGAATTTAGCTCTTAATTTATGAACTCCACCCACAGCCTTGGCCGGAAAAAGAGAAAAAACCCTCAACTTTCCTGACTTGTAAGTAATGGAAATAACCACAAGGTGTCAACCTTTACCAAGCTGCAGCCTGGAGCCTGTTCTGCTTATCCGGCAGGAGCTGGGATGGACAACCATGCGTGGAGGTTCTGCTGGAAAACCCTGCTACCTGCTTCAAGTAAGTGGGGAAAAAAAATCCCCTGAGGCTTTTCAGAACACAGAAAATTGGTTGTTTTATCACTAGTCTTTGCTTTATGATCATTCTTTATTTGTATTTGATTTCCTTTATTATTTTCTACTGCAAGCTTTAGCCAAGTTCAATGTTCTTGTTGCTGTGTAGAAAAGGGAATGGGACTTGCTACAAAGCGTGTGTTACCTGAAAAAGATGAGGTCAAAGCTGGGTGAAGAAAAGGAGTATTATCAATCTCATGTTATATTTCTGTATGTGTATAAATATGTATGTGTATATGTGTGAGTAATGAGTCATTGCAGTGAGTTACTGCGAATTTCAGGATCCCTGTGCAGTCCTTGGAGCTGTGCCCCCAGCTCTCCTCTCCTGCGGGTTACAGCACGCTGTAATTACCCTTAAAACGGAGCAACTGGCATTCAGTCAACTATTTGGATTATCATGACACAGCCGGCAGAGAGCTGAAACTCTAGGAAAACAGGAAGGAGATTGGTTTTCCCATTGAAAACCACATCTTTCAACTTGTGTTTCAACTCCAGGCTTCAGAGCTTGCTGCTTTCCAGCTTCTGTCACCAACTTTTACGATAAAAGCAATTGAACCCCCGAGCAGTGGCCCTTCTCGGTTGGGGATATGTGGCCATGCCCATGTGCTGATATGGGGCCAGTAGGACAAGCGAGGGGTTTGGGGCTGGGACCCTGATGTGCTTGCTCTATGGGCGAAGCCAGGCACCTGAGGTCAGAGAAGGTTGCTCTGATCAGTAATGCTGCTGACTTTGTGTTTTCCCTTCTATGTACTGTGCTGGTTTTGACCTCCTCCATCCCATCCATTTTTCTCCTGATCTTAGAATGACGTTCCCAGGTGTGATAAACCCAAGAACTCTTCTTTTTCTCTTGAAGTTGTATTTATCTATCCTTTCTAGGCCATTTAGCATTTCCAGACATCACTATCTGGTACGTTGCTCTGTACAGTTGAAGTGTTGGGATTTTTACCTCCTGGACCACACCAAACCTCCTCCGAGGAAACACCTTTCCTTGCAGGTGTTCCTTTTGGGGATGCAGCGCACGGTGGTCCTGCTCTCAGCCGAAAGTGTGCTGTGCTTATCCACTGCAATTGCTCTCTGCAAAAAGACCATCCCAAGTGCCTTCAGATTCATGAGTGATCCCGAGGATTTCCTGCTCTTTTATCCCATAGCTTCCCAGAGCCTGGGATGAGCGTAAGGGCTGTGGTAGCTCGTGGGCTGGTGGCATCACTCAGAGCCGGGTGTGATGATTTGACACTGATTACTGTAACGAGGAACTGGATTTGCCTGGCACAACTGTTCTAGCTGTTGCACAAAAAATGGAAAGGGAACACCCTGCCAGTTACTTAACAGTTTGAATCTGAGAGGTAGCACTTGGCAAACTGGTTCTTGCTGGGGAGGAGTGGCGCTTGACTGGGAATTACTGCTCTGAGGAGGGAGCTGAGGAGCTCTAGGGTGGTTTGGTTGTCCTAATGTGTTTGCAGAAGTGATAAGTCTCCTAGACTTAGAGAGGAAGCTGAAGTAACCCCCAAGGAAAAATGTAAATGGTGCAATTATGAAGGTAATAGAACTGGAGAAGTATTTTTATGTAACACAACGGAATGGGCAGTAATGAGGCAAAAATGCTGAGGGATAAAGACAAAAGACATTTCTTCCGGGATTAGAAGTGAGCTCAAAATTGCCAAAGCCTACTGGAAGAGGGAAGGAAAAAAAAAAGCCTGTTGTAGCATTTCTTTTCCTTTAATAAGCTTCTTTTTCTGGGAGTCCTGAGTGTTCAGATGTAGCACACTTAGTGCCTAGTAACCCAACAAAGCTTCGATTGGTGGCTCTGCAGAAGGATTTTCTTTTCCTTGCAGGTTTCTAACCATGAAAAGACACAGAGATCAGTTGCTTCAGAATCCTTAATTAAACACAACAAAGAAGGGCAATTAGAGCTGTGTTTTGCTTCTGTCATCCAGCAAAGCTTGCAAACCTCAAAACCCTTTTCTTGCTCTGAGATTTATGATGGGAATAAATCATAATTATTCCTGTAATTATCAGCCTTAAGTGAACACCAGCAGGATTGTGTCTTTTTTTTTTTTTTTTCTTGGGGGAGGTTCTGAAACCCATCCAAGAGGAATTCGCTAACTCCTTTTGTTGTGCAGGAAGACAAACAAAAACACAGGCGTGGTGATTTTCCCAGGCCTTGGCCGCCTGCCTCCCTGTCACTTCATGTCTTGTCATTCCTCCCTCCCCGGTCCTCGCAGCAGAGTAGCTCCTGTTGGGCTGGATGCCCTCCATGTGTGTCGTCAGAGCTGTCTCTGCCCAAAGAGCCGATAATATACACGGGCAAAAGAGAAGAGGAAAAAATCTGAGAGGATTTGAGGGCTTCAGAGGTGGGCAGAAGGACCAGAAATACATCCCGTCACTCGATATTCAGAAAATATAAACTCTCGTGTGTGTTGCATCTCTACAAAGCGTTTCCTCCAGGGATCTTGGCTTTGTTCTGATGGTTGAGTGAAGTTGTGCTCATACCCAGCAAGAGGGAGCGAGTTCTTCTCTTCAGGCATTGAAGAAGATAACGTGCATATGTGTTTATTCCCCACTGAAAAGTCAATTGATTGGGTGTGAGGACAGAACCTGAACAAAACACCTGGGGAACAGCATCTGCTCATGGTCCTGCAGGTCCTGGGCTCACTGGAGAGCTGGTGGCAGGAGGGAGAACCACTGGGCAAGAAAGCCACGTGGCTTGGTGTGTTGGGCAGGAACTCCTGATGTTCATGAAGGGTTTTGGGAAGGAATCTTTCCGGGGTTGTGCTGCAATCCAGGTTCCCGTGCTGGTGTGATGGACATGGCGCCTGTAGACACGGTAGCATCCAGATGTACTCTTTGCCCTTAGTGTGCACGTTCCACACTAATGGGATAATGTGCCTGTGTAAACCTCTGAGCAGGTTTCCCAAAATACAGCTGCTTTTTCTTTGCTTTGGGGCATTTCTCGTAGCCAAGAAGGAAATGCAACGGTTGAAGCTTTTCTTGTGGAGCTGGGAAAGGGCATTCCCAGCCTCCCAATGAGCAGGTTCCAAGCTGGTTTGTAATGCAGAAAGCCAAAGGACCACAGAGGTGTCCCCAGGCTGTCTGAGAAGGCTGTTCGTTGCCGCTAGATGTCCTTTCAGCCCTGCTTTCCCCACCGCTCCTCCAGAGCAACCATCTGGGCTGGGATCTGCTGGCTGTGGCCCAGGAGCCACCGGACACTGAAGTGCTGCAGGGCTGATGAGAGGAAGGAACAGGGCTGAACCTCGGGCTGCTGAGGTCTCCAAAACATCCCTTTGATCTCACACAGCTTTGTCTTGTGTAGTGCTGGCAAATAGAAATGAGGATGCTTTGGAAAGCACCCAAATCCCAACTTCTGAATGTGTGCTGAGTATTTAATACCTCCAGTATGAATCGGGGAGTGTTACTGCATCACTGCCTGGGCAGGACCACTCGTTATAGAGGTGATGGCCCAAAGAGGCAACCTTAGGGGGTAAAAAAGATGATGACTATCTCGGTTTCACAAGAGATATGATGATCAAATAGTGGTCCAATTCTGTGCAGGTTTTTAGTGTTCTCTCTATGAATTTGCAGAGGTGGTCTGTAGAGATGGAGGGTCTGTCTTTCCAGAGGTATGTGGTGTCAGAGAGCACAGCTAACACTGCTGTGGGATTTTCCAAGTTGCCTAGATGTCCACAATTAAGATTTCTGTAAGGTGTGTATCGATACCTACAGGCACCAAAACCCACTGTAAGAGTCTGGAGCTCTGTGCTTTGCAGCTGTTCCTCAGGCAATGGCAATCCAGTTGCTCTTCTGGGGTGCGTTATGTCAGGTAAAGGAATTATAGGGAATTTGCTTCGGGGAATTTTGCCAGAAACACATGCTGGTTATAAGGATACCTGGGGGCTCACGCAGTGCAGCCTTTCAAGGCAAACGGAGCACCCTCCAGGAAACACTTGGCTCTGTGGTTTGTGATCAGAGGAAAATCAATGAATAACAGACACAGAGGGTTTCTGATAGAGCAAACACTGAGTCAGTGAGAGCCACAAATGGCGATCCTCAAAAATACCTGTATTTTCATTTATGACTATGCATGGAAGATCCAAAGAGTGCCAAATCTGAGAGCTGCCCTGGCGTGGGGTCAGCATGGCCAGGGCTTTCAAGATGGGCTGCCCATCCTTCTGGATCCAAAGCCCAAACTCAACCGAAACCAGCCTGCCTTTTTCCAAAGGTGCTGAGCCACTTGGAATAAGTGGGGTCTTCAGATGCTGTGCGCATCTGGATTTAGATGCCTCATTTTTGGAAGCTGGCTTTGGAGGAAAAAGTACTCAAAATGTGACTGGTGCTTCATCTGACCTAATGAGAAGTCTGTTTTGGAGAGTGCGAGCTCTGCCTGGGCTTTTTACGGAGCCTGTGAAGTGATGTCAGGGTGCACAGGAGGCCCTTTGCCCTTGAACAGATGCAGCTCCCTGGCTGTGGATCAAAGTGGGATGGTGGCATTTTACTCACATTTGTTCCCATTCTTGACAAATGTGGGTCCAGGAGGGCTCCAACTCTGATGTTTAATTAGTCAAGAGAGCATTTGTGTTGCTGTAATGCTGCCTTCGCTTCCCACCTGGGGCTTGGGGTTGACTGGTGCAAACCTCCAGGCCCCTCTGGTAACTTTATCATCCAGCCCCACAGTTGCTCCCACAGCCCTGATGGAACCTCGTTAGGGCAGAGCCTGTTCCCCCACTGCATGGACGTGGTCAGGAGAGGTCCCCATGCATGTAGTGATCTGGCATGGCCTCATGCCATGATTTGGGGAGCCTGGGGTGGGGCTGGACCTGCTGAGAGCACTGCGCCGTCTCGCCCAGACCACCAAGCAGCTATCGCTTCTTAATAAACTTCTTGGCCATCGCTGGCCTGGACCACGTATGAAGAAGTGAAAGGCAAGTGGTGAAAGGATCCATATAACATTACTAATCCCACGTAGCGCTCTCACTGAAGAGGCAAGGCAGGTCTCCCCACTATTGTGTCCTCTCACTGCAGCTGCTTGGCTCACCCTCCTGCTTTTATTAAAATAAAACCTGATAGCGCCATTTCTCAATGGGTGCAGCTTGTGGGTGCCCAAGGGAGGGATAGGGGGGGATATGGAGGTCTTGTGCCCAGGGCTTGGTGCTCCATCTCTGTGTGTTCCTGGCTGGGGAGCAGCTTTGGAAGCTGGATGGGGAAAAGCCATCCTCTACTGCCTTCCTTGGAGGCTCTGTTAAGGTTTTATATCCTTGAGATGTAGCGTTGGTGCTTGAGTAAAGGAGCTGCGGCGTCTGTGCTGCTCCCGCTCCCCAGGATGGAGCAGGGATGAACCCTGCCAATATTCAGGCTCTTGGGAAGGTAAACTGGTAACCGGTGAGCAGCTGGGGTTGGTTGGTGTGTGCTCAGACCATACTTTAGTAAATTTTTCAATCTCAAAGCACAAATGTATGGGTGGTGTATTGGGGAGGTTGGACTGAATGGTCTCCTGTGGCTTTGCAACCCGCAATCTGCTGGGGCAGACAAAAGCAAACCTTAAGGTTGCTGCCAAATCTGGGTGAAGGAGGTACCTACATATATCTATTTAAATGTTTCAGCAAAGATGTTGCAGTCTGAAGGAAAGTGGTTGATATTTTGTGTGTGACGTTTACCTAGTGACACAGTATTTCCATTTTACAGCTGCAGTATCAGGGTTGGCAAGGGATGATCCTCCTGTTTCTGGGAACTTAACAAACCTGCAGTTTAACAGGCTTGGGAAAAACAGCTCAGAGTCTCAGATTTTTTTTTTTTTTTTTTTCTCTGTGGCTTCAATTCCTGTTTCCAAGAGTTGTTTCGTTTAAAGCACGGATTTTGGGTTAAAGGGAATACATGTGTCAAACCAAACAGTTCTTTAATCTCCCGTTCTAGTAAAAGGAGGGGAAAAGAAACCAATTGTAACTTTTTCTCTGCGCCCAGTTTTTGCTGGTGGTTTTGGTTTGGCAGACGTACCCAGAGCTGAGAGTCATTTGTACAGGCTCTGCCTTGCAAGGTGTGAGTCACCCAGTAGCGCGTTTGGGCAACCGGAGCCGAGTACGACATTCCCAACGGAGCCTTAACCACCTCTTGTGCAACCCTATCAATGCTCTTCCAGGAAATACATTGCCCAGTAGTCGCTAAATAAGCATAAATCTTTTCTTGAAGTCTGTTGGCGGGTTGAAATCAAGTGTCCTCAAGGAAAAACTTTTTTTTTTTTTTTTTTTAAAAAAATGTTAAAATGTGACTCGAGAAAGGAAAGGGGCAGCTTGGCTGGACCACGGGTCTGGGTTTGCCCGGAGATTGGGTTCAGACGCTCAGCCTGAAGCAGGACCTCGTGGTCGATATCTCCAGAGGTTTAATTTCTTAAACAGTCTGGCATCTTTTTTTCAAGCTTTTTACTAATAGGGACCTAAAGCTCATAGCTCCATCCTTGTGCAGAGTAAGAAAATACCTTGAAATCTAATAGCTCATTATCCTTCAGCTCTGCCAGGATATTGCCATAGTAAATAAGTATATATATAGTGCGGGAATATATCTTTTCTTTTCTTTTTCTATTTGAACTGGAGGAAACCCTTGAGCGGAGGCCAGGCGTTGCCTTGATTATATAGTATAAGATCACTGGCACAGGAGTCGCAGCCTGATGTGAAGCTGCCTTTGCACAGCTGGGAGCAGCCAGGAAGGAGCACGACGCTGTTTGGGGAGCACCAGGAGGTTTTAATGCATTTCAACTCTTGCTGGCTTTACCCTTCCCGTCTGTTGCTGTCCTTTTTAGCGGGGGACCAGTGTAGGAGCCTTGTTGGGTGCAAAGTCCCTCCTTTTGGGAAAGGGTAGAAACTGCACAAAAAGAGGAGAGGGTGGCTCACAGTCTCTTTTTTTGTAGCCTGACTTTCAGTGTACAATCCTTTCCTAATGTAACCGAGATCTTGTCTAAATCACTGCATTTGACTTGTAAATTATCCGCTCTGTATCCATATAAAAACATATATTTAACATCACCCTAGACTAGAGGCTGTAGGTGCCTGTCGTAGCCCTTCTTTATGTAACAACATTCCTCAGTGTTTGGGTAAAATTTAAATCCTGCAATGAGGAAGGGAAGTAAATTGGACTGGAATAACATTTTCTAATTTCACCGTCATCAAGCTCCCGTGTCTCTAAATCAGCTTCTCTGATTCAGTGTTTTTTCCCCAAACTAGTTCATCCACCAAAAAAAGTTATTGGAAGTGGCTGGATTTCCCTGATGGCATAAGGAAATTTGAGAGCAATCGTCAGCTGCTTTTAAATATATTTTTTTATTACTTTTTTTTCATTTGTCTTAGAAAGAAATATGAAATCTGCATGCAACCTTCTAAATATTTCAAACATTTAAATAGGATATGATAATTTAGCAGTACGGTACATTATACAGAAAGATAATATAGGGAGACTTCCTATAGTATATTTACAAATGAAAAGGTAGTTTTGTTATTTTAAAAAGAGGAATGCACTGCTTAACATTGAAGTATTACATTCAAAATAATGTAATGAATATGTTGTATTGTGACTAAAACATAGATAGGTATTTATATGTTTGCCCTATCATATTTTTCATAAAAAGATACCTTTTAAAGGCTTTTTTTTTTTTTGTTGCTACAAATCTAGGAAATCATACACAATAGTCTTGAAGCTTAAAATGACTCAGTACTGAAGCCACAAACTTTCTGTAAGAACTTCAGGTGGAAAAAAAAAAAATTAAACACTTTCTTAGTAATAAAAATGACCTAGAAATGCTTTCTAATGCATGAAATGTTAAATGGGCTTTTCACCTTGCAGCAAGACCTCAAGTCCATTAAAGAAGAGGTACACAGGTGATGCTCATGCTCATTTGAGGATGTGCTGAGGGACCTCACTTCTGTGGTTACAGCCACCATGTTTCAGTGGCGTCTTCCCCAGCAAACTCGGCTTCGGTCCCTGCTTTGCCTGACCGTGGTGGAGGCTGCAAACATGAGAAACAACCACAGCACCGACGCTTTCCCACTGTGAAAGGGTGAGGGACACGGCTGTATAACACCTTTACAAACATTACTGTTTGTCTAATGAGCTTATAAAGCTCGATTGCCATCATAGTGAAGTATGAATGAATAACAATAAAAAAAAAAAAAGAAAACACAAACAAACCCCAAACCAACCTCTTTAAAATGAAAAGCGTGAGTTTTCCCAATCTCGGTACAGAGCAGATGGGGGTGAAATCTGAAGTGCAACAGATGCTTGTGAAATCTGGAAGCCTTTTGCACGCGGCTATAAAATGTAAAAACTGACCCTTGGTAAAAAGTGCTTTATAATAATATAGAATTTGTGTCTTATGTCTGTGAGAAAGAAAGAATCTTCTGCAGAGCCCAGTCCTATGCCAGCCAAGGGAGTTCACCTCATTCCTCACGCTGCTTCCTCTTATTCTTCATAAACCCTAAACAGAGGGAAAGGCAAGAGCAAGGTGTTTAAACGATGAATGAAACAACTCCCTTCCAAATAATAATAAATAATAAAAAAAAAACCACGTAAGGAACAAAGCCCCAGAAACCAGATTTTTAGGCTTTCCTTAAGTAAATTGGAAAGTAAGTTACTGACTTCAGCGGTCACTGGATTGTTCTCTGTAAAACATCTGGGAGGAGGGGCAGACTTTGACACCACCGCATCTCACAGGTGTGCAAGGAGTAACACGCTCTGCCACGATTATCAGGATATGTAAGAATGAAACCCACATCTGCTAATACATGGTAACTGCTGGAAAATCCCTATCTTGTACACAAATGTTGAAGTATATCATCAGCTGTACGTAGATAATAAATTCATGATAGCTGTTACATTTGGAATAATATTAAACTCTGTTATTTTTCTATTTTATGTCCTGAGAGGGCCACTTCACAGCCTTGTTTGCTGAAAAATCCTAGTTGTGCCAGGCTCCTTGGGTGAAAGTGATCTTTCATGGCATGGGGAAAACCAGGGGCAACGCTGCTTTGGGGAAGAGATTCGTGTTTGTAATGTGTTTGACTTTAAATTCCCTGGCTTTTCCTGGAGAGCAGTGCAGTGGGTTTGGTAGAGCTGGCACTGAAGGCACAGATTTATTTTTTATTATTATTATTTATTTATTATAAGGATTTGGTTTAAATTAGGTTCTTTATGTCTGAAATATTCACTTGATGCTGCTTTGGCTGCAGTTTGGCTCAGGTGCCCTGCTTGCCCGGTTAGCGATGTCGGGGACCTGGTGGGTGCCATACAGGGGTGACGTGCTGCAAGGCAAAGAAAGGTAAAATGCCGAGGGATGTGCTGCATCCCTTCTGCACACCCCAGACCACCAGCCAAAGCTGTGGGGATGCTGGGCTCGCCAGCCTTCCTCTTCTCCCTGGCAGCAGGGACACCCCTGGCTGGACTGCAGGGAAGCCTCAAGCTGAACCTCACTTTGGGCTGCGGAGGAGAATTGTAGAATCATAAAGTCATAGAATGGTTTGGGTTGGAAGGGACCTTAAAGATCATTGAGTTCCAACCCTGCTGCCCTGGGCAGGGACACCTCCCACCAGACCAGGTTGCTCCAAGCCCCCTCCAACCTGGCCATGAACCCCTCCAGGGATGGGGCAGCCACAGCTTCTCTGGGCAACCTGGGCCAGGCTCTCACCACCCTCACAGCAAAGAAGTTCTTCCCAATATCTCATCTAAATCTCCTCTTTTTAAAGCCGTTCCCCCTTGTCCTATGGCTCCACTTCCTGATCAAGAGTCCCCCCCCTTTCCAGCTTTCCTGGAGCCCCTTTCGGCACTGGAAGGCTGTTATACTTTCAGTACTGGTAAAGTACTTTCATGCACTGAGAGCACGGGCGGCACTGTTATCTGCAGGCAGGAGCTAGCATGGCCAGGCACGGCCACTGGCTCTCACAGCCTTGCATGGAGCATCCCTCCTCTCGCTCTGCTCGGGAGAACCCTGCACGTTTCCTGAATATGTGAGCCTGGGGCTGAGCATCCTTTGTCATCTTAGTGATGGCTTTATTAAAAAAAAACAACCAACAACAACAAAAAACAAACAAACAAAAAAAAAAACCCACCAAACAAACCAGGGGAAGAAGATAAATACGTGGTTGTGCAGTAGCCAGGGCTTCCCCACATGCTCTGTGCGCGGAGCAGCTGCAGGGAGCTGGCAGGGAGTCAGGGGAGTGGGCTGGGGGGGGCTTGGCACCCACCATCACTCACATTGCCCGTGCCACCGGGCACTGCATGGCTGTGCCAGAGCTCGCTGGCACCCTTGGACCTACTGAGAAATGGGGCTTGCTGGTCTTGTTTGACCTCAGTTTTGGGGAGAAAATTTCCCATCAGTTGAGGAGGATCAAGGTTTGGTGGGTCTGTGCCACGTGCGGAGGCTCTTTCTTGGTCCGAGTTGGGCAGCTCCCCTTAATGACAGATCGGGGCATCGCCACTGACCACCAACCATCAGGAATTCACTTTTCTCACTCTCTCCCTTCTATCTGTGAGTGATGGCTTGCAAGGGAAAACAAAATAATCCTCTTTGCAAAGGAGAAGGTGGCAGAGCATCTTGTCAGCAAGTTACGGTTTTCCTGGGAATGATATGCTAGTTAAAATTGGGAAAGATCTGCGTCATCAGGTACTGATGATTTTGAGGTGGTGTGAATAAAGTGTGTGACAGGGCACTCTCTTCCCAGTGCTGCTGACTGCTTTCCTTGTGACCGTGTGGAAGTAATTTAGCTTTTCATCTTGGCTTTTTACCCGTAGAAGGGAGGTGAGTGTATGTAAGTAACTGAGAACATCAGCTGATTAATTGTTTGACAGAAAATAATTACTATTTATAGTCAGAACAGCCTAATCCTAAAATAGAAATGAGGACTGCATGTGGCAGGAAAGAAATAACATCAAGAACATCCATTTATAACTGTAATTTTGGTAGTGAAATACACCCTCTGTGCTGGATGGAGAATTTCGGAGCGTGCGCTTTCCTGGGTGCTCTCTGAACGCTGCTGGTTGCCCAGCTTGCCACCGAGACTTTCCCCCTCGCCCGTTCAGCAAATCTGTACTTACCTGCCTTTCTCTTTCCATACTCTGTACCACTTGAGCAGTCTCACGGTGTTCTGGCGTTTGGGGTTTAAGCAGTGCTGCTGCTCCCCTCTCACCCGCGTCCACAGCGTCACACTGCAAGGCAAGAGAGCCTGGGTTACGGGAGTCACGGGAAATACCAGCCCCCATCCCTGCTCCCGCTCCAGATAAATGCCAAAAATCAGTCGGGGGCTCACCCAGGTGGGCAGTAGAAGGGTTTTCATGCTCTCTGTCTTACGGCAGGCATTTGAGTTTATGGTAATAATATCGCAGCAGATCTTCGGCTGTTATCAATCAGTGCAGTGCAATATTGTCCACCATTATATTAGGTTGTACCAGACGAAGACTTACCTACTGGTTTTAATCAGTGGGTTTGCTCTGCCTGTCTTGGATATTTTGTTTTGAGCTTAATAGCAGATTTAATTAGGGCTCATTCAGGCAGCCACAAGGTCTTTTCATGAGGAGATGGTTCCCTTATGCTCAACAATGATGCATCCAAGAGAAAAGATCAGACCTGCTTCATTGATTTTTTTTTTTCTTTTTTTTGAAGTCCACAATATTTTAAGTACTTGCACATGGCAGAGTACCTGTGTGTCCACCAGAGTGGCTCTGAGCATGCAGTGCTGGGGCTTCAGCCTCCCCTGATCATGGGCTGACCCTTCTCTCCTTGCCAGCAGCAGCGGCTGGGTGTCCCCTTATTGTCAGGACAGGACGTGCTGGGAGGCAAAACACGGCAAAGGTCTTCCTGTCATTTTAGGCTTTCTCCTGGAGAGTTTAGTGAAGGCATCACTGGTTGGTCTGCCACAATTGAGGTGACACGAGGGACCTGGAGCTGCTTCCCAAGAGGATGGTTTTCCAGAAATGCCAAGATTGTTATCATTGCTCGAGTCTTCATCTTTCATATTAATTTTGTGAATTTAAAAAAAACCACCAAAACCTGACATTTTTTATCGGAATTATTCATTTTCTGGAAATACCATCCATTACAGGGAAACACAGTTTTTAGTTTAACTAAAACACTCTACTGAAATTACTTAAACGCTGCTAGAGATGCGAGTAAAATGATGGCAGAAAACCAGAAATATCTGTGCGTACTGATGGGCTGCTTTGGTGATTTGGTTCAGAAAGGAGCTGTTTATTTTCTAACACAAGAAAAAGATCCTTGCAAACTTCCCCAGCTGTCCTGCCCAGTGCGGCGGGGACGTGCCTGACTGGAAGTGAAACGCTGCGTGTTGCCTGTGTGAGCTCAGCTAAGGGTCTCGCCACGTTTCCCGTTTCGATGTTGTACGGGGGATTCAGATAGTTCTTTCCATTCAATTAACCTTCTTCCCTGCTCCCCTTCTCTGCTCCACCTCCAGCGGGTGTGAGCCAAAGTCACAAAAAGACAAGGTGTCACTTTTGGTTTGCTTGCTGGGAGGACGTGGCCCTTTCCCCAACCTGTGGGAAAGCAGTGGAAGGTCTCCAAGAGCCTCTGTGGCTGCAGACATCGGAAAGGGACGGGTCTCTCGACTGTCTCTTCTGCAAGGGCATTCTCAGCCAACCCCTCTGGGATAAGCATGTATGTGAGAAGAGTTTTCCTACAGCTTCGAATGGGAGTGGAACTAAACCTTCATGGAAGACACAAGACATGCAAATTTTGAGGGGCTTGAGGTCAGCATGAAGTTTCTCCATCCAGCAGCCACCTTCTTGGCTGTGCCATCTGTGCTGGCTGATGCCAGACCTTGGCTTGGGTTTCTCTTCTGACAGACCGTAGAGGGTATTTCCAGAAAGTGATGGACAAGCTGAATCGCAGGAGGAGTGGAACGGGAGTGCCTCTGAAAAGCAGCCAGCCCTACATTTGCACCAGAAGCAGTGAAGGACAATTCTGGATTCACTAGAGCCTGCAGTCTGAGGAGGAGGAGATGCATGGTTTTCTTTTCAGGTGAACCACCGAGTCTTTTCTCAGGCTGAGATACGTTGCTTTGACATTACACGTAGGTTTTCTGCTTTGATGCTGGAGGCTGGACACAGAGGAGATGTTCCTAAACCAGCCTTATGGTCCCCTGTGGTTCCTGTGCAGTCCCTGGTGCTGCAGGCACAGTGTTGGGTGGTTGTTGGGCACCCTGAGCTGACCTGGCCCTGCTCTTGGGGATGCTGGTCCAGCAGATGTAAGGGGATGTGCCTAATAAGAGGTGCTGTGGAAGCAGATACCCCAAGTGAGGAGTTCTCTGGATGGGCTGCAAGAAGAGATTGAGAGGAATGGAGAAGGAACTGAAGCACCAGAACTTACACATCCGGTGATGTCCTTCCAGTGGGATTTGGGACATGAGCAGGTCCTGGTTCATCCCAAGCTGGTGCAGGGACTGCCATCTACCTTGGCTGTCCCTGGAGGAAGGCTCCCTGTGACTCCTGTTTCCCATCAGCTGTTCTTGCCCCAGCGTGTTCCCCCCTCTTTGGGATGAGGCAATACGTGGAGGGGGTTTGGATCCTTCCAGGCAAAAAGAATTAAACCTCCCTCCTATTTTCTGCTGCTTTTCCTCATTCCGGGTGGCAGATACACAATCACTGCTAGATGTACTGTGAATCTTGATAGGCTTTGACTAGACTGAGGACTCAGTTCATCTGTCTCTTACCCAGTACCACAGCTCTGCTGGGGCGGTTATAGCCAAAGACACATTTCTTCCTAAACTGCACCCCAGTACTTGCTGCTTCTCTGCCAAACATCGTTTATATCATGTTTCTGCTAAATGAAAAGATACGGGAGCTTTTGGGGAGGGCAGGAGGGGACCCAGCTTCAACAACTCATTTCAGATGATCACCCCAGCAACAAAAACTCAGTTGCAGGAATTTAGCTCTTCTCTGCCTTGTCCAGAGACTCCCAGATCAATTGGTTCATGGAATATTAATTTCAGTTTGCTTTCAGCGCTGCCTTCAGGCTGCGTTAGGGTAGCTGGAAAGGCAGTGACAGCAGTGGGTTTGCCCTGCCTGCCTTGGGGGCAGCAGCAGTGATGGGACAGCCATGGGACATGCCTCAAAACCAGGGCAACCCTCCGGGCTTGAATAGCATCGCTCGGCACTTGTAGAGCTATCCAGCTGGGAAAGCAACCCGCTCGTGCACAGCGTTCCAGCTTTCCTGACTTTTTGATTGAAAGTGAAACGTTGCATTAATGAGATTTATTTTATACACACCCCCCCTTCCTCCCCCTCGGCCACCAGCTGCTGTCAGGCAAGCGCCTGGAGTGGGAAGCAAAGAGTTAGTGCCCCCTCTACACCATCCCTGTGCTGTTGAAAGGTCAAAGCAAACAAAGTAAAGCTGCAAGGAACCGATTCAGGCCGTGATGCTCTGCAAGCCTTTTTCTGTTCAGGTCGCCATCAGCTGATTTGGGCTTCAAGGAGGTGGGTCTGGTGCTCCCTGAGCTAAGCGTTGCTCGCGGTGATGCTGGTGTAAATCTGGAGAATGCCTAAGGCAGCTTGGCTCTCCGTTCCTCCTCCTCAAGCTCTCCACTGAGTCTGGCGAGCCATTTCTGCATGGGCAGGATCAGGCTCCTGTGGTATCTCCTTGGTTGTGCCAGTCAGTTGGGCAGGATTTGGCCCCGTAGGCATTACAGAGCGCTGGAGGTGGTATGTGGCTTGGCAGGACAGGACTCCAGTCCTGCTGTTAAAGCACCTTTCTAAGATTAAATGAATGGCAACTGTTCAGTGAGGGAGCACAGGCGCTGGAGAAAATCAGTCCTTGGTGTTTTCTGGTGGTGTGGCTGTTCATGGGACACTTTTTTTCCCCCCTCTGAGGTGGCAGAGGGGCTCGGTGCAGTCTTCTCGGCTAATCTGCCCTTCTGGTCCTTATCCAGCCCCACAAGCTGCTTGGATGCTGCTTTGCTGGGGGATCTTAAGATATCCAAAACAGGAAGAAAAAACCACCACAAACCACCTTAAAATCTTAAAAAAAAAAAAACCCACCAAAACCCACCTCCTTTTGAGCCAGTCATCAGAGATGTCAAAAATCCCCGTACCTGCCTGGGCTGGGTTGGTCGGTACATCACTTTGGGGATTTCACGGCGGCATTGGTCACGGCTTGCAGTGAGACGGGGAGGAAAAGGGTTTTCTTACAGGCTAGGTAATCCCATCGAATGCGAGGGGATGGCTCTGGTACAACGCAGGCAAAAATCTGACTCTGATTGGGATAATCCTTCCTTGCAGAAACCACCATGGACCAAACTCTACTCAGGTTCTTATTCTGCACGCCCAGAATAACTTGAGTAAATAGTTCTGGATTTTTCATCGGGCAGCTTGGAGTAGGATTTGTCCCTGTCTTCACTTGAACTAATCATTATCCTCTTATTACTACCTGTTCTGTAAATATTTCTTTGGGCAAAAAGGATGGTGTCGAAAAATGCTAGCTGGGTTTTTGGTCAGAACAGCATGTTTTATTGTGTCTAATAACAATTTTGCAGCAAATAAGTATTCCCAGAAATTAGCAAGCCAGGGCATGAGGAAAAACAAAGAACAAAGCAGGAACTTGCAGTTTAAGGTACAGCAGTTCAGCTCATAGGGAAACGGAAAGGAATAAACCGGGGAAAACTTACATAATCATCTCTTCCACGCAAAACGGGTACCTCGGCTTTATTTCCAGCTTTCGTACGTTAGAGAACCTTATTTTAGGACCTTTTCTCGAACATTTGCACTTCACGCCTACAAGAGAAAGCATTTTTCTCATGTGCCTGCAAAGCCCTCCTGCCTACCGAGCGTCCCTTCCCCGCCAGCCCCTCTGCGCGCACAAACTTCACTTTGGTCTCCCGAGCCTCAGTGGGAAAAGCTGAATTTTGTAATGCTGCTGAGCTTAAAAAAAAAAAAAAAATATATATATATATATAAAAAATAAAAGTAATATTCTTTGCTATATCCCTGGAAAAGGTAGTGACTGTGGGAAACATGTTTCAGAGCACTCTATGTGTTCTGAGGCTTAGTAAATATGTGAGCTTTTTAAAGTGCACCTGCTGTGATTAAATGTAATTGTATTTAACAAAAGGAAATGAGAGAGTCGGAACTTGCTTTAAACCGAGCAAGCGAACCCACATCTCGGCTACCGTCTCATTCACTCGCGTCTCTCTTGGACTTTGTAGGACTCTCAGTCATTTCTCCTCGCACGGATGCTGTCGTGCATTTGCAGCCAGACAAAAGCTGAGTGGTTTGGTGTTTGTTTGTGTTTTTTTTTTTTTTTTTGTTAAACCATCACTTCTGTGCACAGCAGAAAACGCTCACTGGCACACGGGCTGGAATTTGTGCTACCACATCCAATCCGGCTCTGCTCTATTTTCCCTGCGAAAACCACCCTTGGTTTCGAAGGAGATATTTGAGCTATAGTCCTGAATAACAGCAAACAGCGTGTGATCTCCCACGCTGGGAGTTGAGGCTATTTCACATGCAATGAAGACCCAACTCTGTATTTTACCTCCGCTTCCACCTTTAAAAAAAAAAACCAACCCAAAACCTTGCAGTTCCCCTACCCACAGATTCAATACATCACTTTTCCCAACAGGCAGGGGATGGTGAAATCCAACTCAGGGCTACTGAGAATCAAATAAAAATTTGGAAAAATTGGGGAAAAAAAAACCCCGAACAACAAACCACCTGGAAAAGCAACCTCCTGGAAAAGAGTTTTACGTGGGAATAAAGCAGAATAAACCAACTTACCTTCCGCGCTGGCTAAGCACATGGCGATGAACAGCAGGAGCAAAGCTGCTGTCAGGAGCTTCATGGTGGGACAGCAGGTACCTAGAGAGACGCCGGGGGATTTTAACGGGTTTTCTCCCTTCGGCTTCTTCCCCCGGATTTCCCCTCACCACCCGGTCCCCGGGGCTGGATTGTCGCCGGGGAGAGGACCAGCAGAGAGCGGGTCCCGGCGATGCTGCTGCTGCTGCTGCCCTGTGGCTCTGCCTGCGCTCTGCCGCTTTCCTCCCCTTGTCCTCTTTTAAAACAGCTCCCGCTGCCCTTGCTCCCGGCTCATTAATATGCAGAGCAACTCCACGGCTCCCTCCGCTTCCTCAGCCCCGGCGGGGAAGGAAGGGGGGGGGGGGACACGACGGGGGACGGGACACCGGCACCCCGCAGCCGCTCCTGCCCCCAGGGGGATACCCCCTCCCGCCCCGAGCATCCCGGGGGTGGGAGCGCAGGCGATGGATGGGGCGGCTGCTCCTGTCCCTGCCCAGCTGGGACATTTCTCACCAGGAGGAGGTTTGCTGGAAGCGGGGTGTGTGTGTGTACGTGTGGATTTGTATGAATGGGGCTGCTAAGTGGAAAAAAACCCCTCGTTTGAGAGCGCTCCATGCTCCTCAGAAATTCCCGTGCCCCTTGGAAATAAGATTCGGAAAATTCTCACCTGGGGAGGGGTGTCACCTCTTGATCTAAGTATTATTTTCTAGCTTTAACAGGCTTCCAAATCTAAAGGAAAGCTTAGTGAATTAAATGGGGGGGGGGGGGAGGGGGAGGAAAAAATATTCCAAAGAGTATTGTTCGGTGGGTTTAGCATGTGGAATGTTTCAGGAAATAAGATCAATTTGGGGTTGCTTTAATGAACACTCCAGCAATGTTCTGCCCTGTGAAGAACAGGGTAGCACCATGCAGGAACTTCATGGATGTAAATACGTGTTCCCTCTCCCTTGCCGAGTCTGTTTCTGATTTCGGTAACAGCTAAAATAGCATCTTTAAATTCCAGATTTTTGCCTGTGAAACTGAAAATGGGTGAAGAGCAGAGTCGGGTCTCTTGATCTCTTTTCATAGTAAGATTATTCAAAGCAGATTGCAGATAAATGCCTCTGCTGATCCCTGGTTCATCCCAGCCCCTCTCCCCACATACCGCTGCCCACGCTCCCCCCCCCCCCCCCTCCTTACACCCATCCACCTTATTAAAAACCGACCTAAACCAGCCATCCTGCCAGTTCAGGCAGCGCTTGGGAAGGACGCTCCGCGTACTCCCAGCTCCGCTTGCATTTTAAGTTTCCCACATGGCTCCGTTCCTGCCGGCTCCCATTGGCAGCGGCCATCCCCACCGCGTTCCCGGCCCGGGTGTTGGCAGGCTGTGAGTACAGCCCTACCGCACACAGCCTGCACGTTGCGCACAGGCAGCTGCCCTTGTTCCTGGCCCTGGGTTTCATGCGAGACGTGCCGACACGCCGGGAACAGCTTGCCTCCCCTGCCCTGCATGGGATGGGGAAGAGCAGGGGTGGGCGGCACGTTGGGGACAAGGCTGCGGGGGGTGGGAGGGATGGCCAACGTGGCAGGGAGCTTTTGGGGTGGAAACCCCATTCCCGGGCAGGTTTGTGGGGCTGCTGCCAGTGCAATGGGGCAGGGGGAGGACGGTATGATAATTTTTCTTACGCTTTGGGCATTTGCATTGCACAGCTCTGAACCAGGTCCTGCGGGTCTCCTTGCACCCTGCTGGGGGTGTTTTGGGATGTGTGTTATTAAATGCCAACAGGGCTAAAGAGAGAGGTTTGTTCCGCAGCCTGGTGATAAAAAAATGAGCAGCTGAGGGATGGCAGGTCTCGGTTCAAATTTTTGAAGGAAATTGTAGTTAACCAGTTCCTTGTCCGAGGAAGAAAAAAAAAAAAAAAAAAAAATCAGGAGAATAGAAAAGGCTCATTTCAGAGTCACCATGAAGCGGTGAGGATGCTCGCTGGGCATCAGGGAGACTCGGTTTAAACAAACTCACCCACATCCCACCTAGGACTGTGATCCCGTCCTTGTGGCTCGGGGTAATTCCCTCCTCGGCAGCCTCTTCCCTTCTGTGCACAGGAACGGTCTTGGGGGAAAACTGTGGGAAGGGAAAACCATTTTCCCTCCCCCTCTGCTAATAAAAATTTGGGTGCAGCCTTAGCTGACGGCAATTTGAACTTCCCCCAAGCCAGGAAACTCACATACAGGCTGGAGAAAAAAAATGAAGGAAATTCTCCAGCTTTCCAAAAGCCAATCCCCTCTTTTTGTATGACTCTTGTTCACGTCGAAAGACCCAAGCTTATTAGCTATTAAATAAGCAAAGCGCTGCTTTAGTTCCAATTTAAATGTGGAAATGGAGGCATTTGAGGTGCGTGTAAATACGGTAACTGCTCACCATGCGCCTGAGCAGTTCAGTGTCTTTATGCCAAGCGCTGGCTTTGATAGTAATTATTTCGGAGAGCTCAAAGGTGTCTCTTGCCTGGTGTGACAGATTTTGGTGGCCGTGTACAGCTGTCTCTGACACCTGCTCTAGCTCAAAACGACGATCACAGAAGAGGAAGAAGTTTTAGGCAAAGGATTTGAGGGAAAGGAAAGGAAAAAGGTGTATGGAATTCAGCACAGGCTGCCCCGAAAGAAACCCTGGGAATCCAGATATATTTTCTTTATGCAAGCATATGCTGAGGTGCTCAGCATACCCTGGTGCTTCGTGTGCCTGCTGTATCTCCTAAGCCTTGGCAAATGTGTTTCGGCAAGTAGCCGGCGTTTCACGCTGCGCGGGGTGAGGGCCAGTCAAAGCATCCATTTCAGCTCTCCCCAAAGCCACCCGGTCGCATAGTAATTGATCAGGGCTTGGATTTAGCCCCCCCCCCCCAAGAAAGGAGCGTTTCAGCTTGGGTGTAGTCATCAGGGTCTAGCTGTTGTCCCCAGCCCTGCAGATGGGACGTGCTCAGGGAGATGTGCCGTCCCCAGGGGAGCATAACCATACCTGTGCACACAGCGTATCGCCCGCTAATTAGAGGGGCATTGTCGCTGGTGAAAGGTCTGCCGTTTCAGCTCATTAACTATTCTTTTCAGGTCTCTACCCCAGTATAAGGCTCCCTGGTAAACCATGGAGGCCTGGCTTTGCCTCTGAGGGTAAGACCTGGTGGGACCAGCAGTGATTTGCCACCCCCAGGAGGGTGGTTTGCAGCACGGGGAGCAGGGATCAGTGATTGTCATCTCCTAAAATAAGAAAGAAGAGGTTTAGTGATGGGATTGCCATTCGAAGCAAAATCTTCACCATTTTTGGCCACCTGGAAGTAGATTTGTTTCATGCTGAGCACAACATGTAGCTGAGCTGGAGCAAAACATTCGGGCTCTAAGACATGGAGACAAACCCCAGACACACACTGCCATCCCAGAGGCCTTTGGAAGCAGGAGTTACTGGAACAGAGCAGCTCACCCCAAAAATAAACAGTGTCAGAGTGAAAATGGGAGGGTTCCAGACAAGCCCTTGGGTCTGCCAGGGCCAAGGACATTTGTATCTGTGCTGAAATGACATTTGGATGGGGTCTGTGCCCTGATGCGCTCTCAGGTGAGGCTTTTCCTCCTGCTGAGGGTCCCTTAGATATTTCTCTGCATCCCAGGGACCAGAAGATATACTATTAGAAATGTTACCATTATTAGAAATATTTCAGTATTGCTGGTTTTGGTTATGCTGGTTATTTCTAATGCAGGGTGAGCTACAGTTTGGATTAACTGTCCTTCAAAATGTCATAGCGTTCCATACAAGGCAGATGAAGTTGCCAGTCATAAGAAATCCTTATAAAATAGCCATGAAACTGAAGCTACTTATTGCTGTTGAGGCAAAGTGATGCGAATGGCTCATCTGAGTTTAATGTATAAGAATATCCCCATCAGCCTGTTGAGGAGAAGATTAAACATTAGAAGTGACGTGACATAATCCCTGCATATCGTGTCAGGAGTTTGGGAGAGGCATTAGACTTAAGATGCTCGCTAGCAAATTCAGCATTAAGGTGGAGGTGCACAGATGTGATGTGTGTTGTGTGTAGCTTTTTTTTTTCCTGGGTGCCACGCTAGTTTTTATGCCTTTTTGGTGTCGTAACCGTGTTGTGTTCAGCACCAGATGCCATGTGTTATATGGGAGAGATTGGCGTGAGCCTCCTGCAGTGCCCGGGCCCTCAGCCCTTGCAACAGAGCAAATATAAAATTCAATCTCAAGCCTGAAGTGAGGGGGGAATTGCCTTAGATTTCGGGAGGGTGTTGCAAGCCTTCTCCCGTGGTGCTGTCCTTAGTCAGTGGAGGATGTGCTACAGGCTGCGGTCAAGTCCGTGTTTTCACCTTTAGCTCTAAATGACCTTTTTCTTCCTTCAATAGCCCTGAACAGTAGTTGTGTCATCCTTGTGTGTGTTTGTCTATCATAAATTGAAAGTCAAAGCTTTGGATTTCATCTTTGGTCTCTGGAATCATGAAACATATTTCAGGGAAAACAGCTGTGTTCCCTTCTGTGGAGTTTCACAACGGATTAATTC
The DNA here is from genome assembly GCF_964106895.1 of Numenius arquata. Taxonomy (NCBI): domain Eukaryota; kingdom Metazoa; phylum Chordata; class Aves; order Charadriiformes; family Scolopacidae; genus Numenius; species Numenius arquata. The sequence continues at coordinate 41,870,198 of NC_133586.1, read as the reverse complement.
TGCAAAATAAGGCTTGCATTGTTGTTGCAGTCACTGCTTTCTTTTGATATTTTCTTTTTATTTTTATTTCCATGATGAGATTAAATTCTAGACGCTGCTCCTTCTCTCGGGAATAGTTTTGAGGCAGCTCTCTTCATAGACTTAAATTATTCACCGAGAAGGATTTTTTGCTGAGATGAGAATGAATAGGTCGGATCCGGGACAGTTGTCAGGGCTTGGAGCCCTTTGAAGCTTTTCATCATGAATCATTAAATAGGGCTGCAATAACATGGCAAAACAGAGAACCTGCTTTTTGTGTAGGTGATCTGAGAATCACCTTTAGATATTTACAAAAGGATTAATCCTGCCTGTGGCTTTTTACGTTGAGAAAATAGTAAGTTGTGTTTAATTTCCTACTGGCTCACTTCCTTGCGTGCTACAACTTACTGTTGGTTTTCACATGCAAGCACACTTTACACTTTATACTATTTTCTTAATAGGCATCTAAGCTGAGAATGGGTGTAGGTATTTATTTTGTGCTTAATCATGGAGAGAGTTGGATGGCTTTTTTGTTATCCACCCTGACGCTTGCTGTAGTGTAGAGGGAATAACGCACAGGAAAGAAAGGCAATTTGTTTGATCTGACTCAGCCACATTCCTGATAGTGCTCGCCAAAGCCCTGAGAAGTTTCCGTGGGGTAGGGTGGGATGAGAGCTGCTTGGAACAGGGATGGGGATGGCACCGGCACTGTCCTCATCATTGTGGTCTCCCTTTCTCTTTTGTTTTTTAATCCTTGGTGTTGGACTGAGAGCGCTTGGGCAAGGATGCTGTGTTACCCCCTAGATGTCCAGTTAGAGTGTTACACGGACCAAATAAGACCAGGGCAACTGGACAGAAAACCTTTCTTGTTGCCCCAGAATTGGAAACAAATTGTGCTGTCCTGATTTGCTCATCACGTCTCTTTGTGTGGGTAGTCTTGGGTAATCTGTGTGTGCCAGCTTTTTGGATGAAAGGCTTTTGGGATAGAATAGGGTGTTACTGTATGTAATAAACTACAGGCAGCCTCTCTCTGCGCTATTAATGCCACTTCTCTGAAAAGAAGTGGCTCCGCTGCCAACCCATCCGCATTCAAAAGCCCAGGGAATCTGAAAAGCGAACCAAAAGGTGTTTTATATTTGCAAGAGAATAGGACCAAATGAGATCAGCACGCGAATAATCTTCTAATCTCCCAGATGAGCTCTTACCGAGATGGAGGACTGCGGCAGCAAGAACCACAAACATTCAGGCACGAGAAAATCCATTCCTGGCTCTTCTTTCCACAGCTCGGTAGAGCTGGGCATAATTTTAAGCCCTTCCAGGGATGGCAGGAACGTGGTTCAACATCTACCGTGGAGACTCAGCAAATCCACCTTCAGCACTGGTCCCCGTGGGGTGAGAGTCCCTTGGGAGAGCTCGCACCCATGTTGCAGTGGTTTTATGGTCTTTAATTCAAGGAAACTGAGGTTATGGGGGAGAGGACAGTGATGTTTTGAGCCATTTGTGGTGGAAGGGACTATTTACCATGAGTTACAGCAGTAGGAATAGCACCCGTGTGCCCTGTTGGTACCCTGGATGGGAGGTGCAGTGCCTGGTGGCCAACAGCCACTGAAGTGGTGACTCCCCCATACCAGTGGGTTGGTCAGCAGTGACACGTTGGCAGCTATCTGAGGTCTTTTGCAAAGTCCTGGAGGTGTGGGGCCTTCCTGATGTCTTTTAGGAGGGCTTTTGCATCAAAAAGATAAAGATTGCAGAAGCAGAGCCATGCAGTGGAGGTAAGATCTACCCTACTGTTGTCCTGCCTGCCTGCCTGCTGTCTGCCCACACTCTTCTCCTTGCCAGAGACTGTCCAGGTGTCTCCCATGCTCTGCACCTCTCTCTGCATGTTCCTCACCTGCACAACCCCCTTTGCAAGACCGCACTGTTCCGTCTCCATACCAGGAGCACCTCATGACCTGGTCCATGACCTGGCTGGAGGCATCCAGGCAGGGAGCTGCCCTGGGGATCTCATGTATGAGGGGATGACTAAGAGGGGAATGACATCCCTGCTAGGAAAAGGCAATGACTATGACTGTGTATTTTATGGTTCTTCTGTCTCTGGTGGCTCCTGGCTTCTTTTTTTTTGACGTGTGGCTTCGCATTTCTGAAAAAAAACCACCCCAAAACCCTGTGGGTGTGTGAATGCAGCACTCAATGGAGGGTCTCCTCAGCCGACTTTGGGAGTTTTCTTTATGAGCTTGCTCCGGGATAACTGCAAGCTGTTTACACTTGCCCAGTAACCACAGCAACAAAACTCCCCAGAACCAAGAATTAAAGCCATTAGATAAAAATGCCTGTAATTTAGAGTGATTAAGTATGGAGGTAAATCGCCTCACGGCATCTCCTGTGATGGCAGGCAGAGGAAGCGGTGCAGGAGTGCCCATGGTGCAACCGTAGGTGGGTGCATGCCAGGACCAAGGAACTGCAGCAGCACCAAGTCTTGGGCATGGGCGTGAAGCCACAGCATCTCTAGGTGCCTATGGGGCTCTGCAGGATTTCTCCCACCCCCTTAGTGTTTTTTGTAACGTGCAAAAAAGCCCTTGCAAGCTTAGTAAAGCCTGTCTCCTGCAGACAGGATGGGTGCTCCCCGTCCCTGTTCATTTTCTGCTGAGTTGTGTGTTAGTAATGATGGGAATATTTCATATGCTGATTTTTCCCCCCCTTGGGAGAGAAAACATATGTAATGTCTTTAAAAATAAATCAAATGAATGACCTAACAATGCAGACTTTGAATATATGATGGAAGATTAGTAGGCTGCAATCAATCATAAAATGAGGTTCTTCTTCTGACTAATAAATATGTTAATTATTTTATCTATTCAGATAAAAGCTTCATTACCATAGCATTTGTGGGGGGAGGGGGTATAGTTGTTATGCCCAGTTTTCCTAAGAAAATCACTTCATTCTACAAATAAAACAACCAGCATTTCTGCAATAAACCGTGATGTTCCTGCTGGCACAGCCTGAGCCCGGCTGCAGCGGAGGCTCCTCTCCCTGCATCTTCCACCTCCCCTCATCCGGAGGGCTCCGCAGCATCCCCCTTCCCAATTTAACTGGGCTGTGCACCTCTCCTGGTAGTGGTATAATCAGTAAGGACTTGGTGGAGAGTCCCTCATTGCTCTGAGCTCTTCTCAGGCTGGATTTGCCCCCTTTTCACAGGTTTTTCGACCTGGTTGCACGCCCAAGCATGACTCCTCCACACCGCCCATGTCTCCTTCATGTGTGGTCTGGGTGGGCTGCAGAAAAGCCGGGCCAAGCGCTCCCACAGCCCAATTTGCCAGCAAATACTCTTAAGTCCATCAGTCCCTAAAAGCACGGTGGTTCGGCCAGGATTGTGGATGATCACGGGATGAGGACGGGGAGGGAAAAGCAGGTGCCCCCTTGCAGCATCCCCCTCCTCACTGCACCTCAGTACCACCCCCTGCCTGGCCGGTGCTGAGGGTCCCTGCACCAAGGATAGATAAAGCACAGAAAATTCCTGCTGCGCTTTACTGCCCTGTCACATCCCTGAGTAGGTAGATGTGAGATTTTTTGTGGTTTTTATTAATAATCCAAAAAATCACACAAGGATGGCACATTGGAGGACTGATGTGGTGAAGAAGCACTGATTTTCGTTGTTGAAATTAAATGAGAAATCAGGTAGAGGGCAAGGCAGGGCTGATAAATTCTACAAATGCCAAATGCAATGATGTCGTGGGGCTGCGCATCAGCAGCAGGACTGGGACGGGGGCTGGTGAACTGGTCGTTCAGCCTCTGCTCTCTGCAAACCGCCTGAGGTGTCTCCCCCAAATTCAAGGCTTCGCCGCTTTCACTCTCGGGGATGAAAATATGTCCGGCTCATGACTCTTTCCAAAGGCCTTTGGCAGCCTCTCCTGGCAGTTGGCTGTTTCTGAAAAGGCAGGCAGTTGTTGCTAAAGCGATTTGGAAGCAGAAGCGGTGCTCTGGAGCCCTAATGTTGCAGGAGAGGGTTAGTGCTCAAGGTTGTCCCCGTTGTGGATGTGGCTGGTGGCATCTCACCTTTGAAAGGAGAAGGTGGGAGGCTCGTGGGCAGTACCCCTCTGTCCTTCCCTTTGTCCCCTGTGTCCGAGCATGGCTCTGTCCCCAGGAAAAATTTGGAGAGACTCAGCAGCCAGCCCTTCTTTGGGTACATGCTAAGGATTGTGCAAATATCTGTCCCGTTCCGGGAGCTCCCCACATCTCAGTGGCTTGGAAGAGAAGTTTCAGAGGAGCTGAAATTTTATAGAAATGGTTGTGGCTTTATGGATGCTCCCTGAGATTAGGGTGCCTAAGAGTTAATGGGAATTTCAATCAAGAAGACATTAAGAAAGGCAGAGGGAAAACAGATTAGCTGTCCTCTTGCCTTGCTCTATAAGATGAGACAATGAGAGAATGTGATGAGATCAATGGAAAAATAAAAGGAAATGAGAAATCAAAGGAAATGCTGCTTTACAGGTTATTTCGTATGGCGAATTGGGAAGTTTTTCCCTTCAGGCGATGAAATATTCTCTTATACTTTTAACAGAGCTGGACAACTCATGACTGCAAAGATGAAACCCGTGATAGAGGCTGATGCCCTGCAGGGATTCAGAAGGAAATGATCCATTTCAGGTACAAGCGGTGGGACACTACTGGATGTCCCCTCCCTCGGTGCTCTTCAGAAACCACGCAGAGCCACAGCATCTGCCAGAGCGTGGCTTCCCGCGAGGCTCGAGGTCTGGGTTATCAGGGCCATGAGTCCGGGCACATCCTAACACGTCACCTGATGGGTACCAGTATCTCACAGAGGCCGAGCTGCGCGCACCTTCCTTCTCCAGGCCCTTTAATGAAGCAGCACTGCAGATGCTCAAACCCAAGATAGAGAAAAGGAACTCCATCCTTCCCTTTCAACACTTCTACAATGCTTCTGGAGTCCCCATCCTCGTGCCTTTAAACAGATCCTTTCTGGGACTTCAGATTTGCCATGGGCTTTGGCATTTTTGTCCTAACCGACTTGCCCCCAGAGGCAGAAGTACTTTCCATGAGGCCTTATCCCCAGCAGCAGCTCTAGTCCCCACATTTCCCTGGGGACCAGATGTGGTTTTGTTTCTTCTTCTTTTAAAGCAGATCGCTGTGCCCACTCCACAGCTCCAGGGCATCACTATACTGTGCATGTGTCATACCCTCCCACGGCTGCTTCTGCAACCACCAAACCTCTGCCCAGCTGGAAATCAATGCGAAAAGTCTTGCACTGGAGACTGAAAAAAATAGTCTCCGTGTTATTGGGTGAAGAGCTGGTTGCCCTGTCCTTTTGGCACCATCAGTCAGTGGTTGGTGATTGGCTCCAGTCAGCACTGGTGTCCCGTGAGTGAAGATTTAAGGGGTTTGTGGCCACGTGCTGCTGCTGAAGCCACCTCCTCTCCATGTGTGCACAAGCAGTCCGGCTTTGCTCCTGCCCTGATCTACAAGCTCCTGGTCTGAAGCCACGACCAGCTGGCTGGTAGTGGGCAAGTGCTGCCGGAGGCCATAAATGAATGATTTATCTTTGTGCTACCATCATAGTCTCTTCAGACTTCTTCAGCCTCTCTAATTAACTCCTTCACTTTCATAGATTCTTCATTAGCATTAGTATCTCTGGTGCCTTGTACTTGTTTGCTGGTGATATCAGCTAGATTAAGCACTGGTTTCCCTTCCAAGCATCTCGGTGGGCTTTTATTTCCCTTTAGCAATGACTTTGGCTGTGCCCCACAACACCACTTCCCATTGCCATGGTGAAATTTCCATAGAAATGGCACTTTGGTGACACAGGAGCCACATTTCAGCTGTAAGAACACCTCCACGGCAATAACAGGCAGTTAAACCTCCCAAACTGAAGCTCCCTACATACGTGGAGAACAACAGGAGAAAGCTTTTAAACAGCTTTGCTCCCCGCGTCTGGGAGCGGTGGGTGCCAGCAGAGAGGGGGCCGGCTCCAAACGACCCCAGCCTTGCCCCACGCTCGGCTCCCAGCCTTTTGAACGTATTTTGTTTGGATATCTTATACTCGGGGATATTCTGTTCTCTCTAATTGCATTTAGTGCCTGGCTCGAGGAAGGCTGTTCTGCTGCGAATGCAGCTGGGCCCCCCCTTCCCCACGCAGCCCACCCCTTCGCTCCGGAGCGGTCAGGTGGGACGATTGCCTCGCGGGGTCTGTTTTTGCCAAGGAGACATGGAAATTATTGGCCGGTTCTTCAAAGATCTGCAGCGGCTCTTGATGTTCCTCACCGGAGCAGGGCAGCGGAAGAAAGTCGCCTGGGAAATGCTCTCCGGAAGTGAAAATTGAATTCTTTAACGCTCTTGAATAGGAAAATACAGTTTGTAAGTATGAGAAGCAGCCCACGCAGCCTTTAGACATGTTTGTACCCAAACAAAGCCACGTTGTACCCAACGTGCTAATTTCTTTAGCACGTAAATAGTTTCAAATAAGCTATTGGGTAAGGCTGGCTGCAGAAAGGAAAAAATCCAGGATAGATTTGCCTTTCCCACAACGCCAGCCTGATCTTGTATCCACAGTCGTGCTCGTTGGTCAGGAGGGTTGTATCAGCCAAGAACGTAATTACTAATTTGACTCGTATGTGTAGGGCAGGGTGGCCTTGTTTTTCCTTAAGAAGCCTTTAAAACGGTCCAGTTCCATCCCTCCTCCTTCCCTTCACCCCCATGATTATATTCACTGGTATTTCCAGTTACGCTGAGTTTCTCAGAAATTTCTCTTTCAATTCTTCTCTAAACTCCGGCCACAGCGGCAAGAGAGCGCTGAGGATATGGCACACCAGTATCACTTTTAAAGCCTCTTATATTAACTTCCAAACACCTCTGGGTCTGCCTCTGTCTACTGAGTATAAGTAACATCAGGGATTCCCATTCCAGCCCTTTACTTCTTTCCTGGCCCCGTGTGTCACACAGTTTGGAGTGACACTTGGAGTTGGAAAGTTGGGAATCTGGCTGATAAGACCAGACAGGGGAAAAAGGTGCCGTAATTGTTTTCTCAATGTCAACAGCCCGTTGTTTTAAGGAATAATTTGTGCCTCTGTCTGCACAAGTCCATCTGGAGCTGAAGCATGATAAGACAAGTTGATCTTTAACATTCTTTATCTTCTGTTTTTTGCTGCTGGGAGACAATTTCCAGGGCGAGGCGGCTGGATTTTGCACAAAGTCTTTCTTTGAGCAAATGCAGCCATGATGCACATTAGATCCAAATTTAATGGATTCCCTGTCACTGTGGGGGAAAAATAAGAAGGAAGTGGTAGAGGTTTAAGCCTTGAGCTTAATGCCCTTTGCCTTGTTTTCTTTAGCCTCAAAGGGAAAAGAGCACAGGTTTTCTGCAGTGCATCCGTGTTTGCTGTGCTTCAAACCTCTACAGTATTTGTAACATTAAAAATGAAAGCAAGTCTGCAGATAGCTGTAGTTCAAACATTTACAGAGAAAAGTTGGAGTGGGAGGAGAAACAAAATGACAACCGTGGTGCAAATCACAGCTGTCCTAATGTCTGAGGCAGAAATTGGGTCTGCTGCTGTTTCCACAGATGGAGGTGGGGAGTTCCTACCTCTGCAATGGCCCAGGGAGCCCAGCCCCTGGCTGGAACGTGTTTTAATGTATTTATGCTTCAAAAGGATCCTCCAGGTGCTTTCCAGTCCCAGCTCTTGCTTTGTAGTGTTCTCATTTTCTGCTCTTGAACGTTTCATGATCCAGAATTCAGCACCCAAACATCCACCTACGCTGGCTTGTGATGGGCATAGGGATCACTCGGTACCTCTCCTTACCAGGACTAAGCAAAAAGATGCATTAAAACCAATTTCTTGTTTAGATATAAATATTCGTGTCTCTAATGTCACCATGAGCAGTCCCACTTGCTCAAAAGCTGGTGGAAGCCAACTAAGCAAAAAAAGTAGCAGCAAAAATAGCAGTTTCCCTTCTCTGACGTCCGTGGTGCAGTTTGCTGGATGTGGGATTGCCGGGATTGACAGAGTATTGCACATCATTTGGGAAATGCCTTGAACAGTATAAACCACATATCAGATCTTCAGGACATATAAATCAGCATAACTCTGCCAGTTGAAGCGCCGCTACAGAATATTCTGGTTCTTTTCAGTGCATAGTTTTAACAAACTCAGTGGCCAAATCTTGCGTCTTTTTCCCTAATTTGTTCAAGATGTGTACTATAAATCATCCCTGACTTTGAGCCATGAAGGAAAACGAACTTGACAAATCCCTTTCTGTATTCATTTTTGTCAAAACATTATTTATGAGAAGGGGTAGGTTGCTGATAGCTCTGGCTATTGTTGCCCAGGACCTTGTGGGTTTGATAGATGTTCAGTCCAAGTCCATGCAGATGCCTCTCCTCAGCTCTTTGTGTCTCATGCTAAGACTTGTGCCTTATAGTGGAGAATTTGATTTATTAAAATGCGCTTTATAATATAGTAAGACAGATGTCAGCCACGTTAAATACCTCCATAAATTTTGCCTCTCCCGAGCAGATTAAATGTACAATTATTTGAGGGATGATGAGGGTCTCCTGCACCGAGACAACATTTTAGTAACCTGATAAAGTGAGCAATTTTAGTGATGTCTCTTACGGAAATGAAGTTATGTGATTGCACTGTCCCTCTCTTCTCCCACAATAAATACTTAAACTCGATAGCCACTTCCATCTGAGCTTAACGGAGGGCTTATGTCACACAGTTAGTTTCTGATGGGTTGCAAGTGACAGCGCTGGGTACCTGTATCTGTATTTTTTTCGTGGCATGCAGGAGATAAGGAAGGTCTGAAATCACTGTTTAACACCACTGTGTGTTAAACACACTGTTATCCATGTGTGTGTTCACCTGCAGAGCAGTTTGAAATGCAGCCCGTGGCCCTGCCTGGAGCCTTCCTTTAGAGAGACAGGAGCTGCAAGGGCTGAAAAAAAACCCCTGAGGACTTTTTCTGCATTTATTTATGCTTTCCTGCCCCTACAGAAACATTTTCTCCTTCTATTCCCAGGGTGGTGGTCGCAACATCTTTCCTTGCTCATCTCCACCCTGTCACTGTCAGGTTCCCGAAGCTCCCGGGGCTGTTACCAGCCCACACGATGCTCGAGAGACAGGACTCTCCCCATCTGCAAATTAGCCAGTATTTTTGGAGAGTTAATGACTTCACACAAAGAGTGTAAACTATTTTTTTTAATATATATATATATATATATAAAAATTCAATATAATTCCTTAGAATTAACATGAACCTTCCTTGTACTAAAGCAAGTAAACATTTGTTTCCCAAGACGTAGACTCACAATACTCTAATATTAAACATATATATATATATGCAGGTATCACAGCTTCTTCCCAACTCACATACCAGGGTTTCTTTCCCAGTGGGAAACAAGGTGCATGGGGACAGGGAGGCAAAGATGACACAGCCCCATCCCGGAGCTGGGAAGTGCTTCTGGATCCCGCACTATGGGCTTGTGGGGGCAAAATCACATGATTGGTTCTTTTAAAAATCCCACTGTGGATTTTTAAGGCTTTGAAATCATTTAAGCAGGGTGAAATTTGTATAATCAATGCAATAGCTCCATTAAGCACCCTTTTCCTCTCTTGGGGTGCAGGAGGTACATGCACTGTGGGTCTGCCCCCGTGAAACGCTGGCAGCTGCAGCTCTTGTTTGCGGGGGTCAGGCACCAGCCACGGGGAAAACCTAACGAGGGTTGGGGGGAAAATGCTAGTCCTAGGGCCCGGTGGGTGCTGACAGGTATAATTTATCTCTCTCTATTGCAGGTTAAGTGAAACTGGCCCCACGCCTCTATTTTCATGCCTCTAACACCACCTCATCTGGCTTTTGCATTTTGTCCCACTGCCAAGCGCTGTGTAAGCCACGGCAGTGCCTTGCTGCCATTAATCACCCGAGCCTTCTCCTGGGCTGCCTTGTGCTTTCTTATAGACTATAACCTCCTTATCATTCACACGTAATCTTGTTACGGCTTTATACCTACTTGCATGATCCACTTATCAGCCAATAAATCTGAGCAAAGCCCAAATAGTGGATAATAACGTGAATTTGCCGGTTCCTGGTATTCATTTCCCAGGCACTGTCTTGGGTTGTGTCACTAAGGCAGTTTCTAAACAATATATTCTTGCAGCGATGCTTAAAGCAAACACACCTCGCCCCAGTTCTCCCCCCCACCATGAACCTCCTTTATTTTTATTCCCTAGCCGTTACTACTTGCTGTTTTCACCTTGAGACGTTTCCTGTACAACCACCCTCCTTTCATAAATTGTTCTGTGGGCAATAAAACACTCTGCCCTCTCCCTGAGCCCCATGGGCACGGGTAGAATGGTCAGAAACACCTGAATTCTAGGTCTGCATTTCTGAGCCTTCCCACTTTCCTTTGCCTTGATAAACTTATGCTGGATTTCCAGCCAAAGGAAGGATTTTAGGAGAAAGTTGAATTTTATTCTACGATTTAAAAAATCCAGATTAGGGGGTGCTCTCCATCACCTGGGTCAACATGCTCATGCTGAGGGGTCAAATCCACCCCCCCAAAAAAATCAATCAAAGCAGGAAACTCCAAGTATGACAGTTTTCTATGGGCTGCAGGGAGCTAAGATTTAAGTGGCAGATGCAGAAGTTCATTGCAGTAGTTTTGAAATATGGACCTATAAATCCCCAACTTTCTACTTGCTCAGCCAAGCATGTTCCTGTATATTTATTTCGTTGGATGTTAAGTGGATCAATTTTACTGAGGTTGGCTCGATTATTTTTTTTTTTTTTCCAGTGGAATTTAATTCAACATAAACCCTACTACTTAGTCTTTTTGTTTGTATTTCTTCATTTAGGTGCTTGTGCAAAGAAAGGTTGGGAGTGATCAGAAAATACTGGAAGCAAAATAAATGTTCTCTAATCTCTCTTCAAGCCCAGACTGAAATGTGATTAGTACTTTTGGGCTTGTCTGGATTAGTTTCTTAAGAAGCTGAAGCTGAACAGATCTATATAGATTATTAATTTAGTAAAACATGACCTCTCCAGGGACTGAGGCAAACGAGTATTGCGTTGCTTTTCCTTTCTTCCATGTACACACTGGTTTCTGGGGTGGATACAGCCCTCCTTTAGCAGGAGATTGGTGTGAGCAGGGAGCTGTGAGCACCAGTCGTGTGGGTACCATGTGGCAGCAACGGGTGATGGGCGCCTTCAGCCTCTCCTCCTCCTCACTGTGCTCCTCACTGTGTATTTGATTTAAGAAACGTGGGCTAGAAACAGCTCATGCCTTATTGCCTCTCCCACGATGTCAGTTTGAATCCTAGCTTACGGTGCTGAATATTATTACCCTTTTCAACCAGAGTAATTCCTTAATTCCTCTGAAATCTGCTGTCTTATACTTTTTACCCAGTGAGGAGATGCTGATATGGGGAAAAAAAGCCAAAGATGTTTTTCTGGGGTTTTTGTTTGAACAGCACACATAGGCTCTTCTTCTGAACAGGGGGGAAATCCGTGAACAGGTTCAAAGGTTTTGTGGCTGATTTTCTGGGCTTGAGATACCTCAGCCTTCCTAAATCACCTGGGAGAAGAGAGGGCTGAGCAGTACAGGAGGGGAGAATCATAGAATCGTTATGGTTGGGAGAGACCTTTAAGATCATCCAGTCCAACCGTTAACCAAACACTGCCGAGTTACCACTAAACCATGTCCCTCAGCACCATGTCTATATGTCTTTTAAATACCTTCAGGGATGGTGACTCAATCACTTACCTGGGCAGCCTGTTCCAATGCTTGACAACCCTTTCCATGACAAAGTTTTTCCTAATGTCCGATCTAATCCTCCCCTGGTGGATAAATAACTGAGAGAAGTCATGGCCACAGTAGGGTATAGATGGGTTGGAAATGGAGGTGGATAGACCTGTGCAGTTGGGGTTATTGGCTATCACCAATGTTGCTCCAGATTAATACTCCAGAAAGTGCCCAGTGAGTGCTGGCTGGATGCTGGGAGACTCTGATAAGCAGTTTTCTAGCCCCTGCTCATCTCCCTTACCAGGTCCAGCAACATCCAGCCTCCCACTTCTATGCGTGGGCGGTGTAAGCCGTGGGGAAAAAAGCAATCTGAAGGTGTTGACTTTGGCCATGGAGTCTGGGCTTCCAATGTGACAGAACTGATGAATGCAGTACCATGCCTTATTGTACCTTATGCCCAAGGAGGGCATAAAAGGATTGATCTCTCAGTGGCGTTACATCCAGCAGTAGAGCATATAGACCAGTGTTTGCTATTTAAACCACTTCCATTACATGTTGTAGGCTTCACCCATCACTTGAAGGAGGGCAGAGGAAACAGGGCATTGCCCAGAGGAGGCTGTCATGAGCAACGCACCGTCCTGGCAGCATTTCCTGCACTGAGCTATGATTAAATAAGAAAAGAAAAAGTCCTTATAGTCAAGGAATTTAGAGTTAATAATCAAATATTTAAAAACAAAGGAAGGGATACAACTGAAGGGGTTTGGCCGGAGGAAAACCAGCCTGTGAGACGCAGTGGGTCCTTCCCCCAGCTCTCCGAGCGCAGTTGATTGCAGCATCTGGTTGTAAGTGTGAAAGTAATTCCTTGTGGGCTTTAGTATCGGTGGTAGGAGAAATGATTGGATTTTGTGACATTTCCATAAGTGACACCTGCATTTCAGCAGCTGAAATGCCCCGAGGCAGCTCACTTCTCATTACTTAAGGGGTTTTTTTTAACCCTTTCCATGAGGATGGCTCCTGTCGCTGTCGCGTGATGGCAACGTTTAGCGTTTAGGGCTGGCCTTATGAGGGGATGAGCAAGATCAGATTGAATTTATGGCCCATTTCCCTCGTTTCCTCCCAAATAATTCATTTAGGATGGATTGGTCTTTGGAGGTGGCTCTCTCTCGCTGTTGCCTGTTGAAGGACTCTGCAGGGATAGCTCAAATGCCACCATGCCCTTGTTCAAAAGGTCTCATCTTAGGTTCCTTGCAGAGCCAAAGCTCTGAACAACTATTCAGTATGTATAAGCGGGCCAAAATCTCAGGGGTTTAGGTCACTTCATGGAAAAGAAAACCTGCACGCATTTAGGGACAAAATATTTTCACAATTGCAATGAATCTGCCAAAGAAAATACGTTTAAGCTACTAGGGAGGAAATCAGAATGAAACTTTCTTGCTGAGATCAGAATAGCAAACCCTGGAAACGTGAAGCAATTGGTCTCTTGTATGAGCCATATCCAGAATCAGCAGCAATAGGTCTCAGCTTAAGCAAACAGCGGATTTTTCTCAGTTCTTTTTCTGTTTCCATAGTTTTTGATAGGAAAACGGAGTTTACACATAACCCTGGCATTGTTAGTATTCTTCCAGCTGCTTTCTATTTGTGAGAGCATGTGTGTCATATTTATCGTGTACTCCTTAAATAACCACACTTTTATTAGTATCTCCTCATAATCTCTCTAAACATAGTACTATTTTGGGAGGAACATGACAATTTTGAGTAAGAAAACATGGAGTGCTATATAAAATGTGAAAGGAAGGCAACGATGCTAAGTGGAGCTGAGAATATTTCCAGGTAGTTTTCTGAAGGAAAATGTCCCTTTGCAAAATCAACATTTACAATGGGCAAATTTCAGTGCTGTGAAGTACTTTTAATTTCCTTTTGGAAAAATTAAATTGATTTCCTAGTCTTACAGGGAAGGCACTTCTCAATTCTCTTTCTGCATAATGGCAGGAAGCAATGTGGGTAAAGGTCTTCTAAGGGAGCATGTAAAAAGCAGTAAAAAAATCACTCTCAGTGCTCCTAAAATTGAATTGGCTTATTCTATATTTTTTGTTGATGTTTTACTTTACATTCCAATGTAGGATGAATATTTTTTAAGCATTATACATTTTTGTGGGAAAGGAGAAAGGAGTTCCATGTTCTTGTGTCAAAATAAATAAGTAAAGATGGATCCTTATTTCCTATTATAACAGGGGTGGGCTATGCCCTTGTCTATCTAAGCATTTAATCATGTATACAACTTTCAGCATTAGAATGAACTTAAAACTATTTCTGTGCTTAGAGCATCACAAAACGCTTACGTGGCTAATTTTGGCCCCAGTCAAGTGCTTTTCTGGTTCAGACTGAAATGATCAACTTGACAGATGGAAATAGCAGTTTGATTTTTGCCTTCCCTTAATATTTCTAGGCACAGTCATGGGGGCATTGGTACAATTAATGCAACAGAAAGATTATTGTCTGGTTTGGGACTTTTTTTCCCCTTTGATTTCTGAACAGGCTTCCAGGAAAACACATCAACATCGCTGAAGATATTGCTGTGATTCACGACTCCTTCCTATTTTTCCAGTAAAAAAGGGCTTAATCCATTTAAGTCCCTTCAAAATTAATTGGCATGTTTAGCAGTTTCCAGTAATAAATACTATTACATCTGTTCCATTGTTTCCTGCTGAAAAGTTGTTTTGATTTTAATTTGTTTCTGATGATTCCCCCCAGCCTCCGTTTAGGGAAATCATTCCCTTTTAATTCATTTCGTTTGGAGCCCGGCTCCGTCACTGGTGTTTCCCTGCACTCGGGCTGCAGCTGCCTGCAAATGCCTTTGCTGAAAAATGCACCTTGGTGCTGTAACGTGATGGGGTTTAATGCGTTTCTGTAGGCAACAGCTGAGCTGAGGGTCATCATCAAAAACTGGTGCTCTTGGAGCAGAGAAGTTGTATCCACCCATGGCAATTTTCTGCACTTTCTTGTATATGTCTCCTTTCACCTTCCCTGCATCCCTAATGTTGGGCTCGCCATGGGAACAGACACAGCGTGGCCAACATTGACGACACTGCTTGCGAAATATCCACCAGTTTTCTTTAAATGAAAAGGTATTTCTTGGTGTTTTCCGTGTTGGAATACGGCACGGATGGAGGTTGTGTGTGCCGTCCCTCGGCTGGTGGCTGCGGGGTTTCTGGTGGTGTGGAGACACGCTCATGAATCCCGTAATTGATGGGCACATTTCTTGTGTCGAGGATAACCACAAATCTCTTCCCAGAGAAAAACAAATCACTGGTTGGACACGTCAGCTTTGATTACCTGAAGCTATTCTTGATTTATGTTTTTCTCATTCATACGAGCGTGTAGCAAATAACCCTGAGTGACTTTGTAAGCTTCCCCATCCATATGAAAATGCTACTGCAAACCTGAGTTACATATTGATTAACTGTTGCTTGTGATTGCTTTTATTTTACTACTTTACTGCCTGGGGCTTTTCTAAACTCACTTTTGGTGAACTTAGAGCTGGAGTAAAACACAAACTTTGCATGGAAGGTTTTCTCCTTACATGTTAAGATTTTAATCGTATTTCCCATGAATACACTCTACCGTGGAGTTTATTTCCATCTCAGGATTTCTTGTGAAATTGTGAATTGCTGAGGATGTTCTAGGGATGTTGTGGGCTGGGAAGGTCCCCTTTTCTTTGCTGGTGAGGAGCATGGCGGGTCTGAGGACCAAGCCGGGTAAGCACACGTTCCCTGAACCGCAGAGGAATCGGACCTTTTCCCACCCACCCTGGGCTCCCAGGCTTTGCACTGCAGCTCTTGCTGATGATTTATTTTAGGTCAATTGCTGCTGGTGGTGACAAGTGACTTTGGGTGATCTGTGTGCTTAATATAACAAGCAGAATCCACAGGGAATATTATTTATCTTGAGCTATTGATTGGTTAGTGACTTCTACGTCTTGCCGTGCACAACTGGTATGCAGATTTGAGCAAGACCACATACACATGTATTGTCAGCAACCATTGCTAAGAATTTGGTATTATTATCTTTTTCCTTTACAAATACACCTGGAGCTATTGACATGGCAAAAAATTGAAGCATCTGTTGGGGCTTTTTAGTTTCTTCTGGGATCCTGAGAATAAATTAAATGATAGTTTATGGGAAGGTGTCATGTGAATTACAGACTCCTGCTCACACGGGCGACTGTTCAGTCAAAGCAGTACGGCCCACATGCTGCCAGGGCTGTGAAGAAGATGTTTTGGTTTTCATGCAGGGCTGGGGAACTAAGCAGTAGACACAACTGGGAGCAAAACACTGTAGGTTTTTGTCTGTAAAACCAGTTTTTTCCAATGGGACTAAACGCCCTGAAGTCATCTGCTCTGGTAGGAACTCTGGTGGCAACATGCTGGTACCTTCTACAAGCGTAAACTCTGCCAGTGCATGTACACACGGGCAAACCCACCCAAATCAAGTGAATTATTTTCACATTTTTGGAAGTAAATTCTGCCCCTGTGCATCTCCATCCCAGGCTGAGCTGCACTGTCCCCACTGGCTGCTCTTCAGCCTCCCGTGATCCAGGGCTGAACCTTGGACGCTGTGTTACAGAGGTGCATCGTTAGCCTTTCCCACTGAACATCTGGTCCTGCTTGCTGTTACTCTCCTCCATCCAAATTTTGCAAATGTCCATAAGTATTTTGGAGTGGTTTTTGCTGTGCAGAAGGGACAAGTACCTTGATGAATAACATGATGTGCAGTGGAGCAGCGGAAATGGCCAGTAGATGAGTTTCAGTGGGGAAGACGGGAGCAATCCGGATGAGGAATTGGAGGGGTGGGATGCCTGCAGATGCACACCGGCCCCTGCCGAATAGCCGGGGTAGACTATTGCCCACGGACGAACCGGGAGAGGTTTCTAGGACAACTGCTGGGCTTTGGGAGTGGGGAAAGAATGGAGCCAAATCTTAAAGTCAGATGAGGAGAAAATGAGTAACATCTGCTGAGACGTGTGAAAGAGCCATTTGTGCTCACTGCAACCCGAAGCGTTCCTCCAGCAGCCACCGCAGGCGTGGGCCAGGCTCCCTGTCCCCCCACGCACACTGGCCAGTGGAGGGGGTCGTTAGGGATGATTTATGTCCTCGTTACAGCCACAGCTCTGGACACTGTGCTGTGCTTCACTGGTGCATCCCCCAAGGCCTCGGCACCCACACCGGGACATCACTTCACCTCTGAGTGTTCATAGAGAAAAGCCTCTGTCCTTTCTGGAGGCTGCAGAGAGGTGAGGTCCTGGGGGTTGCCGCTGCTGTACATTTATTAGTTGTATTCATGGGTCATAAATAACAGGTTTTTGCCATTTTTTCACTCCTGCCATCTGACACCATGGGTGCACAGAGCTGCCCGTCCTCTGCCTCTCCCCGGGGCAGCACTCTCCCTGCTGATGCTAAGGGTGAATTTCCCCTTCGCTTCAATGGGGCAAACAACTCTCCCTGCTCCTCTGGCTGGCCTATCTGCTATTTTAACAGATCAGCTTTTTGTCTCTAATTAGGCTATTTTCTGCGAGGCAGAGTGTAGTTGGAACTGTTCGAGTCGGAGGTAGTGAACAGTCCAGAAGGGTTGCACCTGGGGTAGCTAATCAGCGGCCGCTTCAGAGAGCTGAAATTAGGAAAGCACACAAAAGAGCGAGCAATTTTGAAAATGAGGATGAGCGGCCCTAAATTTCTAAGAGCAATTATGTTTTCACAGCTGTGCTGGTTGCCCCAAATACATAGAAATCAAGTCAAAACCAAACTCCTTTAGCTCAAAGAAAATTAACCTTCATATTTTAACTCAATGAGAAGTAAATTTACTTTCCCTTCAAATGAATAACATAGTCTTGGAAAAACCCAGTGGCAAGTTATGTTGTAATTACATTCTTTGAATTAAAGTTTGCTAGTCCAAACAAAATAAATAGAAATGCAGGCAGGGCAATAGATATATTATACTTGGAATAAAATTTGGCCTTGGTATATTGTTTTCATGCTGAAGCTATGCCAAAGTTAATCTACTGTAATTGAGTCTATCGCCAGCTTCTAGTATAAATAAAGGAGACAACCTGAGAGCTGTTAATATAATTCTTTCATTAAAATCTTCGTGCCACCATGGAAGGACTTGGCCAGATCTCATTTCTCGGGGATCAGACCAAGAGTTACTGAATTACTCAATAACTGTAAATTTTGCTTTGAAGGCAGCCAGCGAATGTTTCCCCGCAGCTCCCGCTCTGCCACTGCCAATAAAGATCCACGGGGAGGAGGAAGGCGGCGGGAGCTATTCCCTTTTTATCTGCAAGGATTTTTTGGGGTGGGCAATGGGAGCTGATGGGGATAAAGCTGTCTGTGCCAGGGTTTGCTCTGAGGGGTTTACGGGGGGCTAGGGGCGCCCTGGGAGCCCATGAGCAGAGGCAGGTGGTGGATACAGCTCCTTTGCACTGGGCTCCGCTTAGGCTGGAAGCTGGGTTTAATTCAAAATCTTCCTTTACCCTAACAGCGTCCTTTTTCCTAGCAGATACTGAGGATTAGTAGGTATTTCTGATAGAAAAAGCTCTCTGCAGAACGATAGAAGGAGAGAGAGGAAGTTATTTTCTTACAAGGGTGGGATTTAATCCTATGTGTTTAATCTTTAAGCGTTGCACAGCAGCACCCAGCATTAGTATCGCTGGGATACCCTCTGCACCTTCCCTGAAGACAGGCTCTTCTGCTCTCTTTAAGAGACACCACAGATTTTTTTCTCTTTTGCTGCCTTTCTGCGAGTTCCCGCTGTCTCTTTCCTTGATCCTTCTTTTTGGATGCTCAGGGGCTTTCTCTGAACAAGGTATTTAATTACAGTGGGCCAAAAACCACACTGGCCACAAGGTTAGGAAGGACGACTGACTGGTGATGCCTCAGATTGGTGGGATTCTTCTGGCTTGAGAGTCTCAAAGAGCTTTTCAAAGCCTGACCTTATCCCCTGCCAGGCAGTGTACAACACTGGTATGGGGGTGTCCCAAAAAAGCTTGCCTTAAATTAATACAGACTAAAAAGATGCTAGGGAACATGGTGAATGGAACTCTCTACAGTCTACACGTGTCACTAATGTAATAGAAGTAGAGAAAGAAATAGTTTGACCCACATTCCTAAAGTTATTAAGCAGCAGAAGTGAAAAAAAATCCTCTCCTACGTTTGATACATTTTTCCCTAAGTGACTATTACTTGTTTCTTTGCATCCAAAATAGGAAATTATCAAGATTATGAAATCCAAAGGAAATAGAGAAAGTGAGTAGGTAGGACGGGTACTGAGGAAAGGTCAAATCCTTTAGCAAACCTTGTCTCCTTCTATATAATGTGAAATATTCCAGGTTTGATCATCTGCAGCTTATTTTATGCTCTTTACAGCTCATTGTTTGCTCCATTGGAAAAAAGGTTTAATTTTTTTAGCCTGTCCCAATGTGAGATCAGATGTTCATCAGTGTTCTCCCCTCTCCTTCCAAGGGGTTGAGTTCAGTCGGCTGTTTCCTGGAAACAGTGAGGGGAAACCCATTCATTTAAAGGCAACCTGTGGTTATAAATTGAGGGTTAAAACAATATTACCTTGCCCGTTAATTTTGTATGCATTAAAGTATAACTTCTTGATTCAGCTGGTTCTCCAGGGCATTGCCCAGGTCACCCTGGCTGTGACTGTAGGCACATGCCTGTCCCCCAAGGACACGCTGCCTCGCCTCCTTGCTTTAGAACGCACCCGTCCCCATTGCTTGGGGAAGTAAAGCCAGGATCTGCCAAAGCATCTTGCTGTAGGAAAGATCTCAGAAATGAAAAGAAAAATGTTGATGATGAAAGGAAAAATTCCCCACCTGTGGGCTGATGTTTAACTCTCACTCTCCCTAGGTGTCTACTTGGTTGATGGCTGGCTGACTGATTATATCTGCCCCCAAAGTCTCTTGCTCCTTGGGGATCCTGGAAAAAAACCCCACACAAATGTACAAACTTGTCTGTCTTATCAGCAGACTGAGAAAAAGGGAGAGAAACCAACAAGCCGCACAGACATCGGTAAGGATTTATGCTCGGGTCTGTGTCTTTGGCAAGGTGCCCATCTCCTGCTGTCCCACTGATTGATCTCCAGCTCCTTTGCAAAGCTGGAGTTGGGAGCTGGGTCCTCAGGCATTTTCCTCCTGCCCTGTGATGAGGGAGAGGAAAGCAGGGCAGGCTCCTTCTCCCAAAACACCTTGGCCAAGTCCAGGGGCCATGGCCTTAGGGACAACTCATGGCATGCACCAAAGGGAACAGGATCCTGAGGAGCCATATTCACCCCAGAAGCTCTCTCCAGGAGCCAGTCCATGCAAAACGCATGGAAAATATGCAAGATGGAAAGTATCTGCTGGCTCTGGCTCCCTTTATATTCTGGACCATTATTTTTGCCCACATTTAATTTAATGCATAAGCATCACATGAAAATATCAAAAGGACGCGATCCTGCAAATGAAGACCTTTTGGTCTGCTCTGAAGCACTGTCATGTGAAAGTAGCATAAACCCAAGGAACGAGGATGGGAAAAGCTGGAGCTGTACATTCACCTTCCTATTTAATATATGTACAACAGGGAGCCTTTAGTGCATTTACATGGGCACCGTTGGGAATGGTCCCCGGGAGCTCCTCTTTGCTGCTAGCAAAGACGTGAAGTCCCTTGAATTCAATTCAGAATGAAACTGCCTGAGTGTAACTAAACCCAGGATTTGTCACTTCAAGTACAGATTTTCAGCTAACGAAAGCTGCATATACACTTAAAAATTCCTTAATTTTGAGTGCTTTGCTGTGCAGTAAACAAAGATTTTGTGCCCGTCTTCCTATATAAATATTTATAACAAAGTTGGTGGCTACTGGTCAAATGCGAATGTTTATTGTTCTCAGCAGTTTTGGACATAATCTACCAAAGATTTACATGTGTTTTTAATACACAGTAACTTTCTACTGCTGGAAGGCGTTGGATTAAGATCAGCTACAGGAATTGCTTCTAGAAGAGGAGAGTTAGACGGAGTTTGACGTGCAGAAGGTTTTATGTGGTTGTTGACCAGAGGCTGTTTGATAAAGATGCTTGGAAATAGGCAGGTTGTGCACAGGGACATGACTGTAATGAATTCAGATCGACCTGTGACTGTTCGCTTAGTGGGTATAAGCAGAGATATGTGTATAAGCACACTCAGTTTTCTGTAGATTTTGAAAGGGTTTGTGCAGAAATGGACTGGGTTTTGCCACTGTGACCTGGATGCTCTTTGCCTTGACCTGTGAGGACCAAGGGTGTGCAGAAGCCAAAGGAAAGAGTTTAAAGATGTAACAGTTGTGTGGCCAGGTGTCACCTAAACTGGGACCTGGGGTGGGAGTCATTAGTCAAAAAAAAGAAGTCCCATTTGTGCTTGGTGTTTGAAGCTTGCTTTGTAATGGGGGAACAGAAGCAGACGCTTCTGTGTGCAATTTCAGTCTTCCCAAAGTAGATAGCCAGGCAAGAGAGGTAAATCACAGCCTGACTCCCATCTGTACCTCTCTGGTGGGTGATCCTGGTGTGTGACTGGTCCCAGATGTCTGTTGTTGTTGGCTGGGGCTGCTGATTTCTTTTATACATTTGTAAACCATGCTGAGAGTAAATAA
The DNA here is from genome assembly GCF_964106895.1 of Numenius arquata. Taxonomy (NCBI): domain Eukaryota; kingdom Metazoa; phylum Chordata; class Aves; order Charadriiformes; family Scolopacidae; genus Numenius; species Numenius arquata. The sequence goes on along the minus strand of NC_133586.1, from coordinate 41,848,770 downwards.
TCCCACCTGTGGCTGTCTCCCAGCAGCTCCCCCTGCCCTGCACGCCAAAGCTTCATGCACCAGCATTTCTCCTTTATGCAAACTGAATGACCAGAAGTTATATTTGAAATGAATCAAAGTTAGTTGTAAACAGCAATGTGTGTGGGCAGAGCTACCTGACAAAATGCTGGACCCCAGATAAGGCGATTTAGAGACTCCGCAGATCATTCCCCTCAAGCCATGAGAAAGAGAAGGGAAGATGCCATCCTCCTTCAGGAATATGAGCAACCTCTCCCCATAAACTCAATCTGAAATGCAAGCAATTATAAATTAACGATCCATGTTCTGCCAGTAAGCAAATTAGAGAATTCTCCTGGATTTGCTAGTGAGAAAATTGCTGGAATTTATTTTAATCTGAACCAGATTCCCTACATTCTAGAAACAGGAGAGTGGATTCCATTGCAGAGAGGAGGGTGGGGAGGTGATGGCATGTTGGCATCTCCCTACTTCCCTGGTGATGCTGTGTGGGGACTGCGGTGCACCGAGCCTGAAGTGGCAGGTCCCTGCCCTGCTCCATGCCAGGGAGGTGACAAAGTGGGACAAGCAGTTTAAGCCACGCTTGAGCACTGGCAGCAAACATAATGTTCCACTCTTCTTATTTTTCCCCCCCTTTAGAGGGAAAGTTACATTCTCAGCTATCTCACAGCATTAACTCTCCCTGGGCATTTTGAAGGGTGGCACTGTTGGAGAAGTCCTGTTTTAAATCTGTATGGCCTCACTTGAGGCATTTGAAGTCCGGGGAGGCTGGCAAAGCTCTCTGGTGGTGTCCTTAGCGTTTGAATGCTAAGACAGTCTTGAGAAGGGCAGAAGTCTGCAGCATATGGAAGAAGCAGTATTGGTATCACCATCCAAAAAAAGGGTGAAAAGGGGATATAACTCAGGGCAAAACATGGCCTTGATCTCAGTGCTGTCACAGACAAAAATCCTCATTATGTTCAAAGAAAACCGATTCATCTCTACTGCATTTGTTCCTCCTTCCCCACACCTACACTCAGGCCAAGTTGCTTTTTACAGCTGCAGCTTTAGGATGCTCAGTAACCTGTGTGATATCCTACTCGTGTGGCACCTCCTAATTCCTCTTCTTAGGCTCTGACAGACGTAATCCTGCCACTACCAGAATGCAACAGGTAATAAATTTCGCTGTGTATAAAAGCAGTCCTTGCAGTTTCCATAACTTGTTCGGGGTTGTTATGATTGTCCACAGCCTCCGCACTACATTGGCACAAGCGCAAAATACCCGTTGCCTTTTAGAAGGAGCCTCCGGAGATGAGAAACGAGCCGTGTGGAGATGAGAATTAATACATCATGTGTGAACTGGCCTTTTTCGCTTTGTTTGTTTTGCTCTTTGTTAATGGACCAAAGAGGTACCCTTGACAACAGATGGAAAATTAGTCCCAGGATGGACCAGGGGCTCTAGTGAAGACCATGGCCCATTGCACAGGAAGGATGCGTTCACTGTCCAAAAGATCTTAAAGTCTAATTTAAGCCAGGAAACAGAAGGAAGGTAGATGAGGAGGAGGAGCGGTGGGGGGAGAAGAGATATAGCCTCCAGGAAAGTCATTAAGGAACACATGCCTTCCTGACTTCATGTCTTTTTAAAGTATATTTTATCTCTCTCTGTTGGGCTTTGAACCTTTTGGAGTTTGTTTAAGCTGTTGCAAACTTGCTGATTTAGGGAGCAAATAAGCCTTTGGGATCAAAGCAGCTGGTATTGTCAGAGGTATTGAGGGTGAAATAACACATTAGCAGAAGGAGAGCTGAGAATAAAAATGGAAAGAAAATCCAACTTGATATTTTGTTCTCTTTTGCTTTTAACCTTCTTCCCAGCTTGATCCTTTTCATTTGAACAGGTATTAATTTTCTTTGTGTGTATCCCAACAGTATAAATATTTAACGGTCCTAGATCATAGAGGTGAAATTTGAGATTAGTTCCAACCTTACGGATTTGTGCAGGATCTCTTCCTCACATTTAGATGACTCCCACATTGCAGAGAGCAATATCTCCCATCTCTGCGGGAGGAGCATCACAAGCTCTATTTTGAGCTCAGTTTCTTTTTTTGGTCTTCTTTGAGGCTCAGAAGACAGAAACACCTCACCCACTCCCAGTCTTTCCCTCATTATTTTCCGGTGACATGCTATGACAAACTGAACAATAACTCCAGGTTGTCGGGGGAACGGGGTGTGCGGGCTCATGAGCCTGAATGCTGTTTCCTATCCAGAGCAAGCAGGGTCATGGCTTGGGAACTGTGCAGAGCATTTGGCTTGGAAAAGTCCATGCAAATACAGTAAACATGGGTAAGGTGTGTAGTATGGCAGGGTTAATGCAAGTATGGCAAAGTTATTTGCACCAGTAACTCTCTTCCTTTCATTCGTAAATAAGACAAAGGAGAAATACAGAGTAGAGGAACATCGGCCACTGATTTTCAGAGGGCTAATGTGGAAAGTAATGGAGATTGCAGCACTTGGGTCCTCTGAAGGTCAGACCATGCCTTTACAAGCCTATATGTAAATTTAGGTGCCTGCTTTCAAGCTCACAAAGTGGAAAAAAATAACTTAATTATGGTGATGTAAAATGGCAAAACAGTTGGTAAAAGTTTGGGGATCAAAGCCAAAGCCCATGGAATATCAGATGCAGTCTCCCTTTTGGGGACAATGGAGGTTTTCCAAGGCAATCAGCAATGCTGCTGGAGAGGCCGTCTCCCAGATCCTGTTGGTAAATCGACGGATCAAAGGAATAATGGAACACAGTCAAAATTCAGATATCCAGACACCCTCATCCACTGCTCATGGACAGGGCAGCACAGCTCACCGTCTGATGGGAAGCTGACAGCTGACAGGTGGTTAATTAATTACACACATCAAGACACAGAACACCAAAAGCAGTACAGACAAAATGGAAAAGGGGAAATGATCTGAAGAAGAGGCTTGAAGTTAACTCTTAAGCTTCTACCCGCGGGAACAGCAGGTTTTGCAGGACTTTGGCACCCGTGTAATTATCTGGTTCTTGCTGAGTGTGACAGCTCAGGTGACGTCAGACCCCGCCAGGATCCTCAACTTGTCTTTTAAATCCGTCTCTGCTCTGGGAACGAGTGCTGCAAATGTCAAAGGAGCTTAAAATATTCATTACCAAAACTCATCATTCCAGCCCCGAAATGTTCACGGTGATTTTCTCAGTTGGTTTCAGCGGGGTTTGGAGAGTCGCCAGTCGCATTACGTGATAAGCCACAGCAAGTCAGTAGTGACAGCGGAGTCAAAAATAAAAGTATAAAGGACTGTCCGTTTTCCTCATCCTTCAGCCAAAAGCAAGTTTTCAAAGCTTACACGCTCTGGTCTAAAATCCTTTTACCCAGGTGACATTTAAAGTCTGTGGCTCACAAGTGTGATTTCACAGCATTAATACGACGCTGCCATTAGCGTGTGAAAGTGTAAGTGACATTCCCGTGCACATATTTATAGCGAAAATGGGACAGATTCGCAGCTCGTGTAAACCTCCGAGTCGCTTTTTATGCCTCTCCTTTGATTTATGCAAGCTGAGATTTTGAGGCAAACTCAGTAGTCTGCTCTTCAGCCCTATTTTTTAATTAATGATATCAAAGTACGTTCCCTAGAGAGAGTCAGAGGGAAGATATAGCAACTTTTTCAATTAGATGAAAGGTCTAAAACATTGCTGAAAAAATTGTTTCCAAGCATTTCAAATGATAGGGTCTTTTTTCCACCAGTTTTCAACAGTTTCAAAAAGAAAAAGAAGTACTTTTTCCTTTTAAAAACTTGACCTATTTCTTCTAGAAAATGCTGAAACAAAGTTCATAGGAAATTTTGGAAATACTTTTAATTCTTTTTAGGAAAATTGCTAAATGAACATGAATATGTTATTCAAACATATTAATCTATTTTTCAAAAAAATCTTTTTAGAAGAGTCCAAGAAAAAACTTCCCTTGCTGCTAATGAAAAGGTATTTACTGGCTGTTTCAGGTCACTTTGGGTTGTATTCTATACATATTTGTTGTTTGGATTTACTCAGTATTTTAATTAATTCAGCTCACCTGAAATAGGCTTAAATTGCAATTTTCAGCAAATTAATTTTATTGCCTCTCAACAGACAGGGCATTAATTACTTTTGTAATTAAAAAAAAGATATGTATGGGGAGTAAATATGCCTTTAGCTCTTTTGGATGCTTTAAATTACCCTCTTTTAAGAGACACTGGCAGAGCTCAGACCTGTCAGGGACATGATGGATGCAGCTCCCCCGGCCCGGGATACGACTGCGCAGGCACGGTGCTGCTGCAGTGCCCTGTGCGGAGGGTGTCACCCGGGATGTGGCCTCAGGCATTTATGTCAATATTAAAAAATCCTTTGGGGGCAATATAGCCCAGATCCAAGTTCTGCTGGATAGATTTAACCCCTTCAGTCTGTTTTGCAGGTACATATTGGCCTTGGTCTGTAAATGAAAGCAGCGGGAGCCAGTGACCCACAAGCTTCTTCCTTCTCTCTTGTCCTGTTAGCAAAACAAACCATAAATATTCAAAATTGAGGAGTCATGCCCTAACTGTCATGAGATGGGCTTAATAACTGTGAAGATAGATGGAGAGATGGTTGTCTTTTGATTTTGAGCCATCAGGTTAATCAAGTCTAGAATTCCACTGTTCAAGTCAAATGGTTTGAGAATGGGGGATTTAATATAATCTCATTACTCCAGACTGAGAAATTAAAGTGAACTCTGATTGATTGTAACAGCAGCATGGGCCAGTGAAGCAATTCAGATTCTTACTAGTAAAGAGCATCTGCCAGGACTGCACAAAGTCCTTGTCACCAGGCTCTTTTCCATCTGGGAGGGAGTTTGCCTAAAGGGGCAGATGTGAGAAGCAAACCGGTCATAAATTTCCATTTCTGTAATTTAAGATAAAAACATTACAGGCACCTGCCATGGCTTTGGTTGCAGCTCAAAACACCAAGTCCCCATGAGGACTGACCATCTAGGAGCTATCAGGAGAGAGGTGATGGACCAAAGGAGAGCTTGAACCTCTGCACTTGGATGCAGCACCTTTCTAGCCAAATGCAATTTGAGTAGAAATTTGGCTTTTAATGAGTCCTACCCTAAGTCACTCTTGGTCCCGTGAGAGGGAAGGAGCCTGCCCGACTCCTGGTTCCCTCCTGCCCCTGAGCGTGGTCTGGGCTTGAATAGAGAAGCTATCGGCAATTTTTATTCTGGTCATTTACTCCTTCTTGCAGAGTCTGACTCTGCAGTACAGATGTTAAGGCACAGCTGTTTACCATTTTTTTTTTTCTGGTTGGTCATGTGAATTGTCCCCTGGTAGGTTGTTTTTTTTTTAAGTCTAATGTCTGTTGGTGAAATCTACGTTGTTGCTTTTTTTTTTTTTTTTTTAAATCGCATAATTAGTCACAGTGCCTGAGAAAAGACATGAAATGCTCCAGCAAAAAGATGTATATGTCAGCTGTGGATTCCTCCCTGTCACCTTCACAGTGAGGAGGCGTCTCAGCAGCTGTGCTAGAAACATGGGCTTCTTGGCTGTGTGGTCCTGCTGCTGCGTCCCACATCCCGACTTGGCTCTGCATGCTCATTTTTAGCAGAGCCTCACTTCAAACGAAGCACCCAGTCCCGTTCCTCCCCTCCTGTCCTTCACCTGGGCTCATCCTGGTCCTGCAAAGAGGTGCTGGAGCTCAGCATCCCAGTGCTGCTCGCACTGAAGCCAGTGAGCACCATCGAAGCATGCGGGGTGGGAGTGGGAGCTTCTCCAGGCATTTGAGACCATGTGGGAATCATCATTTTCCAGAAAATGTTTCAAGTGCGGTGCTTCTGCTAACATGCCTTCTCCAACAGCCTGGGCTGCTGGCTCCTCAAAGCTGTGGGAAGAACATGGTGCCCTGCAGACGGGAGAAGGAAGCTGTTTTGTGGGTTAAGCCATCTGAAGGGGGGCTACAAGAAACCTAGAGAGTGACTTTTTACAAGGGCATGTAGTGGTAGGATGAGGGCTAATGGCTTCAAACTGAAAGAGGGGAGATTTAGATTAGATCTCAGGAAGAAATTTTTCACTATGAGGGTGGTGAGACACTGGCCCAGGTTGCCCAGAGAAGCTGTAGATGCCCCATCCCTGGAGGGCTTCAAGACCAGGTTGGACGGGGCTTTGAGCAACCTGCTGTGGTAGGAGGTGTCCCTGCCCAGGGCAGGGGGTGAACTGGATGGCGTTTAAGGTCCCTTCCAACCCAAACCATTCTGTGATTCTATGTTTGCAAACTCTTCCTGAAGCCGGGAGTGGGTTTGGGCAGGGAAGATTCTCTCCAGATCCCAACAGCTCCGATGGCTTGTGGGGATGCTGGCCGTGGGAGCTGCTTCTGTGGCTGTGCAGAGAGTGGCCCACTTCAAAGCAGGGGTGGGAACTGGTTCCTGGGCAGGATAAATAAATCTCTCCCTCCGCGGTGCGGGACGGCTGGGGTGCAGCCCGGGTTCAGTATTGGGGCACGGTGAGGCTTCGCTGGGATGGATAAAAGGAGGTTAAGGACAAATTTGTGGATGCTGCTGGGGCATGTGTTCACAATTCCTCATTTCCTACCGTTTTAACAGGTTCCCATGTGTTTACTCATCCTTTATAGAGTGTTAATCTCCTGTTGCCCATTTTCCAAGGGTTTGTAACTGCAGTCTGTTTGTAAACTGCCGCTCTAGAGCAACAACAGCCTTGACCAAAAAAAGTGATTTAAAAATAATTTCTTGATTAAAAAAATATTGTCTCAGGCAGATGATAAACAGGTGGTAACTGGAGGGAAGTCTGGTTTACCAATAAGAAATAAAAGTGTTCCAGCAATCCAATGAATTCCTATTACAATGGTGGGGTTGACCAAGATAAGGGTAAAGATCCGTGATTTTTCTTTAAATCACAGGCTTGAGTATCTCACAGAATAAATGGGAATGTCCTTTCTGTGCCAGGAGACAGGTGAGGATGGGATTTAGGAGAGTTAATTACTTCATTTCAGTGAAAGGAGACAAGAGTTCCTAGCTGTTATACCAGGTTTCCCATATCTGCCTGTGTGTCTCTTTTACTCCCCGTAGCTCTCGGTTGTGGGGCTGGGGAAAATTTGGGCATCTTTATGGTGCTTAAACATGGTGATACTGATTTATGTATTGGTGTATTCATAGGGGTCAAACCCTTCTGGGGTTTTCCAAGATACTTATCCTGCAGCTTATGACTTCTCCTTAAAATAGCCGAAAGCTTCTGTCCCTGCCCAGCTCAGCTTTAACCATGCTGGTCCCCTGGTGAAAGCAGAGCCAGCAGCATGTCTGTGTGTCCTTCCTCCCAAGCCACTCGTCCTGGGTGGTGCTCGGCCCCTCTGTGTGTCCCCATGGCTACAGCCGAGCCTCTTTGTTCAGCCTTGAGTAATTTTCCACTTTCCAGACCACCTCCATGCAATAAATTAAGTCAATCTGGCTTCCCAGCCCAGCCTCTCGTTGGTGTGGGGATTGGTCTAATGCTCCCCTGCTCCCCAGTGTGGGGGATCTGCGTGCCCACACCAGGAACTCATCACATCTCCTAGCTGTTATCCTAAAAACGCAGCCAGAAATCATAAGCTGTATGTCACCTCAGCCCAGAAATTGTCACACCACTTTGTATTTACTTTTTTAGAGAGGAACCTCAGGCATCTCAGATGTGGTACCCTCCAAACTGACAATAAACCAGTCATTCTCTGTTATAGGCAGTGCTTTATATCAAAGAATCATCTATCATTCTCTAAGCAATCCTGCTTCAGCAGGGGAGTTGGACTAGATGATCTATATGGTCCCTTCCAACTCTAAAAAAAAATTCTGTGAAATTCAGTGAAATTCAGTGAAAGAAATTGCTAATAATATCGACTCCTTAGCTTTTATTCCTTTGTTTTCCTCTCTATTTTAGTTCTAATCGCCAGTCTAAAGTCTCTGCCTGGATTCCCTGCTCCAACCTGGCTGGAAATTTCAGGTGCTGCTGAAACCACCCAGTTGTTTGTCCCAGTGAATACAGGGCACGTTCCTGGGGACTACTGCAAAGAGCAAAACAGGGCAACACTGTGGGCACACAGAGAAAGAAAAATCCTGGAAAAAATTATGGCAACGATCAAATCCTCTGGTACTCATTAAAAGGTAATAATTCTAACCAAAGGAAGGGGGATTTTCCCATTGTGAAATGGATCAAACATTCAGAAATGATTTGTGTGTGTGTTTAAACTTAAATTTAGAATTTTATTAAGTATGTTGTTCAAAGGCGCTTTTCTTCCCAGGGTAGTTTGGTTACAATCTTCTCTTAAGAAAGAAAACCTCTGCAAAGAACGCAGCCTCTGAAGCTTGCTTTGCTCAGCCCTCACCGTGGAAATAACAGAATGCCCTGATATTTGGCAGCAGATCTTTCACTCTTTTAATTACTGCTGTGGCCCTGGTGGGTGCAGAGCACCTCAGAGCTGAGGTTTGGGTGTTTCTGTGCTAAGTTTGTGCCACAAATAAATCTGGATAGTCGTGTGGCAGGTCCGTGGTGAGGGAGATCATTGGGAATCATTGAGCCCTCCATGGGGCTGGGGGATCACCAGGTTTGAGGATGCTCAACACCCTCCTTTCAGACCAGTTTTCCATTGAAAACGTTGCTACAGCTCTCCCGGCTTTGTCATTTTGAGGCTGATTTAAGTCTTCAGAGGGTGCTGTAAGTACCCGTGTAAATACCTGACCTGGGCCGTGCCAGCAGCAGGGTTGGAGTGACACCAGCTAGTCCTGCCCTGTCCCCTGGGCTGCCCAGGCTGCCACTGTGCTTGGCTGAGATTTTTCCCCATCTAAAGCATATCACTGCAAATAAAGTACTCAAAGGCTTTTCAGTTTAGCCTAAGTCCAAAAAATTCTGCCACATATTCCTCTTAAGAGGCTGGGTTTCAGACAAAGCTGTCTTTATGGCAGCACCTAGGTTGGATGCAGGTTTTTGAAATATTTTTGAAGTATTGAAGCATCTTTTGTGTAACTATATTAAAAAAAACTACTGTGGAGTAGTTATTTATGAAAGGCAAGCTAGTGCATAGACATGGCCTTTTAAGTTGTTCACTTCTTGATAAAAAAGGGTACTTTTGTGCATCTTGAAATACTTTCCTGAGTAGAGAGGAACCTACGCTACAACATGTGTATGTCGTGCTCTGAGGCAGGAAGGCTGCAGTCCGTGCAATTAAAAAGAAGGTACCGTTTGTTAAAGTGTTTGCTTTTGCTGAGCACAATGAAGACTCTGTGCTGTTATTAGAGTCACAAAAGTAGCCATTAATATTACCCTGGCCCCACTCCAAGGATGAAAATCAACTCAGGTCTGTGTCGTTAACTCAATAACTGTGTCATCTGAGTAATTGCTAGGATCTCAGGTTTTTTTCCTATTCTACATGAATCTCTGAGTTTTAATATTCAGGTACATTAGACTGTAATTTCCTATTGATTTTTAAGCAGAGAAGATGAAGAGAAGAGATGTAATTTTAAGGAACGTTATCAGTTATTTGATTAAATTAATTGCCTCCCTTCACATACAGTAGTCACATATTATCATTAATTTGACAGTAGCATGAAGATGTCGTCTATATTTTTGAGCTCTGGTTGCCTGCATGGCGTGTCCTCATCCTTTCCTTCTCAGAAGTGTCTGGTTATTGGTTTGTAGGAGATGGTGGAGATGGGAAGGTCAGCTCTGGTTTAGACTCTGAGGATTAAACATTTACTCTCTGTGGAGGAATTAAGTGGTGAAATGAAAGCCAGACACCAAATCAGCTCCTGTTCATTTACTCTTTTGGAAGGAATAACATCTTTCCATAAAATCATAGAATGGTTTAGGTTGGAAGGGACCTGTAAAGGTCATCTAGTCCAGTCCCCCTGCAATAAGCAGGGAGATCTTCAACTTGATCAGGTTGCCCAGAGTCCCATCCAACCTGACTTGGAATGTTTCCAGGGATGGGGCATCTACCATCTACCAAAATCTGTGTAGCCAGTTTGGTTCTACCTCCAGTAATGCTGGTTTTGCTGGCAGATCTGACTTAAACTGGTGCCCAGAGCAAAGTGCTCTCCCAACCTGGGAGGAGGATGCTCCGCAGCCTTGGGCACATCCACTGGAAATAAAAAAGGCTAAATTCCTGGTTGGTGGCTCTTGCTCGCAGAGCCATGCCCATACCTGTGCAGATCTTCCTCTTGCTTCTCTCTCCATCCCTCTGTGGAGGATTTCCTAAGGCATTTGTTAATGTCAAATGGCCAGAACGTCAGGATTACTATAATGCGCTAAGAAGCCTGATGGAGTAAAACTTGTCCTGTTCCTAATTAGCTCATTTAGTTGTTTGATTGAAAAATCGCAGGGCACTTTCTGCCTTCTGCAAATAGATTGAAGAGCTTTTATGCAAAAGCAATCACATAAAATGTTTTTTAAAATCTTATCCTTTTAAAACTAAGTTACACTTTAATAAAAGTAATAGAAACTGCTTTTTACTGGAAACAGCTAGCGCCGCATAACTTACCTTGAGCATCTTCCATCAGTGCATTTCAAAGTACTTTGAAAAAAATGAAGGATAATTATTATCCCTATTTTATATGTTGGGAAAGACCATTAAATGAGTTTTCGGTTGTTCCTGGGGCACCAACCGCACAGGGAACAGATCCCAGACACCACGAGGCCTCATCTAAATTTTTATTGACAGTGTTCCTGTCTGTGGTCCCATGTTATAGCGTACCCATTGGAGGCCTCTTTCACTGAGTGACACAATATTTTAATCATTCATGAGCCTTCATCTCTTTATTTAACGCCATTAATAATGCAATTTCTTTCTGTTGATTCCCTGTGCTGACAGGGAAGGGTCTGAGTCACCTTTGCCTACAAACCCCTTTGGCACGTGGGCAACCACCGAGTTCCCTCCTGTGAAATCCCCGCGGAAATTCCAGCCGGGGGGGCCGGCAGCGTAACCGTGGTCCCAGCCCTCTGCGGATGACCGTGCCGTGTCCTCTGAAAGGCAACGTAACCTCAGAAGTGAAAGTTTGGCCCCACTGATCAGGATCCAGATGGATAAATTCAAGCTGGGGGCCCAGTTTTGACCCATGTCTGATTTAAATGCAAAGTATCGTAAATCGTTTAAAGCCATTCCTGCATGTGTTTAAGCTTACCCATGCGAGCAGTCTCATTGAAGTCAATTGTGAACAATGGCGTTTCTTTCTTCTTTGTTCACTGCTGATTTCTGGTACAGGGTGTAAATGACTCTTTTATTGCCTTTGACACCGAAGTGCCTTAGCCAGCTGCTAAAGAGGCATCATACTAATTGATAAATCCTGCTTGACTGGGGGGGGCTTTTAATTTTATAATCCTATTAAAAATGATAGATATGTCAAATATTTATGCCTACTGGACAGAACATATTATTCTGCTCTAAGGTTTCCAGTTAAATTTATTTTTTTTAAGCAATTGGGCAGAACCACTGATGTAAGACAAACAGATGCTCTTCAGCTGTACTTTTCCATAAATGATTTTGTTCTGGTTTTTTTTTGGTTCCCCTACCAGGCATATCAAGTTCAAAAGAAAATGTTGCCTCTCACTAATGAGAAGATTAATCGCATTCACATATGCAGCAGACTTTGTCAATTCTGTTGAAAGTTTGATGACCTTTAAGAGACAAAGTTTTAGTGTGCCCAAAATAAATAATTCATCCTTCACAGATTTGCCCTCTGTATCCATCTGCTTAACTCTGAAGCACGCTGATTAAAGTGCCCGAGTGCAATTATCTTCATACCTCATTGAGATAAAAATCGCTATTTTCCTATTGTACTTCAAAGCACAATTGCTCTTTTAAAGATATCAACGATCCGATATACATGGGGTCCATTTTTGCTCTGACTTGATGTCCAGCTCTCCACAGCATTCTTCAAAATCACACAAAAAGCTCCAAATTTCTCTTTTCCATAGGAGTTCCTTTTCCAGCACTGAAAGCTGAAACGTGCAACTAATCCTCCTTCAAAATCTCTGAAAACGTCACCTTCAAATGCAACCAGAAAATTCATCTCTGTTCTCACGTAAGGGGAGAAAAATGTCATCTAGGCAAGTGGCAAGATGTGATTTGCTTTGATTACTGCAATTACTGACACTGCCGGGCTCCTTCCACCTATGAAGGCTGCAGGTCTCTAAATGCCAAGAAAACCCCTTGCCCCCTTCTCTCCCCTTTGCAATGCCCACTTTGCTGATTTCTCGCCCCACCTGTTGCCCTTATGGGTCTCAGCCCGGCTTTCCCAAATAATGATGTGTGCAAATAACATCAGCTACGGGCCCAGCAGCCAAAGGGACCACTCATGGGGTGGAAGATGCAGGGGCAGACGCTGGTCCTCATCCCAAAGAGCACGCAGACATCGCGGCTCCCCTCCGGCCATCGGCTTCAGGGGACGTGTTTGAAGCCTCCTGCAGTGACCACATGCAGATAAATAAGCTGATTATAAAATAGCCAAGCAGATGGTCTCTTTTGTTGCTACCTGTGAAAATAAGTGCAGTCCCTCTATTTCCCTGGGAGGAAGGAAACAACTCAGTGGATATCAGGCAGCTCTTAGTTTATTTAGGACACTCTGAAAGAAAAGCTGAATGAATATTGCAGCCGTTTAAATGAATCTTTCCTGGCCCCGTGTGAAATTAGACTGCACTGGCACCATGTCACCTTGCTACTAGAGAGAACAAATATTCCCCCTGGCAAAAATCCTAATTCAGGCTTGAAAAACTGTTGTTTGTTTGTTTGGTTTTTTTTTTCATGCAGAAATTGAAATTGGTCTTAAATGCTCTCTGGATTTAATGTTGCTTGTTATAGATGAAACAATGAAAATGAAAGAGGAAATAATAAGGGATTGCTGGGTTTTTAAAGGTGATTTAGAGACGAAAGGAAATCCTAGAGATTAGGAAGTTGTTTAAATACCAGCGACAGTCAAATATGGAAACGTTCCAAAATCAGAGATTAAGAAAAAAAAAATTAATATATGAATTGCAAAGAACAAAACCATGAAGGAAGGGAAAGTATATTCAAAAAGAAAAAAAGTATCCAGGCAAAGAAAACCAAAAAGCCTCCCTCTTAAAACCATAAACAAGACACCTGCCTTTCTGGCAATTACCAGCAGCAAGGATGACTCCACCTGCCAAACCCAATTTTTAACATCAGTAAATCACCATGCGGGTAAAATAACAGGAAGTTGGAAAGGAAACAATTTTCACTAATTAGCGTATCAGATACCGCTCTCACAGACTCAGCACTCGCAGTGTTGAGCAAGAGCTCAGGGTTCGCTCTGACTTTTCTGAGTTAATATGGGGATAACCCCTCTTTATGAGGGAGGGGAGCCATAGGAAGAGGGGCAATGGTTTTAAACTGAAAGAGGGGGTATTTAGATGAGATATTGGGAAGAAATTCTTTCCTGAGAGGGTGGTGAGACCCTGGCCCAGGTTGCCCAGAGAAGCTGTGGCTGCCCCATCCCTGGAGGGGTTCAAGGCCAGGCTGGATGGGGCTTTGAGCAACCTGGTCTGGTGGGAGGTGACCCTGCCCAGGGCAGGGAATTGGAACTCGATGGTCTTTAAGGTCCGTTCCAACTCAAGCCATTCTATGATCTTGAGATGCTGAAGGCTGTCCCTTCTCAGTGATGGAAGGGGAATTTTAAATATGGGTGAACAAGTAATCAAATCTACTGCAAAAAGGAGGAGCAGCTTGGTTGTGCAAAGATCACCCCTATTTGCATGTTATGTATGCTCATGCTCCAAAATACTTAACAGCTCAGCCCAGAGTGCACATGAAACTGAAAATCAACAGCACATTAATGGAGTTATGTGATAGGGAAATATACCATAAAATAAATCACCTAAATTGAAAGCTGAATTTTGAGCCTCTGGATCGTCTTAAAGCCTGTGATGTACGTGGAGAGTCAGTCTCATGGCTTTTGTTAAATTTAATGGGAGTGTAATAGCTGAAATCTCTTACATTGCCTTGGAAATGTATCTCACAATGTCAAGGTTGTTTCATGGGAACTATCGGTTGTCAGTATTTGGGTTTTTTTAAAATTTATAAAAACACTATCATGAACCCTTTTGGCCTATGATGTTTGCTTGGCATCATGTGGACTGAACTCTGGGTATACTGATGTGGAGAAATAACCTTTGATCAGTGATCAGGATCCCCCCAATGTATCTCATTCCTGTATATCATCAAAGTTACAGTAAAGACCATATGAAAACTACAGCCCAGTTAATACGTAAAAAATAGTGTTTCTTTAATAAATGGGAAACCATAAACAGTTTCCTAAGATACATAAACAAATTAAATAGAATTTCCAGCTTTGACATCTTAATAGGGTATGATGAATAGTTTGGCGTCATGACAATATCTTTGTCAAGATAGGGAGAGCTTTGGGATGTAATTGCTCTTTGAAAGAGTTATTTAGTAGTTTTCCTATCATATTATATGGTTTATGGAGGACAGTGGAAGGTCTTGTTAGGGAACTTTATCTGACTTGGCTCTTGGGGCTTCATCCTGTCACCAAGACCATTACCATGATACTTTTCATGTGATTCATCTCTGTTCCTCTATTTTTCATAGAAAACCAATGTCTGACTCATATCCCACAAATAACATTAGGACAACAGGGGAAGGGCTTAGTTGTGTGTTGGAGGAAAGACCTATTAGCCTCTTTTATTATGGTTGGGTTGTTTTCGGTAATAACAATCTAACAAAGTGTAACTACCTGGAAAAAAAAAAGACGGTTGCCATTGCCTCTTCTTGACCAATAATTTATTAAAATTGGTGTCAAGAATAAATCCTTGAAAACGAGGCTTCACATATGTACTCGATTACTCTTGTGCCTGTTTGGAGATTGCAACTGAAATAAGCAGTGATTCATTGCGAATGAAGTTTGAATTAATTAGAGAATCCCTGGTCTGTGATGATCACCGTGTTTTCTTTAGACATTTGATGGTTTTGGAAAGATAATGGCTATTGGCACATACAATGGTGCAATAGACCCATAACCAGGTTTTTCCACTTTCTCGAGCAACCAACGCTGTGTTGCAACACTGCGGAGTGTCGTAACACGAAGAAGCCCCAGGAATGTGGAGGGGATGTTTTTCATAATGCAGTTTCCATCTTTTGGTTATTAATTGCGATTTTCAGCGTAAACAGAGATATATCTGGACCAAGGCTTGGCACGGCTTGGCTGCTTGCACCTTGTGTCTCAGCAAATTAACAAACCCCAAGCCCCAGCAAGCCCCGTGGGGCTGCAGGCTGTGGGGAGCAGAAGGTGTGTTCGGTGTCCTTGCAGAGAGACCCTATACATGTCTGTAGGGATGCTCAGGACCACAATTAGCACAGGAAGGTCAATGACCTTAATTAAGTGTGATCAGAGCTCAGAGCCTGCCCATGCCCTGCTCCTCCACGTAACATCGAACAGATACAGCCCCTTCTGTGAAAAGGAAAGCAGAAAGTAAGGAACAGTTGTGCAGCTCAGTCTTCAGTTACCATTCCCCCGTGCACCTGTAATAATCCTTGAAGCTGCTGTCTTGGTAATAATCTAGCAATTAAAAGAAAATATTGGTATTTAATTAAACTTGTCAATCAACCAGAAATGAGTTTTCCTTATCAAGAGGAGCTGGATTTGATTTTGCCGCTTGGAAACGGAGGTTAAAGACTCTTGTAGAGCAAAAGTTTAATTAAGAAAGGAGATTTGGATTAACATGTGAGGCGGAGAGAGACTGAAAGGTCCTCAAGAATCATCTGAGTATGATTCACAGGAGGAGAGGAACCTAAATATGGGAACAGATTTTATTTTTGAAATAAAAGAAAAGCTATATGCTGCTAAAGCTCATGGGATAAGAAGCACAGGAGGGATTTTTATGAGGCTAGGATGTCTCTATTCAATCCACTTTCCCGCTCTTGATATTTAGTCAGTTCAGATATTCAAAGTCTGGTCAGAAAGTGCATACACTGAGGGGCATTATCAAATCCTAGGGATTTGGATGCTTGACTTTAATAAATTTAGATAGCAGAGGTACAAATTACTCTTTTGGAAGCTTTGAAAAATCCACTTTTTGTTACTTTCTGGTTGTGCTGGTGACATAGAGGATGCTGCCCACCTGCATCTCCTGCCTAAGCCCGCAAAGCCCTTGTCCTGCCCTGGCACATCTCTGCCAGGAACTGCTCTGAGTGTCTGGGACTGTCCCCTGATAAATCCCAACAGGCTAAACTCAGCACTCAGCCCTGTGAGTTTTTTTCAGCCATGTTCCCAAGAGACATTAATTTTTATGTCATTGACTCCTGATCCCTGGATGGTTCTTCATCCCAACTCAGGCATGTCTCCAATGGTTGGTGTCTCAGGGATTCGTAGTAAAAACACTTGTGTTTTTATTTTCTTTTGGTTACTGGACAAAGGCGAGACTATTTCCCTAAAAGTGGCTGCAGAGGTTCAGCTGAAACTAAAAAACACCAGCAAGGCTCAGGCACACGACACAGAAAGTGTTCAGCATGAAAATCAAAGTTTGGAAATCACATAGATAATGAGCAAAAAGCGTGGCCATGGAGCTCAGCCCACGAGAGTTTTCTCCCGACATCTGTTGGCTTTGGGTCAGGCCCTCAGAAAGTAAGTTTGTGATGAGAAGAATTTCATGATTTCTCCAAAACAGAAGATCCCTAAATATGAAGTCTTTGCCGAGAGCAGCTGCTTGGGCAGACTCTGTTTTACAGGATGCTGTCTGCTATCTCAAGCCTAATTTAAGAATTCGTCCCTTTCCTGCTCCCCAGTCACTAATTACAGTTGTAGATGAGGGACTGGAGAGGAGACAGGTTTGCTATGGGAATCTGCAGGAAAGAATCAGTTAATTTTAATCCTAAATGAAGTTTGAGAAAGGTTTGCTTTGTGCAGTTATAACTTCTTGGCATGCAAAAAAAGCCACTGAGGAATTTCCCTTACTAACAAGACAGCTTTTTCTGTTTGTTTGACTAATATGTGGAAGTTATTAAAGTCAAGTTAAATGAAGCCTCGACTCTCCACCCCAAACCCCACCTGTATCTGTTCAAGTACGTTGGTATTTCATTACCTGTCTGCATAACTACTGGTGAACAGACAGAAAAGGAGGATGATTTTGCTAGGACACAGCGTTTGTGACAGCCATAATCTGGTTTAAACACAAACACCCAGGTTCATCACCAGCCTCATCCTTTGAGGAGAAGAGTTTTATTTGGCAAGGGAGGGCGCCTGGGCAAATGCCAGGAACGAGGTATTTGGATAAATGACGGACAGCACTTAAAAGCTGTTTTTCTGTGATGGAGTGAAGATAATTGATTTCTCTTTAAGCCACCACCAGTGTGTGTCGGGGCTCTGGGAAATTCAGTGAATTAGGCACCAGTGGTCTAACACTGCACAGGACATGTTGAAGGGGTACGAGGTGTGATCCCCAGAAGCGCTCATGCGGATGGGGAAGTGGGACCAAATGCTGGACATCTGGGAATATTCCACCTCTGATGCTGCTCCAGTCAGCAACCTCCTTACAACACCGTTTGTTTCAGAGGAAACTGGAAAATGTTAAAAATATACTCAGGGAAATCAGAATTCACGAGGCTATGCTCTGCTCTGTGCATTAACTCAGAACAGCAGGAGTTGCGTGTAGGTAAAAGAAAAGATTAAATAAATTGTATTAGAATAAAGAAGGCACAACCCAGCAATGAATTTTTTTTAAAAAAAGTTTGATTCTGCTAAATAACTTCCTGTCTGGTTTAGGATAGTCTGTGTCCAATGTGCTTTGTGGCAATTTGAGCTTGGCTTTCGGACCAGCCTCTATCCTGTGTCCCCACGTGCATCAGACCTGGTGCAAAGAAATGCAGGATTACACCTGGGCTGGCTTTCAGCTCCAGCGTTTGACCAGAAACAAGGCTGAACGTAGGGAGATGTTGGCTGTAAGATGGTGATTCAGCTCACTGTGCAGACTGGAAAACAGATCTGCTGTCACTCCAAAATTCTTCCAACTGCGGGATGTTGAAATCTGTGTTGTGAATTCTTGGGTATTTCTACAGCCTGCCCAAAAATATAGTGTTCCATGGAGCAAACTGGCAAATATCACAAGGCAAACCAAAATTTCCTAAGAACTCACTGAGTGACCAATGTCAATGGAAAAGTACTTCACACGATGCCAGAGATATTTTGAGACAGAAATAAAGAAAAAGAAGAAAAAAATCCCAACCTCCCAACCAAATAATTTCCGATCCACTTATAGTTCCTTAGTGCTTTCCTCTGAAAAATTACAGGAATCGAACCCAACAGATATAATTAAACCCATGTTCGTGAAATGGGAGAACGCTGCCAGAGCAGGCAGCAGTAGATGTGTCACCCAACACACTGAATAGCGTGAAGCCGGGCTGGAAGATTTCTGCTACGTTGAGCATTTGCTTTTAAAATTTCTTCTTGCGGTATTCTTGGGCTCAGACATCGGTTTCTCCATTGAGTGAACTGCTAAAAAAAAATATAATCATTTCCTCCTCATCTGTCTGCTTCAACCTGTTTCTGGATATTTGTAAAGTATCACCTGTGATCAGTATGAAATTTCCCCATCGAAAAGCTACATGAAATATTCAGCTACACTCCCTTTGTGGCCACTTGTACGTCCAGCCCCCCTTCCTATTACCAAACATTGCTTCTTCATACGCAAAGTCTGGAAGTTAATCCCGTGGCCTAGACCAGCCATTAGTCTGGAGGCACATACAGACTTTCCTTCTTGAGTCACATCTTGGTTTTTTTCGATAACTGTTTTAGATGCATCTGTGTTTGCTCTAGGACCCAGATCAGAGCTTCAGCAGACACTGGGGCTTATCCTGAGGTCTTCCATGTGTTGTTTTCATTAGCATCCTGGTTGTATCCTGGAGAAAAAAAATATCCAGTGTTGGAAAGAGCATGTGGCCAACATGATCATACATTCGTATTATACAACGCAGCAGCGGGGTTCCCCTTTTCTGGGAATTCTTTGTTCTGGAAAAGTAGCGCTAAGGCAGTGACATTGATTTATGTCACCAATAGAAACCAAACACTCACCGCAACATTTCACAAACAGAGAACAGCTCCAAGGGCCTTGGTATGGAGGTGACTAATGCTGCTGTCCCCGAGCCCCACAGCTCCCTGCCGCTGTGATCGGGAATGAAGGGAACGAAGAAGCCTGGACACACTGTGCTCCACTGTATGGGGCTGGGTACCGGGTCAGGCTGGTTGTCCTACCTGTGAGTCTCCCTTTTGAACATATCTTTGCATGAAGTGACTCAAGATGTTCTTAGGAAGTAGAGGAACACAACAGAGCAACAGAGGTGGAGTTTTTAAATAAAATATTTTATTGGGGGGCTGGAACTCGATGATCTTTAAGGTCCTTTCCAACTCTGACCATTCTATGATTCTGTGAAAAAAATGATTTCCCTGCCTGCAACCTGGGAAAGTAAACTGGTGGGCATACACTTACCGTGTTCCTGCAGTCTGGTCTCTGTGGTCCTTAGATTTGCAGTGTTGGCTACGGCTGACTACAGGCTCCCGGGGTAGTTGTCTGGCCTTCAGTCTGGCCCACTGGAGCCTTTCTTACATTTTTACATTAATCCATTTGTCTTACTGCCACGATGAGAAACAGTTTCCTCATCCTGATTTCCCTCATCCTGGCTGTTCAGTCCTCAGTGTCCTGCTGTTTTTATTCCCCTGTTAGTCCCTATTTTCTTTACCTATATGATGGGACTGATGCAAGGCTTTTGGTGTTTTCACCTCCTACCATCTATTCCAATCCACATGCCTGGGAAAAAAAAGCCTTAGCAGGTCCAACGTGTCTGGACATGGATTGCAGCAAATGGCTCTGCACCACAAGAGAGGATCATCTCAAAGTTCACATCCCAGTCCAGGAGGCTCCTTCCCAACTTACTGCTTGTGTATTAATGCACCATGTATAGACACCGAGCCCTACCTAATTTGATCAAGATGTGGTGTCTGCATCGTGCGTCTCTGAGAACACCACATGCGTTCACTTTATCAAATATAGTCACATCTTAACTTATAATAGCCGGGATCAAAATATTCTAGGTGATCGCAGAGCAGCAAGGAGAAGCTGTTTACTCGCGGGTTTCCGTTCCCTCGTCTGTTGTGCCGCCAGGTCTGACATCCGTGCTCCCCAGAGCCTCAGCTCCGCAGATGGAAAGGGCGGGCAGGGCTGGCTGCATCCCAGCATCACGCAGATCAAAGCCCTGCACACATCTGCCGGGGGGATAGAGGGGTCAGCACAGCACCCCCCCTCCACCTCAGCCAAGGTGTGAGCTCTGTCTGCCACCACAGAAGGCAACCGCAAGCCCAGCCACACACCTGAGGCATCAGGAAGATATTCTTGAGATGAAAACCGTAAGAATTTGGTAACCTGTGTCCACAAGGGAAGCATTACACAAGCAAAACTTCAGAACGCAGAGAAGCGCCTTTCCTCTGTCACAACTTACATTGCAACTTATTTTTTGAGACCTGAAATTCATGGCAAATTTTCAACTTGAACCACAATGGTAAAAGAACAGCACCTAAACAATCCATTTTGTTTGCTACCCTCGTGCTGATATGGAGGTCAAGGAAGTGTCACAACGTGACCTAACTCGCTGGATGGTGTGACTTCCGCGACTATAATAAGTATCATATAATGCCAGAAGTGGATGTAAGCTATTAACAATGCCGAGGTAGGAAATCCATGGATCGTAACCGACTGTATTAAACATTTTATTTGAGGTTCAGATGTCACATGGAAGAGCACAGAGCCTTGAAATGAGATCCAGACCATCTGATGACACCAGTTTACACACCGCCGGTACTACTGCTGGAACCACACTGATTTGCACCAATGGGGAACCCGGCACTTGGGAATGTGGTTGCAGGAAAGGAAAATAGCTGTTGCAGGAGACGCATATTCAGCATTTCTGGTGAGAACAGTGTGAAAAGAACACATTTCTTCTCACACGCCAGCCAGAAAAGAACTAAGTGGCTTTTGCAAAATGCTCACCGTGAAGCCTGCAGAGAGAAAATCGACAGAGGAAAATCATGACCCACTAAAGGCAAATGGATAGCAAAAGGATGGTGTACTTGAGCAATGTTCACAACTAATGGGAATGGCAGTGTTGCACACTCATGTGCCAGAGGCTTTTCTTCACTTCTGAAGCAGCAAAAGGATAGTTTTAGTGTTCTCTGACGCTAATTGAAAATGCATTACGGGCTGAAAGCAACATCAGCTCAGTCTTGAGAAATTTCCTCTGCCACAAACATAATTGTAATAAAAACTGAAACACTGAAATAAATGTTAGAACATTTAAAAATCACAAAGCCTTCCCTGTTTCCACTTTTCTTCTGTAATAAATTAAAAGCTTGACAAATTTCACCCGAAGACACAAACATTAAGAAACCATTTGGCAAATGACTTTTTTCAAGCCTGGCATCTCTAGCCTGGGGAGAGCTTTGGAAAGGTCACAGGAATTTGTCCCATGAACGGCCTCTCTTCAAGCCCAGGGGGTAAATCTGTGGATCTGGGGCACCACAATGCTGGCCTGAGGAGGACAAGGTGCCAGCTTATAGGCAACTTGCCTATTCTTTGCCACCTTCTCGCTACCATCATATGCAGAGATATCTTTGCTCAAGGAGGCACCTGAGCATGTGTTTAAGTCTCATTTCAAAGAAGTGTAAGTCCTTTCCTAGAGATGCTTTCCTGAACAGCAGCCAGAAGCGATGACATAAGTTGTTGCACTGGCTTGGGAAGAGACGTGAGCACACCATGAGCTCCAGGAAGCCTGATACTGCCAGCAAGTCTGGACCCTCAGGCTATTGTGCTTTGAGGATGGACAGACTCTGCCCAGCAGGTCAGAAGGAGGCAGCAGGTTTCTCACGCTGCTTTCTCGGCGTACAACCCACGGATCACAGCATCAGCCTTGGCACGTTTCCCTTCAGCAGGAGAAATGGGGATATGCAGAACAGGCGAGAACCAAAATGTTCAAAGCTCACATTTGGCATGCTACGTGCAGATCATGGAGCTCATCTTTAGGTGACTGAGTTTATAAAAACCCTTTGTCTCCGTGCGTACAATAATTCTTCTGAGAAGCAGAAAGTCCCCTTTGTTTCACTCCATATGATCTGTGTCACAGGGATCTGTGCAGTTCCTGCATCTCTGTGCCTCTAAATTGTTTCTCTCTCAAAATAAATGAGTGATATACACATTTTTATCTTTACTTCTTACGGGTGCCAACCTGAATACCCAAGAGAGGCTTGATCATGCAAGATCAATGAGGAAGCCTGTAGCAGTGCAAGAACTCAAATGCCCAGCCCTAAGACTTCACTCATCGCCCCCTTCTTGTTGCTGGCTCTTTGTTGTTGTTGCCAGACGTTAAAATGCTGCTGTGTTTCTACCCTATTCAGACTTGGTATTCCTCAGTTAGAGTCCTAAAGGCATGTGGAGTTCCCTGTGTTAAGTGAATTTTTTATGGGCAAAGTATTAAGAAAAAGTATTATGTGTCCAGCCGCCAAATAGAATATTATATGCCCATAAGGAAAAAGAATGGCCATTTCAAAGTAGCATTTACCAAACTTTGTATCATCCATAAAAACACACATTCTCCGTGGGTCGAGGGTGGAACCATAATCCCCCTGCGAGTGCCAAGTGTGGTCTTCCCATGGTATGCAAACAGGGGCCCAAGTTTCCTAAAAGCCATCTGTTTTGCCATTTATGACTTAATGTGATCTAGAAAAAATGTTGCAACAAGCAGTTTTCATCCCTGCGGATAGTGCCTTGCCCTACCACATGCCTTGGGAGGACAACCCCTGCGAGGCAGAGGCTGGGAGCCAGGAGATGGCACCAGGGCTGCCAGAGGTGGGCACCAAGCACAGCAAGGTGGAAAACGTTCCCATAACCACCAAGCTTTGGGGCTCTTTCTCATTTTCCTCCCAGGCAGGAGCTGTAAGTCTCAGCGTGTCACACTGGGTGTAACACACTGAAACCTCCTCCCCAGCAGCCAAGGTACAGGGTGATCCAGATGCAACATGGACTTCGTACCCTCGTTGTTTAGCAGGACCTCCCTTGTTGCCTAAACAGAAGAAGAAAAACCAAGAAAAACCAGTGAGTTTTCATCTAGACAGAAAACCTCTGGTCCCTGTTGCAGGCAGAAGGGAAGTGTCACAGCCCCACGAGGCATTGCAGAAAACAGGTACTGCCTTTCAGGTCCAAAGATGCCTCTTATTTTCTGGTTGAGCAAGGTGGAATCAAGTGTCTGTGCAACTGAAGAGTGAAATGACATTTGAGCAAAAGCTGGTTTTATACCCATTCACACTAAAGAAAGGATTTAAGTTCAGCCAAGGTCGTCTTCTGGCTTTCTAACAGCACCGAATTCCACTCGGGCAGAACAAATACATCTTTGCTCACGTAAGGAGAATCACAGCTCAGTCTTTTCTTGAACGACTTTGCCGCAAATTAGCCAGAAGGAGAGAGTTAAGCTTGCGATGGAAATAACTCTCATCAAGAACAAGTGCTTGAGGGGCTTAGAAATGCGATTTTATTAACTTTCTGTCAATGTTCAGTGCAGGATAAATGTCCATTTAAGAGCATTAGCGATGCATTCCCTCAGAAGAGACATTTGCAGGACCTCACCCTTCCCAATCTTCTCACCGGCTGCTCAACTCGCTTTGAAAAAGTGAAAGAATGAGCAGTTGGAAGGGCTTTGAAAGGATGCAAGTGGAGGCAACACGCACAGAGCCTGTCAGAGGCTGTGTTTCAGCTCTTTTGGCACGGAGTCTGCGGCAGCCGATGCTCGGAGCCGGGAGGGGAACGGCAGGCGGGGGCAGGAGGGACTGTGAAACGTCCCAGCCATGAGCAGGTACCCGACATTTCAAATTGTTTGCTCTGTAAAGGAAGTGAATCTCTTCCTCAGACCGTCAGCTCCTGTGACGGCAGCAGCCTTGTTTGTACACCGGGGCTGCAGCGTCCCCAAAACGGGAGTGCAGGTTTTGGCACAGGACACACAGAGACAGCTCCCACCTGCCGTAACAAGAGCCAGGTGTGATGAAAACAGGGTTTTAACAGACGAAGCTGCGCTGAAACTCACTGAGAGTCCTTCTGGTAGACAGGGAGAGTCTGTTCATTTGTTATGCATTTAGTTGATTCGTTTCCTGGCTGAAGATAAATCAAAATGGGACCTGAACCCCTCCTGGGGCTTCTGGGTGCTGTAACTGATCTCAGCATTCAGGATTGTCGGCTTGAAGACCATGACATCAGCCTGTAAAATTTAAATTTAGTTAATGATTAATGCTCCCCATTCAGGCCAGGAAAGAGGGTATAATGGTGCCCCAGGGGAAAAAGTGAAAGGTTGTCTCCTTGCAGCATCTTCTGAAACAAGTTCTGGAAGACAACACTGAAGCACCCAATGGCCTCCCATCCCACCATCACTTGTGTCAGGAGAGGTCTTCTCTTAGCACTGACTCCATATCCCCATCTCCTCTCAGCAGCAAAGGTTTTGTTTTCCATCTAGGAAATCCATCTTTGCTAAATTCCCAGAGTGTCCAGCAGGCAACAAGAAAGATCACTGGTTCCTAATGCCAGAGCACAGAGAAATAGGAAAAAAGGCTGTTCCAAGCCACGAAATCTTTTAAGATCCCTTCAGAGATTGCAAAAAAGTAGAGCAGGAGAAGTGTGTGTCCCTGAGCCCACTGTGATGGGAGCACGGGGCTGTGGGGAGAGGACAATCCATGGTCCTGTCTGTCCTTGCACAGTGATCACAGCGCAGAGGGGAGGGAGGGCTGTAACCACCCAAACCCCCTTCAGCCCTGGGAAAACACCCTGCTTTTGAAATATATTTCTGATGTTCACACCCCTTCATCTGTTTATTTTTAACAACTAACATTTTCTGAACTTAAATGTCATCTCAGCTGCATTCCCAGAGCTTAATTCATTCTGGTCCCATAACCATTCTTTTATGCTTATAGCATATATTTTGAATTAGCTAAATTAGATTTCACTTTGTTGTCAGCGACTGTCAGTTACGATGCTTTTGACTTCCAGTGGCAAAATGTATTCAGGTTCGAGAGGCAGCACAGTAAGCCGATGTTTGAAGCATGAATTAGACTTTTAATAGACAAAAAAAAAGCTAGGAAGATGGGACTTATAAATGACTTTAGACATGCAGCCGTAATTATTACATGCATTTGATTTCTGTATACATATAGAGAGATTTTTAGGAGGCTGGTTGCTATGGTAACTTCTTTACTGCATGGTCCATATGTTGCTTCTGAAATTCTTCTTCCTAATGGAAAATTACACCCATGGACACGGATGGTATTTGTAAATCTCCCAAAAAAGCAACAATTTTCCTTTTCTTCCTAAATGTCATCAGCTGTGCAATGGAAGCCTTTGAAGTTTGATTCTCCCCTTGTCAGTTCACCAAACAAGAGACGTGAACTGCATCCAAACTCTTCCGTGCCTCTAAACCTTTCCCTTGCCTTGCTGAAAGCCTGCCTCACAGTAAATGTCCTGGCATTTTCATGGGATGAGGTCAGAAAAAGTTGTGTCGAAAAATAGCTCTCTCTGCAGGTGTCAGCAGAGAATGTAGGGAAGTTAACAGGAGAGAAGAGCTTGGACACCCATCCCAATGTGAACTCAGTTCTCCAGATGTGAATGCATTTGGATTTTCCATCCCTAAATCAAACTAAATGACTAAATGTTTGGGTTTGGGGTTTTTTCCACTTTTCCTAGGAAAAAAAAAATGTTGCATTTTGCAGGTTGCAGAAGGCCTTTCATGAAAACACGTCAATATACGACTGTGGCACTGAAAAGCTATTGGTCTCAATGGTGCTTTCACCAGGAGGTTTCATATCTCTTCTTTGGGACTGGGGCTTGCAAGCTCTGCTCCATCCCACAGCAACGTGGAGGAGCTATGGTGAGTTCCTGACTGTGAACCATTCCTGGACCATCTCCATCCCTTTGTTTGCCAAAGCAAGTGGTCGGCATTGCTGGCTCAGCCGCGATCTCACTGTGATGCATGGCTCCTTGGAGCAGGTGGGTTGGCTCCAGCTCTCCGGCGTGGTGGCCATTGATTTAGGAGGCCAAATTTTCCCACATTCTGCCTGAATAAGGGTGAAAGGAAAGCAGTATTTCTGAATGTAGGACAAAAACTGGCTCTAAAAATGGCCACGGAGCAGAATTATTGCCTCCCATGTAGCTCAGTATGTCACTGTTGTACAAAAATGAATGAAAAGCTGGGAAGTAGAATAAGCTCAGCTCCAGGTGTGTGCACAGCTGGCAACACGGTGTGCTTTCGGCTGCTGCGCCATGCTCCCAGGGTGGACAGGGCAGCAAATTAGAGCCATCCATAGGCACACTGCTACTTTTTGATGTGATTTTTGTTGGCTTTGAACCTTTAGACAGTTTTTTTAAGGTAGTGACATTTCTCTATTCATCTGCTGGGGTTGGGAAAAAAAAAAAAATCAAACCCAACTACCTGCACTGTTGCAATCAGTTGCTTTGCCTGGTCTGTTTTTGAAGTTTAAGACAAGGGATTACAAATCCACAAAGGAAAACTCCAGCACTGGGGCTGATGGGAGTAATTCCCTGAGCCTAGAGCCAGGATGGACTGTCTGGCATCTCCATGCATTTCATTGCTGCCATCAGCCGTGAACACAGGCACATCTGTAAGATATGGATTTCAGTGAGGCTGGATTAGGGGTGGATTTAACTCTGTGTATCTGAAGTTTACCAAAAACCCAGAGCCATTTAAATGTATTTTTAATGTTATTTTCCCCAGCAATTCTTATTAACGGCTGGGGCTTGGAAGCAACCGCCTTTATATACCTAAAGAGTCTGTGAATGTTGGCTTTTTAGAAACCTTTCTTGGTGCCTTACACAGCTGCACTTCTGGTTTACATTGGAAAGGTTTGGCACCTTAGCAGTATAAAGTTATAGGTTTTATCCCTAAAACTTCCCAAATGCAGTTTCCATTATTAACACAATTGTGACAGCTATAGTTTGTTTATATTGCTTCACCTGGGGCACATAAACTTAAAGGACTGAAAATACCTCCGCGCAATAAAAGAATTTTATATAATTGCTACCTCTTGCTGTAAGGGACAGCTGGCCTTTGAAAGTTGGGAACTCATTTACGTCATTGAAGTAAAATGTATAAGCCTGGGGTTTAAATGACTGTAATTTATGTTTCTGAAGCTCAAAACACAAATATGGCTGTCCAAAGGGCAAATACCTTTCCAAACAAACTAATACTCATAATTCAACTTGGAGAGTACGTCTGTCTACGGTCCCCGACAGGAGGCTATCAATGCCTGTCCAGCACTGCTGTGTTCTTTTGATATTTATTCTCTTATTATCTCTGCTTTGTTATCCCCAATATTAAAATTTCTATGGTCAGCTTCCTAATTCAACTGATTTACATGTTTTTGAATCTGCTGTGCAAGGCTGGGACACATCCCAGGGACGTGTCCCCAAGCTGCCACCCGTTGTCACCGTGAGCTCCGTCCAGTCCAGCCCACCAGGTAGATGTGGTGGTGGCTGTGTCATCAAAGTGTCTCCCATCACTGAGAATGGCTGATTTCATGTGGCTGGACAAAAATCAGCTTTCTGTGAGCAGAAAGGCTAGAAATCACCCTGCAATTCTTGTGCTGAGCATTTTCTTGTCACCGTCTCCAAGCATTTGTCTGAACACCGTTTATATACTTTGGGTTTAGGGCCTGGTTCCAAACAGCTGTTGCTTGTTTAGCTTTTTCTAATTTTTTTGTTTTGTTTTGTTTTTAATTTATAACACTGAAAATCTCTCTGGAATGGGCTGACACCAAAAATGTTTGTTCTAGCCCTTGGACGAAAGCACCCACCCATGGTCCATGCTTTTATGATTTTCAAATTCACCAACACTTATATGGCATTACAAAACAACAGCGACAAAAAGAAATTCAACCGCAGCTCCCTCGGAGCAAATTCCAGGCTCAGGGCTCCGCTGCGAGCTTGCAAGAACATCATCACAGGGGAGACTCCATCGATTTAGAAGGTGTATTTCCTAATCTCACTTCTGGCACGATCGTGCTCTGCCTTGGCTCCCTCCAACAGTTGTTGTTTGCTTTTAATATCTGTTCAGATGTATCTGTGACTTAAAAATAATTGATCTCGTTTTCATAATTTTCAAGAGTTCAGTTGTGCTGCCCAGTGTAGCTCAGCGGAGAAGAGCAAATGGCAGATTTATTAGTCTTGGATTGTTTAAGTGTGAATACTGAAATCAGGTTTCTAGTGCAAGGAGACATGGAAGGTGAATTCAAATTTCACCTGAGTGTCGTGTAGGTGAACTTGATTCCTTCCCGTAAAGTAACTTTTCGGGCAAAAGTGAGCACACCTTTGGACAGAGAACATCCAGCTAAAATGAGGCTGGATGTTCAGGTCCTGAGGTACCTGCCCCCATTGCAATAGTGACCGTGAACCTGTTGAGAATGTGAGAACACAGCCCAGTGGATGTTCGGCTGACCCACATTGTCTCCTTTCCATCTCCCATGGGCTGGGACCACGGTGAGGCTGCAGCTGGGCACATCCTCCTTAGTTAACAGAGTTTTATTTAATGTGTTAGCCTGGTGTTTGGGAACACCGTGGCTCACTGGGGAGCCCATGTTAGCTGCTGTGGGACAAAACTTCCCTTCTCCATAGAGGTTTTCCCCCGACATGGGGAGACGTGGGCACACGCACGGAGGGAGTGAGGCAGGCAGGGGTCCTGGTCGTGCCACGAGCTCTCAGCAATTTGCAGGCTCACCCTTGCTTATTTTTTGCTTACCGATTATTTTTCCTTGAGAATCGTAGTGGAAGTATTGAGAAGGGAATTTGGGAAAAACACAGAAGTGGCTTTCGAAAATGTGTTTGGAGCTCTGCTCCCGAACAAGAAGGGGAGCCTGAAAGCAAGCCCAGTCCTTCCTTCCCAGCACAAGTGCAGCCCCCAGGCTCCCCCGGGATGTGCCGTCATGTCCCGGGAATGTGCTTCCTGGACACGCTGCATCCACCTCCCTCCACTTGCCCGTCCTGCCCGGACTAGCCTCCCTCGCTCCTCCGGCCAAGCCTGCTGTGCGGGGAGGGACAGCCTGGCACTGGGGACCAGCACCAAAGGGCAAAGACCTTCTTTTCACCCATTTTTTGGAGGAGCACAGCTGCCCGCAGCTGCTGCTGCAGTACAGAGTGATTATGGACCAGGCACCCATGTTAAAAACCCACAGCGTGAAACTATCTCAGACTTACACCAAAAGCGTTTGTAGACCTGTTTTCCAGCTGCATCATGAAAAGTTTGCCAGAGACAACTGAGCTGAAGCTTGAGCAAATGCTGCACCCCTGAATCATTCCCTGATAGGAAACAGGCACAGATGCCACATGAAGAATATATGCTCTAAAATAAATTGAATGGTTAAGCGGACCATCAGGTATGAACCACCGGTCACTGCCATATGTGCATGGAGGTGGCGATGGAGCTGGCAACCCAAAGAGCATTTTCCTTTCTTCCTCCCCTTTCAGGGATGGATGTCACAGAACACAATGGAAATTTAACGTATTTCTAAGAGGACACTGTAACTGTACATGAGATTTGCTGCCAAGTAGGGGCTCATCACTTCCTGGGTCCTAACTGATGGAGGTGACTGGATGGGGCTTCAAGATTAGGTTGGACGGGGCTTTGAGCAACCTTGTCTAGTGGGAAGTGTCCCTGCCCATGGCAGGAGGGTTGGAACTGGATGATCTTTAAGGTTCCTTCCAACCCAAACCATTCTATGATTCTATGACTGCTGTGTTCAGGGGCTGCTCTCAGGGTCCAGGCAATTCTTTCCAGTCCTGCCCCTGTGTCACTGGTACCTTTTCTTCTCTACCTGCTCAGAAAAGGCTGCAGGTGCTGAGAATTTAAAGCCTAGTCCTTAAGATCTATCGTGGCTGAAACGTCTATAAACACCTTGAATCTCTTTAGAGACCACTGTGCTTGCCAAACTCTGCAGCTTACTAGTACATCTCATTACATGTGGTGCTTTCCCCCCTCCTGCAGCCCATGATTATGTGAGAACTGCAGGAAAAGTAAGTTTAAAGACTTCAGTACATCCTCAATGCCTGAACTGAAAAAGTAGATGAAGAAACTCTAATTTAATTAAAAAGTTGAAATAGTATTTAAGATGATCTCAAGACTTGGAGCCTGTCTGCAGCTTTTTTCCAGCATTGGCAGTTATTGGTATTAAAATATTATCAGAAAAGGTTTTTTCCTTTTTTTTTTTTTTTTTTTTAATATATTGGTAACCCAAGACCTCATATTGCTCAGCTGAAATCCGCTGAACATTAATCACCAGATTCTGTGTTTTATGGCTGAAATAAATCTGATCGGAAAACAGCAAAAAAAATCAGTAAAACTAGTGGCATGGCTCACCATAACCTCTCTGACTGAAATAGGTTGCTTGTAGGAGTCAAATTTTGTTTTCAAGTAGAAATATATATTGCACAGCTGAGTGGGGTGTGTCTGTCCACTAAATTGGATCCAGGCTCTTAATCAGCAGATATCTGCTCCGTGTGTGTGTTTTAAGAGGATGACAAGGTACTTGATCTAGAAGAGCTCCAAGGATATACATGAGGCACTATTTTCTTGGACTTTGACTGTAACAGAAACTGCATTTTCTCTTCCTTTTTCAGGTCTGGGTCTCATACAATATGGTTTGGTGGTTTCAGAGCCACATGGCATCGTCCATCACAGGAATGGTCTCCTAACCAACAGGTAATGTATCCATGTGTATTTACACAAGGATGTAAATCAACAGGATCAGAAATTCTGAAGCAAATATCCTAAACATTGCCACTTAGGGAAAATCGGTTTGTGGAGTGGTGCCGCAGCACATGAACTGGGTGGCTTTTGGAGGACATGAGACCAGATGACGTGCTCCAGCTCACCTAAATGCATGGACTACTAATGATCACTCAGTATCAGGACCGATCCCCCCTGAGAACATCCAGTATGGACACCCGCTTCTCAGATCTGCCCACTAAGGCTAATGCAGATGTAGCCACTGACCACTCTCTGCCCACAAATATACTCAGGCAGCAATAACCAGCCCCCAGCTCGTGGTGATCCATTTCATCTTTCTAAAGCAAGGTTATTGCTGTCAATATCAAACAAGAAGAGACAGTTATCATTTTAGGAACTTTCCACCATTTATCTTCCCATCCCTTCTCTCCTCCCCACAGGTGTACATTTGATACAGTCACTTTTCTCCAGGGAAAGAACCCGATTTTGTGGTGGACAGGAATGCTGACCCACATGCCTTCTGCTGCAAGCATCCATCAAACCCAGCCTCTGCATCCCCTGGAGTCTTAATTTTCCTCTTGACAGCAAAGACAAATGACTCCCCCAGGGCTATTTGCTCAAGTCTACTGAAGGTTTATGTGATGTTTCTTGAAGATGACCTGTTTTTTAAACACAATGAGTTTTCTTTCCACTACTACCTACCAGTGTGAAGGCAGAGATAGATTTGTTTTAAGAAAACCTTATGGTGCCAATACCCAACATATCCTCCCTCTCTTCTCTCTGCTTTTTCTTCTCTCTTCTGGTTCTTAGATGTTTCTAGCTGTAATACTTTTTCCCCATTTGGGCTTGCCCTGCACAGATATGGATTATTTGAGGTGGAACAACCAAAAGAAAATATATTTTCCAGTACTTTTCCAATCCACCACAAGTTTTTTTTCCAATTCACCATGAAATCAGGCTTATTTTTTCCCATCTTGTTCTTTTCTCTTTCCTCTGCAAGGCTTCCCCAACACCACGCCACCAACTCCCAAATGGTGGGACTATTCCCCATAGGAAAATTCCTGTGTCTCTAGGATTATCCCTACTCTCTGACCACCGCTGATACTCCAGGAGTCCACAACTCGAGAGGCTGGGAGCTGCTGTTTGAATCATCAAACCAAAGGAAAGGAGTAGTTTGTGTGTTGTTTGGGACGATGGTTTCACTGCTTTGTTTGAGGTGGTGCAAGTGAACATGTTAAACTGGGAGCATTTGCTGTGAAGACAACACACAGTAATCACCAACTGTTGGACAGTTAATCTCCCTCACATTAATTGCTTTTAGGTTTTTAATAGATTTTAAGATTTCTTTTGTTTCCTTATTTATAAGATATTTCTGGAAACAACAACTGCTTATAAGTATCTGTCTCAAAGACAATTTATTTCCCAGTAAGGCCACCTGGGACCAGAGTAAAGCAATGGCCACCCACTTTCTGGACCCTCACCTGCTCACAGGTAGTTTCTCCTCTGCAAGACAGAGCCTCAGTGCCTTGAAAACAGTTCTCCTTCTCTCCAGATGGACGGAATGAACCTGAACTCTGCGTGCCACGGCTCGCTGCAGACCTGGGAAGGCGCAGGCAGACGACACAAGGAAACAGGAGCCGGTTTTGTTATTGAAATCTGCACGATGAGGCATGCAGAGAAATAGGGACAAAGCAGATTCAATTCCCCAGTTTTCTAATTTTGGAGACCTTGTCTTTGCAATATAGCTTTTTAATGTCATCCTTGGCAAAAATGTCCTTCCTTTTATTTCCCTTCTCCCAGAAAGCACAAACCCACCCTGCGGTATCATACACAGAGTAGCATGGTCTTGCACCGGGAAATACCAAAACCCTTTATTTGTAAGGAAGACTGCCAGCCCTGGCTATGATTAAACCCACATAAAAGTGAAGGAACTCTCTTGCCAGATTCATCCGGGTGTTGAAAGAGCGAAGGCTGTGGTTCCCACTTTCCAGTTTCCCTTGGCACAAGGATTTTCCAATCAGCCAGGACGTCCCGAGGATGGGAAATGGTGCCGGACCACCATCCGTGCTGGCTGTGCTCAGCGGCCGGCGAGTCCCTCCAAGCACCAGCCTTTCCAAACTCAGCAGAGCAGCCCTGAGGTTATGCAAAGTCTTTTTGATCCCACTTCAGTGACCTCAGGGCTACAAATGCTGCTGTGGGACCTTCTTCTGCACTGGAACGAGCTCCTTGTTCATATGAAAACCACGCAGTCCAGGCATGCTACAACACAACCCCTCTTTGGCTATCGAATGCAATAACCACATACTGAACAGCTACGAATTACCCTGCAAAGGGAAAAAGCCTCTCTTAAACCCACTGCTTTGCCCTTTTACCATTTGTGTATGTGGCTGCTTAATATATATTGAATAATTTAAACAATCGACACGCCATAACATGCCCCCAAAATGTTTAGCTGAGTGTCCCCAAATTTGTTTTTCATGTTTATCCTTCCATTTGTTAGGAATGTAAATGTTCTTTGACTTCGCCCTGTGCCTTTCAGCATTATTTTATGAAAATTCCAATTTCCTGCCCTGAAAGAAACCCTGATGATAATGAGAGGCTTGAAGCTTTTCAAACAAAAAAAAAAAAGCAGTTTGAGTCAATTCTGCATTTTGTTCTTAATCAAAACTAGTTGTGTGCATTTGCATCAACAATGAGCTCAGCACACAATGCTCCATATGGGCTTGGCTGCTGGCATTCACCGAATGGCAGGAGCCACTGAAAAAGCTCCCTGGGTTTCAAAGATTTAGGGATGACCTTGCAAAAGTGTCATTTGTCACTGCCTTGTCCAGAATCGCTAGAAAAATCCCTGGAAACGTGCTATGGAATCACAGAGCCGCACTCTCACATTGCCAAAGAGGCAGCAGCACTTACCTACAGAGAGACAGTGGGGAATAAGAACCTGGAAGCTTTTAATGGAGCCCCAAAAGCGTTTTCTCTTGATGCTTTATCTGGATATTGGTCTTCCACTTCAGGTGTTACTCATTTTTCAGGCACACTATTTCAACCCCAGTTTAAACCGAGTCTACCATAAATATGAATGCAAACAAGCTACGGTCCATTAATCTGGACACCTATTTGCAATTCGAAAGCGTCTAAAACACTTGGAAACAGCCTACAAAATTTTACTGTTCCCCAGTTCAGACCTGATCTCGCAGAACCCCCTTCACACTAATTCCAGTCGAGTTACACCCAGGAGGGGGTATCCTTGTACGTGTGGTTTTAGGAGCAGGTCCCCACTTTTGAGCACATTAATAGCACCCAGAAGGGCCGCGGCGCACAGACTTTGCAGGTCTGTTCTGCAGAGCATGAACAATTAGGAGAAACAGGGCCGGCGAGTCACACAGGCATCCCTGGACGCGCTGTCATGAGTGGCTGGACAAGTTGTGCTCAGAAAGGATTTATTTCCACTCATTTTGGTCTCGCGGTTGTGAGAGGCTTGCAAAACCTTTCACCTTCTTTCCCTGGAGTCATATATATTTTATGAGAAATTTAAGAATTACCTCTTATTAAAATGGGGATAGTGTAATTACCAATAAAAAGCAGATGTTATGGCATGACTAATGCTCGAAAACGTGTATGCAGCAAGCACAACATACCAGCACATCCAGGCTTTTCAGTAAGATAATAAAAGTTGTCTTTGTTGAAACTAACTGGCCAAGTCGCAGGGGTCCGAAGTCACAGGGAAATCATTACGGAAAATGCTGAAAGGCTTCGCAAAAAGGGCAGCTTTGCTTCCACCGATCTCAGCAGCAAAATATAACTCCAGAAGGTTGAAATGACACCACCCCCTCCATCCCTGTTCACCTTGCCCAGGTCAGGAGGTGTCTGAAAAGGTGTCCTGCTAAAGCACCCTGACTCTCCGTGCTGAGAGCATCCTTCCTCTACAAGCCGTAATGAGCCGTAATTAGTGAACTCCCTGACACCTCCGGCACCTCTCAGGGGGTCCATAACCCACCTGCAACAGTCGAGATCGTTCCCTTGGATCAGTCTCAAGTATTTTGGCAAGGCGTATCTGGAGGGATCCGCGTAGGCTGACTTTTGAAACAGGAATGCACAAACAGCGTGTAAATGGAGTTGTTCGGCAAATCTGCTCAAGTCAGTCCCGGGGTTCTCAAACTTCGTCTGTGGCCGCAAATTCCTCTGCCTTCCTTCCCAGAAAATTGCATTTATTGCTTTTCCCCACAAAAGCGTCTTTAAAACAACACTCAGCTTGCAAAAGAGCATTCGCAGCTTGGAAAGAGGGGCTGGTCTTACGGGTGTGGGTATGAAATTGGGGGGATAGGGAGGATCAGGGAAGGCTGTGGGGGCAGCAGGAGATGGAGGTGGGAGCTCTGCACCCAGAGGTGCAGGGGAGCCAGGGGGGGCAGGACACCTCAGCGGCCACCACTGCTTTTTCCTGTCTTCAAATCCCAAGTCTTGGACTCCTTCTCCAGCCCAAACCCCATGAATTGCCCAAAGCCTAGTGATTCAGGGTGCGCTGGAGGCAGCAGAGACCTCCCCATCTTTTCCTTAAGACCCTCCCACAGTCAATCATTATTTCCTCTGCACATAAAGACGAGGGGTAATGGCTTCAAACTAGAAGAGGGTAGATTTATATTAGGGTTTAGGAAAAAATTCTTTGCTGTGAGGGCGGTGAGACCCTGGCCCAGGTTGCCCAGAGAAGCTGTGGCTGCCCCATCCCTGGAGGGGTTCAAGGCCAGGTTGGAGGGGGCTTTGAGCAACCTGCTCTAGTGGAGGTGTCCCTGCCCAGGGCAGGGGGGTGGAACTGGATGGTCTTTAAGATCCTTTCCAACTCTAACCATTCTCTGATTCTGTATTTCAATTTAAAGAAGAAAAGGTATCCAAATCCTCAGACTATTCTTGGCCCTGCAGGAATGTCAGCTCGCTGGAGAAACCTCCTGCTTTGTGCCAGAGTGCGTTGCAGGCTAGAAGGATTTTTTTTTCACGTTGGTTTGTACCAGCATTAGCTCTGTCATTTTGTGAAATGAAACCAAGACATATGCATAAGCAGCCTTGACAGCAATTAGTTCTGGCAGAATCTTTGTGGTAATGAATTTCAATGAAGCTGGGGTTTTGGGTGCCTGAACACTTCATTAGCTGCTGGTATATCATACTGATGCAGTTGAGAAATCACATTATAATAAACCACTTTTTACTGCAGGCAGCAACCAGGATAATAAATGGGATGAATAATAATATAGTCCATTCAAAATCATTCCTGTGCTTTAGAGCTCTGGAATTTCAGTAAATAGATCAAATACTATGCGGGAATGAATCTTATTCTGAATTTCTCTGTTACTGGGGTATTTATGAGCATTTTTAATATATTGTCAGAGGAGCTGCTCCACTCTATTACACTTGCCAGTTAAACACTGAAATACATATATGTTGATGCAGGAATATGAAAAATCATGTAATTTAGCAAAAAATATTTTAAACCTGAGTGGAGGAAAAGAGATGATAACTATTTCAATGTGAAATATCAGGAAGCCTTTGTTCATTTCTATATATTTACAGGATACATACTTTTAAAGTATGGAAATACATGGCTTTGAAAATGCCTTAAAAGGCACAACTGAGGCATTCCCGTGCTTTTTTCTTTGTTTATAAATCAGAAAGAGATGCATTATACTGTCATGGTAAAATGAAATTTATACTTATCACTGTCTTTGCAGTGATTAGTATGAAAATGAAAAAAATGCATTCATTTGATGCTATTTCTGTTGAAATCTGTCCTTTCAACTGTGCCACTTGGGCTGCTGGTTGTTTGGTTGGGAGTCCATCAAACAAGCTCTCCTGTACCAGTGAAGAACAAAATGGAGGAGCCCATCCCCTTATGGCTTTGCTGGAACACCCCAACCAGGACCAACACCCCAGCTGGGACCAGTTGGTTTATTAGGGCTTATCTCAGCAGTTCCTTATCTCACTGACAGGTATAAAAGCAACTGGTGCTTCTTGAGAAGGAAGCCAGGTCACCTGTGAGCATCCCAGTAAAACCAGGATGTCCACAAAAATGTACTGGTGAAGGAGGAAGGGGACAGCTCAGGGAGCTGGGGGTAGTGGTGGTTGGGGGATGTCATCCTTCTCCCCCCCACTCCCCCCAAATGTTTGTGATGATGGCTTGGAACCCCGTCACCAAGGCAGCCAGGTGGACACGGGCTGATGCTCTCCCCACTGGGTTTCCCTTCTTGGATGCTTCCTGGGTACCTGGTAACTATAAAAATATCCTTTCTCTCACCCTTGTGAACAGATGGGTTGCGGTTACAATACCCAAATGTATCAATGTGGGCCCATTTGAATATTTGTAAGAGATCCTTAAAATGCAGAAAGCCTTAGAGACAGATCTCTTGATAAGAAAGAAGCAGAAGGAAGTCAATGTGGATGGGGAATTCACAGCACCAGGGCAGCAAGCTGCTAAGGGATAGACGATTTTTCTAGTAGCAAAGTATTTGTGTGTTTATCTATAACAGTAAGATGACCATTTACATTTTTTTTTTTCCCCAATTAAATAGTGTCTTGTAATAGTGGTTTAAATAGGCTTTTCAAATAAAGAGAGATAAAACTGGAGCTCCAAACTGTTTCAAAGCCTTGAATTGCATATGCCAGTTCTGGTTGCATTGAAAATTCAAAAGGAAAATATCTGGTGGAGAAAAAGGCTGTACAGGGTTGTTTTTTTTCAAGCTCTACCCAAATTTTAATGTTCTTCTGTTTGCAGAATGCTCACAGGCACCACTGATCTACCAAGATTTTCAGGAGGCCATAAATCACCCTAAATAGCCCCAGGCCGTGGGAGTCCCATGTTGTTGGCTCGGAGTCTGCCAAGGCAGCTCACGAAATCAGATGTAAGTTTAACCTCAAATCAGGTACAAACGCTGTCCCTGTGGGCCGTGGTTTTGTACAGTGCCAAACAGTAGTCTGTAAAAAATCAGGTAGCAGGGGATGGAGACTGGGTTTTTATTTCTGAAGTCTGGTTATTGCTGCTCTTCATCAACGTTAGGGAAAACAGGGAATTTCATATTTTCCTGTGTGAACTCCTAAAGACTGCTTGAGAGTATAGGAGCTAAGACGGTATTTAAATTTAATTGAAAACCCTATATGAGAAACCATTTCAAGACTCAAAGAGAAAGAGCTGAAAGATAAATCAGCCAAACTCTTAACAATCCTCAGACTTCTGGCTGGCCTCGTTATCTCTTTGCTGTGGCCGATGTGCCATGCCCTGGATTGACAGCAGAACTTATTAACATCATTGATTGGTTTTGCTAATGGCTCTTGCCCATTGTAATTTTGTTATATTTGATCACGTACAAATTTCTTTCAGGAGCTTCCAGGAGATCTGGAGGAGAGGGATGAAACCACTCCCTCACCATCCAGCCCAGGAGACTCGGAGCACGTCCTGCTGACCAGGGACAGTCCTGAAGACTTGAATACCAAACTCTCCCTTTGCAATGACCACTCAGTCCAAGTGTTTGCTCTCCCATACCTGCCCTACTATAGAACGTCTTGCATCTTTATCAGCCCATCTTCCCTCGTTGCATCGCACATCAGCACAGAAACAGAAGAAAGCTTCAACGATGGCAAGGTTAACACTAAGCACGATGAGGAAGTGAGTTATTCAGCTGTTTCCACAGGATATTTTCCATGTTACAGAACATCTGAAGAGCTTGGCCAGCCACTCACATATGGATTAAATACAGAGGAAAAAAAGCCTGATAATGATGGGAAAGATGAAAGCGAAGGTGGATGTGCACAGGATGTTGGAGATGCTGAGAAAGTAAGTTAAATTGCACCCTGAGATGGCACAGAGTCAGGGAATGCTCTGTCCTCTATGAGTGGGAGCACCGACCCCACCAGCTGCACTGCCCTTTCCAAAGGCACCAGTGTTGTTGCCTCATCAGACGTGGAGATGTGCTCCACTTGAGTTTGCTATTGCACTTTCTTTTAGTCAAGGTCACGTACAAAGAAATGCAGAATTTGTGCAGGCAGGGCCTTTGCCTGAACACATACTTTGAGGGCAGGAAGAGACATAACTGGGGAAAAAACCCAAACAAAATAAGCCAAAGGCAAGAGTGGGAGCCCCTGCAGCTGCCTTTAGGTGTGTGCGGTGGGGACATCCCCCCCCCTCTGAGTGAGGCACCTCGGCTCCCTCTATCACATGAGCTGCCTCTTAGGAATTCTTGTCACCCTGCACAGACTGTTTCAAAGTCTATGTGGTTAAACGGGGTTCAATTAAGCAAGATGAGACTCACCTTCAATGTTTCTGAAAGGGGTAGGGAGGGAGGAAGAGAGGTGGGCACATCTCACAACCTACTGTTCTCCAAAATTAGACTCTTAAGAGCACAATGATGAATTGTGCTCTGAAAACATAATGTAGGCGTAGAGCTACCTGCAAGGAGGAGGTACCTGAGACCGCC
The DNA here is from genome assembly GCF_964106895.1 of Numenius arquata. Lineage (NCBI taxonomy): Eukaryota > Metazoa > Chordata > Aves > Charadriiformes > Scolopacidae > Numenius > Numenius arquata. Next base: position 41,809,482 of record NC_133586.1, on the reverse strand, counting down.
CTGGCAAGGTCCCTGTCCCTTGAAACAAACCCATGGACCCCAGCCTCCTGCTATGTGGGGACACTATTAGCTCTGGATGACATTTGTCCCATTGCTGCGGGGGACTGCTGTGGCCCCAAAGGCAGCGCAGTTTCCAATGTGTCATCCCTGCTTCTTCATGGATTTCAGACCTTAGCTTTTGATCTTGTACATGTTTCTTTCAGACCATCCCACCAAGTTTGGAGTCAGAGAAGAGGACACTTTCCTCTGTGGCTGATGAAGAGTCATCAGCCCACCAACTCCTACGAGACAGCACCTCTGAACTCTCCCCATCAACCATCTCCTTCTCCAGAGGGCTGCCAGGTCTGAACCAGACCTTTTCCTCTGGTGGGTACTTTTCTCACTACAGGACAGAGGGAGAGCTCTGTCCTGACCCAGCTCTGGGTGATGGATTCCTCACAGGGACAGAAGGTTTGGAGAACAAAGAGGGAGAACAAGGAGGAGAAACAAGTATTTGGGATCTCTGTGCCGGCTGTGTGGTATGCTGAGAACAAAGCAAGGGGATTGTCTTTGTCAGCAAAAGATTGAGTCAACACAGGCATGAACGAGAAGCTCTTGAAACCTACAACAACATGAAAATCTGCATGAATATGAAGTAAAAATACTCTTCCCCTCAAACAAAACAAGTAATAACCCGGACTGTGTAATGACAGCAGAAAGCAGCAGAGAGGGAAATGACTGATTTGGAGGAATCTAGATAAACTTGCTCTAGAAAATATCCCAATGGAGGAGGGTGAGGAAGAAAACTGTATTTTTCTGTGGCTAATCTCAAAGGCTAGATGCTCACTTGAGGGATGTGCAGCTATAGGAAATGGCCAATGGGAAAAAAAAATAAGAATTATTTAAATCTAAGCTGCTTGGAGGAATTAACCAGAGACATAATTTCCAGTAGGGATTGGGAAATACATTTCCTCTCCCCTCTACTACAATCCTTCCATTGTATTAATGGCATCTGTTAGACCTGGTTACTGTGCAGAACAGTCATACACAGGAGAAAAAAAACATTTTTATTTAAATTCTTTGTCAGTAAAATTTTTTGAACACATTTCCATTATGTCTGTCTTCATTTCACTTGCACAGTCAGTAATGAAAATACTCCTGATTACTTTAATATGTGCAACTATGAGCTTCTATAAAACATCAGTTTTGACTCTGGAGATCTGGGCAACAGCATCCAGGAACAACTTGGCTTTGGTGGATCTTGACCGATTTCCACCAGATGAGGATCTGACCGAAACAAAGGTCAGCACGGCGTTTCCTCTGCAGTTGTGAAATCTTGCAACATACTCCTCTTGCTGCCAGCTACGTCACCTCTCTGAGACACCACACAAGTTGATGAAGTTCTTTCCCATTCCTGTTATGTGTGTAGACACTTGCTGTTCAAAATAGATGTGTTTGCTCCAACCATTTAGTTAACCTTTGAGTGCTTCTGTAATGACGACACGTTGGTATTGACAGCCTGCAGCTAAAGGTACCAGGGTTACCTGTGTTATCTTAGTGATTGAAGATGCAAAACGCATCATATTTAGCTCCATCTCCATAGTTAGACCACTTTTCCCTGTGGATAACTATGATGCTAAGACCAGGAAGGTGGCAGCTTTGTAAGGTACATGATGATTTGGTTAATAACTTCTGCCCATGCTGCACTTCAGTGTTCTCAACAGGAAGGGAAGGGGTTTTGGCTGGATCCTGGGACCCAGCAGAGGACGGGAGCTTCAACCCTGGTCTGTCTGGACTGCTCAGGATGAGGTGATGCATCACCTCGAAGCTGTAGCTGCCTGTGTTCCACAGTGGATGAGAGCTTGGTGCTGTTTCAGGAAACCTGGGGGTCTGCCAACCTGGTGAAAATTCATCCCAGTATCCATGCACAGCTGCCCCGGCTGGAAATGGGAATGCAACTAGAGAAGCTGGTGTTGCCTTCCCTGCCCCGCGTCCCTGTGGGTACCTCAGTATCATTCTGCTACCTCCTCACTGAAAAACAAGACAAATCAGACTCTGGTTGAACCGAATCAGGCTGTATGAAATAGTTTCTGGTTTTAAGCATGGAGGAGGCCTAAGTCTCAGGTACGTTGAAAGCAAGCCATGCAAAATATAGTGGGATTATTTAAACTCAAGGGATTGGGCAGAATAGGGAGGGAAATCTGTCTGAAAATCAGGTGTGATTTGTTCTGAGAATATTAAATTCAGTATTTCCATAAATTCAGCATATTAAAATAGTTCAAACGACGTAATATCAAATCTACAAATCTGCCTGACTTCCACTAGATGGAAATTAGCTGCTTTCTATTGGCTGTACTTGTTAATTTATGGGAACAATGAACATCAGAAATCAAGGATTTGGGAGATGAGAATATTACAAGCTTTACCTTTCTGGATCAGAAAAGCCTAATTTTAATCAAAAGCCGGCAAATATCATATGTTGCCATCTGGAAATTGGAGCTAAACAAATCTCTGGATTTTAATGTATTTTCCATACAGTCTCACTCAGAGGTAAAAAGGAAAGGATGGAGGGCAGAGTTGGAAGCTTCTGTGTTTCTCTCAAAGGCTTATGCTGCTTTATTACTTTTCCACATAGTTAACATCCTGTACATAGAGAGCAAATGATTTTTCTCAAACTGTCCCATGGATCAGATTGCTACCTTAGAGAGGACATCGTGTACCTTTACCCCAAGAGAGGTCCCAGTCAGCTGGAAATAACAAACAGTTCAATTCAGGCTCGTGTACCGATAATGTATTTCCTTTCATCTCTCTATTTGAAAAATTCATAATTATTGCCCTAAACCCTTAGTACTTCAATACTAGTCGTTCTCTGGAGTTTGAAAAACAATCCGCAATTACTTTGATGCATGCTGTGTAGTCTTCATTGATCCCATTTAAGCCTTTAATCTCATGAATTCACAAACTTAATTCATAAAACAAACCAAACAAACCATGGCAAAATATGCCCTTTAATAACAAAAGTGGTCATGACCATCACTGTCTTTGGGGATTTCTTACAACGTGGGTTCTTCTTTCTCATGAGCTGACGTTAGATTTCATTTGGAAAGGGGGAAAAAGGACTGTTTGTTAATCTGTGTACCCCTGGGGAAAAACCTCCTTCAGAGTCAATAAAAACATTCACACAAACGTTGCAGGGCATGGAATTTGGCTCTGAATTTAGGTACGAGAGGCCTTCTTTAGTAAAGTACTCCAGGTCTTAAGATCTAGATACAAAGCATCCTAAAATCAATAGGAAAACTCCTTCAACCTCAGCAAGGTGGGGCTTGAGCCTCCAGTCTCCCCATCTGGTGCAGAGCATCGAGCCGAAATGGTCCCTTTATAAACCCACCCAATGCTGCTTTACGGAGAAAATTAGCTCAGCAACATTCAACTGTATCGGTGTGTACCCTGTCGCAAGGACGGTGATTAGCTAAGCTCTCCTTCCTCTCCCAAATCCTGATTCCGTCGATGTGTGTGACTTAATATCTTTACTTTGAACTCCGTTAGAAACGTGGCTTTTTGGCAAGTAGCACTTATCGCAGAGCAGCAGAACCCAGCATTAAACAAAGAAGCTTAAACTGGTCCCTTCCCAGCAACGTGATAGGGAGGAAAGGAAGCAATTCATTAATGTGAAACAACTTGGCTTCCATTCAGAACCATATTTGCGGTGAGTGATTAGGGAATACCTGGAATATATACCTCCTGTACCAACACCAGCACACGCACATCGCTGGGTAAGCCCACTGGTGGGGGCTCTCCTCCTGAGACACCCTAACCTGGGCTTCTTTGCTTTGCCAGTGCAATTTAGGAACCACATCAGACATTAGGAACTGGGTTTTTTTTCTGAACAGGAATAGGTTGAAGGTAGTGCCTGAGGGCACTAATCATCGGCAGGAATAAATGGAAACACAAAAGAATGAAGAAGCGAGGGATGCAAGATCCGGTGGTCCACATGGAAGCTGGTGCATCAGCAGGGGAAGAAGCTGCACTCCTCATCACACCTGGACCCTCAAACAGATTTGATCCTGACATCTATATCAAGCTATATCTTCGTTCTCACCAGAACAAACGTGTGTTTAATCCAGGTGAGGTGTCTGCCCAGAGTAATTGTTCCCCAAAACACGAAGAGAAAAGCTGGGCTGGGATGCAGGCGCAGGCTGGACCTGCCTGTAATCCTTTCTTCGTTAATGATACAGGTGGGAACGGATGACGAAAGAGCAAATAGCCCCACTGACCTACACAATCCCCCATAAATCTGTCTGTCCCTACCCCAGCGCTACCAGTTCTCATTAACTTCCTCCAGGCTGCTGGGGGCACTTTCGCCTTTCCCAGGAACACCAGCTGATGGGATTTGCAGGTGTGGGTAAGGCAGAAACGCTCACACCTGATCCAAGTTATGTAGCCTTTATTTCGACTTCTGCAGCAATCATTAGAGTCTCACATGTGGAAAAAAATGCCTGTGCTATGGATTTCAGTTAGCAGTCTTTTATCGAGGCTGGTGTCCTTGGGCTAGTTTCTGCTACTGGTAAATATAACCGGAGAAATGAATTTCCCAGGACAGCCTTACAGCAGGATCACCTGAGTGGTGGGACTGCTCCAAGCTAATGTTTGAAATATATACGTTGTGGAGGGGAATGACTGTGTTTCTGCTTTCCTGAGCACCTTCCTCCCGTGGATGGTGCTCTTCTGCATCAGTGACTGCACGGGGCATTGCCTGCTGTCTGGGGTGAAACTGGGGCACCTTCTCCTGTGATTTAGCTGAGAAAAAAGATCATGCCAAAGACTAGAGGTGACACAAAACTTCTGTTGCGATTGCACCAAGGAGCAAGCACGCTCCGTGATGGCTAGTACTGAGCAAAATTGTCAAAATGCTAAAATGGAAACTTGAAGAAGCAAGATTCGAAGGCGAGTGGCAATATGTGTAATGCAAAAGGAGCGTGGTGGAGAGCGAGGAGTTAAGCTTGCCTGGCTGAGCAGAGGGCTGTGAAAATAGACACCAACCTGGCTGGGAAGGGAGGATCAGCTGGGAGGATGCAGCAGCCTCTCTTTCCCACTCCATGGCTGAGACATCAAAAACCCCTACACAATATAAATCTGAGCCATAAGGGTCTGACAGCTGCAGGGTGTTTGAACAACGTGTCAGAGGGGAAAGTTTGTGAAATCTCCTATATCCCACCGGAGCATGGGAGCTGCAGCTTTTCCTGGTTCCTCTGACTGTGTTTTCCCTAGACGGCGGAGTCACCATCAGCGTGTGGGGTGAGCAGAGGGGAAAGCAGAGGGAATCACCCCGGCAAATGCAGGGACAGCGGCTGCAGAGGTCGTGCCCCAGGTCCTCCCCTGTCCCACCACATCCTCCCAGGGACCTCACACATACCCACAGTCACTGAGCTCTGGATTTGCTCCCTAAATACGTCTCATCTTGCAGCAATGTGCTTATTGCTTCCTTTGAAGATTTCATTTTCTTATGGCATCCTCACGAATATCTCCACTAGGTCAAGGTGACGGCGTCTCCCTCCAAGCAGCTGCCCCGTTAGCACCTGATGCTGGATAATAATAATGATTAATGAATCTTAATCTTCCTGTCACAATTCCCTTTCATTAATATTTATATCTGGCAGATGTACCCCCAAGGGGGAACTTGAATTGCTAAGTATTAGTCTGCTATGTACAGCTGGTATTTTCTGCAGCAACTTTGAGGACATTCTTCTAAACAGCATATTATGTGCAATTTTATTTTCAACTCATTGTTAATGCTGTCACGTGTCAGCCTAGAGAAGAATGTTTATTTTAGGCCCCCTCATCTGATGAAGTAAAAAAAAAAACCAACCCCTAAATACCAACATTTTCAGGAAAAAGGATCTGATGTAAAAGAATGATTACACGCTTAAACAACTGGCATTATTATGGAGGGAGGTCAAGCTCAGCCATGGATACACCACTGAGCCTCCTAATTACAACAGGGTGTAATTTAAGGCATCGTTAGCAGCCAGTGATTTTAAACGTGTGCCATTTTCCAGTTAGATGTATATGTTCAGCTGCTAAAAAAAAAAGTCGGGTGCAGCACTTTTAGAAGAATAAACATTCAATTAAATGATCTAGTTGAGTCCTTATAATTGGGCTGAAGTCTGTTTAGAACTAATTCATAATACAGCATCATTAGCCAAATGATTAATTGGTAATTACTTTATGAAAACAAATTAATCACTGTGCTTCCCCAATCACGATCCTCTCTCTACAAGCTGTAGCAAACCATTTGGCTCTGGTCTATGCTTGTCTTGATTTATTTCTAGTTATCCATCTAAGTCCTGGCTCTTACGTTTGGAGGAACCTCCTCCCGGCTCTCAGCAATGCACTGTCAGCGGCAGCAATAGGCAGCATGAAAAACATTTTCCATTTTTTAAAACATTTTATTACCTGCCCCAGACATGCCTGAACCCTGGATGGATGGATGGATGGCTATCATTTCTTTGATTGTGCTCTCACTTGAAAGTAGGAACATGAATCTTGCAATGACGTTCACGTATAGACTGAGAAAATCGGCAAATGAGGATGTAAAATGTGGGCAGCCTTTGTGCCTGAAACATTCCTCACCTGCAAAGACTTCAACTTTAGAGTCAGACTTTCCAAAATAAGTTGTTAAGCTGTGTGGGCACAGAGAAAGCACAATCGGGTTGTATTTTAAAAAAAAAAAAAAAAAAAAAGAAATTAAAATAGTTGCATGCACAGTTGTGAGTTTTCTTCAGGAGTTGATGGAAATGCCCCAGCATCTGGGAAAATGTGGCTAACCATGTCCAGCCCAGGGAAATGGTGAGAAGGACACCTGAGTTCACCCACCACCAGGGTCTGCAGCAGCCAGCAACAAGTCTGTTGTGGAGAACAAGGAGCAGGGAAGGAGCTTCACAGTCAAAACGGCTTAAAAGAGAAGATTGCAAATGGAAAAATAAATCTTCAAATGTCCATTAAACACCTTTATCTCTGCTTGCCCCCAGAAAGAGAAGTGAAATCAGAAATGCTTTAAGAGAAAACAGGATGGCAGAAAGGGGAGGTGAGCTCTTGGGGAGTGTGCTGGTCACCTGGAGAAGAACAGGGCCATGGAGCATCAGCAGGTAGCACTAAAAAACCCGAAGCCCACCAAAATTGAGGGTCACTCTGAATGTCCTGAGAAAAGACTGCAAAGGCCATGCTTAAAAGGCCATGCTTAAAAGACCATGGCAGGCGGATGGGATGTAAAGTCACCCATGGGAGGTGGTTGGCTCAGGGGGAACTCAGGACCCAAGTCCAACGGAGATGTATCCCACGGGTCCCACGCTGAGCTTCTGGTCCCTGAAAAGCACCTTGCTGACTTCAGATATACAATTGAGATTAACCGTGAAGCACAGCTGGCAAATCACTGCTGTCTGATGGGTCATTTGCCAAATAGCCCACAATTTACCAAAAGCAGATCTACCTGAGGCCCCTTGACGGTGAGTCAGATTTCCAGCATCTCCTTATTCCAGCTTTTGAGAAAACATCAAGCAAAGGTAGGAAGTGGGCACAAAGCCTCTCTCTCTGGGTGGGGACACTATAATAGCACCGCACTGGGTAATTTTTACTGAAAATGAAGCTGACGCTGTGAGGTGACAGAGAAGATGTCAGCTTCTTCATGCTCTAGGTGTGATTCATAGCAGCTTTAGTATTTTAACAGAGTGAGTAGCCTCAGTGATGTGCTAGAAATAAGGGTCGAGCCTGTTTTTCAGCTTGGATACCCCAGGGACCCCGTGCCGATTGCCAGATTGCTTCCTGGATGAGAGCGTGACTCGGCCATCAAACGTTTTTTTTACCCTTTGTATTCAGCTTTATGTACCCAAAGCTGCTCCTAATGGGGTGCAGATGTTTCTCAGACTGAGTTATCACAGAAAATGGACAGGATGAGGAACTACTGAAAACTCCAGAGGAGCCGAAGGGAAATCACGGTGCTCTTGAATCAGCAGCAAGGAAATAGTTGGGTAGAAAAACACAAATGGCCTCTTTTTCTTTTTTTTTTTAGCAATCACTGCTGCTGTCCCATGGGGGAATGAAGGGACAGAAACTAGGATGATGCTATCGAGGATGTCTAAATTTTAATAAAACATAAAAGCACATAAAAGGAAAGGAGACAGCACAGGTGGGGAGCCCGGCTGCAGGTCCGTGCTGGGGCTGAGCTGGTAGGGAGGAGCAGCAGCAGCAGCTCGGATGGCTCAATCCAGGCCCCAGCATGTGTGTGTGCTAACAGCACTAATGCTGCTAATTGCAGTAATTACATTAACTGTGCTAAAAGCGGCCCCAAGCAACTTTAGAGCCCAAAGCAAGCAGCCACAGTGCTACCTGCTGTGGCTATTTCCCTCCAGGCTCCTTGGGACCTTCCCTGATGGAGCAGCTCTGCTGATGGAGCTGGGACACCTGAGGAGTGACGGGGATGAAGTCAAAGCACAACCAGACATGGTGCCTACAGGTGCAGCTTTGAGGTCGGGGTCACCCAGACTAAAGAAAACCCCGTGCAGCAGCAAGCAGCTATGGGGTAATAAAGCAAGCTGAAAGTTTCTGTTTGCTTTCATGTACAGCAGTTCTGGACTAGCTTTTTATATGATTTTTCACTGTTTTTCAGCAACAGTGGATGGAGCAAGATGATCTTGGGATAATTTGAGAAGGAGTCTTCTGATGTTTCCTGTAAGTACCTCACTGGGAGCATTTTTTTTTTTTCCCCTCTTGTCTTTCTTCTCTGCATTTTTACAATCAAAATTGCTGTTGGTTTGAGAGAGGGCTGAGCAGGCTGGGTACCATGTGCCCTGTCTGAGGGATGCTGAGGCTGGAAATGGCACAGCCCCAGCCTGCCCTTGGCAGGATCCTCACTCTCCAGTGTCTATTCTTCCTCTCATCCTCATACAGCAGCAGTAACAAAAATTCAATCAGCTTTGGACTAACTCCTCTAACATTACTCTTCCTTATAGAGATAGGCAGAAAGCCAGAGAAATGATGCTGAAACTATTATTAAAAAAAACCAAACCAACCAAACAAAAAACAACCCACAACCCAACCAAATAAAGCTGAAAAGTCGAGAAGGTAACAATATTCCATATGTAAAAATGTCACAGTCCTGACTCGAAAGGGCACTCGCCACCCTTGGCCCGTTCAGACCAGTCTGTCGGCTGCATCTGTTCGCTGGCACCTGCGTGTACTCACTGAACGGAAAATAATCGCGTATGTGGCCAGCCAAACGCTGAGAATGACGGTCCTCAAGGTGGTCCGCATCAGAGCGGAGGCATGGGAGAGCTGCAGCCGCCCTCGCCAGAGCGGCAGGATTAGAGGAAAACCAAGAGCGACCAGGAGTAAAACCATGGCAGGATTTTTAAGGGAAGAAAACAGCTTTTTAAAGCATTGCGTAGTCGATGATGAGCAAGGCATGTGCATTTAATGCTGAAATGAAAGGGATTTAAAAGCCATCATGAAAAAATGATCTCAGCTGCTGAGTCCTGTGAAAGCTCCTCCAGGACTGGAGAGGGTTCGTTCACAGCCCCCACCATCACCTGCCACCCTCATCCATGTCCCCATCCCTGCCCCATCCTGGTGCCCACCCTGCAATCACTGCAGTGACACCTGTGGCATGCCCTCACCCCATCGTTGGCCTCCTCTGAATTAGGGAATATAAGAGGAAAGGGCAGAAGGCAGTGTTTGGTAGCGGGAGCACGTCCTGGTTTTATCATTAGTTGGGGCAAGAAGCTGCCTCTGAAAACAGAAAATGAAAGTTTGAATCATACCAAAGGAGTGAAATAATTTTCACTGCCTCCCGAGACGTGATGCTGTAGGAAAGCTCTGGCTCTCAGCCCCAAGGACGGGACTGACGCAGTCCGACTGTGCCCAGCCTGTTCCCCATGAAAAAACAGGGCATTTTCAGATTGGTAAAATAGGTGAAACTGTGTTGTCACTGGTAATGAAATTCAAATGTTGGGAAGGGACAAGGATCCTTTGGTTGGTGATAAAGGACTATTTTTATAGTTCAGCAGTGCAGGAGGCCAAGCCGTGGTTTCCTCATCATCAGGTTAATAAGAAATGTGGATATACATCCTCCCCCACCAGTGAAGAGACCACAACTTGTGTGAAGCTCATTGATCCTTCCTGCTCAGCTCCAAGTAATTAACCTGGTCCCACTGAGCCCCTTTTGCCGGCTTTGTCCCCCTCAGACACATCTCTGCTCGCTCTGGGGACACCCAGGGCATGCTGAGACCCAGCAGGGAGCTGCAAAATCCTGCTACGCTCGATATCAAAGCAGAGGACAATGTTTTTTCCAAGATACAGACTGAAGGCAGCTGGATGGGATGTGCCAACAGGACCCGGCTTTTCCCTGTCATCTTAAATTAAAGCCTTCAGGTGGGGCTGCAGCAGACGGGTCTGCACAGAGCCTGAATTGACATCCTAAGAGTAAAATTCTTTAATATCCCCCCCCTGAACACAGACAGCGCCTGCAGCAGCCGGTGGGGGCTGTCCCGCTGGGTGCCGGTGTTCGCAGGTTAACAGCACCCTCTGCAGCCACCCCGGCAGCGAGAGCTGGGAGAACCCAGCCTGGGAAAAGCATTTTAATCCATCTTCCCGGATAAACAGAGACCCTTATTTCGGCTTCTCGTTAATTTAGGAGAAACTCGTGGTTGGGATATCAGCTTGATGTAGACCGCATCAGATGTGAAGTTCCTCGTCCCTGTCTGGCAGATCCAGGCTGGGTATCATCCGTGATGAGACTGGGATGTTCCAGTGGCTGTGGTCAGAGTCAGACCGTGGACCGGACCTGGGCTCAGCTGCTCAGCAGCATCCCAGAATGAAGTCAGCTACAGAAATAAGTACTTTAAAGGTCCAGGCAAACTCTAGTATGTTTAATTTCTTGTTGGTAGTGCCTGCTATAAAGAAAAAAATGAGACAGAGGAAAGTTTTCCAGTAAATCGGGAGCAAATGAAGTGTTGTTTTGCAGGATATAGAGGAACATGTTATCTGAAAAGTATCAAAAAATAAGATTTCTCCACGTGTCGCAATTTAGTATTCAAGGAATTTTATAAGATTATGCTGTATGGGACTGGAAAAATCTCTAGCTGCTAGGCTGAAAAGAGACTCTCCCTTAGCTGAACGGCTAAAACCATTAATTTCTCAAGCCCGGAGCCTTAGGAGGGCTCTGTGTGTGTTTCTGATGGATGCACCAAAGCACCCTCTGAGGAGCTCATGGGGGAACAAAGCAGGGGTCTGCGGAGGGAGGGTAGTCATAGCAACTGCTCAAAAAGTGCTGGCAAAAGGCATTT